>NC_141899.1:28120647-28745647 GCF_030686135.1 Camelina sativa | reverse complement strand
GGTGCATGCTTAGGATTGTCTTTCGTCCGCTTAGGTTGTTAGAATTCGCATTTGTTCTTCGTGTTCATATCTTTGTTCCTTTGTGTTCTTGCGAGCTCACTTTTAGATCCATAAAGCTAGTTTCGCGTTTAGTTTTTGTGTTTCCGGTCTTAGGCATAAAGCAATTCTTGTCGCGTAGCACTTTTACTTTTGCTTTTGCTTTATTTGTTTTAGTCATAGGATTGCATGTGTCATAGCTGTCCTCAATCATTGTTAGTGAAACGAATCTTTGTGTGGTCCTCTTGAGCGTGTGAGACTCACGTGTGGTATTCTTTTTGCGAGGTTTAAATTCAAACTTATACCGCGGAGCCACGCCACGTCACCAACAACCAGTCCGTACGATGGCTGAAGAAATTCCACCAGCGCCACCAGAGATTGGTGTCACCCTCGCCGCATTACAAACCGGCCTAGAGCAACTAGCTGATCGCCTCACGAGAATTGAACTTATGAATCCTCCTCGCGAAGATCCGTTACCCGCGAGGCGACCACGACGCGAGCCGGCGAGTGATCAGTCCGATGAGGACTTTGAACCGAGGCCTAGACGACGACACCGCCATGATGATCAAGACGACGAGGGTCCGAGAAGTTACGAGCCGAACCACAAGATGGTCCCACCAACGTTCGCAAGCAAGTCAGACCCCGAGGCCTATCTTGAATGGGAAAGTCGCATGGACCACTTGAACTCGTGCCATGCCTATCCGGAGCTATGAAAGGTCCAATATGCGGTGGCACAATTCACCGATCACGCCCTTACCTGGTGGGATCGACTGGAAGCTGAACAACGACGCAACCGCGACCGACCCATCACTGTTTGGGAGGTCTTGAAAGCAGAGATGCAAAGGCGCTACATGCCTCCCTACTACCACCGCGAGCTCCAGAAGAAGTTTCGGCGACTAACGCAAGGCGCACGGAACGTGGAGGAGTATTACGAAGAATTTGAACACTTGCGCAACCGGTTGCAAGTCGATGACTCCGAAGAGTCACTCATGGCTCAGTTCTTGGACGGATTGCAAGAACGCATTGCACGCAAGGTCGAGCGCTAACCCTATCAAACCTTTGAGGAGTTATTGCATCTCTCGGTGCAAATTGAGACTCAAATCAAGAAGAATAGCGCATCTGCGCCTCGTGGCCGAACTCAAGGAGCTACCAATTGGACTCCTAACGCGTCGCCATCAAACCGATTGCCGGAAAAACCAAAGGCGACTAGCGCGGACTCGAGATTCAAACCTAGAGAGCCGGCCACCAATGAGCGCCAAGATCCGCGACGCAACACCACCGACGTCCGGAGCCGCGACATTGTATGTTTCAAGTGTCAAGGGAGAGGCCATTACGCTAGTGATTGTCCGAACGCACGGACGATGATACTGACCAAGGCTGACGAGATCGAGTCCGACGATGAGGCCACTGAAGAAATGGTGCGAGGAGAAACCAAGCTGGAAGAAGCTGTTGTGGAACCCGAGGTTGGAGAACTGCTCATGATACGCCGCATCCTGAACGCCGGTGTACCCACGGATGACGCCAACCAACGTGACAACATTTTCCACACGAGATGCACTGTAAGTGGTCGCGTTTGTGGCTTGATCATAGATGGAGGTTCTTGCACTAACGTGGCAAGTTCCAGTCTTGTCAAGAAACTTTCTCTTGAAACCACAAACCACCCTCGCACTTATCGCTTGAGATGGTTAAATGATAAGACCGTGATCCAAGTAAAGGATCAAGTCACGGTCCCATTCAGTATCGGTCCGTATAAGGATCAAGTCCTTTGTGATGTGGTGCCTATGCAAGCTAGCCACCTCTTATTGGGGCGCCCATGGCAGTTTGATAAGCACACCACACACTGCGGCCATACTAACCAATACTTTTTCGTTCATGACAACAAACGTATTTGCTTGAAACCCTTGAGCCCCACGCAAGTACATGAAATGCAAGACAAGTTGTCTAAAGACTCGAACGATAAAATGAATTTCCTGATTCAGTATGGTGATGTTAGAAAGTCCCTTAAGGACTCAGCCCAAGTGATTTTGATGTTGTTTCGAGATGCATTGCTTTCAGGTCTTGATGGTTCACTAGAGGCCTTACCGGAGGTCATACGCGGCGTCCTCAAGCGATTCGCCAATGTGTTCCCCGAAGAACTCCCCGAAGGCCTACCACCGATCAGAGGCATCGAACATCAGATCGATCTAGTTCCAGGAGCCCAGCTTCCCAACCGGCCAGCCTACCGTGTCAACCCCGAAGAGGCGAAGGAGCTTGAGCGACAAGTCAAAGAGCTCATGGCGCAAGGTTACGTCCGAGAGAGTTTGAGTCCGTGTGCTGTACCAGTGCTCCTAGTCCCGAAGAAAGACGGATCATGGAGGATGTGCGTTGACTGTCGAGCTGTCAACAACATCACCATCAAATACCGCCACCCCATTCCACGCCTCGATGACATGCTAGACGAGCTTAGCGGCGCCAGTGTCTTCTCAAAGATCGATCTGAAGAGCGGCTACCATCAACTTCGGATGAAGGAGGGTGACGAGTGGAAAACGGCCTTCAAGACAAAACAGGGTTTGTACGAATGGCTGGTAATGCCATTCGGTCTTTCTAACGCCCCCTCTACCTTTATGCGTCTTATGAACCATGTTTTGAGATCGTTTATCAATAAATTCGTAGTGGTTTATTTTGATGATATATTGGTATATAGCTCTAGTTTGACTGATCATGTAAAACACCTAGAGGCTGTCTTGTTTACCCTCCGTGAAGAGCAACTCTACGCAAACTTGAAAAAGTGCGTGTTTGCTGCTGATGAATTGGTCTTTTTAGGCTTTGTTGTGAGTTCGCAGAGCCTCAAGGTCTATGGAGAGAAGATACGCGCAATAGAGGAGTGGCCCACACCAACGACCATCACTCAAGTCCGGTCGTTCCACGACCTAGCCAGCTTTTACCGGAGGTTTGTGCGAGATTTCAGTACGATCGCCGCGCCTCTCACCTCCGTGATCAAGAAGAACAGCGAGTTTCGATGGGGAGAGGAACAAGACAAGGTGTTCACCGAGCTCAAGAAACGCCTCACGCAAGCACCCTTTCTTACATTGCCCGACTTCAACAAAACTTTTGAGGTTGAGTGCGATGCGTTGGGAGTTGGAGTCGGAGCTGTCCTAACTCAAGGAGGCAAACCGGTGGCGTACTTTAGTGAGAAGCTTAGTGGAGCTACGCTTAATTACCCTACGTATGACAAGGAGTTATACGCCCTCGTTCATGCCATGGAGGTTTGGCAACATTATCTATTGGCGAGAGAGTTTGTGATTCACACTGATCACGAAACTCTCAAGCACCTCCGCGGCCAGACCAACCTCAAGAGACGTCATGCAAAATGGTTGGAGTTCATTGAGTCGTTTCCATACGTCATTAAGTACAAGAAGGGAAAGGAGAACGTAGTCGCCGACGCCTTGTCGAGACGGCATGCACTAATCACCACAATGGACGCGCGAGTATTGGGTTTTGAAAGCATCAAAGATGCTTATGCTGGAGATGCTGAGTTTGGAGATTGCTTCCAGAACCATGGGAAAGGAATCTACACCGAGTTCTACATTCACGAGGGTTTCCTGTTCAGAGGTCGAAGGCTGTGTATACCAAATTGTTCTATCCGGGAGTTGCTAGTTCGTGAAGCCCATAGTGGAGGTTTAGCGGGTCATTTTGGCATCACCAAGACCTTGGCCGTGCTCAAGGAGCATTTTTACTGGCCAAAGATGCGAAGTATGGTAGAGAAGCACGTCGGCCGTTGCATAGTTTGTCGCACCTCCAAGTCGACAACTCACCCGCATGGCCTCTACATGCCTTTGCCCGTGTCCACCGCACCATGGATCGATCTCTCCATGGATTTCATCCTCGGCCTACCCTTCTTGGCGCATAAAGATAGTATCATGGTGGTTGTTGATAGGTTCTCGAAGATGGCTCACTTCATTCCATGCAATAAGAACAATGATGCTGTGCAATTGGCGAACTTGTTCTTTAGTCAGGTCGTAAGGCTTCATGGCGTTCCGCGCACCATCATATCCGATCGGGATCCCAAGTTTCTTGATCACTTCTGGCGAACTATTTGGCGCAAGCTCGGGACGAAGTTACTGTACTCCACCGCGGCTCACCCTCAGACCGACGGCCAAACGGAGGTCGTCAACAGATCAATAGGCGCCTTACTCCGCACAGCTATCGCCAGCAACAAAGGCTCCTGGCTCGAGTGCATTCCGATCATCGAGTTTGCATACAACCAAGCGGTGCATTCAGCTACGAAAAGGTCGCCGTTCGAGGTCGCATACGGATTCAAGCCTTTGACGCCCCTGGATCTCCTCCCTATACCACCGAATGAAGCCGAGAATCAAGACGGAGTCGCACGAGCAGAAATGGTCAAGGCTTTGCACGAGGAGGTCCGAGCCAACATAGAGCGAAGGAACGAGCAGTATGCAAGCTTCCTCAACCGAGGACGTAAACCGATGCTGTTCAAGCCTGGTGATTGGGTCTGGTTACACTTAAGGCCGGAGAGGTTCCAGCAGAAACGCAAGGACAAGCTCAGCCCGCGAGGAGATGGCCCATTCCGAGTCATCGAGAAGATCAACGATAACGCCTACCGACTTGAGCTTCCAGGTGAGTTTGGTACATCCACCTCATTCAATGTCACTAACCTCGTTCCGTTTGATGTAGGTGAAGACGAAGATGTTTTGGGGACAAAACCTTTTCAAGGGGGAGGGAATGATGTGATCGCAGGACGCGACCTCAGCCAAGAAGACCAAGACACGCCGGACGCGACCGAGACGCCTGACCAAGACGCATCGGACGCAACCAGGGCAACCTCTTCAGACGCGGCCAAGGCTCCAACGATCCTTCCCGGAGCCACCACACGTTCCAAGAGCTCAGCAAAGGCGGCCAAACAGCGGCTCAACCTATTTGTCCGAACCTACGTCCAACACCAGCCACCCCACGAAGACTCCGAAGGCTCAGTCCGCTTAGTCTTCACTCTTACCCAAGAGTGAAGACGGTCAAGTCGTTAAGCGAGGAAGTGTACTCTTTTTCCTCACTCCGGGTTTGTCCCAATGGGTTTACCGGAGGAGGTTTTAACGAGGCAAGGAGCTAAACGCAAAACGCCTAAAGGCTAAGTTGCTTCACGCGCAAGGCCAAGGCGGTTATCTCTCTTTCCCTCTTATTTTTGGTTTAATTTTGAACTTGAGAATATTCTCTTTTGATCCTATGTTTGTGAACGTTCGAGAGTGTTTGTGGCTAAGCGTGTTAGTCAAAAGGTGGCGATGTGTTCTCTTTGTAAAGGGGACACGTCAAAAGGACGATGTGCGGATCAAGATGAATCCGCGTGTCCTTAAGCTCCTATCTAGACCTAGCTATTTAAACTCTCCTTAAGCCCTTGTTCCTCCTTAGACTTGTATGAAAATAAAACTTTTCCTCAAGAGAGATTCTTGAAACTTGTCTCACTCTTCTCTTTCTTCCATCCGGGATTGAACCTTGAGAAAACCCTAACAAGCCGCGAACCGGGTTCGCCCTTGTTAGCGACCGTATCGAGAGGAGAGTCAAACCTCTTGTGTCGTCAATCGATCCATCCGTATTTCCCCTCACCTCGTTTCCATCTGTCCTCTTCTTAAACTCGAGTCCTCTTTCATCTTTCTCGAGTCCCCTCGAATCACCTCAAATCATCCCCGCTATCGTTTCCCCTCGAAGACGTCCACCCGCTCATTCCGCATCCATACTTTCCGATTGAACCGTTTGTGGCTTCCCGACGTATCTCCCGAACGGCTCGTTCGAATTCCTTCAAACTCCGTTTCCCTCGTTTGATTCTCTCCTAGATCCGAAGCCCAGAACCTCGGCCGAGAAAAGCTTCACCGACTGAAAGTTGACCGAGAGCTTAAGCCGCGTCCGTACCGCGATCGTACCGTGACCGTGTCCTCGGGTCACATCAGGGGCGATAGGAACCCACAGTAACAAGGCGACAAAGAAACAGGGGACTATATTGATGTAGTCGGTTAGGGATTGCTTTGACACCCAAAGCATAAAGGTTGGATCACCTTGCAAAGTCGCAATAAGAACTGTTTGGTACGGGGTCCATGTGATGGAGATGGGTGGGAAGCGATACTTGGAATCATCAAATAACCAGCTTAGTTGATAACTGTCAATGAACAAAAGATGTTCAGGATCAAGGATACAACTTTTGCTAGAGCAGTTCAAAGAACGAAGACCATAAAACCGTATACTTTTATAGCCAAATCTCAAAACTCTAATAACAGCTAAGGCCAGGTTCCGTATAAGAGATATGAATAACCATAGCAGCACTGTCGTTACCTTTCTCCATTGGAGTCTTCGACCAAAGATCAAAGGAATACGAAGCAGGGCTTGACAATGACAATCCATGGACGATGAATTAGAGGGCATGGGCTTGCTATTTTGACCATCCTGAGAATAAAAAATGGGTTTGATTCGTTTTTGCACTAATGGGCCTGTCTTGATGCCTAGGTCCACTAAGGGAAACCCTAGGTTTCCAACAGGACGCCGCACATGGAGGTCAGGTTGACGGCCGCCCGAGATTGATGGAGGAATCTGCGGTACATATGGATTCTCCGATGAGTGAGAGAACGGCGGGTTCATGCAGTGGCCGTGGCAGGGGTCGTCTTTGGTATCTAGGTCCATTGGGGAAAATCATAGAATCATAACCGATTGTCGAGATAAGAGCTGGCTGAGTCGGCTGTCCAAAATGAACAGAGATGTTTGCGAAGTAGGGCGCATCTCCGGTGAGTGTAAGATCGGCGGAAACAGTTGGTGGCCACGGTTTGAGTCGACAATAGAAGCTGAGTCCACTGGGGAAAGACATCTCGTCCCATCCCGTCTTGTCATGTCTCGTCCTGTTCGTCCCTACCCGTAAAATTTTTTTAAATAGTTGGTGATATCACCTAGTCTTATTTTAAAAAGAAAAACTAAATTGACATCAAAAGGTTATTATTACTTAAATTTGAGGTGGTTTGGAATATATATAACCAACAAAGTACAAAGGTGTACTACATGTTCTAGCAAAAGGTAGGGTTCAGACCGATATTTGCTAAACTAGGGCTTGCTCTAATATTGTGTTGTGTTATTATATGAATGAAGAGATTACAAATGTATATATATATATATATAGTCTTTGACATAAATAATGTAAATCTTCTATCCTTCTATCTGTTCATATCTTCTACAACATTACCTTAGGTCCTAAGTCCATAATAACAATCCACCGCCTAATATTCCTCCTCGAGAAGTGAAAATCGTCTTGCGAAATAGATACTGAAATTATTGACGTTCAAGGGCCTTA
This sequence comes from Camelina sativa, assembly GCF_030686135.1. Taxonomy (NCBI): domain Eukaryota; kingdom Viridiplantae; phylum Streptophyta; class Magnoliopsida; order Brassicales; family Brassicaceae; genus Camelina; species Camelina sativa. The sequence continues at coordinate 28,738,293 of NC_141899.1, read as the reverse complement.
GTTAGGAAATCAACCAACTGCTCTATAGTACTAACATGTTTAGTAGACAGAATGCCCTTTTTAATACCATCCCGAACAAAATAGCAATATTTTTTTACGTGTTTTGTTCGTTCATGAAACACTAGATTTGCTGTTATATAAAGAGAAGCTTTATTATCACAATGAAGAGTTATAGGTTCTGGATGAAGAACATGAAAAAGAAGAAGTAAGTCCTTCAACCATTTGATATCCTGGGTAGTTAAAAGTCATAGTTCTATACTCAGCTTTGGTAGAAAATATGGAGACCGTTTTCTGCTTATTTTGTTTCCAGCAAATAGGAGATTTTCTGAGAAAATCAACATAACCATACAAAGAGAAACGAGTCTTTGTACATGAATTGTAGTCAGAATCAAAATATGCATCAAGGTAAAGATCAAAGTCCTTGCTAAGCAATATACCTTGCCCACAAGTTCCTTTCAGATACCGAACAACTCTAACAGCCGCTTCCCAATAACGTTGTCGAGACTCTGTAAGAAATTGTGCCAAGAGATGAACAATGTAGCTAATGTCTGGAGTCTGGACGAGTAAGCACCAAGTAGACCAAGCAACCAACCAACCGGCAATACTGAGATGGATCAGAATACAACGCACTGTCATCTTTAGCGAGAGCGTGGTTTTGTTCCATTGGAGTATCAATAGGTTGAGTCCAAGCATGCCACATTCAGAAATGATATCCAACGTATATTTGCGTTGAGAGATATAGATTCTTTGTTTTCCTCTAGACACTTCAATCCCCAAAAAAAAATTCAGAGGGCTTAAATCCTTCATATATATGAAACCACTCACTCATATACTTCTTAAATGATGTTGTTAAGGCCGCATCCTTACCCTCAACAATAAAATCATCCACATATTTCAGAATGTATAGATAGGAACTTCCTTTGAAGTATGTAAAGACAGACGAGTCCGTGTAGCTAGATTTAAATCGAAACTATAAAAGCGCAGTAGAAAGCTTTGCAAACCAGCACCGTGGGGATTTTTGAGCCCATAGAGTGACTTTTTAAGTTTTGATACTTGATTAGGTTCTGTTGCGGTGACACCGGGAGGAAGCTTCATGTATATCTGATGTTCATATATTTTACTTTGTTTTCCCTTAGTTTATTCACATCTTTTGCATCTTTTGCTATCCATTTTAACCATTATTGCATAGCTTTAAGACCAATCATGCATTAGAGTTTAGTTGCATTGCATTTGTATCTTTTCATGCATAAACAGGTGATTTTGGAGCTTAAGGAGCATGGAAGCAATGGAGAAGAGATGTGAAGCAATCATGAGGAGGAAACAAGGGAGTTAAGGCTGAAGAACCAAGGTCCTGAGTCCAACTCGACCGCACACTCGACCAGACACTCGACCGTGTGCTGAGGAGGACTCGACCGAGTGGAGGATGCACGAGAAAAGCCAGCTCGACCAGCCACTCGACCGAGCACTAGTCGATTTGACCGAGCCGTTGACTACTTTGACTTTTTGTATTTTTAGGGCTTCCACCCCCTCTCCTATATAAAGCCTTGTACCTGCAGCCACCAAGAGAGTCCAGCTTTTTAGATATTCTCTAAACCTAGTTTTACCCTTTTTGGGAATTATTCCTTTTGCACTTTTATTTTTCTTAGATTTTGTACTTGAAAAAGACTAAATTCCTCAATATTGTTAGTTTCATAAATTTCTTAATATTGAGAATTTGAGTTTGATCATTTCATTAATATTGAAGATCTTTGTTTCATCTTTCTGATAATGCAAGTTTCAATATTTTCTGGGTTTTTGACTTTGTTCATCATGTATTGTTGTGAGTAGTTTCCTTAGGATCTTGAGGATGGGTTAGGCTAGGCTTTGTTTGAGGTTTGTTTTCTTTGGTCAAGCTTGATTGTTGTAGATCTCTTCTAGGGTAGATGTTCTTAATGCTGATCCTATATCTGAGAGGGTAGGATCTGATCTTAAGCTTCTTAGCATCACACCAATGTTTAAGAGGCATAGATAAGGCTAGATCTAGAGCTTACCATCTTGCTTGCTAAGAGATTAGAGGTTTTGCTTGGTATGAGACAGATTGCTTAATGTCTGCTTGTGTAGATTCTTTACTTTGTGAGAACAAGTCTAGAGATGCATAGGTTTGATTGATTCTTGCCATGAGAGTGGAAGAAGCTTGTCTTAGATTAATGTGTCTAGAGATTAGCTCAAAGCTTTGCTTGAGATTTGTTGGCCAAAGTATGATAGCCTCATTCATTAGTCTAGCCCATGAATCCCTCCTCAAGGCCTTCTTTGTTTATTGATATCTTAGTCTTAATCCTGTTGCTTGCTTGTTGTTTGATTCGTTCTTGTGTTGCTCTGTTTTTCTAGCATTTCTCTGTTTTCCGGATTATTCTAGCTCGACCCTGTACTCGACCTACACTCGGTCGAGTGCTTGCTCGAGTTCATCCCCAGAATTCTTGTTTATGATTTGTGATTGTTCTGTTTCATTCCTGTTTCATTTTAGTTGCATTCATTTAGTTTTCAGATCATTACCTGTCTTGCATTAGTTCATTAGTAGTAGTTCCAACTTCTGTTCTTGCTTCATTACTGTTACAATCATTCAGTTTCATTTGCATCTAGTTCTTAGTTCTTGTAGTTTATTTTCTGCATTTTACATTTCCATCTTAGGATTGTTAGTGACAAACAATCTTCACATTTGTCTTAACTTAGATTCTTATGCATATCTTAATTGTTCACAAACACTCATTTAGGATTGATACCTCTTATACTGCAACAGCATAAGGGGAATTGAAACACCCATCCATCATTCCATTCATATCTCACCATTGCATACATTCATCATCATTCACCACCACAAATAAAAATACTTGTTCCAATATCTCTTCCTATAAATCACCATGTAAAAAAGCATTATGCACGTCCATCTGGAATAATTCCCAATCATAAGCAGCAGCAACTTTCAACAAAGTACGAATTGTAGTCACTTCACAACTGGGGAAAAAGTTTCATTATAGTTATCTCCCTCCTTTTGACGATTGCCAAGAGTAACAAGTCTAGCCTCGAACCATTCGATAGAACCGTCCAAGTTATATTTGATACAAAAAAACCCATTTGCAACCAATAGCAGTGTTCCCTTAGGCAAGTTTTAGTGTCCCAAGTCTGATTATCCTCAAGTGTTCCAACCTCGTTATCAACAACATTATGCCAATGTGGATCACACATTGCCTCTTGAAAGGAAACAAGTTCGAAATTAGCACTAATGGGGGCCAACAACAGCTGTTGTGGAGGAGAGAAACAATAAAGTGATACATAATCAGAGAGAGGATAGAGACACTTATTTGAGGATAGTTAAAGAGAAAGAGATGATGTGTGAGGGGGTTTATCAAGTTACGTGCCAGAATATGTAACATATTGCTCAAGAAGCACTGATCGCAAATTTTTTCCTTTGCCAACCCCAATATCATCAAGAGCAGGGTCTGGTCGAGCCACTTCTCTTGTGCCTATTGGTTGAATCTGATCTGAAAGACCGATCGGTCGGTCTGGGTCCAGTCTTTGATTGTCAGAGGATTTTGTCGAGGGATCGATCATGCTAGAATAAGGATCCATAGGTCCAACATCTTGAGGTTGTTGAGACACACCTGATGTATCGATCGGTCTTGAACATGGATCAATCGGTATCTTGTTGTCAGGTTGTTGTCTTTCGCATGAGGATGGTAAGGGATCGACCGATCTTGTGTCTAGATCGATCGGTTAAGCAACAGGTTTGATTATGTGGGATATGAGTGACCAAACTGTCTATTGGGAGAGAAAGAAACTTCCGCTATCAAGTAGCAGTATTGTTATCGTCTTCATTCGTAGGAGTACTGTTGAGATAGGGAAAACATTCCTCCTTCAAAATAACATCTCTAGATTCAAACGTTTGTACAGTTTGTAAGTCCACGACAAGCCACCCTTTCTTGACAAAAACATAGCCAAGTAACATCGAGCACTATGATCATCAAACTTACCATTCGAGCGGTGTACAATCTTTACATTATACAGACACCCAAACGTCTGAACTTCTCCATATGCAAGAGGTTTCTGAAATAAAAGTTCATAGGGTGTTTTCCCCTAAAAAAGAAGGGATTGTTTTTGATTTATCAAATATGTAGCTACTTGAATACTTTTGCCCCAAAAACGAGGTTGTAGATGTGCTTGAAATAGTAAAGCATTCGCAACGTTCAATATATGTTGATATTTACTTTCAAATCTCCCGTTTTGTTGTGGGGTATAGACGCAAGAAGTTTGGTGAATGATACCGTTTTCTGCAAAGTAAGACCGCATACATGTGAACTCGGTTCTATTATCTGTTCCTATAGTCTTGACCTTCTTGTCAAATTGCCGAAGAACCCAAGCCACAAAGTTTTTCAACATCGTAGAGACATACAATTTTTCAAGAAGTAGATATGTCTAGACAGCTCGAGAAAAATCATCGACCATAGTAAGAAAATAAAACTGCTCCACAAGTTCTCTTTGTTCTATAAAGTCCCCAGCATCACAATGAATTAAATAAAATAAATCATCAACTTTATTTGAACTTTCGGAAAACGAAACACTAGTTTGTTTTGCTCTAAAGCAAACATCACAACATTCCTCCAAAGCTATAATACTACTATTCAAAACGCTAATTTCTGAAAGAAATGACAAGACTTTCAGCAAAGGATGACCCATTCTCCTATGCCATAACTCCCGAGTATCCCCTGTTGCAACATGATTTGACTGAGGTAACACAGCACTAGCCAAATGATAAACCCCATCACGTTCAGTTTCCGCTCCAATCAAAGTCCTCGAAGCTTCGTCCTGTATCACACAAAACTGTTTAGTAAAGATAACAATAATGGCAATATCACGTAACAGTTGTGCAACATATATAAGTGTTTGATAATTCCATAGAACACATGACGAAGTATTAATTTTCCTCCAAGAAAGAGAGTTATATGTTGTGTTGCCCAAGTAACTTTGTCATTTGGTAATTTGATAGCACATGGGTCGATTTTATGAAGTTTTGTCAAGAGATTGATATCACCCGTCATATGATGAGATGGGCCTGAGTCAATAGTCAAATCAAACCGACTATGAGTTCCATATAAAACAGTTTTTCTCTCTTACCAGAATATCCCTCTTGATTCGATCCGTTGATTTTCTTGTTTTTCTCAATGAAGTCAGCTAGTGAGCTCCATTGATGATCCGTAAGTGGTGGAAATTTGGTTGGGGTCGCATTGAAGGTACTTGTCACTATAGACTTGAAGTTGATGTTCACGCTACTATCGCTAATAAACCAACGATTCTTCATACTTGCCCACATCACGGAGGCATCATCGACAAGGGATATCGATGATCGTAGTCTTGGTTCCATAGCGCTGTACAAGCATCCTATGATCATTGAATTAAACATACCCCAACGTTCCGCATTTTTGCCATCATAGACTAGCCGTTTGAGACTTCCATTAAGAAATCCCAACTTACACTTGGTTCGTAAGGCATTCATCATGAGTTTGGACTATCTTTAATAGTTGGTACCGTTCAAAAGGATTGTGTTAAAATATGTCCTATAGTATCACTTGTGTTGAGAAAAGATGGTGAGATCAGCTTCCCCACTGGAATTGCTGACCACAAGCTTGCCAGCGCTCTTGTCCTTTCAAGTCATGCTTGATTCACGATCTAGATGAGATATTCAAAGAAAATTTCACAGGCCCAAGGGAGACTCTGATACCATGCTAGATTAGGGTTTGTTATGAGCTTCCAACTTAAAACCAATTGCTAATGAGTGGATTGGCCCTGACCCTTTATATATTACTTAAGACCCATCATATTTTCTAATGTGGGATCTTTCTCTACACGCCTCGTCGAGATAATGGCTCTTCTAGCTATTAATTTCGACAAAATCCATCACGTCCCCTCGAGATAATGTTTTTTTTTAGCTATCTCGATGGAATTGGGTATTCTATGTGGCCTTCAATTAATGGGGTGATCAAACCTCTTTTTGGACCGGATTAATTAATAGGTCAGTGTGTGTAGGCTCTAATACCATATTAAACTATGATTTGCTCTAAATATTGTGTTGTGTTAGATCTTAAGCCCATAATAACAATTCACCACCTAATAACATTGCCATCGTTCTAGCTTGATAGGACCCTGGAAAATGATGACTCGACTTCTCGGACCTTCCGAACAAAGCGAACGCAACCTTAACGCCAAGTAACGAATCCCCCGGTCTCAAAACCCGTACTTCGATAATACATACAAAATCATTCAGCAAAAGGACTGAACAAGTATTTTTGGTTAATCAAAATAGTCTAACATATTGCTGATCCCTTCAAGACCTATAACTGAAACCGAACCAAATAGCAAAAGTTTTTAGTTAGTTTGGTTATGTAACAACCTGGTTTGCGGAAAGGTTTAAAAGAATTGATTTTGCTACATATGTCACAAAAGTACACTTATCTTTTCGGTCAAGGGCCCTGATAGGACCCCAGAGTTAAGTGTGCTTGAGCTGGAGTACTTTCAGGATAGGTGACCTTCCGGGAAGTGATTGTCAAAACTGTGCGAGTGAGAATAAAACACAGAGAAATATCATGTGGTGATTTGTAGGGACAATAAACAAGTTTTTAAAACTTCCCAGACTTAGCAAACTGACCGCCGGATATGAGTGAGCCCACAGGCCGAGAGTGAACATGGGGCCCACTAAGTAAGGTGGACTGATTGGCCGAGAGTGGTTGTGGGGCCCACTAAGCAAGGTGGACCCATTGGCCAGGAGTGGACATGGGGTCCACTAAGTAAGGTGATGGGCAGGGCATTACATGTTAGTTTGCTTTGGCTATTGAAACGATCCGACCCATTTTTTTAATATAATAATTCTTTTGTGATCACATACTCACTAACAGCCTATCTCCAATCGATACAACCAGCGGATAGTAGACAATAAATTAATCCAATATCATTAAATGAATAAAATAAATAAATGAATCCATCAACAATCCAACAATACCAAAAGCATACAACAAGTCATAGAACCAGCAACCTAACATCCATTCTAGACAACAATGTTGCATTCTAGCAACCTGACTGAAGCATAGAACAATCAACCAAGCTTCTAGAACATCCTCCTCTTAATCACCCTGATTCCACGATCACACTTTTCCTTTACATGCACCACAAACAACAATTGAGATGTGTTAGTATTATCAAAATACTCAGTGAGGAAATCCTCCCATCTATTGGGCTATACACACAAGCATTTGAGATCTCCAAACAACAAACAACATATAACAAAATCAAACCAGGCTAAACAAACAAAGATCAGCATACCATCCTAGTGTCGATTGACACTCTCAACCTGGTGTCGATCGACACTCTCAACCTGGTGTCGACCAACACCCACCTGGTGTCGACCGACACCTGCTCGACATTCCCAGAAAACCCTAGTCTGTGTCAATTAACACCTCTCCATGGTGTCGATCGATACTCGTTACAGTCCTCGCGTCGTCCTCGCATTGGTGTCGATCGACACCCTCTTGGTGTCAATCGACCCTAATACCGAGCACCGTTTTTCTTCGAACTCCAGCTTAGATCTACGCCTCCAATTGCTTCTCACTCGACCAAGGCATCCACAAGAGCGAGACCAAGCCACAGAGAACACGAAAATCACACAAATATTCAAGGGAATTAATCAAACAACTCATATAACACCACAATAGAGAATCTCAAGCTTAAATCAGCTATGGTCATGCATTCACCTCTTAAACAAGAAGATTCTGACTCTAGAAGGACGAAAACAACACCACAGCAAGTCTCCAACACGTTCCTAGCCTCAGATCACCACTCCACAGGAAGCATATCCCAGAAGAATACACTGGGAAAACTTCTCTTTCTTTCTTTTCTCTGGAAACAACAAATGAGCGGTCACAGAACCCTCAAAATCGACTTTTCCCTTAAATAACACGGTTTAAGGTTTCTTTTCCTAAACTAAACCGCTCTAATTCGCTTGAACCAGAAACTGATGGTACCGACCAATACTCCTATGGTATCGTCGATCTTTGTTTGTTTGGCCTGGTTTGATATAATCTATCAACTTATTATGCGAGAGAACACGACTTAATGAAATCGAACTCCAGTGTGATCGGTCGCAGATATGATGCTGTAACCACTTGACTAAAGACACTGTCCCATTCACACTTGTAAAGAAACTAAATATAAACCAAAAATAAAAAATAGAAAAATCAATATCTAAAAACCAAAAGCTATAATCCAAAATTCAAAAACCCTTTTTAAACTATCCATGGCCTAAAAACACCCAAATGTGTTGAAAACGAAAATAGAAAGTACTCACTCATTTAATCTATCAAATTCTTGTGGCTTTATACAAAACAGTCCGATAATATAAAAATAAAGTCTAACCTGTTATATATAGACATATAAATAAGATATGTATTGGCTATTTATAATGCTGTTTATTTTATATTGTGTTATTTGTTTTACCATCCTATATGTTTTGATTGGTAAATCCATACTGCTTTATCAATAATTATCAATCATAAATGTGATATCAAAAGTTTTTTTTAATAGTTTACCTTCAGTTTGGTATCCTATATTGATTTTCCTTCAAGTTTTCGTGCAACTTTTATTTACTTTTTTTTTAAGTTTGTACTACTCTATAATAATTTCCTAAATTCCAGCTTATAGCTTTTTTAATAGTTTTGTGTCCTCGAGAAATCAAAGAAAAATTGTGGTTTACATGTGATATTTTTTATCCCCCTTATCAAAGCATATAGATATACCCTCAAAAGGTCAACGCGTACAAAACACTCCTAGATAGAAGGAACCGTACAACACATTCCTAGATAGAGTCAGAAGATTAGAGATCACTTTCAAGTTAGATAGTATTTATTATATTCACATATAGATAACTATCTCCATGCCAAGGTAGTATATTCACATATATGGGTTGACATTTACAAAGAAAATGATATATTTGAAGTTTATATACTGAAATAGACAAGTTAACCAAATTTTATAGTTTCAATTCTTTTATCTAATACAAACTTTAATATATATTTAAGATTGGATTATCAGTTAATTCACATAACAGTGCAACTAATCATAGAAAAATATTTATTATATTTTAATTTTACCTATGTTTTCTGAAAACCCACAAACCCGATATTTTTTGTAAAGATCCTTTTCAATATGTTGTATTATTTCCTTTAACATTATTCATGTTCTATAGTTTAGATGCTTAAATTAGACATTATATTTTGTAATAGCTATTGAAATTTAATTCAGTGGTAGATGTTTAAACATCTAACGTATGTTTTCAAATTTTAAACTTCAAACTGGAACGAATTAATTATATTTGTATATGGGAGAATTAAAAAAAAAAAAATCTAAAATTTTGTCAATTGAAAATGAGTTTATTACTTGGAAAGAACTTTTTGCGATGGCATTTTTGGGATGTGGGACTTTCGAAATCCCTTTGTTGATTTACCACTTTTTATATCTAAAAACATAAATTTACACATAATGTTTAGATTTATTAGGTTCCAGATTTTTTAGGGTATGGTTTATGTTATGAAGTATGTGTTTTATGAAAAAAAATTCTGAAATATTTTATCTTTAAAAATGGTAAAAATGACAAAACTAAAAAAAAAATGGGGAAATTGGAAAAAAAGGACATTTTTTACAAAAAATGTCCATCTAAACTTTAGTTTGATAGGTTTGGTCATATAGGTTTTATAATAATGAAAACCCAGCTTTACCCTCAATTTTTGAAAACTAAATTAACAAAAAAATATACATATAACTTTAAAAATTAATGTATTTACGTAAATATATTAACAAAAAAAGGTAACCTAAACTTCTAATTGATTAAGAGACTTCTATGAATCATCAAAACCTTTTTTCTTTCTCCTCTTTCACCTTTTACGAAGTCGTAAAAAACAAAAACAAAAAATCTTCGATAACATTGACGACGGCGGTGGCATTCAACATATTTAGATCATATTTAAGGTCTGATTAAACCAGTGTCTCCAGTTTCTCATGGAGCTAGATGTGTTTTGTAGGGAATGAAAGAGCCATTTCACAACATTGACAATGTCATCAAAGCTGCAAACATAATGGTAGATGAGCATGGACTTCATTTCAGTCCCCGTAAGGAGAGAATGTATCAACCAGAGAGTATACAAGATACATAAATTGAATCGTTGATGGAAATGTCAATACATGAATACCTTCGCCAACGTGTTAAACGGTAGACGCCGGCGACACATCACGGCGGCATAGATTTAATGTAATAACACGTCGCAGTTATCGTTAGTGTGGATTATATTAATTTTACAAAATTCATGTAAACTGTTTAACTATTAATTTAAACCGAACTTGAACCATAATCTTTAAACCGAGTCTATAAAGCCTATGCAACTTCAAGACTCCAAAGGCAAAAGGATTATTACGTGATTAATCTCATTCTCAAAACTTTTTTTTTTCGTGAGAACAGAGAAGGAAGCAGAGCAAAGAAGAGGAAGAAGAAGAAGAAGAAGATGATGATGATGATGGAAGAAGAAGTTATAGACCGTAACCACAATATGACCGTCGACGACATTAATCTCTCTCTCCTCCGTATCAGTTCTCCACCTTACGACTACTCTCTCCTTCCCCATCCGTCTTATTTTAAATTAGAAATCAGAGAAAATCCTCTAGGGAAAATAAACTTGGGTGATCAGAGTGTATACACTTTTTATTTTATTTTTTTATAAAATACGATCTTGGATAAATATTGGTTTCCTATTCTAAATATTCACTTTCTATATTTAGCAATCACTAAAAGTTTCAGAGTATACAATCTACTTTTTGGTAGTAGATGTCAACTAATTTTCTCAGAGATAGAGTAAAAAGAATAAAACACATTCTAACGATTTTAGAGCATAGAGTAAACCGTAGAAAGATTATACTAAAACGTTTAGAACATAGAGTAAACCGTAGAATACAAATTCTGAATTTTGTAGAATTCAGAATTTCGGGCCCCTAAACTATTTAGAACAGAAACTGTTCCTGAATTTAGTATAACATGTACAAAGTGTTAGAACACATCATCTTAAATTTTCATAACAGTAGAAAACGTTTTCTAAATTTTTTATATCAAATTTTATCCATAAAAAAACAACTTATACATTTTTTTTTTTTTGTAAAAAATTATATTACCTCTATTATTATATATCTACTTATTTTCCTATATTTCACATTTTAAAATTTATTAAATTGGGGTTTTCAATTTCTATGGGTATTTTAGGTAAAAATGACCATTTTAAAAAAAAAGGTGTAGATGAACAATTTTTTTTTTAGTGATCCTTTATTTCCAATTTTCCCAAAAAAAAATAGACAAATGGCAGAAACAAAAGATTTGGCTCAATAAATAGCATTTTGTGTAAGAATCTTTTGAAAATCAAATTCTAACTTTTTCTATTGACAAATATTTTGGATTGCTACGAGACTTTTTTCTGCAAAAGAAATAAGAGTGATATCATCAGATATTTGATAAGAAATGGTGGAACCTTAATATTATATATGTCAACATTATTCAGTCAAGTTACATAGCTGTATTAAATAATCAAGGACTTGTTCACATTTATAGAAAGATGAGTTTACTTTTTGCGTGCAGAGGACCAACTTTTTTTTATAAATACAACAGATTTAAAATGATAGCACCATATTGAGTTTTAATTTGATATGATTAGTGACCTCTTCAAAGTTACTAAATCACTGATAGCTATTATTATTTTTTCATTATTGAATCAATAATACTCGATTCATAGTTAATTTGTATTATGCAGGGTAACGCAAACTAGTAGAGTCGAACTCTGATGAGATCGGCCGGAGAGGTAGTGTTGTAACCACTTGACTAAAACACTTTCCTAATAGCTATTATCTTTATCAAATAAAAATTATTTTTATTTTAAAGACACTTTGACAGTATAGATAGTACATTATTTATAATGAAATCACTATATATTCCGACCGCCGAGTTTTTATTCTCCACCTAAGCAGACACGGAAGCCGCATTTTTGACAAAATATGGGTAATGTGAACAATGTTGAAGGATATTTTTTCTTTTCATTTAATCGTGACATGACATGTTCCTTGTTCAAAAACGCGACCTAAATGTCTGCTTATATTAGGCGGAGAATAAGTAGTGATAGTCGAAAACCATAAGAATTTCAGTATAATTGTAACATCTGAGAACTAGATTTTAGATTTTTGGGTTGGATGTCAATCGACATCAAGGAGGGTGTCTGATGTGAACGAAGGTCGTGCTTGCATAACGGACAAGAGAGGAGCTCTCGGACAGATCGATCTAGATGATACTTTTCTCGGACAAGACTTGTGGCCTCGGAACTAGAGACGAAACCAACGAGGGAAACAAAATTTGAAGGAAAACAAACGAGCCGATTGAGAGATCGGTCGTGTGGCCACGATCTGGTCGAACGGATGCGGTACGGATAGATCGGATGCATAACGACTAGCGAGTGGTTGCGATATGATGCGTTGGTGGTCGCGAGTGGAAACGAGTCGATGAAAACGGAGGTGGAACAAGTGACGACACGAGAGGTTTGGCTCTCCTCTCGGTACGGCCAAGCTAACGACGACAAACCCGGTTTGGAATCGCTAGGGTTCTCTCTTAGAGCAATTCCGGATTGAACTAAAGAAAGGGTTGAGACAAGATCAAAGAATCTCTCTTTGAGAAATAGGTTTAATTTCATTCAAGTCTGAAAGTCTACAAAGAATTAAGAGAGGGTTTAAATAGCTAGGTTAGAAGAGGGGCTTAAGGACACGCGGACTCATCTTGGTCCGCACAAACGTCCATTAACGTGTTCTCTTTGCAAATAGAACACGTTGCCTCCTTTGACCAACAAGATTAGCCACAAGACACTTTCAACGTTCAAAAGCGAATATTCCAAGTTCAAATTAAAACGAAAAGCAAAAGAAAGAAAAGAACCGTCTTTGGCCTTGACGCGGGAAACGCCTTAGCCTTGGACATTTTGCACTAAGCTCCTTGCCTCGAACCTCCTCCGGTAAACCCAATGGGATAAACCCGGAGTGAGAAAAAAGAGTATAATTCCTCGCTATAGTGACTTTGGTTGCCTTCACTCTTGGGTAAGAGTGAAGGCCATGCAAACTGAACCTTCAAGCTCTTCGTTGGTCGGGTGATGTTGAACGAACGATTGAACGAAGAGGTTGATCCTTTGTTTGGCCACCTTGGTGGAGTTCCTTGACCTCGTCGTGGCTCCTGGGAGAACTACAGGTGCCTTGGCCGCGTTCGAAGTAGACGTCTTGGCCACGTCCGGTGCGTCTTGGTCAGGCGTCTCGGTCGCGTCCGGCGTGTCTCGGTCGGCTTCCTGTCCGGTGCTCACATCAGTGTCGGTCACCCCATCAATTGGTGGTTCTACCGGTTTGGTTTTAGATCGTCGGTTTGATGCAGTTTTGTGTAGGAAACCCTAAGGTCGGATATAAAAGGGGAAAACTCGACGCTTTTTTCTAGTTTTAGCCACTTTTCATCCTTTCTGAGAGTGTGATTAGTTCCTAAGATTTTTGTGAAGAATCCTTGCTGTTCTTGAGAGATCCTTCTTGATGAGTGGAGATATGAGGTTAGGATCGTGGTAAAAGCTTGTTGGGAGGATGTTTTTGTGGGTTAGGGTCAGAATCTTCTTGTTAAAAAGGTGAATGCATGACCATGGCTGATCTAAGCTTGAAATTCTCGGTTTTGTCTTTCTATGAGTTATGTGATTGATTTCCCTTGAATGTTTGTGTGATTTTCATGTCTCTGTCTCTTGAATTTTCTCCTGTGTATGCCTTGGTCGAGTGGGAGGCATTTTAGAATGGATATTCAAGCGGGAGATCACAGAAAAACGATGCTCGAAATCAGTTTCGATCGACACCGAAGTGAGGACGACACGAGGGCTGTAAAAAGTGTCAGTTCACACCATGTGGAGGTGTCGGTCGACATAACTAGGATTTTCGGTGGTTGTCGAACAGGTGTCGGTCGACACCAGGTTTTCCGTGTCGATCGACACTAGGAGGATGTTGGTCGATACCAACTTTCTAGGTGTCAGTGTCGATTGACACCAAGGGGACGAATCTATGCTGGTGGGGGAGAATTTTAACATCTGCAAAACAACTTTTGGATTTTTGGGTTGGGTATCGATCGACACCATGGAGGGTGCCGATCAACACCATCAATTGGTGGTTCTACCGGTTTGGTTTTAGATCATCGGTTTGACGCGGTTTTGTATAGAAAACCCTATGGTCGGATATCAAAAGGGAAAACTGGACGCTTTTGTCTAATTTTAGCCACTTTTCATCCTTCCAGAGAGTAAGATTAGTTCCTAAGAGTTTTTGTGAAGAATCTTTGCTGTTCTTGATAGATCCTTCTTGCTGAATGAAGATCTGAGGTTAGGAATGTGGTAGAAGCTTGTTGGAAGGAAAACGGCACACTAACAAATGCGGAAACTGAGTGGTTTTGAAAAATGGTAACTGAATGGTTTTGAAAAACGCACACTAACAAATGGCATTTCTCCAAACTTATTGACTAATTTTATATATAACTATAGTAACATTATCCTAAATTAATCAAAGATTAATATAAGCTCATTATTTGTTCTCAATTATACTATCCCGAAAATTAGAAGGGTAAAACCTGAAATTGAAGGCAAATATAATAATTCTAAAAACTGGATGATAACCCACACTGTACAGTGCGAGAAAATATTTACGTAAATTTTGATTTATTAGTTAAAAAATAATAGTATTATCTTTATTTGATTTATTCTACTTATTATATAATTTATAAATTTAATTTACTTAGTTTCATACTCCGGTTTCGACTATAGTCGGTACAATAAACTTAACAACTTACCATTATTAGGTTTTGCGTATAATTGCTTAAATTTTTTAGAATTGGTAGAATCAAGAAAATCTTTATTTACTCGTGACCTGATTTAAAATTTGAATATTTATAAGTATTAAATAAGTTAACCCGTAAAATATATATATGTTTTGAATAGTGTGACAGGACAACATATAAACTCTCCTACGATAGAGAATTTAGTCGATTTGTTAATCATCTCATTATATTAAATTATATATATCAAATCTTCTGAAATTTTGAATTAATTTGTGAAATAAGCGAAATCTTTTAGAAAATAAAATCATCAATTGTAAAAAATTTGCTAAAAAAAATTGTAACTCGCACTGTTTAGATAGTGGAGGTTTAATAGTTTTCTGTGGATAATTATTTTTATTTTTATTTCGAATGATCAAAATTAAAAGAGTATATCTATAATGAGTATATCTTGAATGGAGAATATTTCATTCTAGATAGTTAGCACATGGAAATATATAGATAGTTTCTCGCGCTATACATTTTATAACCTTTTATATTTCATTTACTTAGTTTCATACTCTAATTTCAACCCGTTTTAGCTACATGATACAATGTTCAAATCCGTGAATAATAAAAATTTAGTAAAATCCTAAAAATAAAATAAAACCTGTATTGAAGCGGTCATGTTTAGAAATCTCGATTTAACTTTTTGATTTATCTTTTAGTTATATATATTATATTAAATAAAATATAATATTTGTGATTTCTTAGATTTTAATAAAATATAATATTATGCAATGTTGTATCTTAGTTTTAAGATATATATGTCATTATTAAATGATTTAGGATGCATATATTTAATCTTAGTTTTATAAATAAAATTAAGTTTTATAATAAAATTTCTGAAACAATAAATGAAATCATCTGTTAAAATAATTTCAAAAATATTGGGCTATAAAAAAATAAAATCATTTTATAAGATTTGTTACTGTTCTAAAATATTATTGAAAACTATTTATAATATATTTACGTGAATCAATTAAGATTTTACATAAGCAATATTTTATCTGATTTTATAAGTTTTTTTGAGTTGAAAAATAAAAAGAAAATATTAATTAACACTAAAAATAACTATATTAATATTTGTTTGAATATGACTTACCTCTGATTCGGTTATAACACTAAAAATCTGTTTTCTGGTTGCAACAAATTAATAATAAGATTCTTTTATTATATTTTGTAATTAAGTACAGTGGCATTTGGTGTAATATCTTACATGGAATAGGATAATTTGTTTAAAGGGTTGCTTAAATAATATAATAGAGAAGTAAAAGAATAATATATGCATAATACCTAAACAAATGTTCTGGTTTTTTATATATATTTTTGGCCTTGTATTTAAATTTTGACCAAAAAAAGAGAGAAATATAAGATAGCGTATAGAATTTTCATGTAGTTTAATTATAATATGCAACATTCTTTTTAAGAGGAACAACATCATAAAAAAAATTACAAAAGAAAATAAAACGTTTAACAATAGAACAATCTTGACCGTTTGAAAGATTTGTAAACAACTAACACCAACATAAAGTTGCATACATCCTATATTGATTTAATGTAATAAAAAAAAATTCTGCTATGTATAATTATAAAAACTTTGAAAAGTTATAGTAATCCATCCGAAGAATTGGATGTTGGCATGTTGCCCTGCCTCTCCTATTAGTTAAGACTTGGGAACATGGTATGCACTATGCACATAGTTTTCTCATAAATTTTCTAGTTCGGATTTATAAATGAAGCCAAACGTGGAACCAACCATCGACCAAATTGTGGTTTCCTCTGTGCAGTCTCCATTAATAAAATAAAAATAAAAATAAAATAAAAACCTTTTCGTTTATTAAGTTTTTTCTTCCCGGTATTTGTATAGCGCTGGAGGCCGAGCTGTATTTTATTTTACATTGAAAGGTTATATGAACATTATTAACAACTTTTCTATGCTAACACAGTGACATACACTAACACTTATCCTTTATCTTATAAATCACAAGTCACATGACCATTAAAATTCTACCACATAGATTTTTATTCTATATTTTAATTATTAAAAAATAAATAACAAAAAAATAAGACATACGATGTAAAAAAAATAACAAAAAAAATTGTAGAAAAATTAAATCCCTAATTTTACTTCTACTAATCCACTTTCTAACTAATTTATAATTATAATTGTATCATTTTTTAATTAACTCCAATTAATTCAGTTTCTTTTTATTTAATTTTTAAACTTTGTTCATATTTATTCATTTTTCTCTTTCACTTTTTAGATTTCATTTTATCAAAACTAACTAAAAGTAAAAGTTTATCAAACTAATATTTGTCTCGGACGTAGTCCGGGCAATCGACTAGTATACGTTAAATTGTAAGATAATTAAAACAAGCTAATCAATTTACATTTTAAAATGGATGAGTTACTTTTATATCGATCAAAACAATTCTATCAAACAAATTATTTAGATTAACTGAAGTGGTGTAGAAAACAAATTTAACTATGCTATGAATATGAATTATATATTTATTAACTCAAAATTTAAATACAATTTGGTTGGGTTTTGTTTACTAGGCATTCAACATTCCAATCTACATTTTTTCACTTATTGGTTTAGAAAGAATTTTAATGACTTTAAAAGTTATGTAAAATATGTTATTATTCAATCAAGACTTTTTAAAACTCTTTAAAAATTTGGTGTTATTGGTTGTGGATTTGTAAAAAGTTATCTAAAATCTTGATAAATCTAGTGTTATTGGATTAAGAATTTTATAAAGTCATTAAAAATTTTATGTTATTCAAGTAAAACAAAAGAATCTTGGATGGTTAATGAATTCAAATTTTGTGTTATTGGTTTAGGATTTTATATCATTAAAATCATAACAAAAGTCATGAAAACTCTTTCATCAAATAGAAAGATTTTGAAAAATTTTATGAAAGATTTTACAAGATTAGGAAAAATAAATCAGCAAGATTTAAAATAACTTCCTAAACAATCTCTTATAGAATCCTTCATTTTTACTTTCTAATTTTCTATAATTTTAAAAATCAGCAAGATTTTTAAAAACATAAAGTCATTAAAATTCTTTCTAAATCCTAAACCAATATTCCCCCCCCCTAATTATTCTACTAGTTACTTAGTCTGCATCATTTATTCTGGTGCCACCATTATGACAACATTAGTACAATATTTATTATATTGATAAAAAGTTCAAGGACATGTCTACCCTCTGAAAAATATTTGGTAATTTATTCACATGTTTTTTTGTTTTTTTTTTGTTTTTGTTTTAGATAAGTTATGCCGATAAATACGGGAAGATTCTTAGACATTATCATATGTATAATCGCATTAATTTTTGGAAATTACTTTGGTGATTTTTGTGATCAAATTAGTTTTCTTACACTTTTCATATTTACTACTCTATATATCTCCAAAACCTAAGGTACTACATCATGTTTTTTTTTTATAAACTTAAACAGTCAGCAAAATCATAATATTATTTGTGGTTATAATTTGAAAATTAATTACTGATATTAGTATTTAATACAGAAATTTTTAAATAATTTTTTTCACAAATTAAAATTTTTAAGATAAACATAGATGACTCCATGGTCCTCCAAAACCTAGCTTACCACTTGCAGCGCCTAAATTGGTGTATGGACTATATATAGTTACGATAAACTTAAGATAATAGATATTATATATTATAACATAAAAATATTATAAATAAAATTTTGGTCAAATGGTTACAATACCACATCTGCGACCGATTCCACTGAAATTTGACTTCATCCGTGTAATGAAGATTAGTTATGAATCGGATCTTATCGTTTTAATGATGACAAAAATATATATATATACTTTCACACAAAATAAGAAAAGTATATAAATTTTCCTTATAACCTTTAAAAATACACTAAGAAAATATTGTCATTAATAAGCTAGAATATGGGAAAAATGTCATAAAAATCTCCAACTTTCAAATTTGGGACGTTTTAGTCACCAACTTTCAAGATGCCATTTTAATCACAAACTTTTCGTTGACTTGGTCATAAAATAGCAAAGTTTTGTTGACCAAGCCGTTTTAGACACGTCGTTTATTCTCTGTTAAAGATCTCAAAAATAGAGTAAAATTATATGTTATCTGCTACCGTTTTACATAAACGACCATGTTTTTGACGCTAAGAACAACATCTTTTACCAAATTGAAGAAACTAAATCCCCAAATCAATTCCAATTTCACAAATCCATAACCCTAGAAAGAAACCCCAAGTGCTCTCTACACATCGATGGCACACCACACTCACCGACACAACCAGATGTGTCAAAACTTGAACTTAAACTCATCGGAACAGAGAGATTACATAAGAGATTTTGGTATTATAGAAAGAATTTGGGGTTTTTTCTAGGGTTAGGGATTTAATAAACGCCGTGCCTAAAATGGCGTAGTCAACAAAACTTTACTATTTTATGGTCAAGTCAACAGAAAGTTTGTGATTAAAATGGCATCCTGAAAGTTGGTGATTAAAACATCCCAAATTTGAAAGTTGGGGATTTTTATGACATTTTTCCCGCTAGAATACCCAGGATAAGAAAGACTTATTAGTTAAGAGAACATCAAAAAATACACAACGATATTTTCATATAACAAAATAAAGTGTTAAAATGACAAGTTTTTTTATGAAAGAGAGAGAGAATATATGTGTAACAGAAGTGAAATAACTCGACCCCTTTTTAATAATAATATAATTAAATGTTTTGTAATATTTAATTATCATCAACTAACAAACCAACAATAACCCAACATATTAAAATATATTAACCCAACAACATAAGGCATATCAAACCAACTCAAATATATTAAAATACAATACCAATTCATAACCAATATAAACCATTAACCTAGCATACTTCTAAACAAGGTTCCAACATAAATAATATAATCAACAACACAACCGAAACCCTAGATCATCCTCCTTCTTATCGTCGTGATTTCATGCTACATATAACATGCACCACAAAAACAGTGAGATGTGTGAGTATTAACAGAAATATCCAGTGAGGAAATCCTTCCATCTACAAGCTATAAATATAAGCAAATCAAGAATACAAACACAAATAATATATAATACACCAGTCATTAAACAGAACATCCAATAACATTCACCACACCTACACATCATTACACAAAACAAGTCATACAACCCAATCGCTCAGATATGCGCATGGTCAAGCACTCACATTATCAAAGTGATCGAAGAAAATAACTACAACCAGAATTTAGGCTCTCCAATTGCTAGGAACAATCAAACTCGCTCCTACAACCAATCACAACAACAAAACAAACCTTGAAACCAAACTGCCAGAAAAAAACAAAAAACAATAACAGTCTCGAAGGTGAACCCACCAAACCGAAACAAACAGTTAACTATCAAATCACTCTAGTGGAAAGCTATTCCTAGACGTCATGGAGCTTCCCATAAAAACTCATGCCCATCAAGTAACATACAAGACCACGATCATAGTTACAATCCCCGATGGTCCCAACTCGCTTCTCAGCAAATGTGTCCCACAAAACTTTGGGTATAATTTTTTAGTGTCGAATCCTTTTTCTCTCAAACCCTGACGATTCTGCTTTCTCCTTAAATCTCCTTCACACCACACCAAACTTTTCTCCTTCTCTCTCTCTTTCTTTTTCTCAAAACTAGCAGTGAAGAACAGCCATGACAAGAGAGAAGAGGCGGCCAAAGCAATATAGAACCATCACGTAAGCCTTTCCAAAACCGGCTTTAAACCATGTGAAAATAAACCAAACCAGTTAATTTCACAATTTCAAATAAATTAATGGTTCTTCCACTTTTTTTAGGGCACAAGCGTTACAAAGAGACAACGAAATACCAAATTCAAAAAGTTCAATAAATATCATAAGTCATAACCTAGATCTACTTATAAAATTTCAAGGTGAATGATTAAAACCGTAACGTCTGTGAACCGTATTTCTGGTTCTTTCATCAATCGATGTATGGTTTCTACTCGGGTTAGTTCTATTTTCTTTGCTTTGACACGGTTTGGTTTATGGAAACCTAGAGATTCATTTTTAAGGCCAAAACTCGATGCCACTTAGAGATTTGCCACTTTTTATCGTTTCCTAAGAGTTAGAAAGAAGACAGAAAGTTGAGAGAGAGCTTTGTGAGTTCCTATTGGTTTCTAGAGCTTTATGTGCCTGTTTCTAGAGAGTTCTAGCCTTAGGAGAGGTGATCTAGAGTGGTGGTCAGTTGTGAACATTTTTGTGGTGTGATTCTCGTCGTTTAAGAGTCAACTCCGCTTGTTTAGGAGGTGAGTACGTGACCATAGCTTATCTAAGCAATTATATGTGTGTTATCGTGTGTGTTTTGGGTGATTGATTGCTTGTTTACTTGTTTCTGCTTAGTTGTCGTGGTGGTTGTGGCCTGTTCAGGTCGGATTTGGCGACACGGATGATGGAGCGTCGGTTCAAACCGAGAGAAGTCAAAAGATCGTGTTCGGCGATGATCCGCACGACTGGATCGTTCGATGCAAGGAGTGAATCTGTCAACGTAACTAGGGATTTGATGGAGATGCGAGGTTGCATTGGTTGATGCAAGTAGTGCATCGATCAATGCATCTAGGGATTTGATGGTTGCATCGGTCGATGCAAGGAGTGTGTTGGTCGATGCAAGGGCGCAGTGACGATGCTTTTGTGTATTGATTTTGTTTGTCTTTTCGCTTGTGTGTATAGCCCAATAGATGGGAGGATCGCCTTACTGATTATTTGTGATAATACTCACGCATCTCAATTGTTGTTTATGGTGCAGTTAAAGGCAAAGTGTGATCGTGGAATCAATGCGATGAAAAGGAGGATGTTCTAGTGGCTCGCTTGGTTGATATCTGGCTTCTTTTAGGTTGCTAGAGTCAGATCATTAGAATATTGCTAGGTTGCTGGTTTAATGCTTTAAGACTTTGTTGGTTAATTTATTACTGGTTTATGTTGGAATAATAATTGGTTATTCATTATTGGAGTTCTTTGTTGGATAGTTGATGGTTTATTGTTGTTGTTATTTCTGCGGTTTGAATTAAATTTTGTTAGGTTTTTAGTGAGTATGAAATTACTAGTTAAATGTTATGTTAAAAAGAAAAAAAAAACATGTCGGATTGTTTCATTTTGGTATCAGAGCCCTTACGGTTTCTATGTCTAGGGTTCAATGTAGCTTTTACTGTTGATGTTTGAGAATGCATGCTTGAGTTGATTATGAGATTTAATTAATTGTGTGTGGCATGGGGTCCTAGAACATCCTCTTCGAGTCTTCTATGAGATCCCACGGTAGGTTGTGTGATTGTGTATGCGGTTTGAATTGTGTGCTTAGCCTTCTTTCTTTGATAGCGCAGATGGTTAGAGGTGGCGCTGTTTCTGGTCGTAGATGTTGTCGTGGTCGTGGATGCAGTCGTGGTTGTGGTCGTGGTAGGGGTAGAGGCCTAGTTACTAGTGAGACTATGGATCAGAGTGTGACAATTGAGGGCATCAGCGAGTCGCATGCATTTCAGGAGGGGTCAGTGGGGGTGGCTAGTAGTGGTACCGATGGAACCGTAGGAGCCGGTTGAGCCGGTGAGGGCGGTTTCAGTGCCAGGTTGGCCAGTGGTGCTAGGTTTCCGGGTGTGGGAGTCGTAGCAGGTTGAGCCCCTAGTCGAGATGTTAGAAATGTGGGCTTGGTGGCGTAGTTGTTAGAGTGGTTGGCGGGAGTTAGGTGTAAGCTCAGATTGTGCCGCCTATGGTGGCGGAGGTGCAGTAGCTAGTGGCAGCAGGTGCAGGAGCTCATTCCCAGTACGTCATCATGATGGGGAGATGTATAGGATCGGTAAGACTCAGTTCTCAGGTGGTACCAACCCTAATATGGCTGATACATGGAGGACAAAGCTAGACCGTAACTTCCAGTCTCTCAGGTACCCTGAGGAGTATCATGTGGAAATAGGGGTTTACTACTTGACAGATAACACTCATGTGTGGTGAATTTTAGTGGCTGCCAAGAGAGTGTAGACGGACATGACTTGGAGTTATTTCGTTGAGAACTTCAACCGTACCGTAAGTATTTTCCCTGTGAACCAATAGATCGGATGAAGGTACTGTTCATGCAACTCTTGCAGGGGACTCGGTCAGTTCGTGAGCTATACGTGGAGTTCGGTCGGCTTTTGGTGTATGCGGTCGGGCAATGGAGTCTGAGGACTCGCAGGTCAGGAGGTTCATGAGGGTGCTTTGGGATGACTTGAGGGTCCGTTGCAGAGGACGGAGTTACGCCACGAGAGCAGAGACTGTTGAGACCGCAGCTGAGATTGAGGAGGACATGAGAGCTCATGTGGTTGCACTCATTTCAGCGGTACAGCCGAGGAATGTTCATCATCATGGAGGTTCTAGCAATGGTGGCAAGCCTGCACAGAAAACCAAGAGGAAGTTGAAGGCTACTCAGAGTCCGATTGGTGAGGGATGCTACAGGTGCGGTAGCATGGACCACAAGGTAGTCAACTGTTCACAGAAGAATAAGCAAGGGGCATTGATAGAGTAGTGGGCAGATACTCAAGTGTGCTACAACTGCAGGGAGACGGGACACATCAAGTCCTGATGACCTAAGTTTGAGCAGATGGCGATGGCAAGGGTGCAAGATGGAGTGCAGCCGGGAGCGCAGCTGGGCGTGCAGCCGGTTGGGCGAATCGATCCGATACTGCGGGTGTACTCGACCATGGAGACCAGTGGGATTTGTGCTGGTGCAATCACAGGTTTAACTTCTGAGTTAAGACTTGGTGAACTTTGAAACTTCAGAATTTATGATTTGTCTTTGATAAAGTGTTAGGGTTCGTAGTATATGAGCTTTGTGTAGGAACCTTACTGGTGGACAGGTTTAAGTCCCACGTCTTGATTCTGGAGTAACTTATTGCTTCCTTACCCTGGAGTGCGCTGAGAGCGCCAATATCAAAGGAGATCCAAAAGAGTGGGCGGGTGTTGTTAAAATCGCGGGAGACGAGTTTCTGAGGGTTATTGGATTGACGAGAGGTGTTGATATTCAAATTGCAGGGGAGTCGATGCCAGCAGATTTGATTATCAATTTCGTGGAGATATATGATGTCATCCTTGGTATGGATTGATTGCATCGATACAAGGCACATCTGGATTACCATCGCGGTAGAGTGGTATTTGAGCGTCAAGGAGAGATCTTTGTCTATCATGGGGTGAGATTGACTTCAGGGAGTCTTCTTATCTCAGCTGTCGAGGCCGAGAAGATGGTCAGGATGGGTCGTGAAGCGTACTTAGCTACAATTTTGATGTTGAGGCCAGTGGGGCAGTCTACGGTTGGAGGTATTCAAGTTGTGGAGGAGTTTGAGGATCTGTTCTAGTTGTTGCAGGGGTTACCACCATCTCGGTCTGATCCCTTCACGTTTGAGCTGGAACCATGGACAACGCCGTTGTCTAAGGTGCCTTACAGGATGGCTCCAACAGAGATGGTATAGTTTAAGAAGCAGCTGGAGGATTTGTTGAGCATGGGATTCATTCGTCCTAGTTGTTCACCGTGGGGAGTTCCAGTTTTATTTATTGAGATGAAGAACGGGAATTTCTGCTTGTGTATTGACTATCGGGGTCAGAACCGGGTCGCTGTGAAGAACAAGTATCTTCTACTGAGGATTGATGAGTTGTTGGATCATCTAAGGGGTGCTACTTGGTTTTCCATGATTGACTTGGCATCTGGTTAAAGATGTGAGGAAGACGGCTTTCAGTACGAG
This sequence comes from Camelina sativa, assembly GCF_030686135.1. NCBI lineage: Eukaryota > Viridiplantae > Streptophyta > Magnoliopsida > Brassicales > Brassicaceae > Camelina > Camelina sativa. The sequence goes on along the minus strand of NC_141899.1, from coordinate 28,713,552 downwards.
GTATGGGCATTATGAGTTCGTGGTGATGCCTTTCGATTTGACTAACGCGCTAGCAGCATTTATGAGATTGATGAACAGTAAGCTTCAGGACTTTTTGGATTTGTCTGTCATCATTTTTATTGACAATATCCTAGTATGCTCTAAGAATCCTAAGGAGCATGAGGTACATATGAGAGCTGTTCTGGAAAAGCTGTGAGAGCAGAAGCTTTTTGTTAAGTTAAGTAGAGCATAAGCTTTTTGTTAAGTTGAGTAAGTGCATTTTCTGGCAGAGGGTGATGGAATTCTTGGGTTACATTATTTTTGCAGAGTGAGTTTCAGTGGATCCAAAAAAGATTCAGGCCATTAGGGATTGGCCAAGACCTCATAGTACCACTGAGATCAGGAGTTTCCTAGGATTGGCGGGATACTACAGGAGATTCATTCCGAGTTTTGCGAGTATGACGTAGCCGATGACCAAACTTACAGGGAAGGAGGTTCCATTTGTGTGGTCACTGGAGTGTGAGGTGAGCTTTGTCATCCTTAAGCAAATGTTGACTCTCACACCAGTGTTGGCACTGCCGGAGCAGAATAAACTTTACGTCGTGTATACAGATGCTTCAAGAGTTGGTTGGGGGTCTGTGTTGATGCAGTATGGGAAGGTTATTGCCTATGCTTCGCAGCAGTTGCGGTAGCATGAGGCAAACTATCTTACTCATGATTTGGAGATTGCAGCGGTGGTTTTTGCTTTCAAGATTTGGAGATCTTATCTTTATGGAGGGAAGGTTCTGGTATTTACAGATCATCAGAGCTTATAGTACATTTTTACTTAGCCTGAGCTAAATTTGAGGCAAAGGCGTTGCATGAGGTTGGTAGCGGATTATAATCTAGAGATAGCTATCCACCCTAGTAAAGCTAACTTGGTTGCAGAGGCTTTGAGTTGGAAGCGGGCGGCTTAAGCTCAGTTGTATGACATGGAGTCCTTAGTGGGTGATATTGGAGCTTTGAGGTTGTGTGCTATCTCACAAGAGCCTTTGGGTTTGAGGTGGTAGATCGAGCAGATCTTCTGAGTAGAGTGCGGTTGGCTCATAAGAGATATGAGGGGCTGGTGAAGGCCACTAGAGATGTTGGTTCAAAGTATCAGGTCTCCGCCAATGGGGCAATCCTTGTACATGGACGGATTTGTGTGCCCAAGGATGAGGAATTGAGGCGGGAGATTATGAGGGAGGCTCATGATAGCATGTTTTTCATTCATCCAGTAGCGACGAAGATGTATCGTTACCTCAAACGGTATTATCACTGGGTCGGGACGAAGAAGGCTGTGGCCGATTGGATTGCGAGGTGCGACACTTGCCAGTTAGTGAAGGACGAGCATCAGGTTCCGGGTGGGTTACTATAGAGTTTACCCATTCAAGAGTGGAAGTGGGATATGATCACAATGGACTTCATGGTAGGATTTACAGTGTCACACACGTTTGATATGATTTGGGTCATTGTGGACCGTTTGACTAAGTGAACACATTTTCTAGCCATTAAGAAAACCGATGGAGCGACTGTTTTGGCTAAGAAGTATGTGAAAGAGATAGTCAAATTGCATCGTGTGCCTGTGAGTATCACGACTGACAGAGATTCCAAACTCACTTCTGTGTTTTGGAGGGCGTTCAGGCAGAGATGGGCACGAAGTTGCATATGAGTACAACCTATGATCCTCAGATTTTGGAGAATTTGCTGAGGATGTGTGTGATGGATTGGGGTGTCCATTTGGCGGATCACTTGAGATTGGTAGAGTTTGCTTACAATAACAGTTACCAGGAGAGTATTTGGATGGTTCCTTATGAGGTGTTGTATGGGAGGTCATGTCGTACACCGTTATGCTGTGGGGAGAGGAGCATGTATGTTGCGGATTTTGTTCAGGACACCTTGGAGAAGATTTGGGTTATGAAGCTGAACATTTAGGAGGCTCAGGATCGGCAGAGGAGTTATGCTGACAAGAGGAGAAAGGATCTTGAGTTTCAGGTTAGTGATAGAGTGTACCTTAAGATAGCCATGTTGCAGTGTCCGAACAGGTCATTGACAGAGACCAAGTTGAGTCTGAGGTACATAGATCCATTCAGAGTGGTTGAGCGGGTGGGACCGGTTACATATAGGTTGGAGTTGCTTGATGGTATGCGTGCGTTCCACAAGGTGTTCCATGTGTCGATGCTGAGGAAGTGTCTTCACAAGGATGATTAGTTGTTGACTAAGATTTCTGAGGATCTTCAGCCCAACATGACTTTGGAGAAGAGGCCAGTGAAGGTTCTCGAGAGGAGGGTTAAGGAACTTCGGCGAAAGAAGATTCCTTTGATGAGAGTTTTGTGGGACTGTGATGGCGTTGAGGAGCAGACTTGGGAGCATGAGGTGAGGATGAAGGCAAGGTTCAGGAAGTGGTTCGATAAGCAGGTCGAGGCTTGAGCCTGTCTAACCTCGGTCTCAATTGTCGTTTGGATTGTTGTGAGGTGAAGTCTATGGTTGGAACGGAATAGAGTATTCCAGCCCATCTCTCTTGATACTTGATCGCTTAGGGGTGGTTGATTATGCGACTAAGTACCAAGATGAGGTGGTATTCAGGATACGTAATTCAAGTGAAGCTTGTTGTTGAAAGCGAAGACAAGTGCTGGTATCGTTGGAATTATGAAAGTTTCTAGAAATAGAAGTTTTTAAAAAAGGAAAGTGTCGAGATAGATCTAGTCGGGAGATATACTCGATGTCATCAGACTTGTTTGCTTTGGGCCGTGTGGGCCCAACTCATGTGGTGTCGGTAGCCTGATGGACTTTGTGGCCAGAGGGTGGGAGTGATATGTTAGCTTCGGATGACGATCCAAAATCGCACTTTAAGATGACGACCCAAGAGCAGGATTTTAAGACTCCTAGGATACCGTAGCTATGGGCCGGGGTCCAGAAGCGAGTCGTTATTTCTCAAAGATTGCAACCTGAGAGCGGGGGAGTAGATGTGAGTTACTTCCTAGATGTCGTAATTTAAGGCGGATAGTTTGACAGCGAGCTGGCATGTTTTTTTGGTTGCGACCGGAAACGGAGGAAACACTGAGTTGTGGGAAAATAACATCGAGGATGTGAGTATATTAACAAGAGTAGGACCTCCAAAAGTTTAGTCGAAAGGTGTGCGAACTGTTGCGACAATTGCACGGAAAACCTTGGCTAACAGTATCTAGTCTGGTCGGAGGACGTGCGGACCATGGTGACGGTTGCACGGAGGTCCTTGACGGATAGACGGTGTTGTGGTATTTGAGGACAGAGCCTTGTTGGTGGGGGATGCTGTTTTAATGCTTTAAGACTTTGTTGGTTGATTTATTACTGGTTTATGTTGGAATAATAATTGGTTATTCATTATTTGAGTTCTTTGTTGGATAGTTCATTTGTTTATTGTTGTTGTTATTTCTGCTGTTTGAATTAAATATTGTTAGGTTGTAAGTAAGTATGAGATCACTAATTAAATGTTATGTTAAAAAAAAAATGGCTCGGTTGTTTAAAAACTAATAAACTCAACATAAATGAAAATTTTTCTAAAGATAAATATGAACACATAGAATAGAAAACTTTTTATGTAATTGACCAAAACACATTTTTAACAAGTTTTAATGAACATCTAACAAAAATTACCTAAAACCAATACCACTTTTTGAAACTAGCACTTTTAATAAAAGAAACAAACTTTGCGAACATTATAGTGTGTATATATATATATGTGTATGTGCGTGTGGCCGTGCGGGAGCTTATAAAAAAAGAAATAGCAAGAGTATATACCTCCTAAAAGATACCGCATATCAACCCCACATATGTTCTATAAATTCCCAACATTTTTTCACTCATACCACCAGTACCATCTCTTCAGTCTCTCTTTCTCCTTTCCCTCTCTCTCTATCTCTCCCTCTTACAGGTTACTACTAACTTAACGGTCGAGAAGGTTAGTATATCTACATATATTTTACTAAATTCATCCTCTGGTCCACCACCAGAACATAAATTTTTGTATGTTGCTAGCAGGATTTTAAACTAGTTTACATTTGTTGTAAAGAGAAAAAGGTTTTTTGATGAATAAAATTTTATACATTCATTCAAAAAAAAAAAAAAATTACTTTTAACATCATCTTTAGAAGCTTATATAAGAGAATGTAGTAGACTAGTAATTTAACATGTTGTCTCCTAAGAAATCTTTCAAAAGAAAACAAAAAAATGTTGTCTCCTAATTAAAGACATTTTTCTCGTTTGTCTTTCTCAAACGACCCTGATAAAGAGTCAACCTAGTTTTTACTCCTATCCGACCGGAGGATCAGAACGTCTTCATATAACATATTAAAACCCTATATATATATATAGTATTATATACACACATATAAGAAAAAAATATATCATCGCAAAAGTTTAAAGTTTTGTGCGTGAATGCAGGGGAGACAAACCTGAGATGGCCGATCAACAGCTTGGAGTGTTAAAAGCACTAGATGTTGCGAAGACGCAACTATACCATTTCACAGCGATTGTCATCGCCGGTATGGGTTTCTTTACGGATGCCTATGATCTTTTTTGTGTGTCCTTGGTGACCAAGCTCCTAGGACGCCTCTACTACTTCAATCCAGAGTCAGCAAAGCCTGGCTCCCTTCCCCCTCATGTTGCGGCTGCGGTTAACGGTGTGGCCCTCTGTGGGACCCTTGCTGGTCAGCTCTTCTTTGGATGGCTCGGTGACAAACTTGGACGGAAAAAAGTGTACGGTATCACTTTGATCATGATGATCGTGTGCTCTGTTGCTTCGGGTCTCTCATTCGGAAGCCATGCCAAGGGTGTCATGACCACCCTTTGCTTCTTCAGGTAAAACCCACTTATGATACGCATCGTTTATCAATAGTTTTATAGTGTCTTTAAAGGGTCAGTCAGGTTTCGACCTGATTAGGTCTAAAATATTAAACGATTGTTCGTAGGTTTTGGTTGGGATTCGGTATCGGAGGTGACTACCCTCTTTCTGCCACAATTATGTCTGAATACGCTAACAAGAAGACTCGTGGGGCTTTCATCGCCGCCGTCTTCGCCATGCAAGGAATTGGTATCTTGGCTGGAGGTTTTGTGGCACTTGCAGTTTCTTCCATTTTCGACAAAAAGTTCCCATCGCCCACCTATGAGCAAGACAGGTTTCTCTCAACGCCCCCTCAAGCTGATTACATTTGGCGTATCATTGTCATGTTTGGTGCTCTACCTGCTGCATTGACCTACTATTGGCGTATGAAGATGCCTGAAACTGCTCGTTACACTGCTTTAGTCGCCAAGAACATCAAACAAGCCACACAAGACATGTCCAAAGTGTTACAAGTGGAGCTTGAGGTTGAAGAAAGGGATGATGACCCCAAACTCAACTATGGCTTGTTCTCCAAGGAATTCTTGAAACGCCATGGGCTTCCACTCCTTGGGTGTACCTCCACTTGGTTCTTGCTTGACATTGCCTTTTACAGCCAAAACTTGTTCCAAAAGGATATTTTTTCGGCAATCGGATGGATTCCAAAGGCAGCCACCATGAATGGTATCCATGAGGTTTTCAAGATTGCTAGGGCACAGACACTCATCGCGCTTTGCAGTACTGTTCCAGGTTATTGGTTCACAGTCGCGTTCATTGATATCATGGGAAGGTTTGCAATCCAACTAATGGGATTCTTTTTCATGACCGTGTTTATGTTTGCCATTGCCTTCCCTTACAACCATTGGATTAAACCGGATAACCGTATCGGTTTCGTGGTTATGTACTCTCTCACGTTCTTTTTTGCCAACTTTGGTCCAAATGCAACCACTTTTATTGTCCCTGCTGAGATCTTCCCAGCCAGGCTAAGGTCTACATGCCACGGTATATCAGCCGCGACAGGGAAGGCTGGAGCCATCGTTGGGGCCTTTGGGTTCCTATACGCAGCTCAACCACAGGACAAGAGCAAGGTGGATGCTGGATACCCACCAGGAATTGGAGTTAAGAACTCACTGATCATGCTTGGTGTTATTAACTTTATTGGTATGCTTTTCACATTCCTCGTCCCTGAACCCAAGGGCAAGTCCCTAGAAGAACTCTCCGGAGAGGCTGAGGTTGACAAATAATCATGCTATCATATTGTTTGCTAATTCTTCTTTTATTTATTTTTTACTTTCTGTGCCATGCGTGACGTGAAAGTTGTGATATTGCAATCTGCAACTCTACTTTTGTTTTTCTGTGTGACAAATTGTAATCGATCGATACTTGGTGTTCATTATGGTATTGATTAATTTGTTATTTGCTTCTATAACACGCAATCAAGTCTATCTTTAGTTACAACTAAGCATATAAACTATTTTTATGTACATGTGATCAAAGTCTCCACTTATTTACCTTTTTGTTGGAAGAAATAAATTACAAAGCAAACAATGAATCAATTTAAACTAAATAATATATTTTTTTTGGTATCAGTTGGATCGGTCGATAATCGATCCTTAAATTGGCTGTATATATGTATAAAATAAGATAACAACTATGGAAGTCCACTAAGACAAGAACTTGTAAATTTAATCGAGTATATCTGCATATGCTCTCGCGAATATCCTATGTTTTGCGAATATGCTTCATTTTAATAATGATTTTGACTTTTGCTAATTGATAACTAATCTTCATGACAATATATATCCAGATTGTCACTCCTCAAATGTCAACTATTAGAGTTGAACGATTCGATTCGAGTACCCGAAAACAAAAACAAAAAAGTACATCGATTTAGAAATTCGGAATCTTTATGACTTATATTGGTAAACTATACTATTACTCCCTCGATTTTTAGTTATTTTGAGATTTCTTTTTTTTTTGGATATATTTAAGTGAAAATTCACTAGATTGACACAAACTTCGGTTAAAATAACTCAATGACCTACGATCGTATCTCATTTCTAGATTGATACAACGTTTATGTAGAAAGACCAAAACCCCCAAATTTTTATTTTAATTAAGTTTATGTTAAAATATTTAGTTCAACTGATTAACTTTAACAAGATTTTGCTTTCTGTTGAAGTTGAACGATATGATAGGAGAACTAATTATTAGGGAGTTAAACACCAATTTTACGTAGAAAATTGAAAGATTGGGAACACTTAATATGTTTTTTTTTTTTGGTAGAACACTTGACGATATGTTTAACTTCCTCATTGGTAAAACAATGAAAAAAATTATGAAAACATATAACTTAAAGAAGTGGAGGGATTAAGAATTTACAACACTCTTTATTTTGATTTTCTTAACTGCATTTTTTATATATATCTTTAAAACACTAAAGTTAGAATCAGACAGAAATATTTTATATATCTTTAAAACAATAATTGCAAAGTTACAATCAGACAGAAATATATAAAACTATACTTGTTAGCGTGAGTTTTCGGCTTTCAATTAAATAGGTAGAGGTCAGTTTATAAAATGGTATACCGGTACTTATTTATGTTTCACGTTTTGAAAATATTTATTTTCCTATTTTTACGACTTGAAATATTAATAAATTTTTTTCTTATTGAAAATTCTGCTATATGCTAGTACTGTAGTTTGTTAAAAGTATAAACTAAAATAATACAAAACGTGATTTATCTACTAAAATTGATATTTCAACGTTTAATATTTATAGTTCAGTTTATTTCGCTATTTAATTATTCCGCAATTGATCTAACATAGTAAACATGCTGAAATATATTTTGCCAAAATCGTCTACAAGAAAATTGATAAAATATTTACTACTTCGGCCGAACTTCACGCGGCAGTCCCATCACCAAAACCTGAGAAAGGTGGCTTCCCAAATGATTATAGCGAGCAATATTCCACAGTTTATAATGCACAACCATATATTAAGTGCACTAATACTCAAGGTCTATGCAGAACATTACTCTCATGAAATCAAAACGATATCAATAAACACTACACTAAAACAAACTTGTAATATGGCAATCTTCCAGAGCACATTACACTAAATTATTCTCTTTAGGTCCTATGACCCAACTACGCAAACATTGGCAAAACTAGGTATTCTGGTGCTAAGGCATCTTCGGTAGTACTCCCCCATGGTTAATATCACCATGGAAAAAAACTTGAATTATGATGTCTTCAACCACTTGAGCTGCCATAAATTAGGGGGAAAAAAATATTATACCAACTCATAAATTATTTGTTTTTTTTTCTTAATTAGGTGCAATGCATCTTCGTCAACTCATAAATACTATTTTCCCATTGCCAAGAACCGAAATCATCAAAATATTAGAATTAGAAATTTTCATATTACAAATGGATAGGTTCTAATTTGAAAGTTGCTCAAATTCAAATTGTAAAACTTATAATAATCTGCATATGGTTAATCATGTATGTCTAATTTATACTATAAGACAACAGCGTTTATTTTGCCGCTTATAACCAATCAATTATTGACATAGAAACCCAAATGACTTACAAAATGGTAAAATAGTCAAGAAGAGAAGCAGGCGGTCACGTTTGCTCACATCTCTTTCTCTTTTTAGAATACTCTATTATTTTTTCTATTTCATTGTGCTTCGCAGTCTTCTTCTCTATAAATTGCCAACATAATTGTTCATTTCTTGTCACCTACATATCTTCTCTCTTTCTCCCTAGAAGTTCTTAATCTCCTTCAAAGCTGGTTAAGGTGAATAATACTTGCCTTCGTTGATTTATTTTTAATGACTTATCATGTTGGTTTTATTAATTTTTCTTCTTAAGATATAATATAAACTACAAGACAGTTTTTGTAGCTTTTGTTCTTTTACAAAATTTTGGCCACACCAAAGGTCAAATGCTCTGTTCTTAGAAATAACAGAAAAAGAAAGTACCATAATATTTCAAAAGTAATAATTAAGGATATCTTATTGGGACCATTGATGACATGAAATATTGGATTATTTGTCTTTTCTATCACAGAGCTCAAGGCAATGGCTGAACAACAACTCGTAGTGCTGAAGGCACTCGATGTTGCCAAGACGCAACTTTACCATTTCACGGCGATTGTTATCGCCGGTATGGGTTTCTTTACTGATGCCTATGATCTCTTCTGCGTGTCCTTGGTGACAAAGCTCCTTGGTCGCCTGTACTACTTCAATCCGGCATCAGAGAAACCTGGCTCACTACCCCCTCATGTTGCGGCGGCAGTCAACGGTGTGGCCCTCTGTGGAACCCTTGCTGGTCAACTATTCTTCGGATGGCTCGGTGACAAACTTGGACGAAAGAAAGTTTACGGACTCACTTTGATCATGATGATTGTGTGTTCTATCGCTTCCGGTCTCTCCTTCGGAAACCAAGCCAAGGGTGTCATGACCACTCTTTGCTTCTTCAGGTACAATCCAATTATAATATCATATATACATTACACACACACCTGGTGAATCAATAAATTTATTGACTGCAACGTGAGGTTTAAAATTTTAAATGGTTATGTATAGGTTTTGGCTTGGATTCGGTATCGGAGGTGATTACCCTCTTTCTGCAACAATCATGTCTGAATATGCTAACAAGAAGACTCGTGGGGCATTCATCGCAGCCGTGTTTGCCATGCAAGGTATCGGTATCCTGGCCGGAGGTTTTGTTGCACTTGCAGTATCTTCCATTTTTGACAAGCAGTTCCCATCACCAACCTACAAGGAAGACAGATTTCTCTCAACGCCTCCTGAGGCTGATTACATTTGGAGAATTATCGTCATGTTTGGTGCTATACCCGCAGCCTTGACCTTCTACTGGCGTATGAAGATGCCTGAAACTGCTCGGTATACCGCCTTGGTTGCCAAGAACATCAAACAGGCCACACAAGACATGTCCAAGGTTTTACAAGTGGAGCTTGAGATGGAAGAGAGGGCAGAGGATGTCGTTAAAGACCCAAGACTTAACTATGGCTTGTTCTCCAAGGAATTCCTTAGCCGCCATGGTCTTCCCCTTCTCGGATGTACTTCTACTTGGTTCTTGCTTGACATTGCCTTCTACAGCCAAAACTTGTTTCAAAAGGATATCTTTTCGGCTATCGGATGGATCCCAAAGGCAGACACCATGAACGCCGTCCACGAGGTTTTCAAGATTGCTAGGGCTCAGACTCTCATCGCGCTCTGTAGTACTGTTCCAGGTTACTGGTTCACGGTCGCGTTTATTGATATCATGGGAAGGTTTGCAATCCAGCTAATGGGATTCTTCATGATGACTGTTTTCATGTTTGCCATTGCCTTCCCTTACAACCACTGGATCAAACCAGACAACCGTATAGGATTCGTGATTATGTACTCCCTAACCTTTTTCTTCGCTAACTTTGGACCAAACGCAACCACTTTCATTGTCCCGGCTGAGATCTTCCCAGCAAGGCTAAGGTCTACATGCCACGGAATATCAGCCGCCACAGGTAAGGCTGGAGCCATTGTTGGAGCCTTCGGGTTCCTGTACGCGGCTCAATCACAGGATCCGGCCAAGACTGACGCAGGATACCCACCGGGTATTGGAGTCAAGAACTCATTGATCATGCTTGGTGTTATTAACTTTGTCGGTATGCTCTTCACATTCCTTGTCCCAGAACCAAAGGGCAAGTCCCTCGAAGAACTCTCTGGTGAGACTGAGGTTAGCCCGGACGAGAAATAGTCACTGATTTGTGACAATGAAACTATTGTATTTTTCTATTTTTGATTTCATTATTTGGAGTGCGATCTTTGGTTTTGTTTCATTTTATTTGTTTGGTGACCTTGAGTTATGATGTTTACAAGAAATGTTGTATCCTGCATCTTTTTTTTTGTCATCAGAATTTTTATTATTGAAAGATGAAATACAACCATAAGCTGGCGGACGAAGTTTATGTCCCCAGAGTCTAAGGCCGGCAGAAAAAAAGATTTCTCCGGAAACTAAGCCCAAACAAGGGAAACTAAAGACGATACAACAAAACAGAAGATTTGAACCTAAATCGCAAGAGAGCAAAACCTTTACTAAGAACAGAAGGAACTAAGCTAAAATCTTAAGAGAAGCAATAGAACCAAGAAGCAAAGAACCTCTTCTTCTGAAACACCTGCGACTGAGATTTACTAAGAGTGCCCACGGCCAACCCAAAAGTAACATCAACCACCTCCTATCACAAAGAGAGCTGATCTCTCGGAACCAAGAACCAAGGACTTCATAACCCGGCAAGCAAGACAACTGAGTTAAGAGAACCTCGTGCTGTCACAAAGAACACACTTCCAGATACGACGACGGTGACCAAAGCACCAATTACCCAATAACGTCTAGTTAGAGCCCTTCAAAACGCGATCCTATCTAAACAGATCAGGAAGCGGAGACAAGGAGAGAGGCTTAACCCCCCAATTAACATCAATCTCACAACCGAGAACGACTAATCAAGGCAGTTATCAAACACAGCGAGCATCACCAAGGAGAAGAAACAACTGCGAACTAAGAGGACTAATGCAACATACAACCAAAACGAAACTTCTGCATCTATGGTTGAGATGAGGAGACAAGAGCGTAAGGAGGTTGTATCCTGCATCTATGGTTTAATTAATTAAAATCTTTTTAACAATTTTCGAAATCGACTCAACGTTCTCGTCCTGGATCAGAGCTTCCTCCTCTAAATGCAAGGCTTAATATATTTTACTCGGGCCTCATTTCGTATTCATTTTTCGGCCTCACATTTTTTTGTTCCTTCTGAAATTTGAAGATTAAACCAAGTTGAAAGAGGTCGAAAAAAAAAAAAAAACCAAGTTGAAAATTAAAAACATTACAACATATCCAAAAGAGGGAGTCAACAGGGAAAACACAACAAAAAGGGCTTACACAAAAGATAATATCCAAAAAGCTTGCGATTTGCAGCCCGTTAAGGCGTTGACGAATGTAAATAACCACCATTCCGTGAAACAATATCTCTATTTAAATGTTCAATATATATATATATATATATATATATATATATATATTTAATAAATACTCCCTCTGTTTCATTTTAAGGGATGGTTTATATGCACAAATTAAAAAACATATAATTTTTATTTAATTTACCTCTTTAATATAAAAACACCATTAAATATAATTAATTAAACTAATTAAAACATTAAATAAAATATGATTGGTCAAAAAAAATTAAATACATTTAATTGGTTGCATAGAAGAAAGTTGAAAACATTATTTAAAATGAAACACATTTTCATTTGCTAAAACATCACTTAAGGTGAAACGAAATGATTAATAACATGAAATTGTAAACTTCAAGAAATCTTTATTGAAAATTTTGAAGTTACTAAATTACCATTGGTTTAGAATTACTGGAAATTATTTAATACAAAATAATGTATATATAACTAAATATTAAGTTTTATTTAATGTGTAAAAACTCTAAAATATAGATATAATATACTTAAACGATCAGTAAAGAGGAATATTCTCAGTAATCTTTTTTTTTTTTTTTTGTCAACCATTGGGCCACAACTGGCCAGCCCATTAGCCAAATTCCTACATTCGTAGGAGCCGGGACATACTGGCCCATTAAGTTTTATTCTCAGTAATCTTTTACTGGTAATATTTGTTGTTTGTTAGAATCTACTTTGATAGAATGAATCGCAACAAAAATAATTAAATTGTCTTTTTGATAAAGTTATGGCATTATGCTCTCTTAATTTTTCCACTCTTGCGGTAATTCTATTCTTTTTCTAAAAGAATATGCCATTTGTGTTCTCATCTTCTTGTCTATAATATATATAAAGCTATAAAGTAAAACCCTAGCAACTAATCTTCAACAGTCGTCAGCCAAAACCAAACGAGTGTTTCGAGATCTCACTTGTTGGTAATCACTTTCGTCCATCATATGTAGTTATAATTTCGTACATATATTTGTTTGCAACTATAGCCAGATGTTTATTTACGGAAACTAATTTGTCCAATGAATCATGAATGTTGCATGAAAGAAACCATGGCATGATCTTTCTGTGTTAATATTTTTATCGCATTTTTTTTCTGTACGAGTCTCGAATCTCTAATTTTTTGGAATAGTTTGTTGATAGTTTTGATTTCCTTAAATGTAGGCAGATATATATTACTACTAGATTCGAAATCCCTTATAAACTAGAATTTTGCTACTAGTTTGTTACAACAACTTTCTCTATATATGTTGTAACAGTTCTTGTCACTTTTATTTTATTTTCAGAGTTAAGAGAACAGAACAAAATATCGCCATGGCTAACGAAGAACATGGAAGCATTTTGAAAGCTCTTGACGCTGCAAAGACTCAATGGTACCACATCAAGGCGGTGGTAGTCTCCGGTATGGGTTTCTTCACAGACTCATACGATCTCTTCGTGATATCTCTCATCACGAAGCTCCTTGGCCGGATCTACTATCAGGTTCCTGGCTCATCCTCTCCCGGAAGCCTCCCTGACAACATCTCTGCGGCCGTGAGCGGTGTGGCCTTCGCGGGAACGTTTCTCGGACAGATTTTCTTCGGGTGTCTTGGTGACAAGCTCGGACGTAAGAGAGTCTATGGTTTGACACTCTTGATCATGACCATATGCTCCATTTGTTCTGGTCTTTCCCTTGGAAATGACCCCAAAACCGTCATGGTAACTCTCTGCTTCTTCCGGTTCTGGCTTGGGTTTGGCATCGGTGGTGATTATCCACTCTCGGCTACGATCATGTCCGAGTATGCCAACAAACGTACTCGTGGAGCTTTCATAGCAGGTGTTTTCTCTATGCAAGGAGCTGGGATCCTTGCCGCAGGAGCGGTTTCGTTACTTGTCTCGGCTCTTTTCGAGAGGAAGTTTCCATCTCGGGCCTATGCATTGGACGGTGCCGCCTCCACCGTCCCACAGGCGGATTACGTGTGGAGGATCATCCTGATGGTCGGCGCCTTACCAGCTCTCTTGACTTACTACTGGCGGATGAAGATGCCTGAAACCGCTCGTTACACCGCTCTAGTTGCCAAGAACGCTGATAAAGCTGCTTCCGATATGACCAAGGTTCTCAACGTGGACATCGAAGCCTCTTCCGCAAAGCATGACCAAGCTAGGGTTTCCTCAGACGAGTTTGGCTTGTTCTCCAAGAAGTTCCTTTGCCGTCACGGACTCCACCTATTCGGAACAGCCTCCACATGGTTCCTCCTCGACATTGCTTTCTACAGCCAAAACTTGTTCCAGAAGGATATCTTCACAACCATTGGATGGTTACCTCCGGCAAAAGTCATGAACGCACTCCAAGAGCTGTTCATGATCGCTAAGGCTCAAACCATAATCGCTTGTTGCAGCACCGTTCCTGGTTACCTTTTCACTGTTGTTTTTATCGACAGAATAGGACGGTACTGGATTCAGATCATTGGTTTCGCGATGATGACCGTCTTCATGTTCGTTTTAGCTATACCGTACCACCATTGGACTTTACCAGCTAACAGGATTGGTTTCGTGGTTTTCTACTCTTTAACCTTTTTCTTCTCCAATTTTGGACCTAATGCAACTACGTTCATTGTCCCTGCTGAGATCTTTCCGGCTAGGCTTAGGTCGACTTGTCACGGTATCTCGGCCGCATCAGGTAAAGCCGGTGCGATGGTTGGTTCATTCGGGTTTGCTGCTTTGGTTAAAGCTTTGGGGATGAATAGGACGTTATACATCATGGGTGGTATCAATCTTGCTGGCTTGCTTATCACGTGTCTTACAATCCCGGAGCCTAAGGGGATATCACTTGAGGAGCTTTCCGGCGAAACTAAACCGGAGACAATCCAGGAGAAGATTGTTGTTTAGAAATTTAATTATTTTCCTTTTGTTTTGCTTGTTTATCGGAGTTTGTTAGGATTATTTTGTGTTTTATCAGATTTTTAGATTTTATTACTGCACTCAGTTTTCAAACGTTTTTTTTAATTATGTTTTCATTAAACAGTTTATTATTATAAATAAAACTGCTATTAGAATTTGATATCCAAAGTAAAACAATAAAAACATATAACATAATTTTAAAATATATATTAATTACTATGATATCTTTTCCAAACTAAACATCTTTTGTGGAGCGTGTACATCAAAATGATTGTTAGATGAATCTTGAATATCTTGCAACTTGTTTCCTTCGCACATTAACGAATAAGATTGTTCAGGTTGTGGCACCGAGTAGAACCTAGCTCATGTTCCTGTTCTATCTCTTAACCGCAGCTGAGGAAGAAGAAGACGATGACTCGGGTTTTAATCTCTTGGAACCTGTTGATCATTAGAGGCGATGGGTTGGCAAATACCGTCTTCTTTTTCATTAACGGTCCCGAAGGCTTCGGAGCTATCCACCACAATCTCATCCGGTGCAACACCGATCATGTTCTGTATGCTTCACGTGTCCCGAATATTGCTTGTGTGAGAAGTTCCCTGGCTGTGTCTAAGTCAAATTATTGATTATTTTGAATATTTTGGTATTTCCGTAGAAAATGACAAGTAAATAATAATAGGTCAAGTAAATAATCTATATAATAATAACAATCTGAAAAAATACCAACAACAGTTGCGATTTTCGTTGTACCTTTTCATAATATATATATATATATATATATATATATATATATTGTTTTTTTAACAGAAAAGTTCAATGGTTGCATCTCTCTAAAAAGTTGCGTATGTTAAATGTAGAGTTGTGTCTCTTACAAACAATTGTGTCCATTCAAATGTTCACATCTTTATAAATTTATATATAAGTGACTTCTCATCATTGTATTCAAATTTTCTTTATTTTATATTTTTGACAGAAATTTTTACAGTTGCGTTTCTAAAAAAAGTTGCATCAGTTGAATATAGAATTGTGTCTTTTACAAACAGTTGTGTCTATTCAAATGTTCTCATCTTTAGAAATCTATATATAAATAACTTCTCATCATTGTATTCAAATATAACTATAACAATCTAATAAAAATGCCAATAACAGTTACGATTTTTCGTAGTACCTTTTAATAAAATATATATATATATATATATATATATATATATATATATATATATATATATATTTTGACAGAAAATTTCAACGGTTGCATCTCTCTAAAAAGTTGCCTCTGTTAAATGTAGAGTTGTGTCTCTTACAAACAGTTGTGTCTATTCAAATGTTCACATCTTTATAAATTTATATATAAGTGACTTCTCATCATTGTATTCAAATTTTCTTTATTTTATATTTTTGGCTGAAATTTTTTGTAGTTGTATCTCTCTAAAAAATTGCGTCTGTTTAAAATAGAGTTGTGTCTTTTACACACAGTTGTGTCTATTCAAATATTTACATCTTTAGAAATCTATATATAAATAACTTCTCATCATTGTATTCAAATTTTCTTTATATTTGTATTAGTTAAAAGAGAATTAGTTAGAAATGACGTCTCATCACTATGAGAAATTTATTGCAGTTTGATATATTTTGTTAATCGTTGTAATATTTAATTATATTTAGTCTCTAGGTATACAACCATCTATTCATCGAGGGTTATCATTCTATTGGTATGAATCCAAACCAAAATTTTTGTTTTTAGCTGTTAAAAATGTGGTTCAAGTTGGTTTTTCAGAAAATGAGAGCATATTGGCTCGTATATGTTTGTTTATTTTTTTTTGTCACAAGTATATATATTTGTCTACTCCATGCTTTTTTGATTAGAAAACTAATTGTATTATAGAAAACAATATGGATTTCTATATTTCTATTTAAAAAAAAAATCTAATTATGAAATATCAAGGTAAAAATAAACATAAAATATCACAGTTCGTTCTATTATATTTTCTACAGTTGGGAATATTCAGTTTATTGGGAGATGAAAAACTGGTGATCAACAAAAAGATTGACGGTTGAGATGATTGTCCAATAAACTATCTTGACGACAAAGAATTATCTACAACTTCATATAGGTTAAGGGAATTTTTATATTTAGTTCTAGTCATAATTGATATGTCTATATTTTGCATCTCCTTAGCCTGTATTTGTCATGCATTTAGCTAGGACAACTAGTTTTTTTGCATCATTTTAGAACCTCTTTCGTACATTTTGCATGTTTAGGAAGTTTATGCATCATCCTTGCATACATTGCGCATTTCAGAGTTTTTCAGGTGTCTAGGAGACGTTGGAAGCGCAGAGGATCGAGCCACGCTCAACCTCCGCAAGCCACGCTCAACCTCCGCACTCGAGCTACTCCTCACTTCCACAATCGAGCTACTCCTCACTTCCACAATCGAGCCATCCTCACTTCCACAATCGAGCCATCCTCACTTCCACAATCGAGCTACTCCTCACTTCCACAATCAAGCTACTCCTCACTTCCACAATCGAGCCATCCTCACTTCCACAATCGAGCTACTCCTCACTTCCACAAGCGAGCCATCACTCGACCCACCGGTCTAGGGATTCAGCTTTTGACGTTTTCATCAAAGTTGTAGAGAATTGAGTCATCTTTCCAATGCCGTTTATTTTAAGCCAATCGAAGGTGTGGTTCAAGAGTTATCATCGTTTTAGTGGATGCGTATACACCCAGCTCGAGCCACTTTCACCGACCATGCTCGAGCCATTTTCACTCACACCACTGGAGCCACTCCTACTCACTCCACTCGACCTCACTCTAGGGAGAGACGACACGCGACTCGACCGCACATGTCAGGAAGACGTTCCGTCTTACACGCTTCAAGAGATTCCCAAACCGACGCTTCACCTTGTCGTTTTAAGTTTTAGGGATTTACATGTTTTTACTATAAATACATTTTGTTAAGTCTTGGCTGAAGACATCTTAGTTTTTTATCTCGTTTTCTTTTGTAAGGTTTCCCTAGCCACCAAAACCGTACTCTGATCTTGTATCCCGATATATTTGAATTTATTCAGTATTTTGATTTGATTTCTTCTACAAAGTTGTTCTTCACATTTTAATCTATCTAAGAATGCTTGTTTCAATGTTTTCTATATTTGCATCCTTGACTATGATTTTCGGATCTGAGTAGTGTGTTAGTTCTTGAGGATGGGATAGATTAGGTGGAGGATCTTAGGATGTAGAGTGTTTAAGCGTTGATTGCATGATTCCCTTCTGGACTAGAGTAAGAAATACTAGTTTTTCTCTGATCAATTGGGACTAGGTTTGAGACATTTCCACACCCAAAAGGTGTTTGATGAAATTTCTGACCAACTAGTGCCAGAGACTTACGTTCCTAGCCTAAGAGATTAGTTGTCTAGGATGTTTGTTGACATGAATGAACTTGTTTGTAATGCCTGCTCGACCATGATCCTCTAGCGAGAGCTAGGTATGAAGTGGTTGAGTCTGAGTAGCTTTTGCCAAGACATTGGATTAGCTAGGTTGTAATGTTCATTGTTTGGGGATAGTTTGCTTGTGGTATGTTAAACACTCTTTAGACTAGGATACTCCACCAACATCAATTACCCCATCCTTAGGACTTCTTTCTTTCTGATTTTTATTACATTCCTGGAACTGTTTCGTTTCTTGCTTTTTAGTTCATGCTTAGACTCGTTTATGTTTTTATTCATTTTCGCTTCTTGTCATGCATTCTCGTTTCTAGTTCTGTGACTCATTTCAGTTTTGCATCTTTGACCATTCTAGGATTGTTAGAAAAACACTCTTTTGAATTGGCTTGACTTGTGACTTCTTGATTGCATCTTGAGTGATAGTGAACTTTCCCAACTGGATTGACACCTTAAGTATTACAACGCATAAGATTAATTGAGACCTACTAGGAGACACAAAAATCCTAGTATCAATAATACACTCAAATTAAAATCTTAACAAAAAAAGATACTGAATATGAAATATTATAAAAGTTTGAAAAGATTTTGGATTCTGACTGCCAAAAAAAAGGAGGAGCTTGTGAGAGCAATGAACCCGACCGTCCTTGGCCGACCATCTTCCTTAGACGTGCATATTGTGATGCTACATCATACACCTAAATGTTATTGTTATAAGTTCTAATTATTATTCTTCCCCTCTAATATTTATTATATTATTTATTTATGTTTGACTCAGGATAATTAACCAGCATCTTATGCGGAGAAAATAAGTAAAAAGTACATTCAATATTGGATTAACCATATATATATATATATATAATCTATTATAATTGCCAGAATGTTTAATGACTATAGGTTGTTTTATATAAAAATATTTTTCATCTATAAAATGATAGTTGTTTGTATTATATATTCATTTACAATACTACCTTTATGAAAATAGATGTATTCTTTTTATATATGAATATATAACTGAATTTTGATTCAAATAAATAAAATATGTGATAATTTTCTGTTTAGTTATATTCAAATTTGAGAGGATTGGTAATTTTGTTACTGATTGACTGAATAGTAATATTTATATTCATTTTTTATGAAGTAAAAATTGATTTTGGAAATAGAAATATGTTTGAGTTATGCTAAAAAGATTAAAATAATTAATAGAAATGAATTTAAACAAATCATTATGTCATTTTAAGAATGGCCCTCAATTAATATTTTTAATATTTGTAATTTATTATATGATTATTTAAGAAATTTATAGTGTCTTATACAATGTATTCATAATTTTATCAATTTTTTTTAAAATAATTAAAAATATAATCATTTACATATCATATTTGACAACAAGAGAATAAGTTGTAACGGTTCATAAAATATACAAAAATATGACTGTAAGGTTAAGAAGAGAAGACACAACTGTAGATTGTATTTATTCATTTTTCAGATATTAAAAAATAATTTACAAAAAATTACAACAAAAAACACAGATAAAAAAATCACATTGAAAAGATGCGAAAGAAAGGTTACGACGAATAAAAGCAAACGAAATAACACGACTGCAATGTTATCTCATGGTAGTTAATCGTAAAAATTTGTTTAATTTGATGTGTGTAGCATTGATAATTATTTATTTAATCATATGTAAAGGTAAGATTATTTTTTAAAGAGTATTTTTCAATAAAGATATAAAGAATGTTTCAAAAATTTGTATGTTTTTGAAAATTTTATTAGATAGTTTAGGAATCCCAATAGTTTAATAAATAAATTTAATTATAGAATTTTTGTAATAAATATTTTACTAAAATGAGTTCCCCGCGATATCGCGGGGGCTTCGTACCTAGTAATAATAATAATAGTTCGAGTATTTTATTTGATTCTCCGTTTGGTTATTGTTCTACGGATAACAACATTTTAGAAAACATAATATTTTTTTAATAATAATAAAAAAGTTGTAAATTTTTTTAAAACTGTTTTCTAACTTAACAAAATGTTTAAAAGTTTTATTTAACGCGTTTTTAGGAAAGATTGTGAGAAAAAATTGTTTTAGCTAGGTAGCTATAATATATATGGGACACTCCGATGTTGTAAAAACCAAGTGTATAGATGATTTCATGTATGAATGAAGTACTATCTAGAGATAACATTGTCATTTGCATACCACAAAAAAAAAATAAAAAATATAAACAGCAGGTGGCCTTTTAATTTTATATTCAAGAACTAGTCAAAGTATATCGAATGTTAAAAACTATCAAAGAAGAGTGTTGATTATATTGCAAAAGAATGTTATTCACGGAATTGGTAACACAAAAAATCTGTAAAACATCTATTAAGTGAAAAAGAACTTTTTAAAACATTCTATATGAGAGAGAGGGAGTATATTTCTCAAAATATTTCTTATTATTTTTTTCTCAGATAGATAATTTTCTCGTAAATCAAATAAACCAAGCTATGGAAAATTCACTTCCTCAACATTAATAAATAAAAATCAAAAACCATCACTAAATAAGCGAACAAAATCCACCAATAAACAAATCTTGAAAAACTCAACTTGTCAAGCATTGTGCATAAAGAACCTGTACATGCTTCGAAAATCTTTTTGACATCTCTGCTTTAGCATGTACTGCCATCGCTTGGTTTTCCTTCATCCTATTCGGCACATACAATTCTATTATTTCTGGCACAATTCTAGGCTCACTACCGCATCGAATCAAACATCTCAATATATTTAGCTCATTAAAATACCACCAAAATTCATAACCACCACGAACTTTAGTGTCTTCAAAATTCCTAACCACCACGAGGTCGCTTTTTAACATAAGCAATACTAAACCTTTTGATAGTCATCATAATCTGGAAAGATTCAAAAGGTACGTAAATAAGCTTAACTAATTGGAGTGTCACCAGTGAATGGCAACACAATTAGCACGCGACGTAATTCAATGCTTTTAGCCTATGATTAACTTCTTGAAAAATTGTGCTGAACCTTGTCGCAAACATTTGGTCCGATTGTGGTGCGCCAAGACTCCCATTCAGCTGGATAATGACACTTATGCCCTTAGGAAATTACGTATATAAATTTTTTTCTCTCTGAGTCTCGTGTCTCGATTTCTCACGATTCACAAGCATTGTTGTTGTCGCCACCGTCGTCATCCTTTATCACCGGCACAATATTCGCTGCCGTCGTCATCCTTTGTCACCGGCATTTTCATAATCTCCGACGTCTTCTCAGTATTTTGTAAAATTCATCTTCTATTCTTTGTAAAAAATAATTTTGAATTTCAGTCATTGAAATTTGAAAACTGCTTTGTATATTTTATACACATTGTAGAAGAAGTTGGTCCTTTATAAAGACTCAAAATATGAAGAAGTGGTGATGAATTTATGTCTTTTCGGATTAGATAAAACTTAATAGATATTGCATGCTATGTGTTCGACTTTATGTCTGAATGAGTTTTTTTGTCTTCTAGATAGGGATTTTAACATTTATAATAACCATTTGTAAAACAATCTTTTGCATTTTAAAATCTCTTTTTGATGTAAAGATCATTTTTAAGAATTATATTAGTTTATCTATTATAATTTTACTTTATGAATGGATGTTAGTTACATATATCATTAATATATAAATCTAATTCAAGAAATGTTTATAGATTATCATTATTCATATATTATAAATAAAATTAATGTAAAAAAACTGAAAATGCAAAATAATATAACTAAAGGTTAATTTGGTTAGTTTGTTTTTTGGGAAAATTGCATTTTGTATACCTTTATTTGGCCTTGAATGCAATAGTAGACTTCATATTCGATATTTGATAAACATAACCACTAAGGGTAATGAAATTACAGTTGACTCTCTTACGATCAAACAAAAAACAGAAGCTGAAATGACAGATGTATCTTGGAGGAAGTCTGCAATAGAATTTTTTAAGGTGGATTACTAATTGACGTCAACTATAAGACATAAAAATATCTCTACTCCTTAATTATAGTTTAAATTTTAATTAAAAAATTATAAAAAAAATTTGATAAACTTATTGACCAAATAATAACCACATAGACATCAAACATTGAAATAAAATAAATTTACATATAAACGAGTCAAATTAAGGGAGGAAAGGCTGATTATGTTAAAATTATTTGATTTAGGGTTTGCTTAAGTAGACTTCTCTGTAGATTATTGGTGGTTGACTTTGTTATACCATCAACTGTTAATATTATATTATTTTAATTTCACCGATAAATTTAACCAAACCGATAGCCGAACCTAACCGAATGCATACCGATTCCTTGATTTTAACCTAACCGGATAATTTAACGATATATATACTTCTTTCTGTAAGTCAACCCTAGTTTTTATATGATTTCTCTCTCTCCAAAAAACCCTCTCTCAAAAATTCTGATATTGTTGCTCTCAAAAATTCAGATTGTATTCTCATCATTTATCGTCTTCGAAACTCAAGGACATCTCAGATAAGTATTCTCATCATTTATCGTCGGCAATTTGCTTTTGTAACACTTAAGCTAATTTTGTTCGAAAATATATATGTTCTCATCGTTTTTTGTTCATTTTGCACACAGATATGGGATTACACAGCTACACTCAGCCATCTTCTAATTCTTTGCAAGTATGGAGTGAAGGTCCACCCGAAGTAAACTTTCTTGGCCTGACAGTTGGAATTCCTGACAAATGTTTCTGCGGAAGGAAAACTGTTATGAAATGTTCCACCACAGCCTACAATCCTGGAAGGATTTTCTTTGGATGCAATAACCATGAGTTTGTTAGATTGGCTGGTGGTTTATTCATTTGGTATAATTATTGTTTGAGTATAGATAATATTTTTATGGTATATTTATTTCTATGGTATAGGATGGAGAGGACCATATTATGAAATGGTGGGATGAGGCTATTATGCAAGAACTTCAAGCAATGAGAGGTAGATTTGCTGACCAAAGGGATTCTATTACAGCCATCCAGGAAAATGAGGATATGCTATGGGTTCAGCAGAAGCTAGACAAGGTGAAAGATCAGATAAAGGAATTACGTCTGTCAGTTCGTCGTGTACGCGGGGTGGTCGAGAATGTCTTAATCGCCGGTATAATCCTCATTGTTGTATTAATCTCTTTGGTAATTCGTAGATCTTTCAATTAAGTTCTAAAATTTATGACATAGATAGGAGAGGTATCTTGGGGCAATTGCTGAAGCATCATCTCTGTTAAGGGATATGATAACTATAGCCATTTCAACAAGCTCAGTGTATGTACAACCGTGTCGCAAAAAAAACATTCTCCCACCTTTGCGTCCATCCATGTCAAAATGTCAAGACCCATTTCTCGTCAGCCATACTCCAAAAACAACAGGTATTTGCGCCATTTACCTGAAAAAGTAAGCAGCAAGTTAAATACTCATTATATGGTTGACTATCCGTAGAAGTCTTAACTCAATAACCTAATTGCCTAAGAAAATCAAAAACATGATTGATCCAAAAGTATAATATATTATCATGAAAAAATAGACAGAGGCAAGTACATAACCGATATAAAACAAATGCACTAAAAAATAAAAAATAAAATATTTATAAATTTTCAATTAAAGACTATTTCAATTATACAGACTTCACAGATAACTCCAACATTTTGACTTCCAAAATAAGTCTAATTTAATGACCTAACTGCCTATGAAAACCAAAAACTTGATTTCTCCATATGTATAATATATATTCATGTCAAAAACATATAGAGGCAAGTAAATAACATATATCAGAGAATACAACAGGAAAATCTTAAAAATTATTCACCAATTTGTAATAATTTGGTTTTCAAATTCTGACGACTTCATGTTGACGTCAAACGAGTAGACATCAACTAGACTCTACGCAGATACTTCCCCTGAAGTCTATTTTTTGCAATTACAATTTAACAAAGCAGACAGCGGATGAAGTCTACCAGAATAGTTGACTTCTTTTATGGTCTTCCTTTGTTAATTTTTTTGTCATTTTTGAAAATTAAATACATAGAACTGAGTCGACTTCAAGGGGAAGTTCAACAGGTTAACTTCGATTCCAGTCTACTCTGGTTATTTTTGCAATTGACCAAACTATTGACTTTGTAGTAGACTTCTAGCTAACAATTAGACTTCATCTATCCGTCAACTATTAAAAGTAATCTTCGTTGTGGTTAGTTTTGTAATTGACCAAGTTTGACTTACCCACGTAGACTATGTACGGAGTCTCCAGAAACGTTGAATTCGTTTGCAGTCTGCCGTGGTCATTTTTGGGGTTGACCAACATTTTAATTTATTTAGTTAGTAGACTTTTTTTGCAGTCAACTAATTAATTTTATATCAATAATATTCTGGTCAATGTTTTTATATTTTGGCAATGTTTTCACGACCGGACCGGACCGGCCGGTCCGACCGGTTGACCCGCAACCCGGACAGTTCACCGGTTTTGGTCCACTACTAATAACCGGAAATCTTAAAACCGGAAAAACCTAGAAAAAACCGCTATAAACCCATGACCCGGTGATTCGGACCGGACCGGCCGGGTTGCAGTTCAAAAATAATATTTTCAATTTTGAATCTTTGATTTTTAAGACCAAATATAGGGTTTAGTTTTGAGAACCTCTCGTCGCTTGCTTCATCTTCTCTCGCAGACTCGCAGTCCTCATCTCTTGTAGTGCTTAGCCAACAGTTTGTTTTCAATTTCTCTTTTATTTTGAATTTTTTATGTCTCTAATCTCCATCATCACTTGATTTTGGACATTTACATAATACTTTTTTCATGATCGTGGCTCTGTTTTTTAATCGTGGCTCTGTTTTTTAAACTATCATAGTTAATCATCAATTCATCATCGTGTTTGCATATATATAAATCGATTATGTCCTATAATTGTATTATAAATAACTGATCTTCATGTGTTGTGCATCTTTTAAGAATCTGTTATAGTATTATGTTTGATCTATGTTTTTTTTTCTTGTGTAGTTGTGTATTTTACAAGTAATGGAAACTGAAGAAGACTATGAAGAAATAGCAGCTGCAAACCGTTCAGTCAGAGGAAAAAATGATATAGCTTGGTCCTATGTGATTCAATCAAATGATTCAAGAGGAAAAACAGTTTTGGAATGCTCATTTTGTCACAAAAAAAAATTAGGAGGTGGAATTAATAGGATGAAACAACATCTTGCGGGTGTGAAAGGAAATACAGATGCGTGTTCACAGATTCCAGGAGATGTGCGATTTAAGATATTGAACACATTAAAAGAAATTGAGAACAAGAAGAAGAAAAAGCTTGTTTTAGATGATACGAACGATGGTCCTGAAAATCAAGATGGTGATGGAGATGATATCGAAGGTGATGTTCGCCCAAGTCAAAAGAGGAAGAAAAAAGGTATTGATCTACATGAATACTTTAAAAGAGGTGTGCATGATCCGACCCAACCAACTATAAAAGCTTGTATGCAAAGTAAAGAGAGAATACATGATGTGGACATGTCTGTTGCATTGTGGTTTTATGACGCTTGTATTCCAATGAATGCCGTGAATTCTCCACTTTTCCAGCCTATGATGAATAAGGTAGCAAGTATGGGTCATGGATATGTGGGGCCTTCATACCATGCTCTACGTGTTGGATTGTTGCGTGATGCTAAGGTGCAAGTTTCTTTGATTATTGATAAGTTTAGGAGTACTTGGGCCACTACTGGATGTACTCTTATGGCAGATGGATGGAAGGACACAAGACAAAGACCGCTAGTTAATTTCTTAGTTTATTGTCCTAAAGGAATCACATTTCTCAAGTCAGTTGATGCTTCTGATATCTATGCAAGTGCTGAGAATTTATGCAACTTGTTTGTTGAAGTTGTGGGTATGGTCGGTCCAGAAAATGTAGTTCATTTTGTAACTGATAGTGCACCCAACTACAAAGCTGCTGGAAAGCTTCTCGCTGAAAAGTTTCCCACCATTGCTTGGTCTCCATGTGCAGCTCATTGTATCAATCTGATTTTGGAAGATGTGACAAAACTACCTTCTGTTCACAATTTAGCGCATCGGATGTCTAAGGTAACTATTTTTGTTTACAACCATAAGTCGACTTTAAATTAGGTTAGAAAAAGACCTGGTTGGAGAGAGATCATTCGACCTGGAGAAACACGTTTTGCTACAACTTTCATTGCTCTACAAAGTCTCTATCAACATAAAGAAGATCTACAAGCTTTGGTTACAAGTACAGATGCTGAACTCAAGCAGCTTTTCAAGACGTCTAAAGCAAAGGAAGCTAAATTGATTATCCTAGATGAGCGAATGTGGAATGAATGCTTGATAATCGTCAAGATTATGACTCCTATCATTCGATTGTTACGCATTTGTGATGCTGATGATAAGCCTTCTTTGCCATATGTGTATGAAGGGATGTATCGAGCAAGATTAGGCATTAAAACGATGTTCAGAAAAAGAAAACCTCTCTACCAACCTTATACAAACATCATTGATAGAAGATGGGATCGTATGTTGCGCCATGATCTTCATGCTGCAGCGTATTATTTGAACCCAGCTTTCATGTATGATCAAACTTCAGTTTGTGAGAAGCCTGAAGTTATGAGTGGGTTAATGAGCTTAATTGGAAAGCAAACAGAGAACAGCAAAACAAAGCTCGTTCAAGAGCTTAGATCTTACAGAGAACGTGAAGGCAGCTTTTCTCCTGATATGGCTCTTACTTGCAGCAAAACATCACAGCCAGGTAAGTTATTAAACATGGATTTGACTTGCATTTTACTTTATATATGATTTAATTGATATTTTAATTGATATTTTAGATGAATGGTGGAGATATTTTGGTTATGATGCTCCTCATTTGCAAAAGTTAGCAATAAGAATTCTTAGTCAAACTGCTTCTTCATCTGGATGTGAGCGCAATTGGAGTGTGTTTGAGCGGATTCATACCAAGAAGAGGAATAGATTAGAGCATCAACGACTTAATGATCTTGTCTTTGTTCACTACAATTTACGTTTGCAACAAAGGTGAATATCATACTATCAAATAATATGACCTCATGAGTCTTTGTGACGTAATGATCTCGTTTTTGTTTTACATGTACAGGTCAAAAAGAAAAAGATCATATGATCCTGTTGACTATGAGTCTATTGATAAAACAGAATTTTGGATTGTTGAAGAAGAAGAAGCAGGTGAACTTGAATATGATGAATTAGAGAATGCTCTTGCTGAGGAATATCCCAAAGACTATGAAGACACAAACCCTGAAAAGTCTAATGGTATCTTTAAAAGTTTAAATTGTTCATTTCACTTTTAGAATTTTCTTTTAGTTGCCTACAATATTTGATTAAACTATGTGATTTCTAGATGTTTCAGATATTGATGAAGACTTCACTATGCCACCTGAAGAACACGAAGGCAATGGGGGTAGAGACAACGAAGATTGGTTGTTGTGATGGAGATGATGTTCTTGTTTTACTTAGTGTTTTTTTTTTCATAATCGTGACTCTTGCTCTGTTTTTTAAGCAATGCTCTGTTTTTTAATCGTTACCCTGTTTTTTAATCGTTGCCCTGTTTTTTAATGGTGGTAGAGACAAACAAAGATTGGTTATAAACTATATAATTTCTATAAATATAGTAAACATTTCATAATGAATTGACCCACGGTCGAACCCGGTTGAACCGCTGACCCGGTGACCCAGAAGGTAGTCCGGTTCGCCGTCCGGTCCGGTCGTGAAAACATTGTATTTTGGTCAATCCCAAAAATAGCCACTATAGAAGTCTACTCTTTTATTATCGTAAGAAGACTTCGTCCGGCAGTCAAAACTAAAAAGTCAAGAATTTGGTCAATTGCAAAAATACACCTTAGTAGACTGCAATCGAAGTATTCGACGGAAAGATTGTAATGCAGCCTAAACCATATTTTTTTGCTTTCAAATGAAATTAAGGAGACTGAAATTCTAGTCTACGAGCTCAAAACTCGATAAATTTTAAATTGCAAAACTGACCACATAGTAGACTTTACATGATATTGTAATATTATGTCCACATAGTAGACTTCATTTGGACTAACAAATGAAGTCTAATTTCGATAAAAACACAAAGAAAATCACGAAATCTAACGGAAAATAACCTTACGGTGGTTGTTTCGCAATGTCAAGCACCGAGGATGTCGTCTTTAATCACCACGGAAGAAACCCAGCACCAATTTAATCGATCACGACATATAACAAGATGAACAACCTTTCAATTTTTTTTTGGATTAAAATGGAGAGGAGATGGAAGAAAATGAAGTTCTCATAGCATTGGGTGTTATTTAAGCTGTCAAATTCGGGTTGTTGAAGCATTAAGAGCTTCAAATTTAGTTGTTCATGGTTGTTGGAAAATTGATGGCGGTGGCACAACCGTAAATAAGAGAAGAATATGAGGATATAGATGTAATAATCATTTTCGCAAGAAATTCAAATAAATCAGAACTAATGGCATTTTTGTGAATACAATGAATGGTCGAGGATTTGATAGAGAGAAAGTGGTAAATGTTGGAGAGAGAAAAGAGGGGTCTATTCTTGCAATTGACTCAAGTTAGGGGTCCACCTTTGCAAGCGTCCCTTGTTTTTTAAATACACTCAAACCACACCCAATTGATCTATCATTCAAAAATATGATTTAACCGCCTCGCACCCGAATCAGATTTCTATTCATAATTTTACCTAATCGCATCACTCCCAAATCACATCACACCTGAACTTGAATACATCTAAAGTGGACTACCATTGGGGGCCTTTATATATAGCTAGGGACACACTTTCTTAAAGGCAAAAAATCCAAAAAATACACCATCTTTTTTTTTTTGGCAGTTTAATACCTCTAGTTATTAAATTGGACAAAAAAATACCTGATTTAATTTTTATTGTCTTTAAAAAACCATCATTTTATTTATAATGGTAGATCCATAATAAGGACTTAACGACTGTTAACTCTAATGACGGAAATGTTAACCATGATTCTAAGATAACCCCACGTGGTTAATTAGAGGGAACTAAAGACACAGTTGCTCTTTTCTTTTTCCCCCAAATCGATTTCGAGTTTTAGAACCCTAGAACCCTAAAAACGATTTTTCTTCTCAAACTTCAAATCCCGAATTCCTTTGATTGCGATGATAGTTGCCGTCTCAGTAGTTGCGGTTTTGGTTGATTGTGTGGTGTGTTCGTTGCAAGAATCCACTGAGAGATGAGGTATGAAACCGCTGTTAATTTCAATTGTAATGTTTAGGGTTCGCGATTTAGGGTTCGCAATTTTCTGGGTATTCAATTGGGTCCCGAATTTGTATTTATTGTGGTGTGTTCGACGTGTTAACTAAGAGATCGTTCATTGCAATTGCAATGTTAATGGTTTGCGATTTAGGGTTCGCAAGTTAGGGATGGCAATTTATCTGGGTCCCGATTTTGTATTTGTTGTAGTTTAGATCAAGTTTATGGGTTGGGGATGGTTATTCGATGCCTAATCAGTTATTTTTATTTTATTTTTCAGTGGTTTCGAGAAAATTTAGCTCAATATTCACTTTAGAGGAGATGTCTCGTTGAAAGATAAATCTTTCAGTTACATTGGTGGAGAAGAGGCTAAAGATATCTTGATCGATCCTGACCTGATGATGTGGTCAATCTTCGACGAGTTATGCAGAGACAACGAAGTATCAGGGGTAGTGGAATAAGTATGGTACAAGTTTCCGCACGAGAACATGTCTTCAGCAAGAGTTATCCAGGAAGACAAAGATAGTGGGATTAGGAAGTTGTGTAGTGAAGCTATGATCGGTGGTGGTGAAGTCGACATCTTCCTTCATCAACCTGTGTCTCAACCTTCACAATTTCCTCTGTCTCAGCCTGGGATGCAGTGTGATGTTGAAGCTGATGCATGAAGAATTTGAGAGGCAATGCATGGATGTTGAGCGTCCTGAGCCTGCTATGGACACAAATGAAGAATGGGATGCTTTTGACCGCCAAGAAAAATAGATATCAAGAACTAATTACTCCAAGCACAGGCCAACTTACGTTTGGATAAAATAGATGTTTCATAATGGAGAGGAGTTCAAGGGTCAGCTCTTAAGGTATGTCTTGAAGATGAATTACAATGTGATGCTCTGTAAATGGGATCAGACACAGTTGGCGGCTATATGCAGGCATGAGAATTGCAGCTGGTAGATTTATTGTTCTTTGGATAAGCGCATAGGGAAATGGTCAGTGAAAACCTATGTTGATAACCATAACCATGCTGTGAGTGGGAAAGCTAGGATATTGAAACATGGTATAATTGGCAGATTATTCAGATATGATGCAAGAAGGAGACTGTCTTTAAGCTGAACTGACATTAAAGATGAGATCATGATGAGATATGATCTCGGTCTAAGTTGATCTACCAAAAAGCAACAATGATAGTATTTGATTTGGTGATACAAACACAAAGACAACAGTTTGCAAAGCTCCGGCTCGAATTCGCATCAGATCTTGAACTTTGGCTCACCATTCTCTCAAACCAAATGTGATGTTCTTAATTTTTTAGCTTCTAGGGTTCTATAACTCAAAATCGATTTGGGAAAAGAAGAAGAGGACAACAATGTCTTTAGTTCCCTCTAATTAACCATGTGGGATTATCATTTCCATCATTGTAGTTAACATTCGTTAAGTCCTTAGTATGAATCCATGTTTTAAAAATCACTAGGCATTAGTCGGGCGTGAGGGAGGGTCTAGCGATTAATCGGATAATCTATATATATAAAGTTACCTTTCCTCACTCCTGGTGCTGCCACATCATCATTCTTATTTTAACAAATATTAATGGGCTAACAAATTTAACTTTTTAATATATAAACTATTATATTTGGCCTCTTTTAAGATAAAATATTTTCCAACCCATAACTTTTTCGGCCCAATCTACTTCAGAATAGCTAATGGTAATTTATTATGTTCCACCCTAATAATCAGCTTCTATCGCTATCGTTCTCCGCCTTATGTCATGATGGTCCGTTTACCTATCTTCTTCTCTACCGTTTATGTCTTTCTCATCTTCACTACTATGGGGTTTCACCATCTCACCTTCATATGCATTCATTGCTATTCCAATAACTTCACTCCTCTATTATGTGCTTTTACTTAGGGTTCGTCGATTCCAATCTTCATTGTAACGGCGAGGATTCCAAATGGTAAGGATTGTTCTTCAATTCCCTCTTATTTAACTCTTGGTCCACTACTACACCTTCTTATTGTCGTAATTCAGTCATTTGCATATAATACATCATCTCACTAATTCAATTTCTCACTTCCCAATCTGCCAAAAAAATCCATTGTGGCGATCATGGATCCCCTTTCGTATCTTTTGCGGAGCTTAAACCTAGCCGCCTTGAGCAACAATTACTAGGTAGATTGCTCAGTTTCAAGCCTGTACGTAATGTTAAAAATCCGGCCGACTTCTGCCTTCGAAACTTCCATCACGCTATTAACAGCTTGCGTTTGTACCTGAGATCGATGAATCGGGAACCATGTCTTGCGAAGGTCTCTCTTTTCCTCGATTTTCTATATGTTTCTTCATAGTTAATTTGATGATCGTTGATCGTACTGAATTGTTTATTGATCTAGCTATCAAGTATTCTGTGTGATCGAGCTTTGTACTCATGGGGAGGTAGAGACATTATGAGGAAAGTTGTTGTACTGAGTGAGTTCTTGCTTCCATGAAGATATGGATTCTGAAGCTACAAGCACACTTATGGTGAGTCAAATGTGTTATATGTGTTACTGCTTTAGCTGTTTTCTCAGTGCTGAATCTTTTTGCTTCAGGCTGCAGCAGATAAATGTGTGTCGGTTGACCTTCTTTTGTTTGAGAACCAGTCATCTAAGCCCAGGAGAAGACCTCAGATGCTTATCGGATCTTAACAATTGTTCAATTCAAAAAAGCGTTCCTGGTAGTATCCATATTACTAGCTGCTTTTTATATTCTTTTTCATACAAAGTAACTAAATCTCTCAGATTTTGATGACTGGTTCCTGGTATTTTAATTATTTGATTCTATTATAATTTATCTTTAAAGAGGTATTGATTCAAGTACAAGGTAATACAAGAATAGTTCTGAAACTGATCTGATCTATGTATTCAGATGGAAAATCACTTCTTAGCCTTGAAAAGAAATGGTTTCAGGAGCTAAAGGATGACACTGAAGAATCACTGCTGGCCAGCAGATGCAGTGTCTGGTGAAGAAGAATGCACGCCTGCATCTTCTACTGTGCACCTAACCAACGAACTACCAAGAAAAACCCCCCAACCAACGCTGAAACAGAGGGGCAAAAAAACACAGCAAGAAACTAAAAAATGTAACCAAAAAAAACCCTATACCTAAATAATAAAATCAAAGAAGCTACCCGAGAAAAATCACATCGGAAACACAAATCAACTGTGGAAAAGTTCAATTGCGGTAGCAGAAGTCTATTAGACGAATCTAAAATAAATTGGCAAAAACAAACAACATTATTTGACTCAGAAAAAAAGAGTATCTGAAAAACGAAAGAAATCCACAACCGTACACAAAAAAAGAAGAAGTGGATAACCCACCTTAGGAGGCCAACGACAATATGCTTTTAGACTCCTATGGGCCTAAGTTTAACGATTAAAAGAAAAAGGAAAAAAACCAAATATATAGTACAACTAAGAAAACAAACTATAGGAAATAAAATTTGGCAATGTAGACAACAAAACAGAAAAAAATATATATATTCATAAAAAAAAAATAAAAAAAGCAAAAACAAACTCCCGCTGGAAAGATATCAAAAAGGCGTTACACAGAGTCAATGTACAAAGTCTACCATGATACTACACTACTTTGGCAGCAATCGGACCAACTATCAACTGCACCGTCAATGACATGGAAAATAGATTCGCACACTGCTACTACTACAAACAAATGCTCAAGTTTGTCTTTTTCATTTAGCCTAAGGAACAACAATATGGTTTACCAATGTTATCAACCTTAAATCAATTCCATAATTCGAAAAAGAAATCTCTATTTTTCTCTTTTTTAAACAATAGCGATGCCTCCAACAGAATTAGAACAAAAGAAACAAGGAACAAACCTGAAAGTATAGCAAGTAAACAAAAGATGGAAAAAAAAAATCTAAAGTCCGCCGCTTACCATCACATCAAAATCAGAACATAGAAGATCAAAATATGATGAAGAAACTTCCAACAATCGATCTCAAGAAAAAATTCTCCAAGTATTACGATGAACAGGACATAGATATATGCAAAGAGGTCTTTACCTTCAAAATCAAAAAGAGATGTTATGGTAAGCCTTACATAGAAGACAAACAGAGATTCATAAATCAATTAAAAATTTTTGGCAGCACTTCACAAATCCATCACCAAAGACAAAGAAGCAAAGAGATGAACACACCTTTAATAAACTAAAGAGATTCATAAATACGAATGCCACAATCAGTTAACCGTAACACTAAATTATATGAAAAATAAAACCGAGCCAACAAAAAAACAACCCGGACTGTATAAAATTACAGCAAGATTAATAAGAAAATTAATTTTTCTCAAAACACAACTCACATCGAATTGAAAAAATCACTCAGAGGACAAACGGGAAAAAAAATTACAACTAAGAACACAAAAACAACTCACAACTTAATTAGGAAATCTAATGAAGCCAACACATTTTCATATAAACAAATTTACAACCCAATTCACATTTACATTTGACGAAATCAACAGAGAGATAACCAAATATCCCCTACAGATGCGAAGCGAGCAGGGAATCAACTAAATACGCAAATCCCCCAAAAAAAAGAAAAGAATATTCAAGGGAAGACGATTACGAAAGGGATGACTGAAGAAACGATTACGAGCATCAAAGACATAAGTTCAATCCTCATACTGTCCTCTAGATCGCAAACATTGCTCTTCTCCTATCTATTCATGAGGACATCGAATTTTGAAAAAGAACAAATTCATTCCCAACTGAATAACATACAAATAATGATCCAATACACCAACACATTATAAGCTTTACAAAGAAATTAGGCCCGACTAAAACAATCAAAAATAACCCAAAAAAAGAAATGTAAGTTATTGATTTTATTTATTTTTCTTAATAAAATCCAGTACCTTTTTCACTAAAAAAACTAAAACATTGACAAAAAAACTACTTCAACAGTTTACAAAATACATATAAAAATATTAAATAACAATTCAACCACAAAATGACAAATAATAATAAATTAATCAAAACTAACAACTACAGCCAAACAACAACTTCAACTACATAATGTTATCTTTTAATATTTTTTTTTTTTAAAAGTATTAAAAACACAGAAGATGATCTCAATTTAAAAAAAATAAACAGCAAACTAAATTATACTTACTGCAAACCCTATTTTTATAAAAAAACATCCAACAAAACAACATAAGCAACCAAAATCAAATACAAAAACAAACGTAAATATGAATTTACATAACCAAAAAAGTAATATACACAACAAAATCCGAAATACATCTTAATCTAATTACCGCGCGTAGCGCGGGTCAATTGCTAGTCGGATATAAATTGGGAATTAATCGGGGACTAGTTTTAGGGTTTTTTTATTATTATTTATAATTAATAATACAATATATAGCTTATATGGTTATATACATTGTTTACCGACATATACAGAAAATATTAGACAGCTCAACTGTTTAAACTCTCTACCAGTAGCCGAAGTCAGGGGTTCAACCACCAAGTTTTGTGTTTTGTCTATTTTTTTTCCTTTTATTAATAAGAGGTAAAACGGTAATTTAATAATCATCTTCTCCACACACGACCTCGATGCTGTAAATTGTAAAACTTAATCTATGGCTGCCAAACTCTTTTTAACTCAATTTCTTCTAATTTTATCATATTTTCAACTGTATATGACATAGAAATAGTGGATCCCCACATTTAATATCATATTTTGGTGAAAAATTAATCAAAATCGAGTTTTTTTTTTTTGATTAACCTTCCGATTTGGGTAAAATCGCGACGGTTCCTCACTGCCTAGCGATTTCACGCCGTGTAATTAGACAAATCGACCGATTTTTAAAACAGGAGTATAAATCTATGATTATAGATAAAATGATGGTTTTTGAGACAACGGAAATTAAACAAAGTACAGTAAAACTTCTATAAATTAATAATCTTGGGACCAAGACATTTTATTAAT
The DNA here is from genome assembly GCF_030686135.1 of Camelina sativa. Taxonomy (NCBI): domain Eukaryota; kingdom Viridiplantae; phylum Streptophyta; class Magnoliopsida; order Brassicales; family Brassicaceae; genus Camelina; species Camelina sativa. The sequence continues at coordinate 28,678,090 of NC_141899.1, read as the reverse complement.
TTATAGTGATATTAATTTATCTATAAATTAATAATTATTATTTTATAGTGTTAATTAATAATTATTAATCTACAGATATATTTTTAATAGTTTGAATTTTTAAATTATGAATTGAGACAATTTTAGCAGAATAAAATTATACTTTCGGATTTTGTAAATTTTATGATATTGGAATTGAATTTGTAATATATATATAAAATATTATTAACAATAAATTACAAATACAATAGACAAACTCACTTATACACATGACATACATAAATGCAAATTTAATAATATCAATTGTTATAATTAAACTATCAAAATGTAAATGATGAATATCTAGAAATTGAAAGCTAAACAAAAATTAGCTATTTTTATGATATGTTACAAAATATTTTATATCATTACAGTTTGAAAATACAACATAACAATTGTTTTATACTTTTATAGATATGAGCATTAGGAGAAACATACATTATACATATATATATATATATGTAAATTTACATGATTATTAATTTATGATATTATTGGGACCATATTTTACATGGAGATTTCAAAAATATTATTATCTTATTATCTTATCGAATTTTGTTATTTTTTACACTGGCCCGACTTGGGACTAGCAAAATTTATTAATTTATAGTGTATTAATTTATAGAGGTTTTACTGTATTAGAGGTATTAAACGACAAAAAAAATAAGTGGCATATTCTTCGGGGTTTTTCCCCTTTCTTAACTTCCAAGCCTCTCGTCTTATATATCTAAGATCTTTAATTTTCACAAAACATCTATTCTTGTATCTTTCATGAGTCAAAAAAAAAAAAAAAAAAAACCCTGGTCCTATGCCCCGCCTCCAGCAGCTTACCCGTACCCACAGCAACCTGGTCCTGGATCAAGACCTGCACCATCTCCAACCGCGGTCTCTGCTCCATCACCTGACTCTGCACCTGCTGGGTCTGCAGGAGCACCTTCAGGATCCTCCCAACAACCTCCTGCTGCTGCTTCGACTGCAACTGGTTCGTCTGAATAGAGAAGAATTCTTGTTTAAAATGTACTGTACTGCAAGTTTTCCCGTTACCGCTCGGAAGGATTTTGTACTCTGTATGAATCATTTTCTGCTGCTTCTTTAGTTTTCAACTTTTGAAATATATTGATTCCCGTATCGGTTCTTCACGAAAGTATCATTTATAGAGAAAAAAAAAAAAAAAAACTACATTTTATAAATCGAGTTTTTTTTTTCTCGTAACGTAAGAGAAACCAAATCTGAAACCGAAAGAGATCAATCAACGATCAAAATGCTTGTTTATTATATGGTCAGCAAATCTGCGCTGACACATCGGAAATTAAGAGAACTAAAACCTCAAGAGAGGTTATTAAACGCTCTTTTTATAACAAAAGTTCTTTATTTTAGATAGTGCTCTCATTTGATTAAACCAGCTGAGAAAAAAACGGTTTACGAGAGGCAAGAGTAAGCGAGGTCCTTCTCTTCCTTCAACTCCTCTGCTGTCAAATCCATCTTCTTCCTTGATACTTCATCAATTGGTAAACCTGTGATCAGCAACAACACACATCAGAATAAACTATAAACCAGCATCTCTAGCTCTCTATGAACTAATCATTGCAACGAGGACCAGCTTTGCACTCTTAGGATTCTAGGTGGACAATCGAGTTTACGGTTCAGTACACAGGTCCTCTAAAACATTGTGTTTTACTTATGGTAACTATATGGTTTCGAGAAAATATGTTTACCTTGAACAATGGTCCACTCTCCATTACGGCAGGTTACGGGGAAAGAGTAGATAAGTCCAGACGGAACGTTGTACGATCCATCTGAATATACGCCCATTGAAACAAATGTGCCCTGAGAAATCAAATCAGAGAATATTTTAGTTTTATTTACTACACAAAACAATCAACTGATTCTAAAATTGAATAGTAGGAATGACAGACCTCGGGAGTTCCAACTACCCAATCACGAATATGATCACAAGCAGAGCTAGCTGCAGAGAGCGCACTAGACAGCTTCCTGGCCTTGATAATGGCAGCTCCACGTTGTTGAACGGTGCTGATGAACTCTCCATTCAACCTACAACATTAACCTCTAACATATGTGAGCATTGCATAGAAAGAAACTAGATGGAGATATTATGAGGTTTTAAATATTTGTACCACTCGTCGTTCTTGACTAGCTCACGCACTGGCTTCTCTCCAGAAGAAGTCTTGACGGTAGCATGGTTGACATCTGGGTATTGGGTTGATGAGTGGTTTCCCCAGATAATCACGTTCTTGACATCAGACACTGGCACGCTTAACCTCTCAGAGACCTGTCCCAATGCCCTGTTGTGGTCAAGCCTGGTCAAGCAAGTAATGTTCTTCTCTGGGATCGAAGGTGCAAATTCTTTCAAGATTAAGGCATTGGTGTTTGCAGGGTTTGCAACAACCAGAACCTACGAAATGCAGAGAGTTGTCTTAGACTAGATTCTTAGGGAGAATATGAAAGATCATCTTGCTACATTTCTGCAAAATGGCTAAAAAATAAATGATTCATAGACGACTTCTAACCTTGCAGTTTGGTGCAGCATGCTTCTCCAAGGCAGCAGCTTGAGACTTGTAAATGGAAACGTTCTTGGACATGACATCCTTCCTCTCCATTCCTTCCTTCCTTGGGAATCCACCAACCATGACAGCAACATTGACACCAGTACAACCCTCAACAGCATCAGTTGTAGCCACCACACCTGCCACCAAAAAAACGCCAACATCATATTCTAGTCTCCAGCAGCAAACCATATCTAATCCACAGTCATATATGTTCATACAACTTTGTTTGATAACTCAAATTACCTTTCAAAAGTGGGAAAGCAGCATCGATCAACTCCATCTTCACACCGTTCAAAGCTTCTGCTGCTGGAGGGATATCAAGCATGTGGAGGATCACAGGCTGGTCTGCACCAAGCATTATCCCCCTTGCAATCATAGGGACAAGAGCATATCCAATTTGTCCTGCACAACCGTACAATCACACACTTAAACATAATCTACACACAAAACTATATATCGCTAAACTAAGCTTGCAAAATCATGAGAAAACAACCCCAAAATGACAATACAACAATCCAAACACATTTTGAAGATGATCTACACACAAATTTACCAATCAATCGCTAAATACAGGTTCCAAATCAGAAATAAATCATATAAATCTTCATATATTCATCGAAATCGATAGTTAGATCTCACATGCAGCAGGATTCACTCAGAACTATACTTTTCAAAAGCGAAACTAAGATCCAATAAATTTTCCCAGCTCAGATCTCGCTACCGACTCTAAACTACGAACCATCGAATCGAGTAAAATTTTCAGATTAAGCAAAACTTGGAACTACGTAAAGATCTGACGATATACGAATCAATAAACAGAGATCCGATCCCAGAGAGATATGAAATTACCTGCAGCTCCGGTAACAAGAACACGAACTGGTTCCTTCGCCATCGTATCGAGATCGAAAAATAATCGCCGGAAAGAAAAAAAAAAAAAAAAGTAGAAGAGATTGTGATTTGATGAGTGAGAGCGTGAAGAAGGTATGAAGCTTGCTTGTGTTGTGTGGTTTATTTATCGGGTGGTGAAAAGAAGAAGCTCAGATCCATGCTGTGATCCCCACGTCATCAGATGTAATCGAATATGCTAGAAATGAAAGTATCCATTTCTGGACTTTTTAATGGGCCGAACCTTCTTACAAGAAGCCCAATTAGTTAAGCCCATGTACAGTTTATTTAGGCGAGTTAATTAATCATACCGACTAATTTGGTTAAAGGCCCGAATTGTGTTTACTTTATCTTGTTTTAAATATACATTTTTTTTTTCTTCAAGTGGTGGTGTCTGAATATTTTAAAACCAATGTTCTTCTAGCTGTCTTTGTAGAAAATGCATGTCATTATATGTTTGACACTGTTATAGAAGAAAAGGTCTAAAACCAAAAATTAATATAATATAACTTTCATAAAAAAAAAAAGAAGAGAAATCCAGAATAAGCAGAAAAAATGAATTAATCAAATATAAATGGTACAGAGCAACTTTTTGTTTTTATAAAGATGCTACAGAAGATAACATTAAAGCCCAACTAATTTTATGCTATTAACATATGGTTTTTTATATGGTGACGTTACTTGTTATTGAATTAAATTAAATTCTAATTAAATGACGAATAAAGCAAATTTGGAGAGAAAAAAACAAAAAAAAAAAGTTGTAAAAATTAGGGATAAGCAAAAAAAAATAAAAAAAAATCCGTTCTCGTGAGATTTCTTTCTCAGTTTTCTTTTAACGTTTGGTTTCGTCTCTAATTCGTTATCTTCCCCTCCCTACGAAAAAAAATCAGGAAAATACTGAATCAAGCTGTCTCGTAGTAGTCTATATAGATCAGACGATAATCGAATCCAAAGACCTAATCTTTTTTTTTTTTGGTTGTTTGGTCTGACTCTGATTTCGTCGGTCTCTTTGTTCTTTTCGCCTATTTCTTTTATAAGTGTCTTCGGTTTCATTTTTTGTATATTGTGTAACCTGATCTGAAGCTTTTGTCAGAGAAGTTGTCAGATGACGATGTTGGTCAATGGGTAATTTTTAGTTTTGGGTAAAGGCAGAAGCTCTAAGGTCTTTTCATTTAGATTATTACTTCGATTCAGCGATTTGATGTTGATTTTGGTGATTCGGTTGAGGAATAATTGAAGGGTTTCGTAGTGGAATTGAATTGGGGATCTTTGAATTCGATCAGGCTTATAGGGAGCTAGGGAACAGGAGTTGAGATCTGGGGTCAACTTTGGGTTTTTCTTGGGGTTAGTGTTTAAGAGATCGAAGAAAGAAGGAGACTTGTTGTGATTTTTGGAGAACGATGGATCGTGTTGTTGGTGGCAAGTATAAGCTTGGACGTAAACTTGGAAGTGGATCATTCGGTGAACTTTTTCTAGGTAATTTTTTTTTTTGATTAAGGTTTCTTTCTTGTTTAGTTGTTTCCTTTTGGTAATTCCAAGTTTTGATTTAGTGACTTGTTTTGCTATCAGGGGTGAATGTGCAAACTGGTGAAGAAGTGGCTGTGAAGCTTGTAAGTTCACAACATTGTGATCATTGTCCCTTTTGCGATTCGAAAACTCTGGTTGTATTTGACACAATGTATAAACTCATTATTTATCAATTTTTTGCAGGAACCTGCGCGGGCTAGGCATCCTCAACTTCATTATGAGTCAAAGCTCTATATGCTTCTTCAAGGAGGAAGTAAGTTTCGCCTTTCTTCGTTTTTGAAACCTTGGGTTATCCTTCTTTTATTGATCTTTACGCTTGTTTTCTTGAAGCTGGGATTCCGCACCTAAAATGGTATGGGGTTGAGGGTGAATTCAACTGCATGGTGATTGACCTTTTGGGTCCGAGCATGGAGGATTTATTTAATTATTGCAGTCGGAGGTTCAATCTAAAGACAGTTCTAATGCTCGCTGATCAGATGGTATGAGAATTCTCTTCTTAAAACTTATAATACTTTTTGAGTTATTACATTTGCTTTACTTGTTTATCCTTGTTTCTATTTACTTCAGATAAATAGAGTTGAGTATATGCATGTCCGGGGATTTCTTCATCGTGACATTAAGCCAGATAACTTTTTGATGGGTCTTGGACGCAAAGCAAACCAGGTGAGTTGTTATGGTAGGCAACTTTTTTATTGTATGACATACTCTTTTGCTACTACATCAAGTGACATATGTTTGCATTGGTTCTCTGGTATTTTCTGTTTGTTCTTGTGTAGGTCTACATCATTGACTACGGACTTGCGAAAAAGTACAGAGATCTTCAAACTCATAGGCACATTCCCTACAGGTACATATTCTTTTTTTCCTTGTTGAAAAAGTTTTGCACAGGTTAAATTTCTTTAAGTGTTAAAGAAAGATTGGAAATATGTTCGCTTTATGCCTTTCACATCTCTAATCGAGAGTTACTTCTTAGGGAAAACAAGAATCTAACTGGAACAGCTAGATATGCAAGTGTTAACACTCATCTTGGAATTGGTGAGTATTGCTTACTTTTTATATTCATTAATATAAGCTTTTCCTTCTTTCCTTTTCCTATCATGTATGTGTACACTTTGACATTCTATACTTCCATTCAATTCCAAATTCTAAATTGAGATCTCTGACACAGAGCAAAGTAGGAGGGACGATCTGGAATCTCTTGGTTACGTGCTTATGTATTTTCTTCGAGGAAGGTATAGATACATGCTTTTACTTCACCCATTATTTTGGAATATACTTCCATTTTTTTTTTTCCATTTTTCCCTTACCCTCAGTCTCTCTTGCTAGTCTTCCTTGGCAAGGCCTTCGTGCGGGTACCAAAAAGCAGAAGTATGACAAGATCAGTGAAAAGAAAAGACTTACACCTGTAGAGGTACCAATTCTTAATCGATTTTTCAACTATATCAGGAAACCTGTCTTGAAGCTAGCAAAAGCCTTTATTTACCAAAATATCGCATTCATAGATACAATTTAAAAATGAAATGTCCACTGACAGGTTCTCTGTAAATCCTTTCCACCTGAGTTCACATCATACTTCCTCTATGTGCGATCATTGCGGTTTGAAGACAAACCTGATTATCCATACCTAAAGAGGCTATTCAGGGATCTCTTCATTCGAGAAGGTTGGGAAAAGTCCATTTTCTTTTATTTTGCTGTAGTTTATGCTCGAATAATTTCACGTAAAAAAACCTCAAAATTTTTATTAATGTTGAATATTTACAGGTTATCAGTTTGACTATGTATTTGATTGGACAATCTTGAAGTATCCACAGTTCAGTTCCGGCTCCAGCTCGAGCTCCAAACCAAGAGTAAGTAACATCTGTTTTTTCTTTTCCTTCGGAATTTCGTTGTAAAGAGTTCTTTTGGAACGTATTATCAAATTCCCACGTTTGTCTCTGTGTTCCAACAGTCAAGTCTGAGACCAGCTTTGAATCCTCCAGTACCAACTGCCGAAAGACCAGATAGACCTTCAGGTAAGCCTTAAACAGTATAACCCGTATCTTTAGTAAACACTTGCCTAATTATGTGTGTATCTTCTCGTGGCTGTTTCTGCTGTCTTGCTCGATCAAGCAGTTTCCCTTTTTGGTTACTTGCAATGCTTTGTGGCCACCTAGGAGACAATTAGGTTCTGTTTTTTTTTTTTTTTTTTTGCTTTATTTCATCTTCTGAAGAAATGTTCGTCATTTTATATGAATATCGTAAGTTGGCCATTTAGAGCTATTCGTCGGTTGATTTTCTGTCAACTGACTTAGTCAGAAACGCATCACGTTCCCTACTCATACTTTGCTGTTTGAACAAAACTGGACATAGTAAACCCATGTATAAGGTTGAATGGTTGTATTTGTGTCTCTCTATATACAGCTGGAGCTGGGAACGACAGTCGCGATAGATTTTCGGGTGCCTTAGAGGCATATGCTAGAAGAAATGGCTCAGGAAGTGGCGCGGTTCAAACTGATCGATCTAGACCAAGAACCTCAGAGAATGTATTAGCATCATCAAAGGATACAACACCGGTGAGTCATCTTAAAACATCAAAATCTTCTTCTATATTAGCTATTAAAATCCTGTCTTTAAACTCGTTCTTGACTAAAAAAACCAGCAAAACTATGAGAGAGTCGAAAGACCAATCTCTTCAACAAGACACGCAAGTTCTTCAAGAAAAGCTGTTGTCTCGAGCGTTCGAGCCACTTCTTCAGCTGATTTCACAGAGAACCGCTCGAGCAGAGTCATCCCAAACAATGGCCGTTCCTCAACAGCTCAAAGGACTCAGCTTGTTCCTGACCCGACCTCTAGACCATCGTCTTCTTCTTTTGCCCGAGCTGCGCCGTCGAGGACTGCTCGTGATATCACGCTCCAGAGCTTTGAGCTACTCACCATAGGGAATGGGAAGAGGAAGTGAGAGGCTTTACGGTGCTGAGTGAGTGGAGGAAACTGTGACATGTTATGGATATACTTTGCTTTTATTTCGCAAAATTATCGGTTTCCTAATTTAAGGAATAAATCGTACATCATTTGATTACAAATTATATGTGAAAGTATATGGTTTTAACTCGTTAATCTCTTAGCTAATTTAAACCCGACCCTGACAGCAAACTGGAAGATCTTCCGGGTCACTGGTCCGACCGCGTGTCAACAATTCATTGAATTTCAATATATAGTATACAATTCACGGAATTTCAGTAAATATACTTTGTTTTGATATTCAACACTTGCAATATTCACCTGGTTAGCTGGGGTTTTCTGGTTTCATTCGAATCTTTTAAAGTCCAGTTTGCAAGTGTAATCCGGATCGGGATACCTGCCGTCGGCAGGCTGCCGATTGGCGGTTCAATTAGTATGATCGGCTGGTCTGATCTGGATTTCTAAATATTGCTCTTAACTTAAATAAGTTAAATTCTATGTGTATACCATGCAATTATAATTTAAATAGTCTGACAAAAAAAAAAAATCAATTTACACAAATATAGTAAAAATTTTACAAACTATATAATGTATTTAAATTAAATATAATTGTTATTCTTTGTATTCTTTAATTTTATCAATTAGATTAAAAGATTTAGCAAAATGCATATCATTACTCCAACAAACATAAACAAACTCTTAGAGCTATAATTTTTTTTATAAAATCTAAGAACATGTGTATCTATTGTTTTGTCAAAAAAAAAAGTGTATCTATGGTCTCTCAACAAATACTAAAAATATATATTATTATGTTATATAAAGATAAACTTTATTATTATTGTATTAAATGAGTCTTTTAAATATAGTCTCAATTTTTAAAAGGTACATTAAATATAATAATATTATATTTTTTTTATATTATTTGTTAAGAGACTATAGATGCAAATGCTTTTAGAGGGGGGTATTCAACTGATATTTTAAAAGATTCTAGAGTATTCTTAAAATCACTTGTTATTCAATTGATGATTTTTAAAAATCCTGTGTTATTCAACTTGAATTTATGTAAAATCATTTAAAATAGTCTAAAATCTCTTGTTATTCAATCAGTTATTTATAAAACTTACTTGAAATATATTGTTGTTCAAAATATCACAACTTTTTAAAAAGTGAGATTTTGAATGATTCTACAAGACTTATTTTTTGTTTTCTAGTTAAAAAATATCATCTCAAAATCATATCTTTTGAGGTAGAATTTTAAAGGATTCATAAAAAAAAATCTACGCCAGCTCTAAGCCAAAAATCACCGACGATCACCGGCCACCTCACCTTCTCCACCAGTGAACCTGAAGCTTTGTCTCTTCCTGTGAATCAGACCACCACCATCTCTATTCGGCTCTTTTCCCTCTTAGTTGTCAATTTCTGGAATTGGTATTTTGTATCTTATCAGTTTCTCAAATAAAAAATTAATTAAATAATGAGTGAGGATGAATCTTCTGAGCATATGAGCGAGGAGGGGATGTTTTATTGCAGTCTGTGTGAAGTTGAGGTGCGGGGAATACATCTAGACACAAGCTTATCTTATATTTTATCTTGTGATTAGCTTTACAATTTCCTTTTTTCACGATTATATATCAAGATAGCTTTACATATTTTTCTGGACTAATTATTATATTCCTTTTGTAAGTGTTCAAATACAGCAAGCCTTGCAGGGTTTGTGACAATATGTTAAAATCACCCAAAGTTTAACAATCAAAACTCATACAATCCATTTCATTTCCTTTTAAAAAATATAAAAACTCTAAAACACAACTAAATCTCCTAAAACCTCGCATAAATTTTTCAGAATCCTAAAATGTTAAAATCCTACCAAATCTTTTAAAATCTAAGTTGAATACCCCCTCTTTAATGATTTCGACCGATGAGGATCTGTTTGAGATATACTCCTCCTCTTTATGTGATGGATTCAAGCTTTACTCTCCGTTGTTTCTATGTCTCTTTGGATTTTGCTATTTTCAAGTCTTTGCTAGGAAATTCGGCCGCGTCAACCTGCACTTTTTGGTGGTCGGGTTTCTCATGATTGCGATATTTTGTTGGTTGACGGCGTTGTTTATGATATTTGTTGCACATGTCCCCTTCGTGTGGGTCGTCTTGTCTGATAGAGTTGATGGCATCAAGTGGTCTTTAATGATTGCTCATGCTTCCCTCATATAGATTTTAGGGCATCGCTACCTCACTACTTCAATCTAGTTTCTCACCATGACGATTTGGCTTGCCTTTGGAATCAATTTGCTTCATTTATATTGTTAACACCCACAAATTATGTCAAAATTCATTTGATTTTTAGCAAGAAATAATTTATTAACGATTAAAAAATATCATTGTATAAAAAAGAGTCCTAATATATATTGGCAGGGTCTAACGGGTTTGAAAGGGTTTACCACTAAACGGGCAAGGCCTTAACGGTTTGGGTCTTAATGGACAGGGTGGACCAAGTTTAACATCACTAGTGTCGATATTTTTCTTAAGGAATTTGATGAGCCTTTCCTCGATACATTTTTTTAATATGATCTTGTGCGCATGACCAAATCATTTCTTCGTTGGATCTGATGGGCGTCATGTCACGATAAGAGTGGTCACGCCGAGGATAACAAGCATGAACAATTGTTGTTGTTTAGGTGATTTGTTAAAAAAAAATTCAGAGCTTTCTCTCTCTTATCTCTCTCTTATCTCTCTCGCATCTTTTAGAGAGAGAAAGTTCTTTCAGATTAAAATCGAAATCTCTTTGATTTTAATTTTTTGTTGTAACATATTATCCAGCTTAGTCTGGATCTTCTCTCTCGTCTAAGTACGAGTTTTGTTTTAGCCGCTTTGGCTATTTTCTTTTATTTTATTCGTTTTCCCCTTTTGCAGAACAAAATCTCTTCAATTGATTCAAGTGAAGGAGACAAACGCCGAGAATGAAGATCAGAGGTTCAAAAGATCATCAACTGCTTGATTTCCTTGCAAGAAAGAATAAATCCTTCATACCATATGGTGCCATAATCGGCTTAGGATGAAGGTCTTTTTCTTTGTTTGTGAATCGGGATGATTGGAAACTTGATGGCTGGTGAAGACAGATTCAGAAGAGCGTGTTTTGCTGCTGGGTCTAAAGCCTCTTGCTGTGTCATCGGTTCCGGCGATTCAACCTTGTTGGTTTTTGGATCTCTCTTTATTCATGCCCGGAGAAATCTGCAAAAGGAGTTAAGGTGGTGATTCTGAAGAGTAGCTGATTTCAGAGAATCCATTATGGATTCGATCATAGGTCAGCCATGGTGGTGATGGCGGTGACGAGTCCAAGACGAGTCAGGACTGAGTCGGGGATGAGTCGGTGACGAGTTCAATGCGTCTTCCACCTCCCAACTTGCGTGACACACGTGGGTCTACACATGTCCATTTTTGGCCATCTGATTATCTTTGTAATTTATGTTTGTTGGACCACTAATGGGCTTTTATGTTGTTGGGTTTATGTTTCACACCACTGTATCTTTACCCAGTTTGGGGTTTTAATGAAATATGATTGTCGACAAAAAAAAAGGTGATTTGTTAAAATCTTATGTGTTTGTATGTGTTTGTAAGCATAGCAATGTAACACTCGTGAACCAGAAGGAGGGTTCGGAGTGGGTGTCGATTTAGTGTTAAATCGCCGGTTTGGTGGAAGTAAACCTAGGACTTTGTTTTTAAGGAGCAGAACTCGACACCACTTATTTTTTTAGCCATTTTTTTTCCAAAGGTTTGAAAAAAGAGAGAAGTTCATAGAGTGCTATATGAGTTCTGGGAGGTTTCTGAAGCTTTATTTGTCATTTTTGGTGAGTTTTAACCCCTGTTTAAAAAATTGTTAGGCGCTAGTCGGACAGTGAGCATGGGCCTAGCGATTAATTGGAAAATCGGATTTAAATCGTGGAGCAATCGGGGATTTTTATTGTACTTTTAGCTATATATTTTGATAAGTGTAGTGCAATTGTAAAAATATAGCCTAGTCTAGTGGTCGAGTAGTTAGTTAGTCACTTGCAGGTCTCAAGTTTGAGTTATGAATCAATCATTTTTGTTATTTTCCGTTTTAGGTTTAATGAATCTCAAAATTGCAAGAATGCCCTCGTCTTCTACCTCTAACATGCGGCTGAAAACCCTCTTTTTTTGCTGCCTCATTTTTCTTTTTTACGATTTAGGTTTTTTTTTTGTTTCTCTTGTGGGTTTTACTCAATTATTATAGATTTTCAACTCAACATCTGATTTCGAACTTTAAAACCTATAAAAAGTTAGTTATATTGATGGTCTCGATTTCTTGGCCGATTATACTCAAATCACAGCGGCTCCCGTCCGCCGAGCGCCTGTACGCCGATTAAGCGGCCGCGTTTTTGAATAGGTGTTCTAGCCATGGGAGTGGTGGTCTGGAGTGGTGAGTGGTTGTGAAGCTTGATGTGGTGCCTTGCTTTGTTGTGTTTGAATATATCTTCATGTTTGAGAGGTGAATGCATGATCATGGCTTATCTGAGCATGAGATCTCTGAGTTTTCTGTGTTTCTCTGCGATTTGGTGAATTGATTCCTTGCTTGTTGTGTTTATCGTGATTTCCATGACATTGTTTGGCTGTTTTGTTGTTCCCAAGCGAGTGGTGGCTTTGGAAGTCGAATTACGGTCGATGGCAGCGTCTGGAATCGAAGCTAGGGCATCAGTGTCGATTGACACCAGGAGGGTGTCAGTCGACACTAATCACAATGTTTTGCGAGTGATCGATGAGAGTGTCAGTCGACACGGGAGGTCTGTGTTGGTCGACAAAAGTCGAGTAAGCATCGGTCGACACTAGTACTCAGTAGACGGCTTACGTGTTCCTTTTTTTGATTGGTTTGATTATAACTTGATTGTGATTGTTGTTTGTTGCTTCAAGATCTTAATGCTTGTGTGTATAGCTAAGTAGATGAGAGGATTGCCTCATTAAGTATTTCTGGAAATACTTATGCATCTCTTTTGTGTTGAGGTGTAGGTAAATAAAAAGTGTGATCGTGGAATCAAGTGTGATCGATTGATTGATTGAGGTCTGTCTTCTTTTAGGTTGCTAAAGTCGGATCAATAGAATATTGTTAGGATGTCGGTTTATTGCTTATTAGTATTGTTGGTTTATGAATTGATTGTTATGGATATTTGGTTTATTGGTTATTGGATAATTGCTGGTTAATGTTTCGCTATTTCAGTTGTTGAATTGATTGTGGTTAGGTTAATAGTGAGTATGAGATCACTGGTTAATTACTTTGTGAAAAAACGGGACGGGTTGTTTTAATCAAAAACCATATTAGTAGTGTATATGTAGATAAGTTTTCGTAGTCATGTGTTTAAATCTTTATTTTTATTTGTTTCATAATATCAAATTTTTAATTGTCTTTGATGGTTGTATTGTATTTTTGGAGGTCAAGTCTATATTTGCAATAATTGCACTGTTTATATGTTTACCAAAAAAAAAAAAACTTGTTCAAATATCATGGATGCTGGAGAGTAATTTTTATTTAGGAAGGATATCTCTTCTATATATTATGCATTTTTTATTCTTGATAGACTTATTTACAAATCTTATTCGATAAGCATTTCATATTTTTATTAGGCTTACAGATCTCTCTAGATACACAACATCACATTTTATTATTAGGTTGTACCGTAGCAAACTTTCCAGACACATATTTTGGTTTACGATGGGACTTTTCTGAGATTTTCATATACCATTTTAGGGTATTATTGGATTATAAACTTAAATGTATCTTGAACCATTGAAAAGACCATATGTTGAAATTAATATAATGATTACTCCAAAGAGAAACATTTCATATATTTGATAAACCAATTCAAAGATAAGATCTACAACAAATCCTGGCCTTAATGCCCTATTTTGTTCTAGTTAACTTTTTATTCATTTAGAAGAACTAAAAAAAGAGTATTGGATTTTTTTAAAGCTTTAAATCAAGATCCACAAAATCCTCATCGTCGTCTATGACAATAGTCTCCGGCCACTCTCGCTCCAACTGCTCGATAAGGAGTAAAGTGCGCACATTTTTCTCTCTTGAATTATCTTCTTCCATGATATGTGGCTGCAATTGCGGTTGCCGCTGAGGTTGTGTTTGCGGTTGTCGATGACGCTGAGGATGAGGTTGAGATTGCAACTGAAGAAATTGTGATTCCAATTGTCGTTGCACATGATGACCAACAACAAAATTGGTATCATTGTTATTAGTCATGGGCACAATTTGGAAATTAGGTGTCTCAGTTGCAGCAGTCGCGGGATAAAACGCGTTTTGGAACCTCATTGGTTGATTGTAAGAATTATTGTGGTAATTAGGGAGTTGACCAAAATTATGGTTGACGTTGGAATTGGGATGAAAAAAGGGTACAAACTGTTGTCTCCTTGAAAGAGAAACATCATCATCGATTTCATTGGTGTGAAATGATTGGCAGTGTGAGAAAAGTTCTCGATGGGTTAGAAAGATTTCTCTGCACGTAAGACATTGAAGTTCATGATTTTGTTTCACAAACTTCATTGTTTTCACAAGATGAATAGAAATATGATAATAAAGAGATTGAAAGACAATGTGAAGTAAGAAAAACGGGAGACCACATATATATAGATGGAGTGCGCACATATTGAAATTAAATAAATATATTAAATATAAAATAATGAATATTTGAATTAATAAATATTAAAATTTCTGGTAAAAACAAAAATTTCTTTCCAAGTTTGACTATATATATTTCTATTAGTCGTGTTAATTGATTTTGTATCTATATTGGTGCATATATTTATATATTTATGTTAAGAAAATTAAACCTAAATTAACTAGATTTTATATTATAACATTAAATATAAAAGGACACGACTATGAAAAATATATTAAAAATTGATTATTAAAGATTTTAAAATTACTTATTATTGTATTTGGAATAAAATTATGTGGTAAGTTAACTTCTTCTTATATTGACCAGGAACATGTAAAACAAGAAAAAAAAATTCAGTCAATGTGATAAAATTCTAATAATATTAACTAAAGTTGAGATATTTAAAATCCCAATCAAGTATTTTTTTACTAACAAATATATGGGGGATTATACATGAGATTGACAAAACTCAATCTATAACTCAATCTTCACCACACGGGATAACACGACTTGCTGTAATCGAACCTGGTTGGATAAACCGAAGAAATGGACCGTTAACCACTTGAGTAACAACATAGTCCCAACTAACTTTAGCTTTTTGTTTAGTTGCAATATTCATATTTAAATTTAGGCAATTGTAACGTGTTAAAAAGTTTTACCTATTCTTAAACCGTAAGTTGTTGGGCATAATATTAACGATATAAATAATAATAGATAAAGTCTATTATAAATATGATAATTCTATATATATAAAAATTTATATATTATCTAGAAAATTACATCGATACGGGCCATAACGACAAGCGTTGAGCCAATACACGACAAATATCGAGTCTATACGGATCGTACGACAAACACAAGCCAATACAGGCTGCAACTGGACTTTGGACCGACTCTGATTTGTTATGACATTATCAAGAATATATTTGACTTAACTTCATGGAGAAAATATTTGTAACGACGTTATCTCATGAATAGACGGTTACTTGAATCCAAGTCACATGAGGATTAGGGTTGACAAGATTTCTCTAAAAAAAGGTAGCTACCTCATTGTAATACGACACGAAATCAAGAAAAAAGACAAGATACTTTATGAAACGACAAGAACCACATCTCAATTCTAAACGCGGCTAGAGTTTATAGATTGACTGGCTGCGCTTGATTTTTGTACTTTGCAATCGATACTTTGATAAATAAAAATATCATTTGAATGTTTATTTCTCATTTTATTTATACTCTAAACGAATCGATTACTTTTGTCCAAACAATTGGCGCTAGAGAGAGGGGCTAGAGTAAGCTATGTGAAATGATGGGAAACGGAGGTGATACGACTAACATCGATGCAAATGTTGCAGCTCAGCTTGAAGCCTTGACTACTAAGCTAAATGATGTTGTGTATAAGCTTGCACACCGATAACGCAAAGCTACAGAAGGAGAACGCTTCGTTGGTACTGGAAGAGTGTATATTGAAGCAAGTTATAGATTTCACGGCGTGCAAAAAAATCTGATGCAAAATCTTAACGAGATACCCACAAAGGGGAACAATGAAAGCTTCTCGGGACTCGAGCTGTCGAGCACAAACAATTCCCTCACTTGAAAGCAATCTTAAATAAAAGTTTTGGAGAGATGGAAGCAATGATCATCTGACTACCTGGCATAGCCTAACCAATCCAGAAGAGTAATTTACACTCCTATGCTGACACTCTTTTCTGATGAAATCTCGCTCACTGAGATTCCAAGGAAATCCACGTTCCCAACCATTAAGATGTATGATGGAACATCCGACCCGGATAACCATGACAGCCATTCAAAGGCAATATCAATAAGCTACCATGTGTAAAGGATTTGGCTCAAGACTTATGGGGACATCACTTCAATGGTTTATCAACTTGCCAAATGGTTCAATAAATTTCTTTGCGTCATTGACGGATTTTTTTGTGGAACAATTCGCAAGTAGCAGGAATCTAGAGACATCAACGACATCAAAATTTAAACGAAACTGAAAGTGAGCAGAGCAAATCGTCAACATGACAAAGATGTCAACGACGTCTCAATTTTTACGGCTTGGTGTTATCAGATTTTTTTTTTTAAATTAGAAGTTATTGTTCATTTTTTTTTTTAATTTTGCTTCTTTTCTAACATTGATAGATTCTTTCAATAAAAGTTTTAGCTTTAAAAATAGTAGAAACTAAAATATTATAACTAATTAATTCTCATGTAAGCATACTTCGCAAACCTGATAGCTATGGGCTCATGATGAAACAAGTAGGAAAATGCTTACCCATGAGGAAGCAAACCCTAATGAATCGACAGGTTTAAAAAGTTTATGAGCTCTTACCTATCACAAAAGTATTTTTCAACATGATAGTCGCTTGCAATATTTTTGTGACGAAGCACTCATTGGAGAAAACTGTTAACGAGATGCTGGTCACTAAAATTTTCTTTACTCTGGTATCCACATGCTAGTTGGGTACGAGATGGAAAAGCATGACAACGAAACACTGGTAACAAGGATCTTATAGTTAGACACTTGATGTACAAATCTTCAAGATGGTCTATACTAAAACTTAGAATTCATGTCATGAACATGAGCTATAAACATGTCATAAGACAAAAATCACGCCATGCGATGCGGAACTTGTCACGATACAAGTTAAAAAAGTCTTACAACGCATGACACAATCCTGAAGTTGTTCACTGTATATAGTAATAACGCCATTGATTCGGGAACACATGAACGATAGGCTCACTATGAATATTGGATAATCACCTAAAAGAGAAATACTTGCTGCAATTGCTTGTTAGAGAGACGATGCAATGGCAATTTAACGAATCTAGTATCCACCTAATGGTTGGGTACAAGATACATGAACTTGACAGAAAATAATTGCTAACAATATTCTTTCACTAAAGCGATTGAGGCATAACTCTGCTAACGAGACGCTCTCTAAAAGATGGTGCACTCGATACAATAATCATCGAGTTGCTCCATAATGAAATATAACTAGTTTCATTAGCACGTGACGAAAATTCTATCATGTTACATGAGTTGTACCATTGAAAAAGACTTTAATTCGTTATGAGCGTGAGGGCCAATTGGTCACATCGTGAAAATGAGACGAAAATTGGGTCGCAAAATATGGACCATGTCACTAGTATGACATCAAAATTGGTGTAAAGGACACGACTCTGACAAGAGATCGGTGACGAGACGATAGTTGCGTCACAGTCTCCATATACAATTCACCCTTACTAATAGATCGCAACATCTTCGTTGTGCACCAAAACCGTCACCCCCTACGGTGTGAGCCCACTCGACTCCACACTCGTTTGGGTTCGGCTCTGATACCACTTGTCACGCCCCGAGCGTCATCTTGCTTAGTGGATCCCATGTTCAATCCTGGCCCATGGGTCCACCCATATCCGACGGTCAGTTTGATACATCCGAGAGGCTTTAAAGACTTGTTACCATCCATACAAATCACCACATGATCTTTACCTGTGTTTTGTCCTCATATACACAGTTAAGACAATCACTTTCCGGAAAGTCACCCATTCTAAAACTACTCCAGCTCAAGCACGGTTAACTCTGAAGTTCTCTTAGGACTCTTGACCAAAAATATAAGTGCACTTTTTTGACATAAGTGGCCAAATAAATTCTTTTAAACCTCTCCGCAAACCGGAGTGTCACAAACATAGTCATTGTTGAGTCAGTGTGGAAACAATTCAAGTAATTGGATATGACAACATTATCATTGTTGAGTCAATGTGGAACCAATTCAACTAATTGGCTATGACAATATTGTCACTGTAGAGCCAATGTTGAGTCAATGCGGAGCAAATTTGCTAAATTGGCTATGAAAAAATTGTCAATGTAGAGCCATTGCGGAACAAACTCGCTAAATTGGCTATGACAAAATTTTCAATATGTAACCAATTCAATAAATTGGTGATGACAAAATATTTTCACGACTTAAAACCATGTCATGGAACGTGAACCTTGTAACAATGCAAGATTAAAATACTCACGTGACAAAATTGCGTCATGCAACGTGAATTTTGTCATAATCGTACGGTTGTCACGATGCAAAATATTTTTGTGGGGCAATCGTTGTCATGACATAACATTTTCACGATGCAACATCTTGTCACGAGGCAATCATACTCTTAACAAAGAAAAAAAATAAATATTCTTTTTTAAAAAATCGACATGACGCTGAACATCTTCAAGATGTAGCATCTTCACGACGGGGAACGCCTTCATGATAGAAAACATCATCACGTTGCAAAAGTTGACACAATGGAATCATGATGCAAAACGTCGTCGTGATGCAAAAAGTCGTCATGATACAAAATGCCTTCAAGTCATCACGATACGAAATGCCTTCATGACGTAAAACGTCGTCAAGATACAAAACACCTTCACAATGTATAAAGTCGTCACGATGCAACACTGTTTCACAATGTTATGAGCTTGCCATGGGATAAACATCGTTCCAAGACTACAAAACTACAAGATCACGATGTGCATCATGACATCGTTAATATAAGGCAACAAATGAATCAACATGGACTTAAAGTAATATGGCCAAAAATCAAGTACGAGAAAACGTCTTCGTTTAAAGTTATGCCTTGAATTATACAAATGTTTATCTTTTACATTTATGGTTTATTAAAGTGATACCATTTGTCTATATTATTCTCTAAATTCTTAATATGAAAATAGAGAGTGGAGGGCAATTGGTTGGACATAATTTTAACCATATAAATTATAATAGATAAAATCTATTGTAAATATGATAATTTTATATATAAGAAAATAATATATTCTTTAGACATCGATATGGGCTGTAATGATAGGCATCAAACCAATACAGGCCGACACGATAAACATCGAACCAGTACATACCGTAACGGTAAACATCGAGCCAATAAAGACTGTACATGGACTTTTGGACCGACTCTAATTTTTATGACATTATCAAGAAGATATTTGACTCAATCTCGTGGAGAGAATATTTTTAACGACCTTATCTCATGAAGAGGCAGTTATTCGAATCCAAGTCCAATGAGGATTATGGTTGGCAATATTTCTCTATAAAAAGGGAACTACCTCATCATAATACGACACAAAAACGAGAACAAAGACAAGATACTTTACGAAACAACAAGACGCATGACTCAACTCTAAAACGCGGCTAGGATTTATAGATTGACTTGTTGTGCTTGATTCTTGTACTTTGCAATCAATTCTTTGATTAATAAAAATATCATTCAACTATTTCTTTCTCGTTGTCCGTAGAATCTAAACGAATCAATTATTTTTGCCCAAACACAAGTGTACAATTACAGTCACTCAGTACTACTTAAGGATCAAATCCACAAGAACCAAAACAGGCACACGAAATAATATATATATCAGATTAAGATAGAATAACAAAAGGAGTCACATGTACTCAAGGGGATTTTGCAAGAAAATAAAATAAAGTAGGAATATACAAGAACTTATAGAGCGTAGGAAAATTATCAGGAGGTTATAAGAGAAGCATATAAGTTCGATTATGAGATTGATAGTACTTGAACTTGAATTATTTTATGTAAAACTACCATATACTATTGTAGCGTTAATTTCTATGAAAGTAATTACTTAAAGAGTAAACTTCTAGTTTGGGTTCCAAGTAGGAGATGCAATGAATTGATGATTTGATTGTTGTGGAGTTATTTATTTATATAGTTCTTTGATTTACACGTTCTGATTGCTAGAACAGAATTGATCATCCAATTTTAGATTCTAAGTTTTTCTATGTATCAAAAGTGTCCGATAGAATGCCTAAACTAATTTGAATTGAGCAATGTATGTCTAGCTAACGATAGTTGATGTCAAAATTGTGAACTTAATGGACTTGTTTGATAATGCAATTTTGGTCAGAAAATTACAAATAAAAGTTTAGTAACTGAGTAGTTAAATTTAGTGCCTAATTCCATGAAAGAGGATTAGTCAATTTTTGTGTTTATGTTCAAGAGCGGTGTTTAACTGTTGACTTCCTTTCATGAATTATTGATCTCTCATATACCATATAATCCAATATCTTTTATCATATAAGTATAATCGGTATATTTTATGGAATCTTATTATATAAACCTTGATGACAAAATTACTTATTAACAAGATCATGACATGTGTCAATTATATCATTCAGATGTTGACACATGTCAATTCATTATTAAAAATTTCAAAAATAAAAATGTAAAATTTAATACCTAACCTAAAAAGATTTTATATAAAAGTAAATAGATAAAATAAAACCTAATTTTATTTAAAATCAAATTATAAGATAAATTATATATATACCATAAAATTCAAAATTAAATTATTGTTTACTTATTTTAATTTTAAATTGTTATATTACATGAAAATATTACTTTTTATATAAGATAAAAAATGATTGTGAAAATTATACAATTAGTTACTGTTTCTACAAAATGTAAATACTCACCTTTACATAAAGAAAAAGATTTTTGAAGTAAAAAAAAAAATTGATCGTCTTATATTTTTTTCACCAATCAAATAATTTATTTAAAAAACTGCTATGGTAATATATATGATAGGAGTATGTAAGATTAACGTATGTGTTTTTGTAACCATAAAAATGTTAAAGTCAAGAGACATATAATAGGTTATTTAATGTGTTCATAAAGACAATTTGTTGGTAGTAGTTAAAACTAAAGATTATATTTTAACATTAAAATATATTTGTGTCTACAAATAAACTTTCAATGGTAATGTAGACAGTAGATTTGTAAATGGATATACAATATTAGTGTATTATAGCAAAAAAAAAACAACTATTTAATTTTTAAGAACTAAAAGTTTATCTCTTTACTTTTATATACATTGTTTTTTACTTACGAAAAGAATTAAATATATATTCTTTGTTAAATTTAATTTAATTTTAATACTTTTGAACTCATCTACAACTATTTTCTTTAACTTAAAATGTATCTATTTTTTTTTCAACCAAACAATAAATTAAAAAGAATTTCCTCGGTTAGTTGCCCAAGCCAGAGGGAAGGGGGTTTACAAAAGAAACTTCAGAGATAAGAGAATGTGAAGCACAGGCAAGACAATTCGCCTTCGAATTTGTCGAATGCGGGATCCAAGAGATGGAGAATAGTGGAAAAAACTCTAGCGAATTAAACTCATCGAGCAAGTTGGAGAAGGATGACCAATATTCAGGGGAATGCACCATAGTGAGTAACTCAGCACGTATCCGCTCCATGGCCCACAACAACGCTTCTAACTCTGAATGCAGGGGGAGGGGATACACTTCCAATGTGACAACCAGGTGAAGAAACCTGGACATTCGAGAACGGAGATGGAGCCGACATGACCGCCATAAAAGATAGCGCCTCTTCCAGACTAACTTATCGCCCAAAGCCTAAGCAGTTATATCATGCGTCTCGATCTTTAAACCTTAAAAAACATTTTTCTTTATGGCTTTCCAGATTGCCTATAAAAATCATAGTAATTGAAGAAGTTGATCAGGATCACCCTGTTTAAAGATATCCCTCCAGAAAACAAAATCCAAATTCGAGTACACCGACTCATATGGAAAACCCTCTGATGAGACCGAAGTTAGAGATAAATCCCAAACTTCCCCTGAATGAGGGCATTCAAAAAAAATGTGATTAATAGTCTCAACCGCAGAGTCGCACATTTTACACCAAATATCACATTAGACACCTCGGTATATCTATTTACTTTTATAGATAGTTTTTACTTACTTAATTTATATTTTTTTGTTAAATTTTATTTTATTTTAAAAACTGTAAACCCGCACATCGGGCGGGTCCTAATCTAGTTTTATTTATAAAGCATAAAACCAACAAACATTATATAGTTTTAGCTAAAGGTGACTTTTGAATTTTGTGTATATAATTGCTTCTTGTGGATCTATTCCGTATATATTATCTTACATTTTCTTGAATAATTATCTTTTTTTTTAAATTGATCTTATTATATAAAGTTAAGGGAAATTGCACAGTATAACCCAAAAAGATTTTATAATTCATTCAGTAGCTATACTAACCATATAAACGTGATATAGTGTGTATTTTCTATAATAATTATAAGACTAACCCCTTGTTATCACCCTCGACCACCACCTCTGGCCCCACCGCCAGCCACTACCTCCGGCGACCAACTCTGGCCACCACCGCCTGTCACTACCACTGGTAACCACCTCTGGCCACCAACTCCGACCACCATCTCCGGCCACCACCTCCGGCGGCCACCCTCCACCCCCACCTCCTCCAAACCATCAACACCCTCCCCCATTGGTAATTTTTCCTACCCCTTATGTCATATACTTAATTTTTTGAATTAGTGTGCTATATACTTAGATATATTTTCAATTTTGGTTACTACACTAATTCACCCTAAAGTTAAATATATATATATATTTTTTGTCAATCATTGGGGCACAATTGGCCGACCCATTAGTCAAATTCATACATTCGTAGAGAGCGGGACTCGATCCCTAGTGTGATGGTGCCTTCTACAATTGGACTTACCTTCTCCCACTGCACTAAAGTCACTTCACCAAGTTAAATATCTTTTTGTACTAGGCTTCCTATAAAGACATGTGGCATTTTCAAAAATATCTTTTTTTTCTATGTCACCTTTTAAAAATACCTATTTATAGTATCTATTTTTAAAAATACTCATTTTTTATATACAAATGACTAAATTCTAAACCTTAAAATCAAAACACTAAACCCTACCTTTCCAAAACTATACCTTAAATATAAAATAAAAAACCTAAACCTAAAAAAAATATTCTAAAAACTAATTTAATATATGGAAATTGTGTAAAAAAGAGAAAAAATAAAAATGACCAAAAATATATATATTTTTAAAATATATCTCAAGAAATACATTTCTAACAAATTCTCTAAAAATTATACCATTGTTTATTTAATTTTAAAAATATACAACTAATATTACCGTTGAGAGATAAAAAAAATAAAAATAAAAATAAAAAGTGAAGCCATGAATGTTACTATCAAGCCAAGGTTCATCGATAAAAAAACCCTACTTTAAAAAAAAAAAAACTCTCTCTACACTCAGCCACCGCCTCCGACCAAAATTTCTGATTCGAGGCTGGAGAGCGGTGGCTTCTATAGCACTGGCTCTGGCCTCTCCCTCGTTTTAGTCTATTGCTTTCCTCTTGCGGCTTTGTGTGGAGTAATTTCTCACCGGATCTGAACCAGATCGGAATTGGAAGAAGAAGTATGATGGCAGAGCTTGCTCGTGGTTGGATGTTCTCTAGCCAGCCTTGTCTCCTGAATCCTTTGATGTGAACGGTGGTTTTATTTTGGTGGTGTTATCTCTGTGTGGTTAGTTGTTTTAGTCTTGTTTGCAGATTTTTTTCAACCTTCGTTTGGAGAATTATTTGGTCTGTTTCGATTGATGATCTGGTGTGTGTTGAGGAAGCGGTTAGAGAGGCTAGATCTGTGAAGGTTTCTGATTACAGCAAAGGCGTTGGTCCCGGATCTCAAAGATCAACGGTTGGCTCAAAGAATAATGACATTGTGGTTTGCTTGTTCCTGTAACAGATCTCTTAGCCGCTCTTGTACTTTTCATTGCCTCTAAGCGACGTGTAGAGTGGTTGTAGGATCTCGTCCAGCCATTGCCTTTCCTCTCAATCCCTGTCTCATCGTTTCAGTCAGTGGTTCCCTTTTGGTTCACTCTCTTCCTAAGCAGAGGCTTTGTTTTGTGTTAAGATGTGTTAGGTCTCTAAGTCTGCAGGTTCTCTTCTCCTTGGTGTTGCTCGCTGTGGTTGTTAGCAGGCTTGAGCTATCGTCTTTCTTGCTCTAGAGTTTGATGGTATTCAAGGGCTTAGCTTCGCTCCTTGTACTTGCTTTCCAGATCTGTGTAGATTGGTTTTCCTTTTGAAGGCTTCTAGCTAGACGTAAAAAGGTGCATCAGACGTCGTCGTCGCACCCAGAAGCATATTTGAGGTTCTCTTAGTGTGTTTGCTTGCTGGGTTCTGAAGTTCTTAGTGTTGAGAGATCAGCTCTCATCTTGATAGGAGGTGGTAGATGTTATCTTCGGGTTGGTCGAGGGCACTCTTGGTAAATCTCTTTCGCAGGAGCTTCTCGAGAAAAGTTTTTTGCTTTCTTAAGTCTAGTGTATCTCCTAGGATTTTAGCCTTTTGGTCTCTGTCTTTGGTGTAAGGGTTTGTCCTCCTTCATTATGGGTTTGAAATTTTCTGTGTTGTATTGGTGGTTTTAGTTTCCCTTCCATAGGGTTTAAGACTCCAGAGACATATCTGTGGTCCGCTGGCTTTAGCTTCCCTCGTTTGGGCATTTGTATTCTTCGTGGGTTCTAAAACAAGTTCAATAATATAATTCAGATGACAAAAAAAAAAAGAACGTTACTATCAAGCCGATGATTGATTACATAGTAGTATATGCTGTGTCGTGTAATGAACACTAGTTGATACGATACAACTACTACTCACTCACTCACACGGTCTCACAAGTGATCGATCACATATAAATTCCCGATTTTGCCCTCAAATGTTTCGTAATTTTACCTTTTCGTATCCACACTTCCTCGGAAAATTCGCTCTCACTCTTCCAGCTGGAATCCAAAGCACAGACAATGGAGACAAAACACAAAAGCTTCTCTCTCTTTCTCTCTCATTTCTGCAATTTAATGTCTCTTTGGATGATTTACTAATCTGAAGAAGCAAAAAAGTTTAAAGATCTTTGGATAATTTAGCGATGAAATCTTCGACGCGGCTTGACTCAGTTGCTTTTCAGCTCACTCCCACTCGAACCCGGTAAATTAATTTTTTTTTATTGATCCAAAATGTTAAATCTTTGTGCTAGTTTCGTTTGAAATTGCTGTATGGAAGTCGAAAGATTGCATTTTTTTTGGGTTCGTTGATAATTTGATAGGATCAGGAGTCGTTAAATTGTTGAACTTTTGTGTTAGTTTTGTGTGAAATTGTTTTAAGAAATGTCGAAAGATTACATTTTTAGGTTCTTTGATAAAGATCAAAAGTCGTCAAAATGTTGAATTGTGTCTTGCTTTTGTGAATGAGTTGTTGTGTAGAAGTCGAAAGGTTGCATTTTTGTGTTCCTTCATAAGATCAAAACTCGTCAAAGTGTTGAGAAAAGTTTATTAGTTTTGTGAGAAATTGTTATGTGGAAGTCTGAAAGCATTTTTTGGTTTACTTATTAATAAGAAGATCAAAGTCGTTGAATTTTGTATAGGTTTGTTACCAAAATTACAACCAAAAATTTAGTCTTTTTCTTTGCATTAATTAGGTTGGTAACAGCTAATGGTAGACTGATTTCTCTCTTTATTTGTGTTAGCACTTGTTTTCTTGAGCTTTACATAAGCAGAATTGTTGAATGGAAATCGAAAGAATGGATTTTTTTGGATTGCTTCATAAGATCAAAAGTGATTTGAGTTTTTATATTTAATTTGGTTTCAGGTGTGATCTGTTGGTAACAGCTAATGGAAAGACTGAGAAAATAGCTACAGGGTTGCTTGATCCTTTTCTTGCTCATTTAAAGACTGCAAAAGATCAATTAGAAAAAGGTGGCTACTCGATTATTCTCAAGCCTGAAGCTAGTGACAATGCAGCTTGGTTTACTAAAGGAACAGTTGAAAGGTATCTATCATATAAATTAGTGGTCTTTCTGTGGAGCATCTTGTGTTGGGATTTTGGACACTTTGAGATGAGAGTGTTTTCTTCTTTTGTTCTTGTTTAGGTTTGTTCGATTTGTGAGCACTCCGGAAGTCATAGAACGTGTTTACACTTTAGAAACTGAGATCATACAGATCAAGGAAGCTATTAAAATTCAGAACAACTGTGAAACGGCACTGGCTGTTGTAAGTATACTGTGGATTTTTGAATACTTTGTTTGGGGTATTGTTATAAGTATTTAATTAAATTTGTTTAAACAGGTGGGAGGTAATCAGAGAGGAAAAAAAGCAGATAGCATGGAAGGTACTACGCTATAGCAATTATATTTTTAATTTATGACCCTCTATGCTTAAAGCTTTGGTATCAAACATGTTACACTATCTCAACTCATAAAATGGAGAAATGTATGCATCTTGGCTCTAGATCTTTCGGTTTCATAAATATGTGAAAATGTGAATCAGGTAGCAGGCCTTTGCTACAGCTCAACGAAGAGAAAGCTATTGTCCTTTACGAGGTTAATATAAGTGAAATGGTTTTTATAAGGTTTTTCTTCTCATCTTTCTATTTTTGGACCAAACAACTTATGTCATCTTCTTTCATACATAATAGCCTGATTCACATCCAAAGCAAGCAAATCGGTCTACTGCATCAGATGAAAACTCTAGGTAATACCCCTTTGCATGAGAGATAATTGTTTTCATTGTGTTTAAGAAAGAGAGTAGTTATTTATTTAATTGTTAATATGTGGAATTGTTATCAGAGCTCAAGTTCTGAAAGTTCTGGAGACGCGGAAGATAATGTTGCAGAAAGAACAAGGAATGGCCTTTGCACGTGCTGTGGCAGCTGGTTTTGAGACTGATGATATGATCCCTCTAATATCTTTCGCCAAAACTTTTGGAGCCACTCGTTTGATGTGAGTAGATTATATTTTACACCAATAATCTCATATTCATTAAGATGTTCAAATTTGAAAGAATATTTTCATAGACTTAGTTCCCATATATGACTTCAACAATGTTACAGGGATGCATGTTTGAAATTCATCGACTTGTGGAAGAAAAAGCATGAAACTGGCCAGTGGGTTGAAATTGAAGCAACAGAAGTAATAGCAACACAGCCAAACTTCTCTGCAATGAACGAATCAGGGATTATATTCGCAAATGGTGCTAATATGCCTGGGACACCTGAAAATAGCGGTAAGATGATCCTTTATGTGTCATTGTAGCTGAGAGTTGAATATCTTTTCTTGCATCATTTGGCATTGCTTTCGCACAATTGATATTTATTTCAAGTTACTTCTTGTATTCAGATGCAAAGTCTCCTACAGATAATAAACCAAATGGAAATCAAGAATATGTGCAAGGGCAACACCCACAGCCGATGTATGCACCCTGGCCAGTTCACTCGCCACCGGGTACCTTTCCTGTATTTCAAGGATATACGATGCATGGGATGCCGTATTACCAGAGCTATCCAGGAGCTAGTCCATATCCATCTCCCTATCCGTCTACCGATGATTCTAGACGTAGTTCTGGCCAAAGAAAGGCCCGGAAACATCATTCATCTTGTAGCGAGGACTCCGAATCAGAGGATGACGAAAGAGAAAAAGGAAAATCAGGTAGAAGAAGGAAATCGGGGAAGGTGGTGATTCGGAATATAAATTATATTAATTCAAAGAAACAAGATCATTCAGGAACAGAATCTGATGCTGATGACAATCATGAAGAAGTGGCAAGAGGAGAATGTTACAATGGTAAAGAGAGAGCAACCGAAGGAACAGAGGCTGACACTGGGGATTGGCAGGCCTTTCAGACTTATTTATTGCAAGATGCCGATAGAGATGAACGTACCAGTGACCATATGATGGAAAAGGAAATTGCAGGGAAGAAGAGGCAAGGTACAGGGAAGTATGATCCTTTGGCATATGATGAACGTGAATCAGGAAAATATCAAGAAAGAGATACATCTGACATTCGGAATGGTAGTGTGACTCGTAGAATCAGGGGATCTAGCGACTCTTTTATGGTACACCACAGAGGAAATGGTTTTGAGAATTCTTCTGATCCTCTCAACTTGAATGGATTTGATAATCCAGGGAATGGTCTGGATAAAAGATCATCATTTAACATGGATGATGACTCTTATATTGTTGCTCGGGGATCTGCAGCGCTAGATGAAGCTGGAAGACATAAGAGAAATGCTATAGACATCGGATCAGAGATCTCTCCGTGCCACCAAACTGATGGAAATGAAAGAAAGCAGGTCAATTATGAGCCTCATGATCTGAGCCTGATACCAGAACGGGAAACAGAGAAGTTATCAGCTGGGTATGATCCTGCACTAGAGTTTGGATCCAAAACTTTGAAGAAGAATAACGAGGCAGCTGGAGGTGCTAAGAAGTCTGCGAAGGATCCAAAATCAAGACTTTCTAAAGATGCTGCAGACAAGAGGAAGGCTTCAGGGCCAATACGGAAAGGACGACCCACAAAGATGAGCCCTTTAGATGAAGCAAGAGCACGTGCTGACAAGCTTAGAAGTTTCAAAGCTGACCTCCAGAAAATGAAAAAGGAGAAGGTAAAATCTCTGCTTAACCAATTTGATGATATAACTTCTTTTTTAACTAATCATCTAGATAGCACAATCTCAAAGGATATAAGCCAACTTGTAATTGAAACTTTATATCATACCTCTTATTACCATCCCTTCTTGTTTTAGGAAGAGGAAGAGAGGAAGCGCATTGAAGCTCTGAAAATAGAAAGGCAAAAGCGGATTGCTTCTAAAAGCAACTCAACAGTAAGTCAGTCAAAGTTGCCTGCACAACAAACAAGAAAACCAATGCTAAACAAGTTTTCTCCCGGCGCTCCTAGAGCCTCTAAGTTTAGTGACTGTGAACCAGGTTCATTATCACCTCTTCAACGTCTTCCCAGAAGAACTGCTTCATTAGGGTCAGATGACTCTCTGAAATTCCCCAAGAATAGTAAACAGACTTCCGTCAGTAAATCAACAGGAAATATGCTAGCAAGGTCGATATCACAGTTACCTCCATCTAAAAGAGAAATCTTAGCAACAGGAAATAGGCTGACCAGGTCGATTTCACCATTACCTCTGTCTAAGAGAGAAACCAGAGTGAGTCTTGATAGTCAGAATAAGTTGGTTTCGAGGACAAGACGGTTATCAGAACCCAAAATTGGTAATAATAGTGTACCAAGTGCTTCAATGAGGCCACGACGCACGGTAGTATCAAAAAAAGTATCTGATGCTCCTGAGATAAAGAAACTATCTGCCATTGTTAACTATGATATAGCAAAAATTGCATCCCTTCCAGAACTGAAGATTAAACCAGCCAAAGGTCCTACTAATGTTCTGGTGAAAGGGGTCGAGAAAATCAAATCTTCAGCTTCTACTATCGACCAAAATGGTAACAAGAATAAACCCTTGAACCGAAATGATGTTGATGAAACTCCGGAGATTGAGAAGGCAGTGGTGATGGTGTTGCCTAGTTCAGCTCGAAGTATAAGTACAGATCAGGTGAAATACGAGAAGTCTTCTGAAAACTCTACCATCCGTGAAGGAATTGATAAGGATGTCATTGAAGCGATGCAGGAGAGTGGCAATGATCTAGTCTTAGTAAGCACTCTTATTCTAGCCGGATCAGTTTTATTTTTCTGTTTAAATGGTTTTAATGTCGAATGATTATTTTGCTCTCAGGTTAGATTGGAGACTCTGAGTGACTTAGTAACAGAAACACCAAAGTTTCTGACAAGTCAAAGTATTATTGCGAAACCATATGAAGCTCCGCATGCTCGGGTTTCTTCGTTAGAAAATCCATGTACAGTGTACTCAGACTGTTCCCAAGCACCTCCACCAAGCTTATATTCTAATGAGTCAGAGCAAGAAACTGTCAAAGTCCTTGTACCAGAGAAGAAGATAAGTGAGGCCTCAGAGAAATCTCAAACGAAGGAGTCAGCGTCAAAAGGGCTCTTAAAACTGTTAAAATTTGGAAAAAAGAGTCAGTCTTCGTCTACAAGTGAACACCAAACCGACTCTAATAGTGCTGTCAATAGCAACGAGGATTATGTACCAGCTGTGACCGGTGCCACGACAAGTGAAGGTAATTTCTTACACCCTATTAGCTTATCCAGTAATTGCTCCCAAAGAAAAAATCTCTTTGGTTTGCTTTCTTGTATATTTGCAAATTTTTGCACTGTAGTAGTAGTTTCTCTAGGTTAAACTTACATTGATCTGTAGGAGCAAGTACTTTCTGATTATGTTCTATTAGTGTTGCATTTTATGGTGTGGTTTAGAGAATATGATAATCATGACTTTTGTACCTAAACTAGAACGCGGTATAAAGCCTGTTTATATAACTCAGAGGTGTTAATTTTCTGATTTTGATATCTAGCTTTTACACTGAAGAATCTCATATCTCAAGATGAAACACCTACAGCAGCAGCTTCACAGAAATGTAAGTAAACAACCTTTCTGATCCTATACTTTGATGAATAATCTAAGTGAGGCCTCTCGTTATAAATCTGCTCTGAGTCTAAAGAAATATTTCCCACTTTGTTCATTCTTCTTCTGTGTTATTTTTTGTAGCTTCTCGCCATTTTTCATTGCTGTCTCCTTTCAAGAACAAGAAGGTGGTATCTTGAGGACAAGAAAATCAGAGATCCTCTCCATTATACATGCAATCTTGTAGTGCACGACTTGAGTATTTATGATGTATCCAACATTCGGAGCTCTTCTGCAACAATGTCGGAGGAACATAACGACCATTGATGCAAACATTTGGTTCCAAATGCAATGAAATGTGTGTTTGTTTTAGCATTTTCCTTTTCCACCATGAGATGGATGTAATTGACATATAGTAAAATATTAAGGTTATGAAAAAAAAATCCGTATAATACAACTATTGACTTTAAAATATACAAAAAAAGAAAAAGAAAAAAATAGAAGAAGAATATCTCTAACCTCCAAAGAGAATCAAATTATTTATTGTAAGTTCTCTTAAAAGAGCTAGAAATATTTTTATGAAAAAATTCCATATAACACAACTATTGACTTAAAAAGGGGAAAAACAAAAGAAGAGAAGAAGAATCTCTTTACCTCCAAAGATCAATCAAATTATTATTGTAAGTTCTCTAAAAAGTTAAAAGAATATTTAATTACTACAATAATTATTTTAAGAGCATCAAATCATTGGATAAATTAGTGTTAACAAAAAAAAAGTGTTAAATCTAAAAATCTATCCTTAATAAACCTAAAAAGCAAAAGAAGAAGAATTTACCTAAATTAACTCCGAAAATCCCAAATAGAGTCATTTTTATTCAAATGTATCAATCTGTCTACTTGTCTAAATTAAACCCACTCCATCTCTCTTATATATAAAAAAAAACAGAATCATCCAGAAACAGACACCAAAAAAGGAAGATATCCATTAAACCAAAGAACATAAAAATTCAACAAGAAAAATACTTTTCAAGGGAAAAAAAGGTTAAAGATTATGGGAATGGAGTATTCCATTCGATATCTAGAGCCTTCTTCTTTTGTATCGAATGGAATATTCTTTTGTGCTGCTATGGAGATCCCCTCTGCTTCTTGGATTCACCATCATTGCTCACAAGTTCTTTAATATAAATCTTTGTTCCGCAAGAAACTAAAACCATGGCTCTTGAGACTATGGCATTGTCTATATCTTCTTCTTCTTCTTCTTCTTCTTCTTCTTCTTCAGCCATACTTTCATTAGGTAAATAATATCAAATGGGTTTATGAATTACTTCTTCTTTTTTGTTGGAGTCTTATTGCTAAGATGAATTGTTTTTTTTGTGTGTGTGTGTGATGATTTTAAAGGTATTGTTGATGATGATGGTAAGAAACAAGAGGCATTTGTTTTCCCTAAATTTGTTTTGATGGGTCACAGAGGATTTGGGATGAACATGCTTCAATCTCCTGACGAGAAGATGAAATTTTACAAAGAGAATTCTCTTCTTTCTTTTAACGTTGCTGCAGATTTCCCTATTGACTTCATTGAGTTTGATGTCCAGGTTTGTCCTTTTACCCGTAGAATCTGATCATATTTTTTTTCTATCGTAAAAGAACACGTCGTGGCAAAACTGTCACGACACAGAGCATATGTTTTTTTTAGCGTGTGACCTAAACAAAGGTAGTGTCATATACTGTCCACAAATAGGGTGATTTTTTTTAAAAAAATTTCCTTTTCCTAGGCTCAACATTAACTTTGCATTAACCTAAAAAACATTGAAATGAAGGAAATACCAATATCATCTAACGAAATGTACGAGAAAGCTACCAATCCAGCCCGGCTCAGCAAGAGATGGATGACCTAAACAAAGCTCAGCCCGGCTCATCTATCAATTTTGCATTTTCTGTTTCTTGTTTTTTTTTCATAAGTAAACTTTTTTTCAAAAGTAAATGCAAATTTATGATTTGAGACATGCATTTCGCCTAAATAAAGAATGTAACTATTTTGTAGGTAACAAGAGATGGATGTCCTGTAATTTTCCATGATATCTTCATGTTCACGCAAGAACAGGTTATTTATTAAATTTCACGCACAATATTATTGCTGATTAATAAGTCTAAGTTTTCATAACACACAAAAATGTCTTTTTAGGGAGTGATTACTGGGAATAGAGTAACGGAAATGGCTTTAGATGAATTTCTCTCATATGGACCACAAAAAGATGGTACAAATGTGAAGCCTATGTTCAGGCAGACAAAAAATGGTAGAATTTTCGAATGGAGAGTTGAAAAGGATGATACTTTGTGTACCCTTGAAGACGCATTTTTAAAAGTTAATCAGTCAGTAGGATTCAATATTGAGCTCAAATTCGATGATAATACAGTGTATGGACTAGAAGAGTTACGTCTAACTCTTGACAACATCTTGAAGGTAAAAGACGTATTGTTCACATATATCTGTTCTTATGGCGATCAACAATCTCAATCTTTTAAATGAACAGGTTCTAAATGACCATGCGAAGAACCGACCCATTATCTTCTCGAGCTTTCATCCTGATGCGGCTCGACTCATTAGGAATTTGCAGAGGAGTTATCCAGTAAAATTGCTACTTTGGTTCCCATTGTCAGTTATAACGAAGTATTTGTACTTAAAAATGTCTATTTATGTTCTTAGGTATTCTTCTTAACAAATGGAGGATGTGAAATCTATAAGGACATGAGAAGAAACTCATTAGACGAGGCCATCAAGCTTTGCAAAGACAGCGGTTTGCAAGGGATTGTGTCTGAGGTTAAGGCCATATTAAGAACTCCAAACGCAATCACACGAGTCAGAGATTCAAGACTTTCTCTTCTATCTTATGGCCAGCTCAAGTAAAATCCTCTCATGAGTTTCATATCATTATGTTATCCTTTCTCGCCCGCCTCCTCTATTTTTTTTCCTTTGAAACAACCGACCTTTTATTATTTTCAGCAATGTTGTTGAGGTGATTTACTTGCAATATCTTATGGGCGTGGAGGGTGTCATTGTTGATATGGTTAAGGACATCTCTGAAGCCATCGCCAATATTAAAGTTAGGAATGAGGAAGATTGTGAAGACGACGATAGACAAAAGATGTTTGGAGAGACGAAGAAAAAGGTGAAAAATTCTAAGGATGAAATCAATTTCTTAGCTAAGGTTGTTCCAAAACTGCTTCAACAATAAAAATTTCACTTCATTACTTCTGCGTACTTGTAAAAAATTGATTACTTACTTAGGCCGTTACGGTATGGTGCATAATTATTTGTATTTATTACTAATCGACTGCACATGATAATCTAGTCTCCCGAATTTGTGAGAAAGGAATTGATATGTAGTAACGATTTAACGAAAAAATTGAAACTAGAATTCCATCAACGATTTTCTAACTTTGTCAAAATTTCTGTTCATTATATCTATTTATTAATACTTACCACTTTACAAAAAAAAAATGATATAAAATTTGGTTAATTAAAATTATATGTAGTATAAAATTAATAAGCAGAGATAATTTTTGACCAAAAATTTTACTTTTGCTTTATTTTATATATAAGTATTTGGAAAAAAATCTTACAATCCAACACCAATTTCTTGTCTGGAGCAATGACAAACAATGCTTCGACATTCACTAATAATCCGTTTTTTTCTCAAACAATGATGTACACATTCTTGACAAAAACCGTATATGTTTTTAGCAGCCGAAACTCTAAGATGTTAATCTGGTGAAAGTTAATCTATTTTAAAGTTAATTTGAGGGATTGCTGCTGAATTGAAAGAATGAGTGTTTTCTTCCAAATAAGCTTTTGCCTTGATATTTGGCGCACCTATATTATTTACAAAATATATATTATTTTATAAAATTAATATTTCAAGAGAATTAAAAAAAACTACATAGTATTGCCACTAACAAAGTTAAACTTACATGATAAAACAAGAAATAGAAGAGTTAAAACACTGACAATTGTCTTCATTCTATTTTAGAGAGTTCAATACAATTTCAATAGAAAAAAAATTGAATTTCTTTTGCCAATGGTTTAAGTTTTTGTTGTGGGTGGTTCTTAGTGGATAATAGTATGTTTATATACGATTTTACTTATGTTACAAATGAGTTAATCAACGTTTTTGTTATAAGTGAAGGTTAAAACGCCTACTCAATTTAAAATGTTAGTTTCATTTAAACTTATTCATAAAAGTGATTTATTATAAATATTAAATATCTCCTTATTTATGATAGAAATAACCTATGGCTTACAACTTTACTCATTTTGTATCAAATATGATATAAAGTCTTATAAAGATATCATCTTCTTTTATGTTCAAAAGAAAAGAAAATATTTTTATTGAACACTGTAATGCCCGTGTTCCAAAAAAAAAAAAGAAGATTTATGTGTATGTCAAGAATTAGAGTGAAATCGGTTTAATTTTAGTTGGTTTATTAAGTTGGTCTAGTTATTAATTAAATGAAGACTGGTTTAATTAATTATAGGTTTAGCTAAATTCTATTTTAATCAAATTAAACCAAAGAAAACCCTATCGTCCCTTTTAAAAATACTCTACGCCTCTTGTCTTATCTTCACGACGGTGGAGGGTTGTCGTGACGATAGAGATGAAAGGGAAGAGAGGTCGTAAGAGAAGTACCGGCCGAGGTGGTGTTGGCGTGAGAGGAAGAGGGGAGCAATAAAATCAAGTTTAGATTTGTTCACAAAATTACTAAATTAAATCTTTTTGTAAAAAGTAATTTTGTTCACCAAAAGGTTTTGTCAGAAAATCAATTATATTCTCATATCAATCAATAATCCTAACATCTAAATCGAGATGACTAATCAATGATCTATGATTAAGAACAACCTATGGTGAAAAACAGGAAAGATAATGAATCCAAATGATCAATCAATATAACAATCCATGAAATCCGTAATGAGAAACCCTAAACCTAACTGTAACATCCCCGAAACAGAATCCCGGTTTGGAAGGTGCATCGATCGATGTACTATGTGCATCGGTCGATGCAAGGTCAGTTTTCACAAACTAGTTTAAGTTAAACATTGCGTTTTGGGGTTAGGAAAAAAACACTGGAATCGAGTATAAAAGTAGAACACGAGGGTTCAGCCAAGTTTGGCCGTTTTTGAGAAAAAGAGAAGAGAGGAAGAGGTTCTTAAGTGTTCTTGAGAGTTCTTGGCGATTTGTGGCTGTATTATGGAGATCTGTAGCTGTGATCGTTTTAGGAGCTTGCCAGGAGTGTAGATCTGTCGTTTTAGAGTCAAAATCTTCTTTGGCAAAGGTGAGTGCATGGCCATGGCTTATCTAAACTTGTGATTTCTGTGATTTACTTGTTTTATGTGTTATTTGGGAAGCTTATTTGTTGCATTGGATTGTGTTTTGGTGGTTTAGGGACGGAGATCCAACAAGGATCTTTGGGGACTGCGCGAGTTGACCTAGGAGCGTCGGTCGATGTCATGTGGAGGCGTCGATCGATGCAATTAGGGATTTTTGTGAAATGTCGAGCATGCATCCGTCGATGCAGTGTTAGTGTCGGTCGATGCTGGTGAACCTTGTATCGGTCGATGCAACCCCAGTTGGTATCGGTCGATGCATGGGTTGGTGTCGGCCGATGCATGGGTTGGTGTCGGTCGATGCAGTTGTCCTGGTTTATTGCTTGTTTGTTGATTGTTGCTTGATGGTTAGAGATATCTCAATTGCTTGTGTGTATAGCCCAATAGATGGGAGGATTGCCTCACTGAGTGTTTATAAAATATCCACACATCTCATATGTGTTGTGGTGCAGGTAAAGGCAAAGTGTGATAGTGGAATCAAGGCGATGAAGAGTAGCATGTTCTAGGGGCTCATTGAATTGTGTTGTCTGGCTTCTCTTAGGTTGCTAGAGTTGGGTCAATAGAACATTGCTAGGTTGTTGGTATGATTCTGTTGGTGGTTCATTATTGGCATTGAATTATTGGTTTATTATTTATTGGTTATTGGTTTAATAGCATATTTTGGTTATTTCTGCTGGTTGGTTGATTGTGGTTAGGTGGCTAGTGGGTATGGGACCACTAGTTAATTTTTTTTTTAAATGGGTCGGATCGTTTCAGTTTGGTATTAGAGCCCTTACGGTTCTAAGTTTGGTGTTCACTGGGTTTCTATTGTTGATGTTTTGGATTTGCATGCTTTGATTTATTATGTGAGTTAGTCAATTCTGTGTGGCATGAAGGCCTAGAACATCCTCCTCGAGCCTACAGTGTGATTCCACGGTGAGTTTTTGTTTTGTGTTCAGTTGATATTGCTTGCTTAGCCTTCTGTTCATGGTAGTGCAGATGGTTAGAGGTGGTGCTGTTGCTGGTCGTGGTCGTGGACGCTGAAACAACCCGTCCCATTTTTTTTAATAATAATAATAATATATAATTAAGCATCTCATTTTACTTAATTAAACCAACCCAACCACAATTCAACAATAAAACAACAATGATGTATCATGGTTTTTACCGTTTTTAACCATGATATAAGTGTGCTTTTTGAGTCTTTTGATTTGTTTCTAGGTTATTTGTGAGTCTTTACAGGTTATGTAGGAATTTGGCACGGATGGAGCAATATGGAACAATTTGGATCATTTTGGAGCACTTTACCGAAGGGTTGGAGTCGGATCAGAGTACTAGCATCGATCGACACCACATAAAGGAGCATCGATCTACACTAATGTTTACCCGACGAGAGAACAAGAAATTGGAAGTTTTACAAATTTGCCCAAAGTCTTCTATAATTGCAACATAAACCCCTGGACGTATTTTAGGATCTATATATATTGTTTTTGGGTTTTAGAAACCCTTAAGTTATCTTCTAGCAGTTTTTGAGAGAAAGGATATTGAGAGCTTTTGGGAGAGATAGATCTGAATTCTTTGTAGAGAGAAGATTTCTTGAATTCCCTCTTTTACTTTTAATATCTATTCATGTTATTCAGAATTATGATTTGTGCTTTATTTAACATATCTGAGTAATTTGCCTGTTAAGTTTAGGGTTTTTCATAGGGTTTTTATGATTTATTAGATCTGAGATTTTTAGGGTTCTTAATCTTTTATGATCTTCATCCTTGGTTGTTCTTCACAATAATTCTTGATTGATCACCTAGAATTGTTATTTTAGGGAAATAAATTGATATGAGAATATAATTGTTTTCCTGATTAAACCATTGATGAACAGAATTGTTTATTACAAAGAGATTTGAATTAATAATTCTGTGAACTTATCTAAACCTGTTTTTAAAGCTGATTTATTACTTAGAATTTTACAAAGAGATTTGGATTTTCTGGTTTTAAATTTAGATATTATTTGCAGTGAGAACTGATTTAATTTACCAAAAGTTTAGAGTTCTAGATCTGATCTTTATTGCTTGAACCTTAATTAATTTATCTGATTTAATATTTCATAACTTCCTGAGAAATTCCCTAGGCTTAACTCTTTTGATTTTTTGGATCTACAACACTTTCTTTTAAATATTTGCATTGCTTTAATTTTAATTCAATTTAACTTGTTTAGCGTAATTTACAAAACTTTACAATCTATTATGTTTGATCTTGAGTCTCTGTGGATTCGACCCCTAAGTACTGCAGTGATCTCTTGTTTGAGAGAGTAGCTCTAGGGATTAATTTGAGCATATCAAATTTTGGCGCCGTTGCCGGGGACTCTCTGATCCACCATTAGATTTAAGTTTTTAATTTCGTCTAAACTTTTCCTCCTAGACCTCACACAAGGAGCAATAAGTCTGGTCCTACTGTGAATTTGTCAAACCAAGAGTTGGGAAAACTTGAGCGTGAGAACAGAAAAGCAGCTAAATCTCTGAAGATGGTTAATACGATCATTCTGATGCGTGATGAGGCTGGTGTTTTGAGGGATCAAGAGGGCCACTTGCGCAATGAGCAGGGCCAAAAGCTTGATGCAGAAGGAAACGTGATTCCTGAACCTGTTGTCAACGAACAGGCTGTCGTGAACCAGCAAGCTGGTGTCATTGATGATCCGGATCTTGGTGTCGATCGACACCAACCAGGTGGCATCGATCGACACCCACCTGCAGACGTGCATGGAGCTGCCAACCACATACAGAACCCAGTTCGACGACAGGAGAACAACCGGGATCTGATCAGGACTATTGCTGACTACAATCGGGCTGATCTGGTGTATGAGAACCGGTCTGCTATTGTTCTTCCCCCTTTTCAGAGGAATGATTTTGAGTTGAAACCTGCATACTTTCAACTAGTTGGGCAGAGACCTTTCTCTGCTTTGCCCAATGAGAAGCCCTTGGATCACATTGAGCATTTTGAGGATCTGGTGACTAGCATCAAGGCTAATGGGGTAACTGAGGACTACATCTTCTGCAAACTCTTCCCTTACTCACTTGCAGGAGAGGCATCTCAATGGTTGAAACAGCTGCCTGCTGGATCATTGACAAGCTGGCGTGATGTCAAGGTGGCCTTCCTCAACCACTTCGATGATGCAATGTCAGATGAGTTGAGAATCAAGCTGTCTTCCTTCAAGCAGAGACCAGATGAAGCTTTCAAAGCAGCTTGGGTAAGATTCAAGGCTTATCAAAGGGACTGTCCACACCATGGTTTCTCAAGAGTTCAATTGCTAAGTATCTTCTTCAGAGGGTGTGACTGGGAGTATCAGTTGGCTTTAGATGCTGCAAGTCATGGGAATTTCAAAACAATGATGCCAGAAGATGCTGATTTGTTGATTGAGAACTTAGCTGCTAGCAATAATACTAAGAGAGCAGATGTTGAAAGGAAGAGATTACATGGAGGATATGACTCACACCAGTTAGCTTCTGTTAATGCTAAGCTGGATTCTGTGCATAATCTCCTTGTGGGTAAGAAATCTGTTCATTTTGCTGCTGAAGTTGAGACATATGAGCCAGAATCTGATCAAGGAAATCATGAGGAAGAGGAGGTGAACTATGTCTATGGGAATCAAGGGCAGAGGTTTGGAAATCAGCAAGGTAATAGGCCTTACAGTGGAAACAGCCAGCGCAGTAACTTTCAGGGCAACTCTTCTGGTTTCACACCCAAACCTGAATATCAGAAGCAACAACAAAACAGTGGATTCACAAGGACTTATGGCAACAAATCATATCAGTCTCCACCTCCTAAGTCAGCTGAAACTAGTAAGATGGAAGCTATGCTTGAGCAGCTTTTGCAAGGCCAAGAGCAGATGACAGTGACTTTCAATGGGAAGCTGGATAACGTCTACATTGATCTTAATGGGAAGTTTGAAGCTTTGAACATCCATGTCATGAAGCTGGAAAGTCAGGTTGCGCAGACTGCTGGGTCTGTAAAAAGGCAAGAAGGTTATCTCCCTTCAAGAACTGAATCAAATCCTAAACATTCTTGCAATGCAGTGACTTTGAGAAGTGGCAAACAACTCCATCCTATACCCCATAAGAATCAAACTGATGATCTACATGACTTGATTGATATAGACGACGAAGAGGATGTTTCTGCCGAGCCAGTATCGACCGACACACATGGGCATCGGTCGACACCCAAACCATGCGAAGTTTCAGACAAAATCCCAGAACAAAGCGTCGATCGACACCAACCATGTGGCATCGATCGACGCCAACCACGGACAGAAACTGCGAATGTGAGGTCTCCTACTCCAGTTGCAGAAAGAGTTTACACACCTCAGGTTCCATTCCCCAAGAATCCAAGGAAGTCTAAACAAGAGCTAGATGATGCTAAGTGCAAAGCCATGATGGATAAGCTTATTCTTGAGTTGCTTTTGGTTGATGCTGTTAAGACTTCCCCAATGCTTAGGAGATATGTCAAGAGGATGGTAACCAAGGATTTTAATGCTGAGTAAGGAGTTATGATGATATCACCCCAAGTCAGTGCCATCATTCAGAACAAGATCCTAGAAAAACTTCCTGATCCAGGGAGCTTTGTTCTTGATTGCACTATCTTCACTGACAGATTTGCTAGATCTTTGTGTGATCTTGGTTCTAGTGTCAACCTCATGCCAAGATCAGTAGCACTCAGCCTGGGAATGACAGACTTCCAGCCTACTAAGCTCACTCTCATCCTTGCTGACCGGTCCGTTCGTATTCGAGATGGTGTTCTTGAAGATGTTCCAATTAAGATTGGTGAGTGCTTGATACCAACTGATTTTGTGGTGTTAAAGTATGAGGAGGAACCCAAGGACCCTCTTATTCTGGGAAGATCATTCTTAGCTACTGCTGGAGCTATAATTGATGTCAAGAAGGGTCAGATTGGTCTCAACATTGGTGATTTACAAATGCGCTTTGACATGGAGAAGCTGGTTAAAAGGCCAACCATTGATGGCCAGACATTCTAGACACATTGTCTAATCTGGCTGAGGAGATATTCCAGGAGCTGCATCCTGAGGATCCTTTAGAGAGAGCATTGGTTGCTTCTGCTGAAGAAGCTGAGCATCTAGATGACATTGCTGCTGGGTATGTCAAAGTGCTTGATGCTAATGAACAAGTGAAGAAGCTGGTTGCACAAGAAGAATTGGTTAGTACTTCTTCACAAGCTGTAAAGGTTTCTGATTGGAGTCTTGAAAAAGCTCCAAAGGTTGATCTCAAGCCACTTCCTGCAGGTCTAAGGTATGCATATCTAGGTGAGAACTCTTCTTATCCTATTATTGTTAGTGCTTCCTTAAACAATGCAGAGCTCACTTTACTGCTAAGCAAGCTGCGCAAGTTTCACAAAGCTCTTGGCTATTCTCTTGATGATATTGCAGGAATCTCTCCAGACTTGTGTATGCATAGGATTCATCTTGAGGAAGGAGCTAAGACATCCATTGAGCATCAGAGGAGACTGAATCCGAATCTGCAAGATGTTGTCAAGAAGGAGATCATGAAGCTGCTGAATGCTGGGATCATCTATC
The DNA here is from genome assembly GCF_030686135.1 of Camelina sativa. Taxonomy (NCBI): domain Eukaryota; kingdom Viridiplantae; phylum Streptophyta; class Magnoliopsida; order Brassicales; family Brassicaceae; genus Camelina; species Camelina sativa. Next base: position 28,636,361 of record NC_141899.1, on the reverse strand, counting down.
CAATATCTGACAGCAATTGGGTTAGTCCGATACATGTTGTTCCTAAGAAGGGTGGTGTCACAGTGGTGAAGAATGACAAGAATGAGCTGATCCCTACAAGGACAATTACTGGTCATCGGATGTGCATAGACTACAGGAAGCTAAATGCTGCAACAAGGAAAGATCACTTCCCACTTCCTTTCATTGACCAGATGTTGGAGAGGTTAGCTAATTATCCATACTACCGCTTTTTGGATGGTTACTCAGGCTTTTTCCAGATTCTTATTCATCCTGATTACCAAGAGAAGACCACCTTCACTTGTCCCTATGGTACCTTTGCCTACCGCAGAATGCCTTTTGGTCTCTGTAATGCTTCTGCAACATTTCAGAGATGCATGATGTCAATCTTCACTGATATGATTGAGGATTATATGGAGGTGTTCATGGATGATTTTTCAGTTTATGGATCTTCATTCAAAAGCTGTTTGGATAATCTCTGTAAGGTGCTAGCAAGGTGTGAAGAGAAGCATTTGGTGCTTAACTGGGAAAAATGTCATTTTATGGTTAGAGATGGCATAGTGCTTGCCCACAGGGTTTCAGAAGCTGGAATAGAAGTTGACCGCGCTAAGATAGAGGTGATGACAAGTCTTCAACTACCAGAGAATGTGAAGGCAGTGAGAAGCTTTCTTGGACATGCAGGGTTCTATAGGCGTTTTATCAAAGATTTCAGCAAGATAGCAAGACCACTTTCTGCTTTGTTGAGCAAAGATGTCAAGTTTAAATTCACTGATGAATGTCGCATAGCCTTTGAGAAGATTAAGCAGGAGCTTGTGAGTGCACCTATTGTTCAGCCACCAGATTGGGATCTTCCTTTTGAAGTAATGTGTGATGCTAGTGACTTTGAAGTGGGAGCAGTGCTGGGACAAAGAAAAGATAAGAAACTTCATGCAATCTACTATGCAAGCAGGATACTTGATGAAGCACAAAGAAATTATGCAACAACAGAGAAGGAGTTGTTGGCTGTGGTTTTTGCTTTTGAGAAGTTTAGATCTTATCTGGTTGGTTCAAAAGTCATTGTTCATACTGATCATGCTGCATTAAGATACTTGATGCAGAAGAAGGATGTTAAGCCTAGACTTTTGAGATGGATTCTTCTTCTACAAGAGTTTGACATTGAAGCGAGGGATGAGAAGGGGATAGAGAATGGTGTTGCTGATCACTTGTCCAGGATTAGGATTGATGATGATGTTCCAATTCGTGATTGTCTTCCTGAAGAGCATGTTTATTTTGTTGATACTGGGTTTCGGACTGATGATTCCACGAATTTGTCTTCGGATGCATGTGGTGTCGATCGACACCATACTAGCATCGATCGACACCCTTTGTTTCCCGAATCAGATTGGTCGAATGATGGAGATTTAGCTGCTGTGACTAGCTCCAATCAACCTTGGTATGCTGATATTGCCAATTATCTTGCTACAGAGGTAGAACCTGATCAATTCACAGGCTATCATAAGAAGAGGTTCTTGAGAGAGCTAAGGAGATATTATTGGGATGAGTCTTATCTGTATAAGAATTGCAGTGATGGTGTTTACAGAAGATGTCTAGCTGAGACAGAAGTTCCTGATGTTCTTTTTCACTGTCATGGATCAGATTATGCTGGACACTTTGCTACTTTCAAGACAGTGTCTAAGGTTCTACAAGCTGGGTTTTGGTGGCCAACAATGTTCAAGAATGCTAATGAGTTTGTCTCCAGATGTGATGCTTGTCAGCGGAAAGGTCAGATTAGTAAGAGGCATGAGATGCCACAAAACTTTATCCTTGAGGTTGAAGTTTTTGATTGCTGGGGCATTGACTTTATGGGACCATTCCCTTCCTCTTACAAGAATGAATACATCTTAGTGGCTGTTGACTATGTCTCCAAGTGGGTTGAAGCAATTGCAAGTCCAACTAATGATTCTGCTGTGGTTCTTAAGCTGTTTAAGACCATTATCTTTCCGCGGTTTGGAGTTCCTAGAATTGTCATCAGTGATGGAGGTAAGCACTTTATCAATAAAGTGTTTGACAAGCTGCTGAAAAAGTATGGTGTTCAACATAGAGTGGCTAGTCCATATCATCCTCAGACCAGTGGACAAGTTGAGGTTTCCAACAGGCAGATTAAGGAGATCCTAGAGAAAACAGTGGGTGTTACAAGGAAAGATTGGGCTATGAAGCTTGATGATGCACTTTGGGCATATAGAACTGCTTATAAAACACCACTTGGCACTACTCCTTTCCATCTGCTTTATGGGAAAGCCTGTCATCTACCAGTGGAGTTAGAGCACAAAGCAGCCTGGGCAGTTAAGTTGATGAATTTTGATGCCAAGACAGCTTCAGAGAGAAGGTTAGTGCAGTTGAATGAGTTAGATGAGCTGAGATTTCATGCATTTGAGAATTCTAAGCTATACAAGGAAAGGACCAAGGCTTATCATGATAAGAAGATCATCTCCAGACACTTTGAGCCAAATGACCAGGTACTCCTTTACAATTCCCGCTTGAAGCTGTTTCCTGGAAAGCTGCGTTCCCGCTGGTCTGGTCCTTTTACTGTTCAAGAAGTCAGACCATATGGAGCTATTGTGCTGTTGAACTCCAAAGGAGAAAGATTCACTGTTAATGGCCAAAGGGTGAAACACTATTGGGCAAAAGCTGAGATACCAGACGGACACATTGTGCGTTTGGATGATGCACCCTCTCCCTAATCCGCTGCCAAGTCAAGCTAATGACTTAAAACAAGCGCTGAGTGGGAGGCAACCCACTGGTAAGAATTAATTATTTTGAATTTTTGCTTTTTAAGATCACTAACATATTAATTTTTGGTTTTGAGTTTTATTGTTTCAGAAAAAAAAAAAAAAAAAAGTATCGGATACCATTGATCAGAGCTAGCATCGACCGATACCATGTAAATGGGCATCGGTCGACACTATTGTGGACAGAAATGAGAAAACGGGCCATCGGGTTTGATTTTGTTGGGTTTCAATCGAGTGGGCTTGTGATCGAAAATGGGCCGGGTCCGACAGAAGAAGCATCGATTGATGCTACCTTATAAGAGCATAGGTCGATACCACTTAAACCCGAGAGAGGAAGCTTAAAATCGCGAGACTTCGTCTTCTTCCTCCATTCAATCCATATTCGAGCTAACCCTAAATTGCTCATAACTCTCTCGATACAGCTCCGTTTTGAGTGATTCCAAGCTCTAATCCACTCGATTTTCTCTCCTCTACCTGGATCTAGTGTCAATTTCGTGTTTTGGAGTGATGACATCCAACAAGAGGACTCGAAAGAACGACGGCGAAGCTTCTTCTTCAGCTCGCCCACCTCGTCAATCCAGCAGCTGTCTGCCTCCGCGAGCTCCGGCGGACCTTCCCAAGCCTCCACGACGTCCGACGACAGCCTCCACAACCTTACCTGATCTCTCTCTTCCATCTCCCATTCCATCAAGGTTCCCATGGCCAAAAGAAGAAGGTGTACCAATTAAAACAGAGAGAGAATGGCCTAAACACAAGCTTCCTGAGCTTAGCAAGCCTGAATTCATCAATAGACCAGTGGGTGTTTGGGGAGATTATGAAACAATGCTTTACAATGCATGGTTGGGAGTTGAGATTGAGCCTACAAGGTTTGTTGATCCTGTCATTCTTCGTAGGTTGGAAATTCATGATGAGGTCTTGGATTTGATTGATAGGATGGGTTTAGGAACGGTATGTACTAGGCAGTATGATTTGTACCCGGATTTAGTGCGACAGTTCATAGCATCAGTTAGGATTACTTAGAGAAATGAGCAAGCACCAGATGTGTTTGGGGGTGAATTGCATTTCTTCATCAACGGAATGCCTTATGATATCGATTTTGCTCATTTGTGTGATGTGTTTCGTTGGACTCGTTATTATCAGAAGGTTGCTTTGCCCAAGCAAAATGAGGACCTCTCTCTTTTGTGGTCTTACATAGGACTTGGTGCGTATAATTCCAAGAAGATGCTTCAATCAGAGGTCCGCCATCCTGTACTCCGGTATGTCCTTAGAGCTGTTGCTACCACTTTTCAGTGTAAGATGGAGCCTAACAAGATGAGAGCTGCAGAGCTATACTTTTTGAGTTGTGGTGTTGGCAACATGATTCCTTCCATGTCCATTGGTGAGCGTCGTGACCCTATGCTCCTTAACTTTGGAGCTGTTTTCGCACACCACTTGGTTGATCTGCAAACCAAGCCATTTTCAGGTACTGGAGCTAAGAGAGAGGGTGTGGGGAGCCTTATTACTGCTATCCTTCAGTTCAAGAAGATTCCTATTGCTGGTTATAGTGTTATCACTAGGAGATAGCTTATGGATGAGCCGTATTTGAGGAGTGCACACTGGCTGAAACCAGGTTTGTTGTGCAGGTTTGTTGATGACACAGGAGAGCACTTTGTCCGCCTTCCACGACCTGATCTTACCACCATTGGTAGAGATCCTGAGCAGTTGTGTTTTCGCCCTTCACCAGCTGACTATGTTGCTTATGCTCCTTCCCGTTGCCATCGCACTTCGCGGACTACTTCTGCTGCTGCAGCTGCTGCTAACCCTGCTGGGGGTTTTGAGACTAGTTCCTCTTCTGGGACTGCAGCATTTGAGTTTCCCAAACCATCAGAGGATCCTGCTACTATGGACCAGGGAGCTCATCAGACTTATGTGGTTTCTGCTTTGCGTGCCATCTGGAATGGCATGGCTCGACTTTTCCAGTGTGGCTGCATTCGTCCTACCAGGCGTACTAGGCGCAGGTCCCCTTCGCCATCTTCACCATCTGCTGAGGATGCTGAGGATGCTGAGGATGCTGAGGATGCTGAGGATGCTGCGGATGCTGACGATACTGATGATGATGATGGTGCTGATGATGTTTCTGTTACATTTTAGCTTCTGATCATGGTTTTTCTTTATCTTTTTCCTTTTTTAGGATTGAGTCATTTTTATTCTTGCTTTGAGTCAGTTTGTGTTTGAAAGTTGTTTGGATTTATGAACCATCTATCTATCATGTTGCTTTTAACCTGTGTTTGTGTTTGAGTGCTTCTTCACAGAATTAACATCAAAGGATTGACCCAACAATACACACAACTAACTGCAACTCACAAGGAGACTTCGGACAAAATTCACCATTCGCCGAAGGTGTCGATCGATACTGCCTTTAATGGCATCGATCGACACCGATTGGGTAACCCGAAAATCTGTTCAATTTTTCTTTCAACTTTTCAACACAATTTTTGTTTCTTAACTTTTCCCTTCTTTGATAACAATGGGTACAGTGTTGTTTAAGTCTGGGGGAGGTTAGTACTAACTACTTACTTGGTTTTTGTGTCTTGTGTCAAAACTGTATTTTTGTTTTTATTGAGTCAAATTTTTCAAAAATTTCTGTTGAATTATGATCTCTAACTTATGGTTCTTGTTCTTTGGCTAACACTCTAATGATTCTTGACTAAGCTTGACCTCAGAACTGAAGTGTGGAAAGACTATGAGCTGTATCAACAATCCTGAAAGCCCTTATTCAAAGGATATCTAGTTCAACCAATGCTGTCTCAACTTTTATCAGGATTTTAACCGGACTTAATCTCTTACTTTGGGGTTGGAAATCAGTGGACTAGACTTCAGCTTCAGGCCATACAAGACAGTGCAATTTTTTTTCAAAGTATGTCTCCCCTCTCTCTTCCCTTCAGTGTTTAAGAAAAAAATAATAAGAAAAATCAGAAAAAAAGAGAGAAATAAAAGATGAGATGATTTTGATCAGTTTAGAGAGGTAGGTAAATTACCATTGACCTCATTATTCTACTCTTGAGTCAAATGATCACACAAAGCTTAGAAGCGAGGGGTAGGTAAATTACCGATGACCCCGGTATTCGCTTACACCTTTGCTAAAAAAAGATTAAGAAAAGAAAAAAATATGGAAGTGAGAAAAGGGAGAGGAAAGGAGATGTAAGAAGAATGTCTTGGCCTGAAGAGAGTCCATATGCCACTGTTTGAATACCACAAGGTAAGAACTCACCTGTACTTGCTTTAATTTATGTAATGAGATGGTAATGGTGAGACTAGAGATTCCAGAGGATTGTGGGATTTGAGTAAGGAATGTTGATGCTTTTCAATTGACAAAGTATATGAAGTAAGTTCTTGAGAGTCAAGGCGATGAAGAGTGCGAAGATCAGTTACCAGCAGTTGAGTGAATTCTATGTTTTCAAACCTCTTTTACAGGTTTAAGTTTCTGTTTTGCTTGAGGGCAAGCAAAGGCTAAGTCTGGGGGAGTTGATATATCATGGTTTTTACGGTTTTTAACCATGATATAAGTGTGCTTTTTGAGTCTTTTGATTTGTTTCTAGGTTATTTGTGAGTCTTTACAGGTTATCTAGGAATTTGGCACGGATGGAGCAATATGGAACAATTTGGATCATTTTGGAGCACTTTACCGAAGGAAATCAAGTTGGAGTCGGATCAGAGTACTAGCATCGATCGACACCACATAAAGGAGCATCGATCGACACTAATGTTTACCCGACGAGAGAACAAGAAATTGGAAGTTTTACAAATTTGCCCAAAATCTTCTATAATTGCAACATAAACCCCTGGACGTATTTTAGGATGTATATATATTGTTTCTGGGTTTTAGAAACCCTTAAGTTATCTTCTAGCAGTTTTTGAAAGAAAGGATATTGAGAGCTTTTGGGAGAGATAGATCTGAATTCTTTGTAGAGAGAAGATTTCTTGAATTCCCTCTTTTACTTTTAATATCTATTCATGTTATTCAGAATTATGATTTGTGCTTTATTTAACATGCCTGAGTAATTTACCTGTTAGGTTTAGGGTTTTTCATAGGGTTTTTATGATTTATTAGATCTGAGATTTTTAGGGTTCTTAATCTTTTATGATCTTCATCCTTGGTTGTTCTTCACAATAATTCTTGATTGATCACCTAGAATTGTTATCTTAGGGAAATAAATTGATATGAGAATATAATTGTTTTCCTGATTAAACCATTGATGAACAGAATTGTTTATTACAAAGAGATTTGAATTAATAATTCTGTGAACTTATCTAAACCTGTTTTTAAAGCTGATTTATTACTTAGAATTTTACAAAGAGATTTGGATTTTCTGGTTTTAAATTTAGATATTATTTGCAGTGAGAACTGATTTAATTTACCAAAAGTTTAGAGTTCTAGATCTGATCTTTATTGCTTGAACCTTAATTAATTTATCTGATTTAATATTTCATAACTTCCTGAGAAATTTCCTAGGCTTAACTCTTTTGATTTTCTGGATCTACAACACTTTCTTTTAAATATTTGCATTGCTTTAATTTTAATTCTATTTAACTTGGTTAGCGTAATTTACAAAACTTTACAATCTATTGTGTTTGATCTTGAGTCTTTGTGGATTCGACCCCTAAGTACTGCAGTGATCTCTTGTTTGAGAGAGTAGCTCTAGGGATTAATTTGAGCATATCAAACAACAACTATTATGCACAGCGGAAACATACCAACAATACAGAACCAACATATCATCAATACAATCACATTCCTAACCATTCTATCCAACAACCTAGCATAACTCTATCCAAGGTTTCAACATCAATAACATAACCATAACCAAGACCCTAGATCATCCTCCTCCTCATTGACATGATTCCACGTCACATAACTACACACCACAAACAACAATTGAGATGCGTAAGTATTATTACAAATACTTAGTGAGGCAATCCCCTCATCTACTAGGCTATACACACAAGCAACTGAGATTCAAATGTTAAGCATTACAAACAAGACAACAAACCAGGAAACCAAGCGACAAACAACTTAGTGTCAACCGACATTGACTCCTACTTGGTGTCAATCGACACCCACCTGGTGTCGATCGACACCGACTCCGCATACACGTTATGCTCGAAGCCAATCATCGAATCTCTGTTTCTAACCATCTCGAATCCATCCCAAACTTATCCAAAAGCTTCAGGAACCTATGAGAACCATAACACAACCACCACAAGCAAGAACAACACCACAAACAACATAGAACAAGGAAAACAAAAGAGATCTCAAGCTAAGATCAGCCATGGTCATGCACTCACCTCTTTTGCAGGAAATTCTGACCCAAAGTGACAAATCCAACACCTTAGAAAGCTTCTCCCACGTTCCTAGCTCTAGATCCCCACTCCATAGCAACATATCTCTTCAAACCAGCCAAGATTCTCTGCAAAAGCCTCCAAAGTCTCAAGAACACTCTTTCTCCCTCTAACTGTGACACCCCGGTTTCAGAGACTTGCATAGAGGTTTAAAAAGAATTGATTTGGCCACCCAAGTCACCAAAGTGCACTTATCTTTTCGGTCAAGGGTCCTGAGAGAACTCTAGAGTTAAGGGTGCTTGAGCTGGAGTAGTCTCAGGATGGGTGACCTTCCGGGAAGGGACTGTCGGAACTGTGTGAGTGAGGACAAAACATAGGGAAAGATCATGTGGTGATTTGTAGGGACGGTAACAAGTATTTAAAACCTCTCGGACGTAGCAAACCGACCGTCGAATATGGATGGGCTCACGGGACTAGTGAGAGGACGTGAGGCCCATAAAGGAAAGTGGGCCCATGGATTGGGATTAGATATGGGGCCCACTAGAGGTGGCGGTCGGGGTGTTACACTAACTTTCACTAACGGCAACATAACAACATCCCAAAACCCTTTTCGTCGATTTCCTCTTTAAATACATCGGTTAGGAGCTTCAATTGAACCAAACAGAGCCAAAACGACAATTCAGATCAACCTGATGGAACCAAAAATTGATGGTCTCGATCGACACTACTCTTGGTATCAATTGACACCTACTCCCAAAATCCCCAATTGGTTCACAGATGTTACAGATGCGGACATGGTCGTGGTAAGGGCAGAGGCCCATCGGTTAGTAATGCCGTGGAACAGAGTATCACAGCTGAGGGCGTCGGTGAGTCGCAGGGTTTACAGGAGGGGTCCTGAGTGTGGCCGGTGGGGGTACCGATAGGACCATAGGCGCTAAGAGAGTTGGTGTGGGCGGTGTCGGTTCCGGGTTGGCCGGTGATGTTAGGTTTCCCTTGGAGGAGGCTTTGATCTTGCGGACTTGTTGGCGCGAGTGCTAGAGCGGTTACCGAGTGTGGTACTGGCTCAGGCTCAGGTAGTACTGCCGGTGGCGTCGGAGGAGCAGCAGCCAGTGGCTGCAGATGTAGGAGCTCATTCTCGTTAAGTCAATATGCTGAGAGAGATGGGCAACATCGATACTAAGCGGTTTTCAGGTGGTTCAGATCCCACCGCTGCAGATGTGTGGAGGGCGAGAGTGGAACATAGCTTCCAGTCTCTCAGATGTCCTTAGGAGTATTGTGTGGACATAGGGGTCCACAACCTGATTGGTGATGCTCACTTGTGGTGGAGATCAGTGGCTTCCAGGAGGGGGCAAAGGGAGATGTCTTGGGTTGATTTCGTGGAGGAGTTCAATAGAAAGTATTTTTCTAGAGAGGCATTAGACCGGTTGAAAGTGCAGTTCCTTCAATTATCTTTGGGAACTCGATCAGTGCGGTAGCTAGACGTGGAGTTTAGTTGACTTTTGATGTATGGGGGTCGGGCGATGGAGTCCGAGGAGGCTTAGATCTGGAGGTCTATGAGGGGCCTTCGTGATGATGTGAGGGTTCACTATAGAGGGCGGAGCTATGCTACACGTGTAGAGCTGGTTGAGACTGCGGTAGAGATAGAGGAGGATATCCGGGAACAGTCAGTCACGGTTAATCCAGGAGTTCAGCCTAGGAAGGCTCAGCATCCTAGAGGTTCTGGCAAAGGCAGCAAGCCTGCGCAGGGAACCAAGAAGATGTGGGAGGCTACGTAGAGGCGAGTGGTGCAGGGTGTTTTGGATGTGGTAGTATGGACCACAAGGTGGCTAGCTCTCCCTAGAGGAGTGCTCCGACGGCGTCACAGAAAGCGGTTCGTGTATGCTATCATTGCAGGAAGCCTGGGCACATCAAACCCATGTGTCCTAAGTTGCAGCAAATGGCAGTGACAGCAGTGCAGCAGGTAGTGCAGCCGGGAGTGTAGCAGGTGGCACAGATTGAGCAGATGCCACGGGTGTACACGACTTTGGAGGATGGTTGAACCAGTGCCGGGGCGATCACATGTATTATTTCTGTAAAACGAGCTTTGTGAATTTTAGTAGTTTCAGATTTTTATAAATTGCATGTGACAAGTGTTAGGGTTCTTAGCGCATGAGATTTGTGTAGGGACCTTGTTGGTGGGCGGGTTTAGATCCCACATTATGTTTGATTCTGGAGCAACTCATAGTTTCATTACCCCGGAGTGTGCAGAGAGTGCTAATATCAGAGGAGATCTCGGAGAGTGAGCGGGAGTTGTGAGAGGAAAATTTCTGAGAGTTATTGGAAGGGCAAGGGGAGTTGATATTTAGACCGCAGGAGAGTCGTGGCCAGCGGATTTGTTTATCAGCTTGGTAGAGTTGTATGATGTTATCTTGGGGATAGATTGGTTGCACCGTTATATGGTTCATCTGGATTGTCATCAACGTAGGGTGGAGTTTAAGCATCCGAAGGGAAGTTGGTATTTGAGAGAGTTAGACCGACTTCGGGGTGTCTCATGATCTTGGGCATGCAGGCTGGGAAGATGATCAAGAAGGGACGTGAGGCTTATTTGGTTACTTTATCAATGTCGGAGCTAGTGGGGCATTCTATGATTAGCGGTATTCAGGTTATTGAGGAGTTTGAGGATGTGCTCCAGTCATTGAAGGGGTTACCACCATCTCGGTCTGATCCTTTCATGATTGAACTGGAACCAGGGATGACGCAGTTATCCAAGGCTCCTTACAGTTGGAGGATCTGTTGAGCAAGGGATTCATTCATCTTAGTGTATCATTGTGGGGAGCGACGGTGTTATTCATTAAAAAGAAGGACAGGAGTTTCCGCTTGTGTATTGATTATCGGGGTTTGAACAGGGTCACTGTGAAGAACAAGTACCCTCTTCCCAGGATCAATGAGTTGTTGGATCAGTTCAGAGGTGCTACATGGTTCTCCAAGGTTGATCTAGCGTCGGGTTATGATCATATCCCGATAGAGGAGGCAGATGTGAGAAAGACTGCATTCAGGACGAGGTATGGGCATTATGAATTCATGGTGATGCCATTTGGGTTGACTAACGCGCCAGCAGAGATTGATGAACAGCATGTTTCAGTAATTTTTGGACGTGTGTGTCATCATTTTCATCAACGATATCCTGGTTTATTCCAAGAGTCCAGAGGAGCATGTAGTGCATTTGAGAGCAGTTCTAGAGAAGTTGTGGGAGCAGGAGTTGTTTGCGAAGTTGAGCAAGTGTAGTTTCTGGCAGCAAGATATGGGTTTTCTGGGTCACATTGTGTCTGCAGATGGGGTTTTTATAGATCCAGAGAAGATTCAGGCGATCAGAGATTGGCCTAGACCGCAAAATGTAACAGAGATTAGGAGTTTTCTTGGATTGGCAGGTTATTACCGGAGATTTGTGCAGATATTTGCAAGCAAGGCACGTCTGATGACGAAGTTGACATAGAAGGATGTTCCTTTTGTTTGGTCACAGGAGTGCGAGAAGGGTTTTGCAAGCCTGAAGGAGATGCTGACTACTACTCCAATGTTGGCATTGCCAAAGCAGGGAGAGCCCTATGTGGTTTATACAGATGCATCTATAGTTGGTTTGGGGTGTGTGTTGATGCAGAATAGAAGTTGATTGCCTACACTTCGCGGTAGTTGCAGAAGCATGAGGACAACTTTCCTACTTATGATTTGGAGATGACTGTTGTAGTTTTTTCCCTGAAGATTTGGAGATCTTATTTTTATGGTGCAAAATTACAGTTGTTTATAGATCATAAGAGCCTGAAGAATATATTCACTCAGCCTGAGCTGAATTTGAGGCAGAGGTGGTGGATGAAGCTGGAGGCAGATTATGATTTGGTGATAGCCTACCACGCTGGTAAGGCTAACTTGGTTGCAGATGCTCTGAGTCGGAAGTGGGCGGCTTCGGCTCAGGAGCAGGACATGGGTTGAGGTTGTGTGCTACTTCTCAGGAGCCGCTGGGTTTGGAGGCGGCTGATAGAGCAGATCTTTGGAGCAAGGTGCGGTTGGCTCAGGAGAAGGATGTGAGGCTGGTGAATTTCTCTAAGGATGTTAATTCAGAGTATCAGGTCTCAGCTAATTGTACCATACTGATGGAGCAGCGGTATTGGCTAAGAAGTATGTGAACAAGATAGTCAGATTGCATGGGGTGCCAGCGAGTATTGTGCCTGAAAGAGATTCCAAGTTCACTTCGGACAGGATTTCAGGTAGAGATGGGCACTAATGTGCATATGAGTACAGCTTATCATCCCCAGACAGATGGGCACTCAGAGAGGACGATCCAAACGTTGGAGGATTTGCTGAGGATGTGTGTGTTGGATTGGTGTGGCCACTGGGTAAATCACCTGAGCTTGGTAGAGTTTGCATACAACAACAATTACCAGGCGAGTATTAGGATGATTCCTTATGAGACATTGTATGGGAGGCCATGTCGTACACCGTTATGCTGGACTCAGGTGAGCGAGAGGAGCATGTACGGACGAGTTTTGTTCAGGAGACATCGGAGAAGATTCGGGTTCTCAAGCTGAACATGAAAGAAGCTCAGGATCGGCAAAGAAGTTATGCCGATAGGCGAAGGAGAGATCTTGAGTTTCAGGTGGGATAGAGAGTGTACCTCAAGATGGTCATGTTGTGGGGTCCAAACAGGTCATTTAAAGAGACTAAGTTGAGTCTGAGGTATATGGGTCTGTTCAGGGTGATTGAGCGGGTGGGACCGATAGCATATAGGCTGGAGTTGCTTGTGTAGCCTTGTGGGCAGACTGTTGAGTCATTGTGTGCCCGTGTGTGGCAGTCTTTTGAGACGTTGTTTGGACTTTGTGGCGGGCTGTTTAGCCAATTATGTGTCCTTTGTGGCGGGCTGTTTAGCCAATTGTATGGCCTTTGTGGTGGGCTGCTTAGCCAATGTTGCCTGTTTAGGCGGTCCTTCGCACTACAAGAAAACCTGTGTTTTGAGACTACTATTTATGACCACATAAATGGACACAAATATTCGCGACCCTTTTGTGACCGTTTTGTGACTATAACACATCTGCAGAAACTATCGTCGCTAATTTGTCCTAAATATGCGACTAATAAAAATAGTTGCTAAGGCGTCGCTCATTTGCGAGTACTTTAAGATTACTATGAAACACTATAGCAGGAGTTGCGAAATAGTCGCAAACAGCGACGACTTAGCGACTTAAGTAGAAGTCGTTAATTTTGGTCACAATGTCGTTACAAAATTGCGACGGAGTTGTAACTATCTTTTTCAGTTACAAATTCATTGCAAAGTAGTCGTAAACAAAAGTTAGTTAAAAATGAGGAAAATGTTGAGGATAGGTGGTGTACTGAACTTTGCCGACATATAATTGTAGTCCCAAAGTGGCAACTTCGTCGCAAAGCGATCGCAAATTTGTGACTCTTATAAGGTAGTCGCAAAACAGTGATAATGTTATCCCTATATAAGCCACCGCTCACTCCTCTCATTTCTCACAATTCTCATTTCCATTATTTGGTACAAGAAAAAAAAAAGGAGCAAAATAAAAACATAGAAAGAAAAAAGGAGAGAAATAAAAAAAGAAGAAAAAAGGGAAAAAAGTGAGAAAAATGTGGAATTATTCACGAGAGTGGATGTACAACATAATCGATCCAGAGACGAATCATATCTCGAAGGCATTTTTGGAGGGGGTAGATCAGTTCATAGCTTTTGCAAGTAACCAGTCATTAGCACTTAACAGTGGAGATAGGTTTCTCTGCCCTTGCTTTAAATGTCAAAATGAAAAGTTATTGCATGCTCGTATGATCTCATCGCATTTGCATAGTAAAGGATTCACGCCTGGATATTATGTATGGTTTGAACATGGTGAAGATTATAATGTGGTTGGGGAAGGAACAAGTAGTCATTATGGTAATGTAGATTATACGTGGGATGGTCAATCAGTAGAATTTGATGGAGGGAATGTATTTGCTGGTATGGTGAATGATGCATTTCATGGTACTACACCATTTAATCAGTATCATCAACATGAACATGAAAGTGGATATCATGTTCATGAAGATCCTATCCAAGATGCAAAACGGTTTTATGATATGTTAGATGCTGCAAATAATCCAATTTATGATTGGTGTCGGGAAGGTCAGTCGAAATTGTCGCTGGCTGCTCGTTTCATGAACAACAAGGTAGATCATAATTTATCTGAAACCTGCATGGACTCATGGACTCGTGGGAATGTATTTGCTGGTATGGTGAAGCGGTTCATACTACGAGACAGAGTCTTTGATGTGAAAGATAGGATTGTCGTACCATACATTTGATGTATGTATAGATAATTGTATGCTCCTCTAGAAAGAAGATGCGAAGTTGGAGCATTGCAAGTTTTGTGGAAAACCAAGGTACAAGGATAATGAGGGAAGAAATAGAATACCTTTTAGTCGTATGTGGTATTTACCTATGACTGACAGATTGAAGAGAATGTACCAATGAGAGAAGACTGCATCGACGATGAGATGGCATGCTGAGCATGATTCAGAAGACGGATTAATGTGTCATCCATCTGATGCAGCTGAGTGGAAGAATTCCAACATCTGCATCCTACATTTGCAGGAGAAACACAAAATGTTTATCTCGGATTATGTACAGATGGTTTTAATCCTTTTGGCATGTCCAAACACCATTAGTTATGGCCTGTAATCTTGACACCATACAACTTACCTCCGGATATGTGCATGAACAGTGAGTATTTGTTCCTGACAATTTTAAATTCAGGTCCAAATCATCCAAGAGCTAGTCTTGATGTTTTCCTCCAACCGTTGATCGACGAGTTAAAGGAGCTATGGTACAACGGGGTTGAAGCCTATGATGTTGCTTTTATGGACTATTAGCGATTTTCCGGCATATGGTATGTTGTCAGGATGGACAACTCATGGGAGATTATCATGTCCTATTTGTATGGATGATACAAATGCTTTTTGGTTGCCGGCTGGTAGAAAGACATGTTGGTTTGATTGTCACATGAGGTTTCTTCCTACAAATCATCCACTACTAAAGAATAAAAATAAATTTCTGAAGGGAAAACATGCTTTGAACGACTATCCACCGGCATCTCTGACTGGAGAAGTTATATATCAGCGTATAAGGCAATCTAAAGCACTTAAAACATCTGTCTGCGGTGGAAATGGTCATAAAGATAAAGTGGAAGGCTATGGAAAGTGGCATAATTGGCATAATGAAAGCATATTTTGGGAGTTGCATTATTGGGTTGATCTGATTCTACGACATAATCTTGATTTGATGCATATTGAGAAGAATATGCATGATAATATCATGTATAGTACTATGAATGTTAAAGATAGATCAAAAGATACAGTGAAGTCAAGATTGGGCATTAAAAGATTTTGCTCTTGATAACTCTCTAATTTACATGTTTTTAGCATTGTTTTTGTCCATATTTTGCATTGTTTATACCCTTAACTTAGCATTTTTAGGTCATTAACTGTAGGAATTCCCTTTTAGGCAATTTAGGGTGTTGCATTTTTGCATTTGCATATTTTGGATGAAAACAGGTGCTTAAGAGCCTGAAATGGGGGAAAACAAGGACAAACCCGAGCATGTACCCGAAGGAGCCATCGAGCTGGAAGAACAAGTCTGAACCCCAACACAATCGAGGAGGATCCAAGAGCAGGAAGAACAACCCGAAGATCTACCCGAGGAGTAACCCGACCTCATCCTCGTGTACCCCATCGAGTAGACCCTCGGGCAGGACTGGGAAGTTAGGTCTAAGGGGTTTCCATATATAAACCCTTCCTCTCATTCCTCGCAAATGAGCACGCCGCAGACCCTCAAACCAGAGAGCGAGAGCTTTTGAGAGAGGACTGAGCGACTCAAAACTCTTTTCACTTTTTTTTTAGGATTTGTTTCATATATTTTTATCATTTCTTTAGATTTCTATCTTGTATTCTCACTTCTCTACTTTATCGTTTATTACAATGCAATTTTCATTCATATAAGCTTTTATGTTTCTTGCTATGATTTCCGAGTAGTATAGTAAAGTTTCTAGGGATGGAATAGATGATTTTGTGTTCTTGATCGGTTATGATGTCTTAGTTTGATTGTATGTGCTTAATAGATTTCCTTCTAGATTGGTGTTCTTAATGTTGTCAACAAACTGAGAGGGTGAGATTGGATCTAAGGTGTTTTACCACCAAGAGGTGTAGATGAGATGCTTGAATCAACCAATGCTAGTGGTTTACTCACTTAGCCTAAGAGATTAGATGAGTAAGGGGTTTACTGACAATAATGAATCGGATCTTAATGCCTGCTTGGTCATGTTTCTCCAACGAGAGTTGGGTAGGGGAGTGATCAAGGTTGATTGTTTCTATCACGAGAGTATTTTAACAAGATTATAGAGATTCATTGTCTAGGAAATATTTGCTTGAGGCATGTAAGACATCTGTACCAGTCAGGAAAATACTTAGGATTCGATTACCCCATCCTTAGAAGCTTTCGTATTTTAATTGCTTGCATTTTCATTCATTACTCGATCCCTTACCCGAACAGGTACAGGATCACCTGCTTCGAGTAACCCCTCGAGTTGTTCATACTTCATTTACTTACTCGATCACCCCACTCGATCATGTGCTCGAATGCTTGCATCGAGTGCTTAGGTCGTGTGGTTCTTTGTTTATACTCTTTTCTTTTATTATTTTAGGATTGTTAGACAAAACCCATTTTTGCTTGGCTTGACTTGCATTGTTCTGATTACATCCTTCCTGCTAGCATAAACAACCATTTGGATTGATAACCCTTTGTACTACAATTGCATAGGGAATTGATACCCTGGTGAAAACCCGCTTATCAGCTCTCTAGAAAGAATTGCATGTAGATGACGGAGGGAGAGCTCCATTTCCTGTTTGGAGGTTGACTCCGAAAGCAAAAGAATGCCTGTTAGAATGTGTCAAACGCGAGGTTAAATTCTCTGACGGCTATATTTCAGATTTAGCTAGTTGTGCAGACATCAACGGTGGAAAGTTCTCAAGAATGAAAAGTCATGATTGTCATGTATTTATGGAATGACTGCTTTCGTTTATATTTGCAGAACTTCTACCGCGAAATGTGCACCATGCATTATCAGGTATATATTAATTATCTTTTGCATGTTTTATTATTGAAAATAATAATGAAATAATTAAAGATATAATGTTTTAATTTTGTAGGGCTTGGAGCATTTTTCCATGATTTATGCAGTTGGAACAAACCCACCTTGAGGTTCTGAAGGAGAACATTGTGATGACTTTGAGTAATTTGGAAAAAATCTCTCCGCCTTCTTTCTTTGATGTGATGGAGCACTTACTTGTACACCTCCCATACGAAGCATAACTCGGTGGTCCTGGGCAATACAGATGGATTTATCCTTTCGAACGGTTCTTTAAACATCTTAAAAGCAAGGCGAAGAACAAAAGATATCTTATTTTTTAGAACACTATTTTGCTTCCAACATATCTACAGCGAACCGAAGAAGGTATAGCTTAATTAGTATTTGTGGTAATTCAGTATTCACTTCCAATTATATTAATGATGGTAAACTAAATTTAATTTTCAGGAAGATGAGGTATGATGAAGGTGAAGTACCTGTTTAACCTGTACCAATACCAGAAATATTCAATCATGTGGGTCGTCCAAGTGGCAAATGTAGTAAATTTTGGTTAAGTGAAAAGAGTACAAATGTGCACATGCATATGTTTTGCGCAATTGTGACTATTTTAGGCCACTTGAGAGGTATGCTCTTTGTTAACTAATTAATTTTTAATATACATGATCTTCTTGGTTTCGGGTTAAGAAATCATATAAATTTTTGGTGAAACACAGATTATTGGAGGTGCTTATTCGATATGGTGATCCAGAACTTTCTGAGGCTGAAGTCATCTCAAAAAGAGAAGCAGATTTTCCTAAATGGATTTGTGAATATGTAAGAATATACTCTCCAATAATTTAATATATGTCATTTATGTATATTTTTAATTATATTATATACACGTACAGGTTTCTACAAGTTCAGAAAGTTTTCCTCCATGGGTATATGATATAGTGGAAGGTCATAAAAATAAAGTCAAGTCGTGGCCTTTTTTTTTTACAAGAGGTTATTTGTTTCACACGAAGGCCCATGGGAGAACCAGAAAAACAATGAATTATGGGATATGTGTTCGAGGGTCAAATTATTCACAAGGACATGATGAAGATGATTATTATGGGACCGTCGAAAATATTATTCAACTCGAGTATCCAGGATTTTTGAATTTAAGGATCATAGTTTTCTTTTGTGAATGGTTTGATCCTAGAATTGGCAAAGGCACTCGAATTAGAGATGGAGGCATTGTTGACGTGCTACAATCATAGAAGTATAAATATTATGAACCATTAATCTTAGGTATTCTTATCATAATATTGAGGATATCATAATTGATAGTTTGGTAGACACAAACCAGAATGTTGAGCACATTGACTTTGAAATCGAAGATGCTGAACCAGAAGAAGAATTTCGGTGTAACGAATCGTCATCGGAAGTTGAAGATGAGGAAATTGAATCACAATTTTAAGACTTTAATTTGTGTAATATACTTATTATAATGGCATTTTAATAATGTATAATATCTTTAATATTGGTTGTTACATTGTATTTTAATGATGTATAATATCTGTATTTTTATTAAAAAAATCATATTTTCTTAGGGTGTCGCAGAAACGTTGCATATTGTGACTAATTTGCGACTAAATCTAAGAAACACCATATTTATCTTTCTGACTCACATTGGTCGCAAAATGATTCTAGGTAGCGATTAACACCTGAAACATTTGCCACCGACACCTGAAATTGTGACTCTTTTGCAACCCTTTAGTAACTGCCTACTATTTTTTTTTTTCCAATTTTAACAAAATTGTATTCAAATTATTTTAAGTGTTTATTATCTACATATATTTGAACAAATTTGTATAGTTAATATTTCTATTATAAGATATATGTCCATATAATGAATCAATTAGTGTATATTCAATACTCTCTCCATTTCATAATATAGGATGTTTAGAGAAGTATTTTTGTTTCATAATATAGGATGTTTCCAACTTTCTATGCAACTTTTAGATTAATTTTATATTTTATAATATGCAGTCTTGTTTATGATTGGTTAAACTTTTTAAAAGTAACTTTTTCTTAATATGTGTGTTTTAACCAAAACATCCTATATTTTGAAACGGAGGGAGTATCATGTATTAAGTGTTACATGTATTACACAACAAACACTTTCTAAAATTGTATAATGTTCAAATTTTCTTTCCAATATATTTATTTCTTCTCTGACCTTGTTTTTTTGACACTTTAATTACAATGTCAATGGTTACAAGTCAAAATTTTATATTTCATGCTTTCAAAAAACCAAATAGGCTTATGTCTACTAATATCGAGTCACAAATTGGTCATAATTTGTGACTAGTTTGCAACCATTTTCAATATTTGTGACTACTTTGTGACTGACCAGAAGTATCACCGTTTTGCGACTACTCTTTTGTGACTAATTTGTTACTGACCACATAAGCAAAATTTTCGACAATATTAGTGAAATATAACCGCCAAATTTCCCCTCCCCCCCCCCCCACCCAAAATTAAGTTGTGACTAGTTTGTGACTAATGTGTGACTCTATTAACCATCTAACACGGTTCTCAAAACTATTAATCACTTCTTCTTTCCATTATCTCGAAACCTCTTATTCTCTCTTGGAAACCTAAAGGTATCTCTCTCCCAAAACTTTCTCTCGAGATTCTTCATCTCTTAATCTTTTTCTCTCGAAATCTATCTCTCCCAAAATCTATCTCTCAAAATCAATCTCTACAACTCTTCTAATGGCGAACTAAGGCAGGTCTGTTCAAACTCGTGGTGGTAGATTAGGTCGTGGTGGGACTTTAGCTAGCGGTGGCGGTGGGACATCTTGTGGCGGTGGCGGTGGGACATCTCGTGGCGGTGGGACATTGAACAGCAGATTTGGAATGTCTTCTCACTTTTCTAACCCATCAACCTCTGACGAAACAATTTCAACTTCTCCATGTCTTCCATCTTAATATCCTTCTAATTCATAACCTCCACCTCAGCCACAGCACCAAGCGGCTCAATACCACCATCAACACCCACCGTATCAGCCTCCACCGGCGACGTACCAACTTCCCCAACATCAACAGCCTCCGCACCAGCAACCACAGCCTTTGTACCAGCTTCCCCAGCATTAACAACAACCGTACCAGATTCCCCAACATCAAGCACCGCCTCTGATTCTGGAGCATCAACCACCACCGCCGCCTGAGAATCCATATCCGGAGCCGCCAAATCATCAAGACTATTGATATACTCAAATTGTAATACTCTAATGGTACTAACAGTCTTGCAGTTGTAATACTCTAGGGGTCGAATCCATAAAGACTCTAGATCACACAATAAACTTATTAATCTTTTAATTATGCTAAATCAAATTATTAATTTAAAAACAATGCAGAAACAGAATTAAAAGTGTTGTAAATTCAGGAATTAAAAATGCTAGGTCTAGGGAAATTCTCAGGAATTTATGAAATATTAAATCTATCAATAAATTAGGATTCAAGCAATTAAGATCAGATCTAGAACTCTAAACACTTTTGTAAAATAAATCAGTTCTCAATGCAAATATTATCTAAATTTAAAATCAGAAAATCCAAATCTCTTTGTAAAATTCAATGTTAAAAATCAGCTTTGAAAACAGGTTTAGATTGTTCACAAAATCACTAAATCAAATCTCTCTGCAGAAAGTAATTTTGCTAATAAAAATGTTTTATCAGGAAAATCAATTATATTCTCATATCAATTTATTTTCCTAAGGTATTAATTCTAGGTGATCAATCAAAAATTAATATAAAGAAAAACCTATGATGAAGATCAAGAAAGATAAAGAATCCTAAATAAACAGATATAATAAATCATAAAAACCCCATGAAAAACACTGAACCTAACAAGAGATCTACTCAGACATGATTAATGAAATAAAAACCATGAATAAAATAGATATCATTTAATTCAAAACAGAAGGAACAAGGAGTTTAGAAAAGCTTCTCTCAACAGGGCTGAGTTCTTGACTTGTCTCTCCCAAAAAGTTCTCAGGGTCTCTCTCTCAAAAGGTGGCAGAAAAATAAACTTAGGTCTAAACAATGACCTAAAAATCCTATTTATATTTCTAAACACGTCTAGGGACTAATGATGCAAATATGAAAAACTTCAGGGCAACTTTGTAAATCTTTAAAACTTGTGAGAAAACTTCCGATTCTTCTGTTGGATGATGCATCGATCGACACCATCACTTGCATCGACCGATGCATATATCTGAACTTGTCTCCCAACTTCACAGCTTAGCCGCAATGCTTGAATGTGCTCGAAATCCTTCTATTTAGCTCCATTATGCTCTCATCCATGCTAAATCCTATAAAGACTCATAAAGACTCTAAAAACACCAAAAAGACTCTATAAATAAGACTTATATCATGGCTAAAAACACCTAAAAACCATGAATATCAATTCCCCCAGACTTAGCTTTTGGTTGCCCTTAAGCAAATCAAGAACTCCATCTGTGGAAAAGGTTTGAAAACATGAATAACTCCTTTTCTTTTTAAAGTAATGGAATGATCATTCAAACCATAATCCATATGCTTAGCAGATAAATTCAAATCAAACCACCATGTACTTCTCCGTTGACATTCGTATCATCCCAACTTCCACAACATCCTCCATTAAGCCTTCATTGATGGGACTCATCAATTTGATCAATGTCAAGAATCTTCTAGACTCATTTCCGTACAATACCATAACAAGCAAGATAATATCTTTAACACTTGTGGTACTCTTTCTCTCCCCCAGACTTATTCTATTTAATCTTCCTTTGAGCTTTGCTTTATATATATATATATATATATATATATATATATATATATATATATATATATATTCTTCTTATTGTTTTTCTCTTTTTATCAAAGGTGTAGGAGAATAATGGGGTCATCAGTAATTTACCAACCCCTCGCTTCCAAGCTTTGTGTGATCATTTGACTCAAGAGTAGAATAATGGGGTGAAAGGTAATTTACCTACCTCTCTAAACTGATCAAAATCATCTCATCTTTTATTCTCTTTTTTTTTTTTTTTTTTTCTAAAACAAAGCTCTCATGAATAATCTTTTAAACTTAAATAAGGGAGAGGAGTACCAATTTTTTTTTCTTTTCTGAAATCTTACTTGTCAGGTATGAAGAAGGAGTCAAGCCTTATGAACATCAATCTCCTTGATGAGGTAAAAAGAAAAGCGCAGAAATTACCTCAGGCTTTTGTGGATTCTGTTGGAAATTTGGATGTCTCTGGTTCACTGGTCAGCCTTTAGGTTTTTCATTAGTCGGATTTGGACTCAATCTGCAGCATTAATCAACCAAGGCAGTACTAAAAAGAAAAATCATAGTTCCCAACAAAAATTTTGACTCAATAAAATAATTTTTTTTTTTAGACGGACTCTCAAAAACAAAAACATAGTTAGTAGCAGCCTCCCCCAGACTTAAACAATACTGTCCCCATTGTTATCAAAATCGTGTTACCAATTCTGATGTTCTGTGTTGACCAATGTTGATGGTGTGTCGGTCGACGCACTCTGCAGATGCAGAGAGTTCGAACATTACTCCTGAGTTAGCTGTAATTAATTTGTGTTTCTCTCATTCCTGGATGTTAGAACTGCTAAGAAACACAAGATTAAACGTAACATGATAGATAGAAGTTCGTAATTCAATACAAATTCAAACTGACTCAAAGCAAGAATAAAAATGACTTAATTTAAGTGGAAAAGAAAAACCTATGAGTGGGTTTCCTCCCACTAAGCGCTTGTTTTCAGTCATTAGCTTGACTGTGTTGGAGCTCAAGCATCCGGTGGATCAGGACATGACAGTGAATGCCTTAGAGAGGAATGTCTCATCATCCAAGGGGGTGTATAAGCAGTAGATGAATGAGGTCTACCAAGGACATGAGGAACAAGACCAGGGCGGGACTTAGGGTTGGGTTTGCTTCTTTTATGTCCTGCAAAATCATCAACAGAAGAAACAAGCACTCTACGATAATCATGTGGCTTAGTTAACTGCAAAACAGTTTTTGTACCTTTGAAATTCTTATTGATGATATGAGGAAATTTAGGAGAAGGAGATGTGTACCTTTGCTTTACATGTGGCTTGTGGACTGTGGAATAGTGAGATTTCAGCGTTGCAACTGGTCTAGGACTTGCAGCCAGGGAATCAACTCGAGAATCTGTGGCTTTAGACAAGTCCGGACGCTCTAGTGGAAGTGTGTCGATCGATGCAACATCTGCATTGATCGATGCTGAGCCTGCAACTCGTGTTTCAGCGTCTTCTTTGCACCTCAACACTTTTCTAAACTGTCTCAAGCTCCTTAACAAACCCAGCAGTGATGTCTTCATGAATCTTTATGATCATATCATCATCAGAAACAATCTCCACAGAAAATGTCTGGCCATCAATAGTAGGGGCCCTCCTTAACTTGTCCATCTCAAAGTTCATAACCAAATCATCCACATTCAAGGCTATGTGTCCCTTCTCAACATCAATGATGGCACCAGCTATAGCCAAGAATGAGCGTCCTAAGATGAGAGGATCACTAGGCTCTTTGTCATATTCCATCACCACAAAGTCAGTGGGAATCATACAATCTCCAATCTTAATTGGAACATCTTCTAAGACACCTTCAGGAATCTTTCTTGATCGATCAACTAAAATAAGAGAGATCTTAGTTGGCTTGAAATCTGTCATCCCAAGTCTCACAGCAACTGAATGTGGCATTAAATTGATACTAGAGCCAAGATCGCAAAGAGAGTGATGAAACCTTCCTGTAGACATAGAGCAATCTAACACAAAACTTTCTGGATCTGGTAACTTCTCTGCAATCATATTCTGAATCACTGCACACACTTTCTCAGATACAACTATTGTCGCTTACCTCTCTTTCTTCCTTTGTGGAGGATGATTCAACATAATTGCACTGACATCCTTGGTTAGCAAAGCTCTTTCCTCAGGGCTCAAACCATTAGTGACCATCCTCTTCACATATCACTTAATCCCAGGAGAAAACTTGACAGCATCAATCAAATGCATCTCTATCATCACCTTTTCCATCATAGCTTTGCATCTAGCTTCCTCAAGCTCCTGCTTAGACCTCCTAGGCTTATAAAAAGGGACCTTAGGCTTATAAGCTTTTTCTGAATTAGACGGTGGAACTTGAGGAGAAACCGAAGCTGTTTGTGGGGGGTGTTGATCGACATTTGTGGTGCATCGATCAACGCTAGAATGTGGTTGCATCGATCGATGCTGCTGTGTATCGGTCGATGCAACATCAGCTACCGGATAGTTGTCTTCTTCCTTCACCAAAATTACATTACAAGCATGCTTGGGGTTCGACTCAGTTCTTCCAAGGAGAAAACCTTCTTGCCGTTTAATAGACCCAGCAGTCTGGATAACTTGATTCTCTAGCTTCTTGACATGAATGTTTAATACATCGATCTTCCCGTTCAGCTCAGTGTAGACATTTTCAATCTTCCCATGTCACTGTCAACTGCTCTTGACCTTGAAGAATCTTCTTAAGCATAACCTCCATTCGACTCTCAGAAGTCTGTGGAGGTGGAGACTGATAAGAAGAATTACCATAGGTCCTTGTAAAACCGTTGTTTTGTTGCTGCGTCTGGTAATCTGGCTTAGGAATGTAGCCTGTAGAGTTCCCACTGTAAGGTCTGTTGCCCTGCTGATTGCCAAACTTCTGACTGTGATACCCAGCTCCATACACATAGTTGAATTCTTCTGTAGTCTCTGGCTTTGACTCAAATGTCTCAACTTCAGCAGCAAATTGGACTGATTTCTTACCCACAGGAAGATTTTGCACTGAATCTAGCTTAGCATTAACTGAAGATATCTGATTTGAATCATAGCCTTCATGTGCTCTTTTCCGCTCTAAGTCTGCATTCTTAGTACTGTTGCTGGATGATAGCCTTTCTATCAACTGTTCAGCTTCATCTGGGTACCTTGTCTTGAAGTTCCCATCACTAGCAGCATCCAAAGCCATCTGATACCTCCAGTCAATACCAATGAAAATGATCCTAGTTAACTGCACCTCTGAGAACCCATGATGCGGACAGTCTCTCTGGTATGCTTTGAACCGTACCCAAGCAGCTTTATAAGATTCAGCAGGTCCTTGTCTAAAGGTGGAGAGTGTAATCCTCAGCTCATTAGACATCACATCATCATAGAAGTAGTTCAAGAATGCCACCTTGATGTCATTCCAGGTCTTCAGAGATCCTGGTTTGAGTTGCCTTAGCTAATGAGAAGCTTCCCCAGCAAGAGAGTAGGTTAAAAGCTTGCATTAGAGATAGTCCTCTGTGACTCCATTAGCTTTGATACTTGTGACTATATCCTCGAAGTGCTCAATATGGTCTAGAGGCTTCTCATGTGGCAGGTTCTGGAATGGCCTTTGTCCAACAAGAGCAAAGCAGGCAGGCTTCAGCTCAAAATCATTCCTTGGGAATGGAGGAGGGACAATTGCGGAGCGGTTCTCATAGAATTAGTCTGGTCTATTGAAGTTCGCAAGAGTCTTGACAAGCTCTCCATTGTTGTCTCGTCTTTCCTGAAGAATCTGCTGGTCATTACCATTCAAATCTGCACCATTCACACTGGCTCTGGCATTGCATCGATCGACGGCAAGGTTGCGTCGGTCGGTGCCTTCTTGGTTGCGTCAATCGATGCCATCATTGCGTCGGTCGACACAACATGCATTCTCATCGACCACCACGAGTTCTTCCTGAATAACCCGTCCTTCAACATCAAGTTTTTGGCCTTGCTCGTTGCACACATAACCCTCTTGATCCCACAAAACTCCAGCCTCATCTGGTCTCAATATGATTGGGTTGACCATCTTTGCTGATTTGGCTGCTTTTGTGTTTTCATGCTCTAGTTGTCCTAACTCTTGGTTTGTAAGCTTCACAACTGGACCAGTAGGATTTTTCATGAGTCTAGGCTTAGGCATGTACTTGAAACACACAAGAGAAAAGAAACAAAAACGTGTGAGTAAAATAAGAAAAGAAAAATTTAGACAAAATCAAAGACTTTAATCTAATGGTGAATCAAAAGAGTCCCCGACAACGGCGCCAAAATTTGATATGCCCAAATTGTAATACCCTAATGGTACTAACAGCCTTGCAGTTGCAATATTATAAGGGTCGAATCCACAGAGACTCTAGATCACACAATAGACTTATTAATCTTTTAATTATACTAAATCAAAATATTATTTTTAAAACAATGCAGAAACAAAATTAAAAAGTGTTGTAAATTGAGGAATTAAAAACGCTAGATCTAGGGAAATTCTCATGAATTTATGAAATATTAAATCAATCAATAAATTAGGATTCAAGCAATTAAGGTAAGATCTAGAACTATAAATACTTTTGTAAAATAAATCAGTTCTCACTGCAAATATTTTCTAAATTTAAAACCAGAAAATCACTAAATCAAATGAAAGGATTCAAATGATATTGGTTATTTTCGCTTTTGAATGTAGATATTGGTCCCATACCCACTAGCCACCTAATCACAATCACATTCAAAAGCGAAAATAACCAATATCAATATCCAATAAAATAACCAATAACCAACATTAATTCCAAATCCTAACTAATGATTCAAACAACATAAACCAGAGAATCAACAATCCTAAACAATATTCTAGGACTCAACTCTAGCAACCTAACAGAAGCCAGACAACCAAGCGAACCACTAGAACATCCTCCTCTTCATTGCCTTGATTCCACGATCACACTTTACCTTTACCTGCACCACAAACACAAATTGCAATGCATGAGTATTTTATAAACACTCAGTAAGGCAATCCTCCCATCTACTGGGCTATACACATAAGCAATAGAGACATCTCTAACCATCAACAAACAATCAACAATAACAAACCAGAATCTGCATCGACCGACACAACATGCATCGACCGACACCAGATGGGGATGCATCGACCGACACAAGGTTGCATCGACCGATGCTAGATGCACTTGCATCGATCGACACTCGCACTGCATCGACCGACGCATGCTTGACATAACACGAAAACCCTAGGTTTTACGTGCCGTCCTCGCACTTGCATCGACCGACGCACAAAGTGCATCGACCGATGCAATGCCGAGCATCAAGTTTTCCCTGAAACTTTTCGCCGGATCTTCATTCCTACAACCACAAAACTTGATCCCAAGCCACAAGAAAGCTTCCTAAAGTCCCAAATATCAATCTAACAAGCCTAACAAAACATAACAAGCAAATCAGAGAGATCTCTAGCTTAGATAATACATGGTCATGCACTTACCTTTGCCAAGGAGATTCTGAACCTTAGACAAGCAAACAACGCTCCTAGGAAGCTCCTACAACAATCCCAGCTACAGATCTCTACAGGAACAGCCTCCTCAAATCTCCAGAAATCACCAAGAACACTTAGGGAACTTTTCTCTCTTTTGTTTTCTCTCAAAAACGGCTAAAACGCGGCTAATGAGACAAAACTTGAGTTCAGGGTTTTCCTAACACAAAACGCAGCGTTTAACTTAAGTCAAAACGCAGAAAACTGAACCTGCATCGACCGATGCACTATATGCATCGACCGATGCACTATATGCATCGACCGATGCACTATATGCATCCTAAACTGGGATTTTCGTTCACGGATGTTACAATTCTCCCCCACCAATCTAGATTTGTCCTTGAATCTTGAACAACCATCAGCCAAGGACTCCCGTGCAATCGTCTCCACGGCCCGCACTCCTC
Source organism: Camelina sativa (assembly GCF_030686135.1). Classification (NCBI taxonomy): domain Eukaryota; kingdom Viridiplantae; phylum Streptophyta; class Magnoliopsida; order Brassicales; family Brassicaceae; genus Camelina; species Camelina sativa. The sequence continues at coordinate 28,608,354 of NC_141899.1, read as the reverse complement.
CGACCGATCTACGGAAGGTTACCTCTAGGCGATAGACTAACACTCCAGGCGTTATTTGTTCTCGACTGTTGGACTTTCCTTTTCTTCATAGGCCTAAACCTTGAGTTTTTATTGGCTCCTCATCAGACCTAAGTCTGCATGCCAAAATGTTGGCTCCTCATCGGACCTAAACCCGCATGCCATAATATATAAGGAAAAATCTAATACTCGTCTCTCGGGTTGCCATCCTACAGCGCACCCCGGATCGTCATCCGAAGTCGATATACCAACCATACTCCCAAGCCACAAAGTCTCAGAATATGGCAGTACTAGGAGAACCTAAGTCGCGAACAAACAATTCTGAACATGTCTGAGTCCTATCCCTATCTAGGTTTCCTTCCCGTGGCTCGCGTAAAAAATCACAATGTCCTACCAACCACATATCCCCTCACTGGGATACTTCATGACCACACAAGGATCATATACATGCCACAAGGGCCAAACAAATGTCCTAAACAGGACCGCCACCAAGGCCAAACAATCTGTCCTAAACAAGATGGTCACAAAGACCAAACAAATGTCCTCAACAGGACCTCCACCAAGGCCAAACAAATGTCCTAAACAGGACCGTCACAAAGACCATCTGTTCTGAAGGACCGTCACAATGACCATATTTCCCGAAGGACCGTCACAAAGACCATATGTCCCGAAGGACCGTCACAAAGACCATCTGTCCCGAAGGACCGTCACAAAGACCATCTGTCCCGAAGGACCACCTAAACCGATACTCTGGCTAAACAGCCCACCAAAAAGGCCACACAATGTCTCAAAAGACTGCCACACAAGGCACAATGACTCAAAAGTCTGCCACTTAAGGCCACACAAGCCCCTCCAAGGCTCCCCACCAATAAATGGACAAATTCTAACTCACATACAACTTTCCATTTTTAGCACTTCCCACTTTTGGGAACTTCTATTTCAGGAAACTTTCCTCAAAACCCCGCCTCACAAAAAATTTGTACCCCGAGCACCACCTCATCTTGTTACTGAGTCGCACAACCAACCACCCCAAGCAACCAAGTAAACAAGAGAGATGGGCTGGAATACTCCATTCCCGCTCCAGCCACGGATTACAGATGGGACCAGGCTAGACAAGCTCAAGTTGTGGCTTGCTTCTCATACCACTTCTTAAACCTTGCCTTCATCCTCGCCTCAGGCTCCCAAGTCTGCTCCTCCACACCATCACAGTCCCAAAAGACTCTCATCAAAAGAACCTTCTTCTTTCTAAGTTTCTTGATCCTCCTCTTGAGAATCCTCACTGGTCTCGCCTCCAAAGTCATGTTAGGCTGAAGATCTTCAGGAATCTTAGCCAACAACTGATCATCCTCACGGAGACACTTCCGCAACATAGAAATATGGAAAACCTTGTGGAACGCACGTATAACCTCAGGCAACTCCAGCCTATATGCTACTAGTTCCACCCGCTCAATCACTTTGAACGGACCCATGAATCTCGGGCTCAACTTAGTCTCTGTCAATGACCTGTTTGGACCCCGCAACATGGCCATCTTGAGGTACACTCTGTCTCCTACCTGTAACTCAAGATCTCTCCTCCTCCTATCAGCATAACTCCTCTGCCTATCATGAGCCTCTTTCATGTTCAGCTTGAGAACCTGAATCTTTTCCGAGGTATCTTGAACAAAACTAGCATCAAACATGCTCCTCTCCCCCCACCTGAGTCCAGCATAACGGTGTACGACATGGTCTCCCATACAAAGCCTCATAAGGAGCCATCTTAATACTCGCTTGATAGTTGTTGTTGTAAGAAAACTCTACCTAGTTCAAGTGGTCGGCCCAATGGCCACCTCAATCCAGCACACACATCCTCAGCAAATGCTCCAGCGTCTGGATCGTTCTCTTTGACTGGCCATCAGTCTGGGGATGATAAGCTGTACTCATATGCACCTTAGTGCCCATCTCTGCCTAAAATGCCTTCCAGAACACCGAAGTGAACTTAGAATCCCTGTCAGACACAATGCTCGCTGGCACCCCATGCAATCTGACTATCTCTCTCACATACTTCTTAGCCAAGACCGCTGCTCCATCAGTCTTCTTAATGGCCAAAAAATGTGCTGACATAGTCAACCGGTCCACAATGACCCAAATAGCGTCAAAAGTCCGTGACACTGGAAATCCTACCACGAAATCCATCGTGATCATATCCCACTTCCACTCAGGAATGGGTAGATTCTTCAGTAACCCGCCAGGAACCTGATGCTCAGTCTTCACTAGCTAACACACGTTGCACCTCGCGACCCAACTAGCTACATCCTTCTTCATCCCGACCCAGTGATAATACCTCTTGAGATCACGGTACATCTTAGTCGCTCCTGGATGAATAGAAAACTTGCTCGCATGAGCCTCTCTCAGGATCTCCTGCCTCAACTCCTCATCCTTGTGCACACAAACCCGACCGTGCACCAAGATAGTTCCATTATCTCAGAATTGATACTCTGAATCAACATCCTTTGAGGCATTCACCAGCCCCAAATCCTTCTCCTGAGCCAACCGCACCCTACTCAGAAGATCTGCTCTATCAACTGCTTCCAAACCCAACGGTTTCCAAACCCAACGGTTCCTGTGAAACAGCACACAACCTCAAAGCACTGATCTCTCCTACCAGAGACTCCATCTCCTACTCCTGAGCCGAAGCTACCCTCTTCCGACTAAGAGCATCTGCAACCGTGTTAGCCTTACCAGGGTGATAAGCTATCTCCAAATCATAGTCTGCCACAAGTTCCATCCACCGCCTCTGTCTCAAATTCAGATCAGGCTAAGTGAATATATACTTCAGGCTCTTATGATCTGTAAACACATGTACCTTTGCACCATAAAGATAAGATCTCCAAATCTTCAGGGCAAAACTACAGCAGCCATCTCCAAATCATGAGTAGGATAGTTGCCCTCATGCTTCCGCAACTGCCGCGAAGCGTAGGCAATCACCTTCCCATGCTGCATCAGCACACACCCCAAACCAACTCTAGATGCATCAGTATAAATGACATAGGATTCTCCCTGCTCAGGCAAAGCCAACACTGGCGTAGTAGTCAACATCTGCTTAAGGAACGCCTCACTGGGTATTTCTGGTAATACTCACACATCTCATTATGTTTGTGATGTAGGTAAAGACAAAATGTGACCGTGAGATAATGACAATGAACAGGGAGATGTTCTAGGGACTTATTTGTTATGTGTTGGGTTATGCTAGGTTGCTAGCATTAGAATGTTGATGTTAGAACTATGGTTTAAGTTGCATGCAAGCTCCTTGTTTATATTTCTGGTTAATTATTGGTATTTTTTCGCTGCTTAGTTTTGTGATTTAAGTTCTTGGATATTTAAATAAATATTTTGGGTTATTTATTTATTATTTAGTATTTTATTATTTATTATTAAAAAACGGGTCAGGTTGTTTCAATGTCAATTAACAACCTCATAGTGTCAGTCGACACTCACAGCCGGCATTTCCAGAAACCTGCTAGTGTTGATTGACACTCTTCCATGATGTCGACCGCTAACCAACATCACCGTCTGCAACAAATACCCTTGGTGTCAACCAACTCACAACCGGTGTCGATCGACACTGATGCCTCATATTTAGGTGATTATTAGTATTGTTCTAGTATTTAATTTGTGTCATATTTATGTGTTCAATTAATTTTATTTCATTGTGTTACTTATCATGTTAAGTATCATATTTTGTTGTGTTTTATTTGTTGTAATATTATGTATTTTTATAAAATATTAATATTTTAATTTTATTTAAAATGTATTTAATTAATTTTATATCCAAAATTAAATTTATAAGAATATATGTAAAATACTTTGAAGTGGTAAAATTTTAGGACTAAAATGAAAACATAATTTATGAAATTATTTATAAGATACATAATTTTAGGTATTGAAATGCAAAAAAAAAAATGATACTTTAAATATAGAGTGTCACTATTTAAAACTTCAAATTATGAAATATTGAAGTATCTCTTGGAAGACATCAAACTTTAAAAATGAGGAGATAGAGTATCTCTTGGAGATGCTTTCCCATGCTTCTAACATCGGTGGAGCAGCTGCTCACTGGCGTTGGAATCGATAAAAGTCCCTAAACCTCTTTCATCCTTTATTAAACGTTTACCTCCCTTTATTTGTCTTATTTTTGTAGCCTTCTATTCTCGGCAGCCTCCTTCGTAGAGCACTTTATAAAAAAACTTTATGCGTTATTTACGCGAGCTGTATGTGATCACCCATTAGTCAAGGACAGAGCCGTCGCAGAAAATTATAAGGCCACAAGCCTAAAAACATTTTGAGGCATGTTAAAAAAAGAAATGAAAAGAGAAAAAAAAAATTGTTTTTTGAGACAACTCATGACCTCTTATACTTTATTCCACTGTTTATACCGCTATGCCAAACTAACTATCTGTAAAACATGGCCGATTTCAGAGCTATATTATTTACGGCCGCAAGCTGATGCTTCATCAGTTCGTGTCTTGGACCGGCTCTGGTCAAAGATTTTGCCAAACCCATCTTCATGGTAGAATATGCTATGGTCCCAAAAGATTTTTCATATATTTCAAGATTTTTGATGTTGAGTATCACATTAGAAAACTCATAGAATCTTTATTTATATTCAATGTATTATCTTACTTTCAGGTTGAATGAAACTTTTCTCTTTTTAGACTGAATGAAAGTTCTTGTTTATTAAGAAAATAAAACAATGATTCAAAACATTTGATACTCTCTATATACCATTAATCTTAATTAACTATCAGGGCAAAAATGCAACTAGGAAAATGGAATTGGGGTTTGGTTGGTACTTTGTTAAATGGTTTAGAAGAATAGTCCATTACAACCAGTTCCTCAATGACAGAAACAACCAAACCGAATTCCCACTAAGTCAACCCAAACCATTTTTGTCCACCTGCTAGCACACTATGCTTTTGTTTTGTCGTTACATTAAAAGTCAAAGTCACATAGCAACAAGCAAAATATAAAATGAAGCTTCATTTTATCAATGTTATGGGCCAACGCCCTATATCAATGGTTGAGTACTATTTGAAATTGCCTGTGTAATATGACCAACGCCCTATATAATGGTAAAATAACATTTCGAAAACGTTATTTGGTTTTGTTAATTTGTTACATATTACATGTTAGTAAGTTCAATAATCTTTTTATGTCATGAGATCTCATTACCTTTGTTAGAGAAAATATATGGTTATCAAAACACACAAATTAAACTAAATCATGCGATCGAATAGAATGAAATTTTTCTCTAAGATGAGCCTAGGCTTTATTATACGTTTATATATATACGTTAACATTAACTAATAAAGCACTAAACGTTTGACTTTGTTAATGATTTGAGGAAAGAAAAGTCCATTTCGAGCGTGGGTAAGATCCAAAACCAATTCATACTGTATATAAATAAAAATAAGGTTTCGTGGACCACTTTACATCTGAAATTATTTTTATTTTTATTTTATTTAAATTTTTCATAAATATGTTTGTTTATTTAATATATGGGTTTGATTGCAAAATTGAACATCAAATTATTTATTTATACATTGCACCAAAATCAAATAGAAAATAAATCTGATTTCGATGTTTCATTAAAAATTTAATCTGTATGTAAAATGTATATAATCACGCCTAGCGTGACTACAAACTAAGAACATGATTAGTGGTGGTTATTCACTTTCTTCTCTCTTATTAAAAAAATAATTAAAAAAAAGAGAGAAAAAAAAAATAAGAAGCATTGTTTAGGTGGAATAATGTAAGCACCGTTGCTTATGTGAAAATAGACATGTGTCATTTTCTTATTGATATTAGTATTAAAAATAAATCAAAATGAAAAATGTGTACCAAAAATATTTGTTTTAGTTGTTGTGATAAACGATTCATCGTTGCTCCACTAAGTCAACCCAAACCTCCTTTGTCCACTAGCTAGTCACATTATGTTTTTGTCTTTATGTTACAAAGTCAAAGCCACATAGCAACCAAAACAAACTCGATATTATCAATATTATGGGGCCTAAGATATAAGCTTACAAAGTTATCCACGACGGTTGATTCATGAAACATGTGGACATACTACAAAACCCATTTAAAGACAAAAGACAATTATGATAAGATGACCCTAAATTTAATAGTAATGTTATAGGCTGTCGCATGCTTAATACATACAAAATATCCATGATTGCCTTATCATTTTAGGAAGAAAAAATCATATGATAATATGAACAATAGTGGTTAGTGCTAGTATTATCGATATATGGCGGAAAAAAATGTAGACAAGTTCGGAGAATGTTCCTCTTTAATCTAAAATCATGATAGATGGCCGATCACAATGCATCCAGATGTATGTCAAACGAGATATAACAATTAACCAGTTTCGAAAATATATTATCATCGTGTTTTAAAAAAAAAAAAAAAAACTCCAAATTAAAATCATATTTTGATTCATATACGACAAGATGGATATTCAAATTAACAAAACCAATTATAATAGTGTTTTATGTTTGTTTATTCTCGGTCTTTTGGACGTTCTCCTACAAAACCACTATTTTAATAGTGTTTTTCGACACAACAACCTCGTGATAAAAAGATAAATGACTAACAAAAATATATGTAAAAGTTCCTTCTTTGAAAGTCTCTCCCTAACATTATAAAATGTTATGAGATTTTCTGAATAAAAGTAAAATCTCAAGCACCTTATGAATAAATAATATAAGATTTTAATAATAAGAATCAGCAAAATCAGGTTATTAAAACACATTGGGTTTATTGCGCAGAAATTAATCTAGCGTATACATAAACACAGAAATGAGAGAATGAACATAGCTTACAATTAATGCATCTATTCTATTGAACAAAATCAATTAAGAATTTCATACCACTTAACCTAAATATACATAATTTATTAGAAAAAATAATGACATATTACTCAAATATAACTCGTATGGATCCCCTCAGCAGAAAAAGTAATATAAATTCAACACACGCTATTTATTTCTAATTAAAACACAAAAGAAACTATCTCTCTCTATCTCCCTCTCCACCGGCTCGTATAAGTTTTCTTCTTCCCATAGTCACTCATATGGCAGAGGAAGAACTTTCTGAGTGGACAAGAACGTATGACAACAACGCTGTTGAAGACCTTTTCGTTAATGACCCATCTCTCTTCTTTCTGCCTCAAGAACAACATCATAGACTCATGCCAAATGAAGATTCCATCACCAACACGTTCTACTCATTACCAGTTAACTCCGGTCCACGAATCCAAGATATGGCAAACGCTCTGGCTGTGGTTGAACCCCAGACCCATCCAGTCCAAGAAATCTCAATAACAACGTAAACAATAGATAACTTTACTATTACAAGAACACGTATATGTTTACCTTATGTACTCATTAGTCCCTTGTTTATATTCATGTATGGGGTTCAACTATTGGAAAGAAGTGCTTTGAGCAAAGCGGATAGGTACACTTTAAAGGTCAAGAGCTATACTAATGGAATGTGTGATGATGGATACAAATGGAGAAAGTATGGCCAGAAAACCATCAAAAATAGCCCTAACCCAAGGTACACTTTATATACATGCGTGTTCTGAATTCTTATATGCATATGGAAAGGCCAGACGGACATATCGAACTTGTACTTAGTTTTTGGTCACAAGCTTAATCTTATTATATTTTTGATGTATGTCTAGGAGTTATTACAAGTGCACAAACCCAATATGCAATGCAAAGAAGCAAGTGGAAAGATCAATTGATGAGTCTAACACATATATTATCACCTACGAAGGTTTCCACTTCCACTACGCATACCCTTTCTTCCCACCTGTTAAGACACATAGGCCTAATAAAAAAGCGAGAACACTTAAACATGATGCTCAAGAAAAACTAATTAACAAACCATCTCAAACCCAAGAAGAAAGTAAAAAAGCCCATTTAATTGAGCATGCCTACCAAAATCATTCAGCCTATAGATCCCAAGAATACACACCGTTAAATCTCGAAAATGAGTTATTTTTACCGGTTGATCACTGTCGGCGGCACCAAGGGCTTTTAGAAGATGTGGTGGCTCCGGCAAAAGTAACTACCCCGGCCAGGGACAGTGTTTTGGCAGCTTCTTGGTCTTCATTGTCGACGTATACTTCCTCCTCGGGCTCTTCGTCTCGAACTTGTTCCCCACCTCTTTCTCCATCGTCCTTATGCTGGTCTCCCAATGTTAACATCGGATTTAGTGATGAAATTCTTGACTTAATCGGATATTATAATTTTTAAGCATTTATGCTTTATGATATTATATTAAAATTGTTATAAATAAGTCTTTAATTTATGGTGGATAAAAATATAAGTAACCAAGAAAAAATTATATCCGTAGAAAGATCAGAATCTCCTTTATAATAAAACGGAAATACACAACATTGTTTTGTATACTTGTATATAATTTTAATAAGCTGGTTACAAATAGGTTATAGATTAATTGATAAATTAATTGGTTATAAAAATTGATAGTACTAATCTAGAGCACATTGTTTCAAAAACTTTAAAGAGAATATTCCAAAGAATCATTTTATATCATCTAATATACCATATTAATTTCCTTTATTAAATTATTCATCAAATAAAATTCTTTGATATCTAACTTAACATATTAATTTGTTAATTATCATTATACTTCACTTCTCATTTTTATATATGAGTATATTTTGTGAAACAAATAAATTATCATATTATTTATTATAATTAAAAATAGTTTTATTTCTGGATATACCATAAGTTGAATTTTTAAAAACAAATATATATTGTTCAATCTATAAAATATTCAAGTTTTAGTAATATTATTCTTTAAAAATAATATTTATTGAATTAAAAAGTTTGGTGAGTAACCGGTCAAAATTTGAATATTTAAATTCAATTTCATATTTTTGTTGAATTTTATAATTTTATATAATATAATAAACTTTAAATAATTTAGTTTGAAATATTTATAAAATATTGAAACTTGATATAAAAGTTAGAAACGATAAATACTCTAAATTGATTTGTTATAGCAATGTCAATAATATATTACTATAATATAAAAAAATTCAAGAAACCAAGTATATTAAGATAAAAATATAACAATATATTAAATTACTTATAATATATTACCCTATAATAATTCGCTTTTTAAAAACTAAATTTACAAATTATGTCTTATAATAACATTTAATTCATACATTGTTGAAATAACTTCACATACATAAACTGTTACAACATATTAAAATTTTATTTTAAAATAAAAAATATACAAAATTTTGTATAAAATAAAATTTAACCAGTGATATAGCACGGGTACTTATCTAGAATCATTAACAATATAAAAATTACAAAATATATGTCTTTTTTCAAGCCATCGTATTTAGCAAATGATTTTATTGCACAATATTTTATCCAATAAAAAATTTTAAAAACAATCATATCATATTTTATATAAAAATTACAATATCAATAAAATAAATTTCAACATGTGCTCTAGTACGGGTCTTAATCTAGTACTAGATTATGAAGAGAGACGAGAGTAAGATTGTTATTACTTTTTATAATTAAAGTTGTGTTTTACTTGTTTACTAGATTAGGACCTGCCCGATGTGCGGGTTTAGAGTTTTTACATTAAAATAAAATTTAGCAAAAAATATAAAGTAAGTACTTTTAGTAAGTAAAAATTAGCTATAGATACACCGAGGTGTCCAATATAAATATTTGGTGTAAAAGGTGCTACTATGTGGTTGAGACTATTAATCACATTTTTTTCGAATGCCCTCATGTAACATCCGCGAACCGAAATCCCGGTTTAGGGGTGCATCGGTCGATGCAAGGTTGGTTTTCTGCTAACAAGTTTAAGTTAAACGCTGCGTTTTGGGTTAGGAAAACCCTTAACTCGAGTTGTTGTCTCATTAGTCGTGTTTTAGCCACTTTTGAGAGAAAACAAAAGAGAGAAAAAGTTCTCTAAGTGTTCTTGAGTGTTCTTAGTGAATTTTGGTGATTGGAGGCGTTTCCTGTAGAGATCTGTAGCTGAGATCGTTGTAGGAGCTTCCTAGGAGCGTGTTCTTGCTTGTTTAAGGTTCAGAAACTTCTTGGCAAAGGTAAAGGCAAAGTGTGATCTTGGAATCAAGACAATGAAGAAGAGGATGTTCTAGGGACTCGATTGGTTGTTGTCTGGCATTGCTAGGGTTGCTAGAGTTGGGTCATTAGAAACATTGCTAGGTTATTGGTTCTATGATTCCTGTTGGTTGAATTTTGGATATTGATTATGTTATAATTATTGGATTATTATTGGATATTTATTGGTTATTGGTTATTGGTATTGGTATTTCCGCTGTTGATTGTGATTGTGGTTAGGCGGCTAGTGGGTATGGGACCACTAGTTGTTGTTTTATTATTATTATTATTATCATTATTATTTATTATTTAATTAAAAAAAAGTCGGGTCATTTCAGTTTGGTATCAGAGCCCTTACGGTTCTAGGTTTGGGTTCACTAGGCTTTGAGTTGTAGATGTTTGGGATTTGCATGCTTTGATTGATTATGTGAGTTAGTCAATTGTGTAGCATGGAGTCCTAGAACATCCTCTTCGAGCCTACTGTGTGATTCCACGGTGAGTTTATGTTTATGTGTATGTTATAATTGTTTGCTTAGTCTTCTGTTCATGGTAGTGCAGATGGCTAGAGATGGTGCTGTTGCTGGTCGTGGACGCAGTCGTGGTCGTGGTAGGGGCAGAGGCCCGACATTTAGTGATACTGCGGACAAGAGTGTGAGAGTTGAGGGTGTTGGAGAGTCGCAGGGTGTCCAGGGGGATTCCATAAGTGTGGCCGGAGGGGGCGGTATTGATGCTCGAGAGACCGGTGATGCTAGGTTCCCGTGAGTGGGAGTTCCAGCAGGTGTAGTCCCTGGAGCTGATTTTGCGGCTTTTCTTGCACAGTTATTGGCGCGGTTGCCACCAGTGGTACTGGCTCAGGCTCAGGTAGTGCCACCATTGGTGGCGGAGGAGCGGCAGCCAGTGGCTGCGGATGCAGGAGCACATGGACGTTATTTGTCCATGCTCAAGGAGATGAAGGGCATCGAGACTGCGCAGTTTTCGGGTGGTACAGATCCTACTGCTGCATATGCGTGGAGGACGAGTGTGGAACGTAACTTCCATACTCTGAGATGTCCTGAGGAGTTTTGGGTGGACATAGGGGTCCACCATGATATGCTCAAATTTAACCATGAGCTACTCTCTCAAATTAAGAGATCAATTGTAGTACTTAGGGATCGAATCCATAAAGACTCCAGATTCACACAATAGATTTAATAATTTTTTAATTATGCTAAAACAAAATATTGTAATTAAAAATTGCAAGATGAAACAGAAATAAAGAGTTGTAAAATTCAGAAGGATTAAATGCTAAGCCTAGGATAATTCTCAGGAAATCATGGAAAATCATATCAATTAATTAAGCAAGCAGGATTCAACATTTAAGCACCGTTCTTGAACTCTAAACACAATTGTAAAATAAATCAGTTCTCACTGCATATATTATCTAAGTTTTCAAACCCGGAAATCCAAATCTCTTTGCAAAATTCAAGTTAAAAACCAGCAATAAAATCAAGTTTAGATAAGTTCACAAAATCACTAATTCAAATCTCTTTGCAAAAAGTAATTTTGCTCACCAAAGGTTTTTATCAGGAAAATTAATTATATTCTCATATCAATCAATAATCCTAAGATCTAAATCCAGATGACTAATCAAAGATCTAGCATTAAAAACAACCTATGGTGAAGAACAAGAAAGATAATGAATCCTAAATAATAACAAATCTAATAAACCATGAAATCCCTAATGAGAAACCCTAAACCTAACAAGCAGATCTACTCAAACATAATTGTAAGAACACAAATCATGAATAAAATAGATATCATTAAGAGATTAGAGGAAGAAGTAAAGGAGTTCTGAATCTTCTCTGAGGAGTCTTGATTCTTCTCTCCAAAAGCTCTCTAAAAATCTCTCAGGGCTTTGCTCTCAAAAGTTGCAAGGAAAAATAAAGCTTAGGTCTAAACAATGTCCCAAAAATCCTATTTATATTCCTAAAAACGTCCAGGGACTAATGATGCAAATATGGAAAACTTTGGGGCAGCTTTGTAAATCTTCAAAACTTGTGGGAAAACTTCTAATTTCTCCTTTGGCTCAGTCTCGATTGATGTAGTAGCTTTTTATCAATTATTATCAATCCACAATTTGCATTAACCAACACACCAAGAATACACAAAGATGCTTAATCTATTCTTAATCAAGGAAAAGTTCTTGTATCACAATCTTAGCTAACAAAATGATTCAAACAAAGGAAAACAAGACAATGCAAACTCAAGGCAATAGAACACAACTAGCAACAATACTGAAAATCAAGAATTAACAAGAGAACCTTGGGCAAGGTAATTGACTTGGGAGATAGCTATTCAATCCTAGATGTCTAGGCAACAATCAAGAACAATCCTATGGCTAAGAACACTTATGCAAATCAATCCATTTCCATGATAGAGATTCTATGCTAATCAAGTGATAATCAACAATTTCCAAAGGTAATCACAAGACAAGCATGCATTAATATCAAGTCTAAATACCACTAAGCACCCTAATCATCAATTTCCATTGGCTAGGTATGCAAAGCTCTTGAAAAGTTTGGTTCAGGAATTTCATCAAATACCTTGTGGGCATGGAAATCCTAAAGTCTAGATTCAAGCTTGATCAAAGCTATCTAGCATTATTATCACTAATTAAGATAGGAAATGCATAAATAAACCCTAGACATCAAAGATCAACCATCTATCTCCCTAATCAACCAAGCCCAAAGTTCTTAAAAGATCTACTCACTAATCATCATGATCACACAAAGGAAAGAGGTTTGTCTTTGTGAAATCATAATAAAAGCTTGTAGATTAAGAGATTAGAAAGACAAATTGCTATTAAAACTGGAAAATCCACCAAAGATTCAACAAAACCAAGTATGGAAATGCTTAAGAACCTAAGAGGCTGCTAAACAAGAGATAATAGATAAGATAAGAGATGAGATGAGTCTCCCCTTAATAGGGTTAGAGTATTTATAGGAAAATAGAAACTAAACCGGAACAAACCGGATTGCAATTAAATAAATCAGAGATAACCGGAACAAACCGGGTTTGGTTCCAAAAATAGTGTTTGATCGACCATAGGTAGTGTTTGGTCGATTGGTCAAGTCTCGGAAGTCTGCTCAAGTCCAGCACAAGTTGATCGACCCTATGATCGACCAAATGGTCGATTATTGAAATCTGAAGTCCGTTCAAGTCTGGGGATGAGTTTATTGACCACGCGATCGACCAAATGGTCGATCGTTTTGTCCTGTGGCTCTAGTCTTCACTCTGGCTGTATATACGTTCACTAAAACAGGTATATATCCTTACACACACATCCGATTGTCCTAAAATCACCTCCATTGAAAAGCTTACTCAATTTCAAATAACTTTGGTGAAGAACTCCAGAGCTAAATGCCAAGGAAAGGTCTTCATACGAGTCGATCTTTGAGGGACTGCAGACTGGTTCCGAATCATCAATCATCTTGTGCGCATCCAAATGTGTGGCTTCCATTATAATGCTAATTCTTGACTTATTTAGTTCCAAAGCACACTTTTCTTGTACAACTCTATTCCAACACATGAGATACCAAAATGGATGCACAATGCAGCCTAAACAACCTAAATGCTCTTGAATATGCACAAAACAATGAAGAATTAAGCTCTAAAAACACAAGATATCAACTCCCCCAAACTTATACTTTGCTAGTCCTCTAGCAAAAACCAAGTAGAAAACAAGGGAGAGAGGTTTAAAAATGGAACTCAGAACCTAAAGGCATGAGACAAAGGATTCAAACCAAAGTCCTTAGATGTAGTTCAATGGTGCTAAGATTAATCAAAGTCCTTACAAATATTTTTCTAAGCTTAACACAATGTATCACTCTAGTTCATCTTCTATCTATTGGCAAAGACTTGCAATCCTATTGAACATCTCTTTCACATTCATTAAAGTGTTTGGTGTGATTTTGCAAATGGAAAATAAATCAAGCTCAATTGGTTTAAGGTAAAGGCTGTTTATAAAGTGGTTGGATATTGGTGTTTTTGGGTGGTTAACTCTCAAACAAAGAGGAATGCTAGACAGTCATGAAATCTATCTAAGACCAAGAATAATTTGGGCATACAAAGCTTAGCTCTTGATGTTCTACCCACCTAAAAGCTTTTCTACCCCTTATTCTCATCTTTCTTACCTTCATTTAAACCCAAAAACTCAACCTTATTCAAGTTAACTCCTTTTTCTTCTTTACTTATGGTCTTATTCCTTTATTTTTATTGAATCTCCAAGGCTATTCTTGCTTTAAACACTAGCTCATTTTCTTTCTTATTCTCTCTATGCTATACTCCCAATCTTGTTTCATTTTTCCTTACTCTTTTCAATTTGATTCTAGGAGACTATATCAATACTTTCTATCCCTTTTCTTTGAGACTTAGAGCTTATAATTAACTTAACCTTAGAGATTTTTCTTTTCTTTTTGACCAAGTAAACCTTTATTTCCCTTCTTATTCTCTCTTGTTCCCAAACTTGAACCCAAATCAACATTCTAACCACCTATTTCTTTCAAAACCAGTCCTATTAGCTAGCTATAAAGATTCCAAGCCTAGCTAAAACAAGAGCCAGTTCTTTGTCATTCTCAATACTCTCAAGATTTCACAACCTTTAGCATTATCAAGAAAAGACCTCACTCAACAAATCAATACAAGGCTTGAAAGAAAAGGCTGGGGTTCAAAGGTGTGGCAAGAGATTGGGTTAAATGAAATAGAGTGGCAAAAAGAGATAGTTAACCCAAATGAGAGTTCCATGAGCACGCATTCATAGTCCATATGCAAGATAATTTTAAGATCAAATTAAAGTCCAAATAGCATAGAGATGTAACAATTATCAAGCAAGCTTTACACTAGATGAAAATGCTTTCAAGTGACACAATGCTTTTAAGCCTAGATTCTTCATTTTTTTTCCAAAGATTAAACAAGCACCAATGAACTATAAATGAGGGCTTTGGGTTCAATTCTAAAACTCAACCTTTACAAGGAAATTTCATTATTATCCCAAATGCAAATGAAAATGCATACTAAATGCTTCTAGACTCAATCATAAACACAAGAATGAATATGCAAAGCTACATGCATTTGTTTTTGGTGTTTCAAAATTTTCAAATTATTTTTTGATTTTTCTCAATCCATAGCTATTAACAATGCATCACACAAAACATGAAAATCAAAACAGAACACAATGTTAGATGGTTAGTCCCTCCCCCAAACTTTTACTCACAACGTCTCGGTGTGAGAAAAGTGGAATAGAAAGACCAACAAAACAAAAACGAAATGATATGTATAAGGAAGGAGTGATACCCGTAGATATCCTGTATGCATTCAAATTCACCAATCATTCAACCTACTTGATATCTTGTGTTTTTATGTGTTTTTAGAGCTTAATTCTTCATTGTTTTGTGCATATTCAAGAGCATTTAGGTTGTTTAGGCTGCATTGTGCATCCATTTTGGTATCTCATGTGTTGGAATAGAGTTGTACAAGAAAAGTGTGCTTTGGAGCTAAATAAGTCAAGAATTATCATTATAATGGAAGCCACACATTTGGATGCGCACAAGATGATTGATGATTCGGAACCAGTCTGCAGTCCCTCAAAGATCGACTCGTATGAAGACCTTTCCTTGGCATTTAGCTCTGGAGTTCTTCACCAAAGTTATTTGAAATTGAGTAAGCTTTGCAATGGAGGTGATTTTAGGACAATCGGATGTGTGTGTAAGGATATATACCTGTCTTAGTGAACGTATATACAGCCAGAGTGAAGACTAGAGCCACAGGACAAAACGATCGACCATTTGGTCGATCGTGTGGTCGATCAACTCATCCCCATACTTGAACGGACTTCAGATTTCAATAATCTACCATTTGGTCGATCATAGGGTCGATCAACTTGTGCTGGACTTGAGCAGAGTTCCGAGACTTGACCAATCGACCAAGAGATCGACCTATGGTTGATCAAACACTATTTTTGGAACCAAACCCGGTTTGTTCTGGTTATCTCTGATTTATTTAATTGCAATCTGGTTTGTTCCGGTTTAGTTTCTATTTTCCTATAAATACTCTAACCCTATTAAGGGGAGACTCATCTCATCTCTTATCTTATCATTTATCTCTTGTATTAGTTTTTGTTAAGCAGCCACCTAGGGTTCGTAAGCATTTCCATACTTGGTTTTGTTGAATCTTTGGTGGATTTTCGAGTTTTAATAGCAATTTGTCTTTCTAATCTCTTAATCTACAAGCTTTTATTATGATTTCACAAAGACAAACCTCTTTCCTTTGTGTGATCATGATGATTAGTGAGTAGATCTTTTAAGAACTTTGGGCTTGGTAGATTAGGGAGATAGATTGGTGATCTATGATGTCTAGGGCTTATTTTATGCATTTCCTATCTTGATTTGTGATAATATTGCTAGATAGCCTTGATCAAGCTTTAATCTAGACTTTAGGATTTCCATTGCCCACAAGGTGTTTGATGAAATTCCTGAACCAAACTTTTCAAGAGCTTTGCATACCTAGCCAATGGAAATTGATGATTAGGGTGCTTAGTGGTATTTAGACTTAATATTAATGCATGCTTGTCTTGTGATTACCTTTGGAAATTGTTGATTATCACTTGATTAGCATAGGATCTCTATCATGGAAATGAATTGATTTGCATTAGTGTTCTAGCCATAGGATTGTTCTTGATTGTTACTTAGACATCTAGGATTGATTAGCTATCTCCCAAGTCAATTACCTTGCCCAAGGTTCTCTTGTTAATTCTTGATTTTCAGTATTGTTGCTAGTTGTGTTCTATTCCCTTGAGTTTGCATTGTCTTGTTTTCCTTTGTTTGAATCATTTTGTTAGCTAAGATTGTGATAAAAGAACTTTTCCTTGATTAAGAATAGATTAAGCATCTTTGTGTATTCTTGGTGTGTTGGTTAATGCAAATTGTGGATTGATAATAATTGATAAAAAGTTACTACATCAATTTGGCGCCGTTGCCCATTTGCATTCAATTTGACCATTAGGATTTCATCTTTGCTTGAGACTATTCATTTACTTTACACTGTTTGTTACTTGGGTTGCATTGGTGTTTTGTTTTCTCTTTTGCAGGGAGAAAGGAGATGTCTTCCTACATGAAAGGTTCAAGAGTTATTGAGACAACACATGTGGAGTCTATCCAAACCAAGCCAACACAATGGATTAAGGAACAAGAAGAAGAATCCATCCCTCTTTGCGAATTCACGAAAAAAGTGGTAAGTCCCAATTATGTTGGAGGAATTTTTGAGGAGAATGTTCAAATCAAGGATGTATTCCTCCAACAAGCCGAAGAGTCTATAAAAGAATTTGAATTACTTCTTGGATGCACGGTTGATGAGAAGCTTGTGGTAAGATATGAAGAACAATTTGAACCCATGGAAATCATCATAAGCTATTCAACCAAGAGCAATGAAGATATAATAGGTGTTATTGGGAAAAAATTTGAAGATCATTGTGAAGGTGATTTGGTTGTTGAATATATGGTCAAACAACATCTTAGTATACTCTCCACCAAAGATGTGAGCTTTGATGAACCGAGGAAGATACTCTTTGCGGAGATTAGGATGAGAGAGTTTAGGGGTTGGTTCTATGAGGAATATGATCCAGGTGATACATGGATTCATCTCACTCATTCCAATACACTCTTCAGGCCTCCTTCATTACTACGGGTATCACTCCTTCCTTATACATATCATTTCGTTTTTGTTTTGTTGGTCTTTCTATTCCACTTTTCTGACACCGAGACGGTGTGAGTTAAGTTTGGGGGAGGGACTAACCATCTAACATTGTGTTCTGTTTTGATTTTCATGTTTTGTGTGATGCATTGTTAATAGCTATGTTTTGAGAAAAATCAAAAAAAATTTGAAAATTTTGAAACACCAAAAACAAATGCATGTAGCTTTGCATATTTATTCTTGTGTTTATGATTGAGTCTAGAAGCATTTAGTATGCATTTTCATTTGCATTTGGGATAATAATGAAATTTCCTTGTAAATGTTGAGTTTTAGAATTGAACCCAAAACCCTCATTTATAGTTCATTGGTGCTTGTTTAATCTTTGGAAAAAAAGGAAGAATCTAGGCTTAAAAGCATTGTGTCACTTGAAAGCATTTTCATCTAGTGTAAAGCTTGCTTGATAATTGTTACATCTCTATGCTATTTGGACTTTAATTTGATCTTAAAATTATCTTGCATATGGACTATGAATGCGTGCTCATGGAACTCTCATTTGGGTTAACTATCTCTTTTTGCCACTCTATTTCATTTAACCCAATCTCTTGCCACACCTTTGAACCCCAGCCTTTTCTTTCAAGCCTTGTATTGATTTGTTGAGTGAGGTCTTTTCTTGATAATGCTATAGGTTGTGAAATCTTGAGAGTATTGAGAATGACAAAGAACTGGCTCTTGTTTTAGCTAGGCTTGGAATCTTTATAGCTAGCTAATAGGACTGGTTTTGAAAGAAATAGGTGGTTAGAATGTTGATTTGGGTTCAAGTTTGGGAACAAGAGAGAATAAGAAGGGAAATAAAGGTTTACTTGGTCAAAAAGAAAAGAAAAATCTCTAAGGTTAAGTTAATTATAAGCTCTAAGGGGGGGTTATTGGTTTAGGATTTAGAAAGAATTTGAATGATTTTAAAAGTTATGTAAAATATGTTGTTATTCAATCAAGACTTTTTAAAACTCTTTAAAAATTTGGTGTTATTGGTTGTGGATTTGTAAAAAGTTATCTAAAATCTTGATAAATCTAGTGTTATTGGATTAAGAGTCTTATAAAGTCATTAAAAGTTTTATGTTATTCAATTAAAACAAAAGAATCATGGATTGTTAATGAATTCAAATTTTGTGTTATTGGTTTAGGATTTTATAACATTTCCTTCATAACAAAAGTCATGAAAACTCTTTCATCAAATAGAAAGATTTTGAAAGATTTTATGAAATATTTTACAAGATTAGGAAACACAAATCAGCAAGATTTAAAATAACTTCCTAAACAATCTCTTATAGAATCCTTCATTTTTACTTTCTAATTTTCTATGATTTAAAAAATCAGCAAGATTTTTAAAAACACAAAGTCATTAAAACTCTTTCTAAGTCTCAAAGAAAAGGGATAGAAAGTATTGATATAGTCTCCTAGAATCAAATTGAAAAGAGTAAGGAAAAATGAAACAAGATTGGGAGTATAGCATAGAGAGAATAAGAAAGAAAATGAGCTAGTGTTTAAAGCAAGAATAGCCTTGGAGATTCAATAAAAATAAAGGAATAAGACCATAAGTAAAGAAGAAAAAGGGGTTAAGTTGAATTAGGTTGAGTTTTTGGGTTTAAAATGAAGATAAGAAAGATGAGAATAAGGGGTAGAAAAGCTTTTAGGTGGGTAGAACATCAAGAGCTAAGCTTTGTATCCCCAAATTATTCTTGGTCTTAGATAGATTTCATGACTGTCTAGCATTCCTCTTTGTTTGAGAGTGAACCACCCAAAAACACCAATATCCAACCACTTTATAAACAGCCTTTACCTTAAACCAATTGAGCTTGATTTATTTTCCATTTGCAAGATCACACCAAACACTTTAATGAATGTGAAAGAGATGTTCAATAGGATTGCAAGTCTTTGCCAATAGATAGAAGATGAACTAGAGTGATGCATTGTGTTAAGCTTAGAAAAATATTTGTAAGGACTTTGATTAATCTTAGCACCATTGAACTACATCTAAGGACTTTGGTTTGAATCCTTTGTCTCATGCCTTTAGGTTCTGAGTTCCATTTTTAAACCTCTCTCCCTTGTTTTCTACTTGGTTTTTGCTAGAGGACTAGCAAAGTATAAGTTTGGGGGAGTTGATATCTTGTGTTTTTAGAGCTTAATTCTTCATTGTTTTGTGCATATTCAAGAGCATTTAGGTTGTTTAGGCGGCATTGTGCATCCATTTTGGTATCTCATGTGTTGGAATAGAGTTGTACAAGAGAAGTGTGCTTTGGAGCTAAATAAGTCAAGAATTAGCATTATAATGGAAGCCACACATTTGGATGCGCACAAGATGATTGATGATTCGGAGCCAGTCTGCAGTCCCTCAAAGATAGACTCGTATGAAGACCTTTCCTTGGCATTTAGCTCTGGAGTTCTTCACCAAAGTTATTTAAAATTAAGTAAGCTTTTCAATGGAGGTGATTTTAGGACAATCGGATGTGTGTGTAAGGATATATACCTGTTTTAGTGAACGTATATACAGCCAGAGTGAAGACTAGAGCCACAGGACAAAACGATCGACCATTTGGTCGATCGCGTGGTCGATCAACTCATCCCCAGACTTAAACGGACTTCAGATTTCAATAATCGACCATTTGGTCGATCATAGGGTCTATCAACTTGTGCTGGACTTGAGCAGACTTCCGAGACTTGACCAATCGACCAAGAGATCGACCTATGGTCGATCAAACACTATTTTTGGAACCAAACCTGGTTTGTTCTGGTTATCTCTGATTTATTTAATTGCAATCCGGTTTGTTCCGGTTTAGTTTCTATTTTTCTATAAATACTCTAACCCTATTAAGGGGAGACTCATCTCATCTCTTATCTTATCATTTATCTCTTGTATTAGTTTTTGTTAAGCAGCCACCTAGGGTTCTTAAGCATTTCCATACTTGGTTTTGTTGAATCTTTGGTGGATTTTCGAGTTTTAATAGCAATTTGTCTTTCTAATCTCTTAATCTACAAGCTTTTATTATGATTTCACAAAGACAAACCTCTTTCCTTTGTGTGATCATGATGATTAGTGAGTAGATCTTTTAAGAACTTTGGGTTTGGTAGATTAGGGAGATAGATGGTTGATCTATGATGTCTAGGGCTTATTTTATGCATTTCCTATCTTGATTTGTGATAATATTGCTAGATAGCCTTGATCAAGCTTTAATCTAGACTTTAGGATTTCCATTGCCCACAAGGTGTTTGATGAAATTCCTGAACCAAACTTTTCAAGAGCTTTGCATACCTAGCCAATGGAAATTGATGATTAGGGTGCTTAGTGGTATTTAAACTTGATATTAATGCATGCTTGTCTTGTGATTACCTTTGGAAATTGTTGATTATCACTTGATTAGCATAGGATCTCTATCATGGAAATGAATTGATTTGCATTAGTGTTCTAGCCATAGGATTGTTCTTGATTGTTACTTAGACATCTAGGATTGATTAGCTATCTCCCAAGTCAATTACTTTGCCAAAGGTTCTCTTGTTAATTCTTGATTTTCAGTATTGTTGCTAGTTGTGTTCTATTGCCTTGAGCTTGCATTGTCTTGTTTTCCTTTGTTTGAATCATTTTGTTAGCTAAGATTGTGATAAAAGAACTTTTCCTTGATTAAGAATAGATTAAGCATCTTTGTGTATTCTTGGTGTGTTGGTTAATGCAAATTGTGGATTGATAATAATTGATAAAAAGTTACTACATCAATTTAAATTGATGTAATAGCTTTCAGTATCAATTATTTATCACCTTCACAATGATCTTCAAATTTTTTCCCAACAACACCTATTATATCTTCATTGCTCTTGGTTGAATAGCTTATGATGATTTCCATGGGTTCAAATTGTTCTTCATATCTTACCACAAGCTTCTCATCAACCGTGCATCCAAGAAGTAATTCAAATTCTTTTATAGACTCTTCAGCTTGTTGGAGGAATACATCCTTGATTTGAACATTCTCCTCAAAAATTCCTCCAACATAATTGGGACTTACCACTTTTGTCGTGAATTCGCAAAGAGGGATGGATTCTTCTTCTTGTTCCTTAATCCATTGTGTTGGCTTGGTTTGGATAGACTCCACATGTGTTGTCTCAATAACTCTTGAACCTTTCATGTAGGAAGACATCTCCTTTCTCCCTGCAAAAGAGAAAACAAAACACCAATGCAACCCAAGTAACAAACAGTGTAAAGTAAATGAATAGTCTCAAGCAAAGATGAAATCCTAATGGTTAAATTGAATGCAAATGGGCAATGGCGCCAAATTGATGTAGTAACTTTCAGTATCAATTATTTATCAATCCACAATTTGCATTAACCAACACACCAAGAATACACAAAATTGCTTAATCTATTCTTAATAAGGAAAAGTTCTTTTGTAACAATCTTAACTAACACAAATTACTCAAAGAAAGCAAACAAGACAATGCAAACTCAAGGCAAACAAACTCAAATAGCAAATATACTGAAAATCAAGAATTAACAAGAGAACCTTGGGCAAGGTAATTGACTTGGGAGATAGCTAATCAATCCTAGATGTCTAAGTAACAATCAAAAACAATCCTATGGTTAGAACACTAATGCAAATCAATTCATTTCCATGATAGAGATCCTATGCTAGTCAAATGATAATCAACAATTTCCAAAGGTAATCAAAAGACAAGCATGCATTAAGAACAAGTTCAAACACCACTAAACACCCTAATCATCAATTTCCATTGACTAGGAATGCAAAGCTCTTAAAAAGTTTGGTTCAGGAATTTCATCAAACACCTTATGGGCAATGGAAATCCTAAAGTCTAGATTAAAGCTTGATCAAGGCTATCTAGCAATATTATCACAAATCAAGATAGGAAATGCATAAAATAAGCCCTAGACATCATAGATCAACCATCTATCTCCCTAATCTACCAAGCCCAAAGTTCTTAAAAGATCTACTCACTAATCATCATGATCACACAAAGGAAAGAGGTTTGTCTTTGTGAAATCATAATAAAAGCTTGTAGATTAAGAGATTAGAAAGACAAATTGCTATTAAAACTCGAAAATCCACCAAAGATTCAACAAAACCAAGTATGGAAATGCTTAAGAACCCTAGGTGGCTGCTTAACAAAAACTAATACAAGAGATAAATGATAAGATAAGAGATCAGAGATCCCTAATAGGTTTAGAATATTTATAGGAGAGCATAAACTAAACCGGAACAAACCGGTTTGAAATTAAACAATTCAGAGAAAACCGGAACAAACCGGATTTTGGTCTCAAAATGGTGCTTGATCGACCATTGGTCGATCGCTTGGTCGATTGGTCAAGTCCCGGAAGTCTGCTCAAGTCCAGAGCATTAGTTGATCGACCCTATGATCGACCAAATGGTCGATTATTGAAGTCTGAAGTCCGTTCCAAGTCTGGGGATGAGTTGATCGACCACGCGATCGACTAAATGGTCGATCGTTTTGTCCTTTGGCTCCAGTCTTCACTCTGGTTGTATATACGTTCACCAAAACAGGTATAACTCTTTATACACACCTCCGATTGGCTTGCAACTACCTCCATTGAAAAGCTTACTCAATTTCCAATAACTTTGGTGAAGAACGCTGGAGCTAAATCCCAAGGAAAAGTCTTCATACGAGTAGATCTTTGAGGGACTGTAGATTGGTTCCGAATCATCAATCATCTTGTGTTGAAGTCCGAGGTTCGGCTCGAGTCACGATCGACCATTTGGTCGGTTGCTTGGTCGATCGTTGATGTCTAGTTTGGCATGATCGACCATTTGGTCGATTGCATGGTCGATTGTTTCGTCCTGCATCCAGTCCGAGGGATCCGAGAGTGTTTTAATCGACCAAATGGTCGATTGTTTGCTCGATTACTTGAAGTCCGAGAATCTGGTGATGCGATGATCGACCATTTGGTCGATTGGCTGGTCGATTGTTCGGCCTCCTTGTCCTCATTTCATTTCCTTGCAAATTCTTGACTTATTTGGCTCCAAATCACACTTTCCTTGCATATCTCCACTCCAACACTTGAAATACCAGACTTGATGCACAATGCAGCCTAAACAACCTAAATGCTCATGAATATGCACAAAACAATGAGGAAATAAGCTTTAAAACTCATAAAAACACAAGATATCATCGATCGATGCCATCAGTTGCATCGACCGATGCTGATCTCTAAATTCGTCTCCCAACTTTGCAGCTCAGCCTCAATGCTTGATTATGCTCCAAATCCTCCTATTTAGCTCCATTATGCCCTCATCCATGCTAAATCCTATAAAGACTCAAAAAGACTCTACAAACACCAAAAAGACTCTATAGATAAGACTTATATCATGGCTAAAAACACCTAAAAACCATGATATATCAATTCCCCCAGACTTAGCTTTTGCTTGCCCTCAAGCAAATCAAGAACTTCATCTATGGAAAGAGTTTGAAAACGTAGAAACTCCTTTTCTTTTTAAAGAAATGCCATGATCATCCAAACCATAATCCATATGCTTAGCAGATAAATCCGAATCGAACCACCATGTATTTCTCCGTTGGCATTTGTATCATCCCAAATTCCACAGCATCTTCCATTAAGCCTTCATCGATGGGTCTCACTAATTCGATCAATTTCAAGAACCTTCTAGACTCATTCCCGTACAATACCATAACAAGCAAGACAATATCTTTAACACATGTGGTACACTTTCTCTCCAATAGACTTATTCTATTTAATCTTCCTTTGAGCTTTGCTTTAATATTTTTTTTCTTATCATTTTTTTTTCTTTTTATCAAAGGTGTGGCGAATAACGGGGTCATCGGTAATTTACCTACCCCTCGCTTCCAAGCTTTGTGTGATCATTTGACTCAAGAGTAGAATAATGGGGTAACAGGTAATTTACCTATCCCTCTAAACTGATCAAAATCATCTCATCTTTTATTCTCTCTTTTTTTTTTCTAAAACAAAGCTCTCAAGAATAATTTTTTAAAAACTTAAATAAGGGTGAGGAGTACCAATTTTTTTCTTTTTTGAAATCTTACTTGTCGGGTATGAACAAGGAGTCAAACTCTATAAACATTAATCTTCTTGATGAATTAAAAGAAATGTGCAGAAATTACCTCAGGCTTTTGTGGATTTTGTTGGAAATTTGGATGTCTCTGGTTCACTAGTCAGCCTTTGGATTTTTTATTAGTTGGATTATGGATTCAATCTGCAGCATTAATCAACCAAGGCAGTACACTAAAAAGGAAAATCATAGTTCCCAACAAAATTTTGACTCAATAAAACAATTTTTTTTTTCAACTAACTCTCAAAAACAAAAAACGTAGTTAGTAACTGCCTCCCCCACACTTAAACAACACTGTCCCCAGTGTTATCAAGTAAGAGATTGGCGAATAAATTAAAATAAATGATAATCAAAAGAAAATTGAAAAAGAAAAACCTAACAGTGGGTTGCCTCCCAATAAGCACTTGTTTTCAATCATTAGCTTGACTGTGTCGGATCTCAGGCATGCGGTGGATCGGAACATGGCAATGAATGCTTCTGAGAGGAATGTCTCATCATCCAAGGTTTTTGTGTAGGCAGTAGATGAATGAGGTCTACAAAGGACATGAGGAACAGGACCAGGGCAGGACTTAGGTATGGGTGGCTTTCTTTTATGTCCTGCAAAATCATCAACAGAAGAAACAAGCGCTCTACGATAATTCCGTGGCTTGGTTAACTGCACAACAGTTTTTGTACCTTTGAAATTCTTATTGATGAATGGAGAAGATTTGGGTGAAGAAGATGCATACCTTGGCCTTACCTATGGGTTCTTGACTGTGGAATGGTGAGATTTCAGATTTACAACTGGTCTAGGACTTACAGCTAAGGAATCAACTCGAGAATCTTCGGTTTTGGACAAGTCCGAACTGGCTCTGGAATGTGTGTCGATCGATGCTACATCTGCATCGATCAATGCTGAGCCTGCAACTCGTGTTTCTTCAACGATTCTACAACTAACCTCTGAAATCCGTGTTTCCATTACAAAAACGTCATCTAACAGCGACTTGTCATGCATCAGAACCTCATCATGATCTCTAGTACTGATTAGATGATCTCCACTCTAATCTTCAAGCTTAACAGCTTGCTTGCTCACTTTCTCAACAAGTTCCAACTCTTTGACATACCCAGCAGTAATGTCTCCAGGAAGCTCTATTAGCGGATCATCATCAGAAGCAATTTCCACAGAAAATGTCTGACCATCAATAGTGGGAAC
The DNA here is from genome assembly GCF_030686135.1 of Camelina sativa. Classification (NCBI taxonomy): domain Eukaryota; kingdom Viridiplantae; phylum Streptophyta; class Magnoliopsida; order Brassicales; family Brassicaceae; genus Camelina; species Camelina sativa. The sequence continues at coordinate 28,582,153 of NC_141899.1, read as the reverse complement.
CCTTCTCAGCTTGTCCATCTCAAAGTTCATAACCAAATCATCTATATTCAAAGCTATGTGTCCCTTCTTAACATCAATGATGGTACCAGCTGTAGCAAAGAAAGAGCGTCCTAAGATGAGAGGATCACTAGGCTCTTTGTCATACTTCAACACCACAAAGTCAGTAGGAATCATGCAATCTCCAATCTGAATCGGAATATCTTCCAAGACACCTTCAGGAATCCTTCTGGATCGATCATCTAAGATAAGAGAGATCCTAGTTGGCTTGAAATCCATCATCCCAAGTCTCACAGAAACAGAATGGGATGCTAAATTGATACTAGAGCCAAGATCGCAAAGAGAGTGAGGAAACCTTCCTGTGGAGATAGAGCAATCTAACACAAAACTTCCAGGATCTGGTAACTTCTCTGCAATCCTACTCTGAATCACTACACTTACTTGCTTAGAGACAACTACCTCCTGCTTCTTATCCTTCTTCCTCTCTAGAGGCTGCTTCAACAGAATTGAGCTGACATCCTTTGTTAGTAGTGCTCCTTCCTCAGGACTCAAACCAATGGTGACCATTCTCTTGACATACCGCTTAGTCCCAGGAGAAAACTTGACTGCATCAATCAAAGGCATCTCAATCGTTACCTTGTCCATCATAGCCTTGCATCTAGCTTCTTCAATCTCTTGTTTTGATCTCCTACTCATGGGAAAAGGAACCTTCGGTTTATAAGTTTGCTTTGAATCGGATGGTGGAACTGAAACAGAAACCGAAGTTGTCTGTGGGTCATGTCGATCGATGCTAACATTGTGTCGATCAACGCTTGATTGAGTTTGCATCGATCGATGCTCTTGTGTAGTGTCGATCGATGCTGGATCGACTAACATATCTTCGTCTCCTTCCTTCACCAAAATCGCATTACAAGCATGCTTGGGGTTTGACTCTGTTCTTCTAGAAAGAAGGTCCTCTTGTATTTTAACAGACCCAGTGGTCTGAATAACCTGATTCTCCAGCTTCTTGACATGAGTATTTAATGCATCAAACTTCCCAGTCAACTCAGTGTATACAGAATCAATCTTCCCATTGAAGTCTACTGTTAACTTCTGTTGACCTTCCAAAATCTGTCCTATCATTGATTCCATCTTACTCTCTGAATTGGGTGGAGGGAGGGGTTGGTAAGAAGAAGAACCATAGTTCCTAGTGAAGTTGTTGTTTGGATTTCCTGTGAAGGAATTCTTCTGACCAAATCTCTGATTTTGATACCCAGCTCTATACACATAGTTGACACCTTCTTCGCAAATCTCTGGCTTTAGCTCAAAAGTCTCAACATCTTCAGAAAAATGGACAGACTTCTTTCCCACAAGAAGATTGTGCACTGTATCCAACTTAGCATTCACCGCAGCAAACTGATTTGAACCATTGCCATCATGTGCTCTTTTCCGCTCTAGGTCTGCATTCTTAATGCTATTACTTGATGCTAGTCTTTCTATCAATTTTTCAGCGTCATCCGGATACCTTGTCTTGAAGTTCCCATCACTAGCCGCATCCAAAGCCATCTGATACCTCCAGTCAATCCCGCTGAAGAAGATACTAATCAGCTGCACCTCTGAGAAACCATGATGCGGACAGTCTCTCTGGTATGCTTTGAACCTTACCCAAGCAGCTTTGTAAGATTCAGCAGGTCCTTGTCTAAAGGTGGAGAGCTTAATCCTCAGCTCATCAGACATCGCATCATCATAAAAGTAGTTCAAGAATGCCACCTTGATGTCATTCCAGGTCTTCAGAGATCCTGGTTTCAGCTGCCTTAGCCAATGAGAAGCTTCCCCAACAAGAGAGTAGGGGAAAAGCTTGCAGTAGAGATAGTCTTCTGTGACTCCATTAGCCTTGATGCTTGTAACTATATCCTCAAAGTGCTCAATGTGGTCTAGAGGCTTCTCATGTGGCAAGTTCTAGAATGGCCTTTGTCCAACAAGAGCAAAGTAGGCAGGCTTCAGCTCAAAAGCATTCCTTGGGAATGGAGGAGGGACAATTGCGGAGCGGTTCTCATAGAATAAGTCTGGCCTATTGAAGTCCGCAAGAGTCTTGACAAGCTCTCCATTGTTGTCCTGTCTAGGCTGAAGGTTCTCTGCATCGGCTCTGGCATTGCATCGATCGACGCAAACGTTGCATCGGTCGATGCCATCATGGTTGTGTCGATCAATGCCAGCATTGTGTCGATCGACACAACCTGCATTCCCATCGGCCACAACGAGTTCTTCTTGAATAACCTGTCCTTCAGCATCAAGTTTCTGGCCTTGTTCGTTGCGCACATGACCCTCTTGATCTCTCAAAACTCCAGCCGCATATGGTCTCAATATGATTGGGTTGACCATCTTTGCTGATTTGGCTTCTTTTGTGTTATCACGCTCTAGTTGTCATAACTCTTGGTTTGTAAGCTTGACAACCGGAGCAGTTGGATTTTTCCTGGTGGTAGGCTTAGGCATGTACCTGAAACACACAAGAGAAAATAAACAAAAGCGTGTGAGTAAAATAGAAAAAGAAAAATTTGGACAAAATCAAAGACTTTAATCTAATGGTGAAATCAAAAGAGTCCCCGGCAACGGCGCCGAAATTTGATATGCTCAAATTTAACTCTGAGCTGCTCTCTCAAATTAAGAGATCAATTGTAGTACTTAGGGATCAAATCCACAAAGACTCCAGATTCACACAATAGATTTAATAATCTTTTAATCATGCTAAAACAAAATATTGTAATTAAATTGCAAGATGAAACAGAAATAAAGAGTTGTAAAATTCAGAAGGATTAAACGCTAGGCCGAGGGAAATTCTCAGGAAATCATGGAAAATCAGATCAATTAATTAAGCAAACAGGATTCAACAATTAAGCACCGTTCTTGAACTCTAAACACAATTGTAAAATAAATCAGTTCTCACTGCAAATATTATCTAAGTTTTCAAACCCGAAAATCCAAATCTCTTTGCAAAATTCAAGTTAAAAACCAGCAATAAAATCAAGTTTAGATAAGTTCATAAAATCACTAATTCAAATCTCTTTGCAAAAAGTAATTTTGCTCACCAATGGTTTTTATCAGGAAAATTAATTATATTTTCATATCAATCAATAATCCTAAGATCTAAATCCAGATGACTAATCAAAGATCTAGCATTAAAAACAACCTATGATGAAGAACAAGAAAGATAAAGAATCCTAAATAATAACAAATCTAATAAACCATGAAATCCCTAATGAGAAACCCTAAACCTAACAAGCAGATCTACTCAGACATAATTGTATGAACACAAATCATGAATAAAATAGATAGCATTAAGAGATTAGAGGAAGAAGTAAAGGAGTTCTGAATATTCTCTGAAGGAGTCTTGATTCTTCTCTCCAAAAGCTCTCTAAAAATATCTCAGGGTTTTGCTCTCAAAAGTTGCAAGGAAAAATAAAGCTTAGGTCTAAACAGTGACCCAAAAATCCTATTTATATTCCTAAAAACGTCCAGGGACTAATGATGCAAATATGGAAAACTTTGGGGTAGCTTTGTTAATCTTCAAAACTTGTGGGAAAACTTCTAATTTCTCCTTTGGCTCTGTGTCATCGACGCCATCAGTTGCATCGACCGATGCTGATCTCTAAATTCGTCTCCCAACTTTGCAGCTCAGCCTCAATGCTTGATTATGCTCCAAATCCTCCTATTTAGCTCCATTATGCTCTCATCCATGCTAAATCCTATAAAGACTCAAAAAGACTCTAAAAACACCAAAAAGACTCTATAGATAAGACTTATATCATGGGTAAAAACACCTAAAAACCATGATATATCAATTCCCCAAGACTTAGTTTGTGCTTACCTTCAAGCAAATCAAGAACTTCATCTATGGAAACTCCTTTTCTTTTTCAAGAAATGCCATGATCATCCAAACCATAATCCATATGCTTAGCAGCTAAATCCAAATCGAACCACCATGTACTTCTCCGCTGGCATTTGTATCATCCCAAATTCCACAACATCTTCCATTAAGCCTTCATCGATGGGTCTCATCAATTTGATCATTGTCAAGAACCTTCTAGAATCATTCCCGTACAATACCATAACAAGCAAGACAATATCTTTAACACATGTGGTACTCTTTCTCTCCAATAGACTTATTCTATTTAATCTTCCTTTGAGCTTTGCTTTAATATTTTTTTCTTATCATTTTTTTTCTTTTTATCAAAGGTGTAGGCGAATAACGGGGTCATCGGTAATTTACCTACCCCTCGCTTCCAAGCTTTGTGTGATCATTTGACTCAAGAGTAGAATAATGGGGTCACATGTAATTTACCTACCCCTCTAAACTGATCAAAATCATCTCATCTTTTATTCTCTTTTTTTTTTTCTAAAACAAAGCTCTCAAGAATAATTTTTTAAAAAACTTAAATAAGGGAGAGGAGTACCAATTTTTTTCTTTTCCGAAATCTTACTTGTCAAGTATGAACAAGGAGTCAAGCTCTATAAACATCAATCTCCTAGATGAATTAAAAGAAAAGCGTAGAAATTACCTCAGGCTTTGGTGGATTCTGTTGGAAATTTGGATGTCTCTGGTTTACAGGTCAGCCTTTGGATTTTTCATTAGTCGGATTATGGATTCAATCTGCAGCATTAATCAACCAAGGCAATGCACTAAAAAGGAAAATCATAGTTCCCAACAAAATTTTGACTCAATAAAACAATTTTTTTTTTTCGATTCTCTCAAAAACAAAAAACATAGTTAGTAACTGCCTCCCCCAGACTTAAACAACACTGTCCCCAGTGTTATTAAGTAAGAGATTGGCGAAGAAATTAAAATAAAAGAAAATCAAAAGAAAAACCTACCAGTAGGTTGCCTCCCACTAAGCGATTGTTTTCAGTCATTAGCTTGACTGTGTCAGATCTCAGGCATCCGATGGATCGAAACATGGCAATTCTGAGAGGAATATCTCATCATCCAAGGTGGTATGTAGGCAGTAGATGAATGAGGTCTACAAAGGACATGAGGAACAGGACCAGGGCGGGACTTAGGTATGGGTGGCTTTCTTTTATGTCCTGCAATATCATCAACAGAGGAAACAAGCGCTCTAAGATAATCTCGTGGCTTGGTTTACTGCACAACCGTTTTTGTGATTGTGATTGTGATTGTGGTTAGGTGGCTAGTGGATATGGGACCACTAGTTGTAGTTTTATTATTATTATTATTATCATTATTATTTATTATTTAATTAAAAAAAAATCGGGTCGTTTCAGTTTTGTATCAGAGCCCTTACGGTTCTAGGTTTGGGTTCACTAGGCATTGAGTTGTAGATGTTTGGGATTTGCATGCTTTGATCGATTATGTGAGTTAGTCAATTGTGTGTGGCATGGAGTCCTAGAACATCCTCTTGGAGCCTACTCTATGATTCTACGGTGATTTTATGTTTCTGTGTATGTTATAATTGTTTGCTTAGTCTTCTGTTCATGGTAGTGCAGATGGCTAGAGATGGTGCTGTTGCTGGTCGAGGACGCGGTCTTGGTCGTGGTAGGGGCTGAGGCCCGGAAGTTAGTGATACTGCAGACCAGAGTGTGAGAGTTGAAGGTGTTGGAGAGTCGCAGGGTGTCTAGGGTCTCGTGAGTGGGAGTTCCAGCAGGTGTAGTCCCTGGAGCTGATTTTGCGGCTTTGCTAGCACAGTTTTTGGAGCGGTTGCCACCAATGGTACTGGCTCAGGCTCAGGTAGTGCCACCAGTGGTGGCGGAGGAGCGGCAGCCAGTGGCTGCGGATGTAGGAGCACATGGACGTTATTTGTCCATGCTCAAGGAGATGAAGGGCATCGAGACTGCATGGTTTTCGGGTGGTACAGATCCTACTGCTGCAGATGCGTGGAGGACGAGTGTGGAACGTAACTTCCATACTCTTAGATGTCCTGAGGAGTTCTGGGTGGACATAGGGGTCCACCATGATATGCTCAAATTTAACAGTGAGCTACTCTCTCAAATTAAGAGATCAATTGTAGTACTTAGGGATCAAATCCACAAAAACTCCAGATTCACACAATAGATTTAATATTCTTTTAATTATGCTAAAACAAAATATTGTAATTAAATTGCAAGATGAAACAGAAATAAAGAGTTGTAAAATTCAGAAGGATTAAACGCTAGGCCTAGGGAAATTCTCAGGAAATCATGGAAAATCAGATCAATTAATTAAGCAAGCAGGATTCAACAATTAAGCACCGTTCTTGAACTCTAAACACAATTGTAAAATAAATCAGTTCTCACTGCAAATATTATCTAAGTTTTTAAACCCAAAAATCCAAATCTCTTTGCAAAATTCAAGTTAAAAACCAGCAATAAAATCAAGTTTAGATAAGTTCACAAAATCACTAATTCAAATCTCTTTGCAAAAAGTAATTTTGCTCACTAATGGTTTTTTATCAGGAAAATTAATTATATTTTCATATCAATCAATAATCCTAAGATCTAAATCCAGATAACTAATCAAAGATCTAGCATTAAAAACAACCTGTGGTGAAGAACAAGAAAGATAATGACTCCTAAATAGTAACAAATCTAATAAACCATGAAATCCCTAATGAGAAACCCTAAACCTAACAAGCAGATCTACTCAGACATAATTGTAAGAACACAAATCATGAATAAAATAGATAGCATTAAGAGATTAGAGAAAGAAGTAAAGGAGTTCCGAATCTTCTCTGAAGGAGTCTTGATTCTTCTCTCCAAAAGCTCTCTAAAAATCTCTCAGGGTTTTGCTCTCAAAAGTTGCAAGGAAAAATAAAGCTTAGGTGTAAACAATGATCCAAAAATCTTATTTTTATTCCTAAAAATGTCCAGGGACTAATGATGCAAATATGGAAAACTTTGGGGCAGCTTTGTAAATTTTTCAAACTTGTGGGAAATCTTCCAATTTCTCCTTTGGCTCTGCGTCGATCGATGCTGATCACTAAATTCGTCTCCCAACTTTGCAGCTCAGCCTTAATGCTTGATTATGCTCCAAATCCTCCTATTTAGCTCCATTATGCTCTCATCCATGCTAAATCCTATAAATACTCAAAAAGACTCTAAAACCACCAAAAAGACTCTATAGATAAGACTTATATCATGGCTAAAAACACCTAAAAACCATTATATATCACACCACTTATTTGGTGATGCTCATTTGTGGTGGAGATCAGTGGCTGCTAGGAGAGTGCAGAGGGAGATGTCTTGGGCTGAATTTGCGGGGGAGTTCAACCGTAAGTACTTTCCGAGAGAGGCATTGGACCGGTTGGAGGTGCAGTTCCTTCAGTTATCAAACGGGACGCGGTCAATGCGGGAGCTGGACTTGGAGTTCAGTCGACTTCTATGTTATGGGGGTCGGGCTATGGAGCCTGAGGAGGCCCAAATCTGGAAGTTTATGAGGGCTCTTCGTGATGACTTGAGGGTCCATTGTAGAGGACGTAGTTATGCTACGCGTGCAGAGCTGGTTGAGACTGCAGCAGAGATTGAGGAGGATATCCGGGCACAGTCAGTCGCGGTTAGTCCAGCAGTTCAGCCTGGTAAGGCTCAACACTATGGAGGTTCTAGCAAGGGCGGCAAGCCTGTGCAGGGAACCAATAGGAGGTGGGAAGCTATGCAAACGCCGAGTGATGCGAGTTGCTTCAAGTGTGGGAGCAAGGATCACAATATTGCTAGCTGTCCCAAGAAAAGTCCCCCGACGGCACATCAAGCCCTTGTGTCCCAAGTTACAGCCGGTAGCAGTGGCAGAGTTGTAGCATGTGCAGCTGGGAGGGCAGCAGGAGGCACGGATTGAGCAGGCGCCACGGGTGTACACGACTGCAGAGACTGGTTAAACCAGTGCCGGGGCGATCACAGGTATAATTTCTGGTACTTAAACTTTATGAATTTTAGTAGGTTCAGATTTTATGTTTTTCCTGTGATAAATTGTTATGTTCTCAACACATGAGGTTTGTGTAGGGACCTTGTTGGTAGGCGGGTTTAAGTCCCACGCTATGTTTGATTCTGGAGCTTCTCATAGCTTCATTACTCCGTAGTGTGCAGAGAGCAGGAGACTCAGAGGGGATCCCGGGGAGCGTACATGAGTTGTCAGAGTTATGAGATGCAAGTTCCTGAGAGTTATTGGACGAGCTAGAGGAGTGGATATTCAGATCGCAGGAGAGTTGTGGCCAGCGAATTTTCTTATCAGTCCAGTGGAGTTGTATGATGTTATTCTCGGGATGGATTGGTTGCATTGGCATATGGTACATTTGGATTGCCATCAGGGTAGAGTGGAGTTTGAGCGTCCAGGAGGGAAGTTGGTTTTTCAGGGTATTAGACCGACTTCGGGGAGTCTCGTGATCTCGGCCATTCAGGCTGGGATGATGATCGAGAAGGGCCGTGAGGCTTATTTGGTTACTATATCAATGCCATAATCAGTGGGGAAGTCTACGGTTAGTGGTATTCAGGTTGTTGAGGAATTTGAGGATGTGTTTCAGTCATTGCAGGGATTACCACCATCTCGGTCTGATCCTTTCACGATTGAACTGGAACTGGGGACGACGCCGTTATCCAAGGCTCCTTACAGAAGGGCTCCGGCAGAGATGGCAGAGCTGAAGAAGCAGCTAGAGGATTTTTTGAGTAAGGTATTCATCCGTCCTAGTGTATCACCGTGGGGAGCGCCAGTGTTATTTGTCAAGAAGAAGGATGGGAGTTTCCGGTTGTGTATAGATTATCAGGGTTTGAACTGGGTCACTGTGAAGAACAAGTACCCTCTTCCCAGGATCGATGAGTTGTTGGATCAGTTGAGGGGTGCTACTTGGTTCTCCAAGGTAGATCTAGTGTCGGGTTATCATCAGATACCGATAGATGAGGCAGATGTGACGAAGATGGCTTTCAGGACGAGGTATGGGCATTATGAGTTTGTGGTGATGCCTTTTGGGTTGACTAACGCACCAGCAGCGTTTATGAGGTTGATGAACTGCGTGTTTCAGGAGTTTCTGGACGTGTCTGTCATCATCTTAATCAACGATATTCTGGTATTTTCCAAGAGTCCTGAAGAGCATGCAACGCATTTGAGGGCAGTTTTGAGAAGCTACGGGAGGAGAAGTTGTTTGCTAAGTTGAGCAAGTGCAGTTTTTGGCAGCGTGAGATGGGTTTTCTCGGTCACATTGTTTCTGTAGAGGGAGTTTCTGTGGATCCGGAGAAGATTCAGGCTATCAGGGATTGGCCTAGACCGCAGAATGCCATAGAGATCAGGAGTTTCCTTGGACTGGCAGGTCAATACAGGAGGTTTGTGCAGGGGTTTGCGAGCAGAGCACGTCCGTTGACTAAGTTGACAGGGAAGGATGTTCCTTTTGTTTGGTCACATGAGTGTGAAGAAGGCTTTGCAAGCCTTAAGGAGATGTTGACTACTATGCCACTGTTGGTTTTGCCTGAGCAGGGAGAACCCTATGTGGTTTATACGGATGCATCCAGAGTTGGTTTGGGGTGCGTGTTGATACAGCATGGGAAGGTGATTCCCTACGCTTTGCGGAAGTTGCAGAAGCATGAGGACAACTATCGTACTCATGATTTGGAGATGGGTGATGTAGTCTTTGCCTTGAAGATTTGGAGATCTTATCTTTATGGTGCAAAGGTACAGGTGTTTACAGATCATAAGAGTCTGAAATATATATTCACTCAGCCTGAGCTGAATTTGAGACACAGGCGGTGGATGGAACTTGTGGCAGACTATAATTTGGAGATAGTCTATCATCCTGGTAAGACTAACTTAGTTGCAGATGCTTTTAGTCGGAAGAGGGTAGCTTTGGCTCAGGAGCAGAAGATGGAGTCTCTGGTAGCAGAGATCGATGCGTTGAGTTTGTGTGTTGTGTCTCAGGAACCGTTGGGTTTGGAGACGGTTGATAGAGCAGATCTTCTGTGTCGGGTGCGGTTGGCTCATGAGAGGAATTTGGGGCTGGTAAATGCCTCAAAAGATGTTGATTCAGAATATCATGTCTCGGACAATGGTACTATCTTGGTGCACGGTCGGGTTTGTGAGTACAAGGATGAGGAGTTGAGGCAGGAGATTCTGAGAGAGGCTCATGCGAGCAAGTTTTCTATACATCCAGGAGCGACTAAGATGTACCGTGATCTCAAGAGGTATTATCACTGGGTCAGGATGAAGAAGGATGTAGCTAGTTGGGTCGCGAGGTGCGATGTTTGCCAGCTAGTGAAGGCTGAGCATCAGGTTCCTGGAGGGTTACTGAAGAGTCTACCCATTCCTGAGTGGAAGTGGGATATGATCACAATGGACTTTGTGGTAGGATTGCCAGTGTCTCGGACTTTTGATGCTATTTGGGTCATTGTGGACTGGTTGACTAAGTCAACACATTTTCTGGCCATTAAGAAGACTGATGGAGCAGCGGTCTTGGCTAAGAAGTATGTGAAGGAGATAGTCAAGTTGCATGGGGTGCCAGCGAGTATTGTGTCTGATAGGGATTTTAAGTTAACTTCAGTGTTCTGGAAGGCATTTCAGGCAGAAATGGGCACTAAGGTTCATATGATTACAACTTATCATCTCCAGACCGATGGACAGTCAGAGAGGACGATCCAGACGCTGGAGGATTTGCTGAGGATGTGTGTGTTGGATTGGGGTGACCATTGGGCGGATCACCTGAACCTGGTAAAGTTTGCTTACAACAACAGTTATCAAGCGATTATTAAGATGGGTGCTTATGAGACTTTGTGTGGGAGACCATGCCATACACCGTTATGCTGGACTCAGGTGGGGGAGAGGAGCATGTTCGGGGCAGATTTTGTTCAGGGGACCTTAGAAAAGATTCGGGTGCTCAAGCTGAATATGAAGGAAGCTCAGGATCGGCAGAGGAGTTATGCTGATAAAAGGAGGAGAGATCTTGAGTTTCAGGTAGGAGACAGAGTGTACCTCAAGATGGCCATGTTGCAGGGTCCGAACAGGTCATTGACAGATACTAAGTTGAGTCCGAGGTTTATTGGTCCGTTCAGAGTGATGGAGTGGGTGGGACCGGTAGCATATAGGTTGGAGTTGCTTGAGGTTATGCGTGCGTTCCACAGGGTGTTCTATATTTCTATGTTGCGGAAGTATCTCCGTGAGGATGATCAATTGTTGGCTAAGATTCCTGAAGATCTTCAGCCTAACATGACTTTGGAGGCGAGACTAGTGAGGGTTCTCGGGAGGAGGATTAAGGAATTTCAGAAGAAAAAGGTTCCTTTGATGAGAGTCCTTTGGGATGTATGGTCTTCGTGACGGTCCTTCGGGACAAATGGTCTTCGTGACGTTCATTTGGGATGTATGGTCTTCGTGACAGTCCTTTGGGACGAATGGTCTTCGTGACGTTCATTTGGGATGTATGGTCTTCGTGATGGTCCTTCAGGACAAGTGGTCTTTGTGACGGTCCTTCGGGACAAGTGGTCTTTGTGACGGCCCTTCGGGATGAGTGGCCTTAGTGGCGGTCCTTCGAGACGAGTGGCCTTGGTGGCGGTCTTGTTTAGGAATTTGTTTGGCCTTGGTGGCGGTCCTGTTGAGGACATTTGTTTGGCCTTGGTGGCGGTCCTGTGTAGGAAATTTGTTTGGCCTTTGTGGTGGTCCTGTTTAGGACATTTGTTTGGCCCTTGTGGCATGTATATGATCCTTGTGTGGTCATAAGGTATTCTAGAGAGGGGATATGTGGTTGGTAGGACATTGTCACGTTGTACGCGAGCCACATGAAGGAAACCTGGATAGGGATAGGACTACGATGTGTTCAGAATTGTTTGCTCGCAACTCTTGGGGGGCTTTGGTTCTCCTAGTACTGCCATATTCTGAGACTATGGCTTGTGAGTATGGTTGGTATATCGACATCGGATGACGATGCGGGGGCACGCTGTAGAGTGGCAACCCGAGAGACGAATATTGGACTTCCTTTTATATATGGCATGCGGGCTTAGGCCTGATGAGGAGCCAACATTATGGCATGCAGACTTAGGTCTGATGAGGAGCCAATAAAACTCAAGGTTAAGGCCTATGAGTAAAGGAAAGTCCAAAAGTCAAGAATTGTTATTGACCATGAGCTACTTGAGACGTGAGTGTGACCGTACGGTCGTCCGTACAGGTACCAATAAGGCCGAGTCGTATTGAGCATAAAGAGAAGAGATGAGGCCGAACTACTTACCAAAGCCCATTAGAAGGATCTCGAAGAAACAAGGGAGCCGTTGGAGGATAAGGTCACGGGTCGTTTCCCTTTGGGAGACCAAGTCACGTCGCTATCACCCTTGGGATTCCTTCCTTCTCTCTCTTTATGTCCCTATCTACAAGTTGTCAATTGTATAAGGGGGTAGCCCTAGTTTTTCTTTCTAAATAAGGCTCTTAGCCGACATTGTAACACATATACTAATAGAATCTCATGTTTACAATATTCTCTCTACCCACCTTACTTTCTTTCTCACAAGCTTTGCTCTTTACTTCCGCTTAAACAACTTAAAACAACATTGCATCAGAGCAAGTTTTTCGATCCATGACTCTCTAAACCTTCTCTTCACTTTTCTATCATTCTCCTTGATTCTACTTGTTACTCTACTCATTCTACTTCCTTATTCTACTCATTCATTCTACTCGCTACTCTACTCACTACTCTACTTAACATGGATAACAACAAGCCGATTGTTACTCTAGTAGTGCTCAAAGGAGCAAACTACTTGTTGTGGAAGAGAACCACAAAGACTGCACTCAGTGGCTGAGGACTTTAGATCCATGTTGAAACGGACCAACTCCCCAAGAAAGCCACTAAGGAGGACGGTAAAGAAGAAAAAGAAGAAGACAAGGAGGCTGATCTAGAGAAGGAAGTCAAATGGTTCCAAGAAGATCAAACCGTGCTTGCCATTCTCCAAAATTCATTAGATGCACCTATCCTTGAAGCCTATTCGTATTGCAAGACGGCCAAATAGTTATGGGAGACGCTATCGAACGTGTATGGGACCGTGACCAACTTGACTCGCGTGTTTGAAGTCAAGAAGGCAATTAACGGTCTCCATCAAGAAGACTTGGAGTTCACGAAGCACTTTGGGAAGTTTAGGTCGTTATAGGCTGAGCTTGAGATGCTTCGACCAAGTACAATTGATCCAGCCATCCTCAACGAAAGAAAGGAGTAAGAAAAATTCTTTGGCCTCCTACTTACCCTTAACCCGGCGTTTAACGATCTAATCAAGCATATCCTCCGTGGAGACAAGCTTCCTACTCTTGAAGATGTTTGTTCTCAAGTACAAAAGGAACAAGGTTCCCTCGGTCTCTTTTGTGGGAAGGAAGACTTGGCTACCGCAAACAAGGGAGTTTACAAGCACGATGACCGGAGAGTGATGGTGTGTGACCACTGCAAGAAGAGGGGTCATGTGAAGGACAAGTGCTGGATCCTTCCCCCTCACCTCAAGCCAGCCAAGTTCAAGGCTAATCTCTCACATGAAGGATCAAGCGGTCAAGGTTCCATTGCAGCAAACCAAGGTGGTGCGGCGGCTACGGCTATGGCGGCCTCATTTGGAGATCTTGTGAGGAAATCCAACCTGGAGGCTCTCATCAAATCCATTGCCGCACTAAAGGATTCCGGTACCACTTTCTTTGCTTCACAGCCTAGTAAAACTCTTGTTGTTGACTTGGGTGCTTCTCACCACATGATAAGTAACCCTAGTCTTATACACAACATAAAACCGACTGTATGCAATGTTACTATTGCAAACGGAGATAGAATACCAGTTAAAGGTGTAGGAGATTTGAAACTGTTTGATAAGGACTCAAAAGCTTTCTTTATGCCTACATTTACCTTTAATCTTCTATCAGTTAAACGAGCTACAACCGATTTAAATTGTTATACTATCTTTGGTCCTAACAGTGTACATTTTCAGGATATTGAGACTGGAAAGGTTCTTGGAGGAGGAGATGCTAAAGGAGATCTCTATGTCCTAGAGAAAACCACATCAAGTCCATCTAATTTGTTTTCCCTTATATCGAATCTTAGTAGTATTTCGAGTGATGTGTGGCATGCTAGACTAGGCCATCCTCACTCTAGAGCTTTTGAATTAATGTTGCCTAATGTTTCATTTGATAATTCGAGTTGTGAGCCTTGTATTCCTCGTAAACATTGCAAGTCTATTTTCCCTAAATCTACTACTATTTATGAACATTGCTTTGATTTAGTGCATTCTGATGTTTGGACTTCACCTTGCCTATCTAGAGATAATAACAAGTATTTTGTGACTTTTATTGATGAAAAATCAAAGTATACTTGGCTTACTTTGTTACCATCTAAAGATAAAGTCTATGATGCATTTGTTAATTTTCAGAATTATGTTACTAATCATTTCAATGCTAAAATAAAGGTACTAAGATCTGATAATGGAGGAGAATACATAAGTCACAAACTTAAAGCTCACTTATCCAAACATGGCATACTTCAACAAACAAGTTGTCCCTATACGCCTCAACAAAATGGTGTAGCCAAGTGAAAAGACCAACCTTTTTCTTTTTAATAATAAATAATAAATATATAATATAATATAATAATAAACTACAACTAGTGGTCCCATATCCACTAGCCACCTAACCACAATCACAATCATAAGCGGAAAACATTACCAATATCCAACAAATATAAATAGCCAATATTAATTCCAAGCATAAACTAATGATCCAAACAACATCCAAAGAACCAGCAATCCTAAACAACATTCTAGGACTCCACTCTAGCAACCTAACAGAAGCCAGACAACCAAACGAACCACTAGAACATCCTCCTCTTCATCGTCCTGATTCCACGGTCACACTTTGCCTTTACCTGCACCACAAACACATATTGCAATGCATGAGTATTTAATAAACACTCAGTAAGGCAATCCTCCCATCTACTAGGCTATACACACAAGCAATAGAGACATCTCTAACCATCAAATAGGGGTGTCAAACGGGCATGCCCGCGCCCGAACGGGCCGACCGTGACGGTCCTGTATTTTTAGTGATCCACTACGGGCATGTCCGCCACGGGCGGCGGGCGAAATATCAATGCCCATGCCCGCTCCGCATTTCTTTGCGGACTAACGGGCATGCCCGCGGGCATCTCTTCTTCTCAAGAACATCACCGCTGGTGTCAAAACAATACGGAGCAGAGAGGTTTTGGTTGGTGAGTGGAGACTGGGAAGAGAGAATGGTGTAGTTACGATACCTCTCACAATGATGTCAAGAACAGTGGCCAAAACAATGCAAGCTTCCTCATCCATACATCGAAGATACCCTGCAAGTGACTTATGAGAGCGAGCCATAGATAATAAATTTAGACAGAAATTTGAGTAGAGCTCAAATCTAATTACCAAACTTGTAAAAGAAAAAAAAATCACCTTTGATTCGCAGCAGCAATTGGTCGGTGTTTCAAAGGCTAGCAAAAGAATTGCTTCAGCAGCAGCAAAAGAATCGCTTCAGTAAGCAGCAAAATCGGTGTCTCAAAGGCTAGCAAAATCGATTGCCAATCGGTGTCTCAAAGGCCAACAAAAGAATTGCTTCAGCAGCAGCAAAAGAATTGCTTCAGTAAGCAAAAGAATCTCCTCTGTTCTCCTTGAATTTCCTCCTCTCTAAAAGGCGAACTCTGCGATGTTGGCAATTTCGCGGACCACCCGCATGACCGCGGGCGTGAGCGGACAAAATCCATTTGACCCGTAAACCAAACGGGCTATGCCCGCGAGACCCGCCAATTTTTGGGCATGAAATTAAGGGCCCATGCCCGACCCGCTATGATACCTAACGGGCCATGCCCGCGGGCCTAAGGCCCAATTTACACCCCTACCATCAACCAACAATCATTAATCAACAATCAACAATCAACAAGCCAAACAACACATAAACAAACAGATTAGAGAAATCTCCAGCTTAGATAAGCCATGGTCCTACACTTACCTTAACAAGTGATTCACAAAACTAAATACAACCAAATGAGAGGCTTTCCAATATCCAAGAACAACCAAACTTGTTCCTACAACCAATCACAACAACAAACAAATATTGAAAACAAACTGCCAGAAAAAAACAGAAAAGAACAACCTCACAAGTGAAACCACGAAATCAAAATGAACCGTTAACTTTCTAATCCCTCCGGTGAAACGCAAGGTCTATACGTCCAGAAGCTTCGCCTAAAATGTCAGCACGATCGGATCTCAGATGAAACCACCATCGATCTCGTAAAACCCGCTGGTCTCAATCCGCGAATGAGAAGAAACGCCCCACGAAACTGCCAATATCTCCTAGAATATTAACCCAAATTCACTTCTGTAAAAAGGCGAGTGTACGAAAATCTCTTAGCTACAACCATACCAAAAATCAGTACCTTTCAAAACGATTTTACCAGTCGAATCCTCCTTCTCCCAAACCCTGACAGTTCTGTTTCTCTCTTAACACTAAGGAAAGAGCTTGTTCTCCTTCTCTTTCTCCTTTGCACCAAATAACCAACACTTAACTGTCTTTCTCTCCCTCTCTCAGATGAAAATGTCGACCAAAACACCAAAGCATGAGAGGAGGCGTGAGTTGAGAAAGAGATTAGGGCTTTTTGGTTTAATTAGATTAAACCAGGATTTTATTAAACCAAAATTAATTAAAATCCACTCTTTTGGTTTACTCAACATAATCCAAACTCTATTCCCGGAACACGGATGTTACATTAAGAGAAAGAACTGGCATCTAATGGAAGTGGTGAGATCGATGATGTTTCAAACCAATGTCACCAAAAGGTTTTGGGGAGACGCCGTGATGACAGCTTGTTACCTGATCAATAGGACGCCTACTAAAGTCTTACAAGATAAATCACCATATGAGGTACCAAATAAAATTAAACCCTCTTTGGATCACTTACGCATGTTTGGGTGTGTGTGATTTGTCTTGGTACCAGGTGAACAAAGAACCAAACTCGACGCCAAAAGCACCGAATGCATGTTCATCGGCTACTCAACAAGTCAAAAGGGGTATAAATGCTATGATCCGACCACTGGCCGCTTACTTATCTCCCGCGATGTGAAGTTCCTTGAACAACAAGGATACTACGAGAAGATGGACTGGGATAGCCTAAAAGACCTATCTCAATCCGACTCCGATCGAGCAACCAACCTACGTTTCCTCCTCAATCATCTTGGTATCACACCATCATCAACTCACACTGACCACACTGATCAGTCTTCGCATGAACCGGTATCAAGTTCTACACCAACTCTTGAAGAGGAAGATCAAGAAAATGCTTCTGAGCCGCTTGTTCTTCCGACCGATGAACCTCTTGCTGAAGTGAACCAGGAGGATAGTGATCACACGAGTGCTGACATCGATGCCTCTCCACCTGAATCGAATGTGGTTTTCCCTCGACGAAGTGAACGACTTAAGTCTCATAGTCTTCCTTGACGAAGTGAATGACTTAAGTCTCATCAACGGGTTTACTACAATAATCAGGCGATGGCTCATCCAATTCAAGCTGTGTGTTCGCATGACCTTGTTCCTCAAGACCATGCTGCTTTTCTCACCAAGATCGATGCCTAGTTTGTCCCTCAAACCTATGATGAGGCTAAAGAACACATGGAATGGCTAGAGGCTGTTGATGATGAGACTAGTGCTATGATCCGTAATCATACTTGGGATGAGGCAGATCTCCCAAAAGGGAAGAAAGCGGTCAGCTCCAAATGGGTTTTCACGATTAAGTACCTAAGTAATGGTGATGTGGAGCGCTATAAGGCTCGTCTTGTTGCTCGCGGCTTCACCCAAACCTATGGCACCGATTACACGGATATGTTTGCTCCGGTCGCCAAGCTCCACACCGTCCGCGTTGTTCTCTTGCTACGAACTTGTCTTGGGATCTATGGCAGATGGACGTCAAGAATGCATTTCTTCAGGGGAGCTCGAAGAAGAGGTCTACATGCATCCTCCTCCGGGCTTGGAAAATATAGTTGCTCCGGACAAAGTTCTTCGGCTCCGCAAGGCTATCTACGGCTAGAAGCAATCTCCTCGGGCGTGGTATCATAAACTTAGCTCCACGCTGCGCACAAATGGCTTTAAGCGTTCGGAAGCTGACTACACCCTATTTACGCTCCGCACCACCGGTGGTCGCGTCGTAGTCCTTGTGTAAGTCGATGATATCATCATCTCCAGTGATGATAAAGACGGAATCTCTACCACTAAGGCTCTTCTTCACTCTGCATTTGATATTAAGGATCTTGGCAAACTCAAATACTTCTTGGGATAGAAATCACTCGCTCTCCGGAAGGGTTGTTCCTCTCTCAACGAAAGTATACGCTGGATTTGCTCAAAGAAACTGGTAAGCTTGGCGCCAAACCAGTCTCTACACCACCTTAAGAGGGTTACCAGGTCAAGCGAAAGGGGGAGATGAAGAAAACACAGAATGCTCCGGCAAACAAGTTGGCCGAGCCATATGAGGATGTGGGGAGATACCGTAGGTTGGTGGGGAAGTTGGTCTATCTTACTATCACAAGACGGGATCTTTGCTATGCGGTGAATCAAGTTAGCCAACATATGAAAGCACCAACAAACTTCGATTGGAACACGGTAGAGAGGATTCTTTGTTATCTCAAGGGTAGTCCGGGGCGAGGCATTTGGATGGGAAATAACAACAATACTGAACTTGTTGGTTACTGCGACGCGGACTACGCTGGTGATACAATGGATAGGAGGTCCACGACAGGGTATTGCACATTTGTTGGAGGCAATCTAGTAACCTGGAAGTCGAAGAAACAGAAAGTTATATCTCAATCAAGTGCCGAGTCGGAATATAGGGCTATGAAAAAGCTAACCAACGAGCTCACATGGCTCAAAGGCCTCCTCAAGGATCTTGGAGTGGAGCCTGATCAACCAATCACTATGCATTGTGACAACAAGGCAGCAATACACATAGCAACCAACTCCGTCTTCCATGAAAGGACAAAGCATATTGAGGTAGATTGCCATAAAGTGCGAGAAAAGATTGAAGAAGGTGTAGTCTTACCGTGTTACACTCCAAGCAAAGATCAATTGGCGGACATCTTCACCAAAGCCACAAGTCCTCAGATTTGCGAATACATTTCCAGCAAGCTTGTACTAGTAGACCCTACTCATCCGTGAGAAACTCCTCTTTTCCTTAGCATAGTTTTGTCCCATGTGGTTTTCTATGTTAAGGTTTTTAACGAGGTGATCTTCCGCGGTTTCCAAGCTTAGCCATTGACCATGAGCTACTTGAGACGTGAGTGTGTCCGTACGGTCGTCCGTGCAGGTACCAATAAGGCCGAGTCGTATTGAGCATAGAGAGAAGTGATGAGGCCGAACTACTTACCAAAGCCTATTAGAATGATCTCGAAGAAACAAGGGAGCCATTGGAGGATAAGGCCACGGGTTGTTTCCCTTTGGGAGACCAAGTCACGTCGCTATCACCCTTGGGATTCCTTCCTTCTCTCTCTTTATGTCCCTATCTACAAGTTGTCGATTGTATAAGGGGGTAGCCCTAGTTTTTCTTTCTATATAAGGCTCTTAGCCGACATTGTAACACATATACTAATAGAATCTCATGTTTAA
Source organism: Camelina sativa (assembly GCF_030686135.1). Lineage (NCBI taxonomy): Eukaryota > Viridiplantae > Streptophyta > Magnoliopsida > Brassicales > Brassicaceae > Camelina > Camelina sativa. The sequence goes on along the minus strand of NC_141899.1, from coordinate 28,562,607 downwards.
AATATTCTCTCTACCCACCTTACTTTCTTTCTCACAAGCTTTGCTCTTTACTTCCGCTTAAACAACTTAAAACAACAATTGTAAAATCCGCGAACCAAAATCTCGGTTTAGGGGGTTGCATCGGTTGATGCAAGGTTGGTTTTCTGCGGACGAGTTTTAGTTAAACACTGCGTTTTGGGTTAGGAAAACCCTTAACTCGAGTTGTTATCTCATTAGTCGTGTTTTAGCCGCTTTTGACAGAAAACAAAAGAGAGAAAAAGTTCCCTTACTGTTCTTGAGTGTTTGGAGGCATTTCTGGTGATTGGAGGCATTTCTTGTAGAGATCTGTAGCTGAGATTGTTGTAGGAGCTTCCTAGGAGCGTGTTCTTGCTTGTTTAAGGTTCAGAAACTTCTTGGCAAAGGTAAAGACAAAGTGTGATCGTGGAATCAAGGCAATGAAGAGGAGAATGTTCTAGGGACTCTATTGGTTGTTGCCTGGCATTGCTAGGTTGCTAGAGTTGGGTCATTAGAAACATTGCTAGGTTGCTGGTTCTATGATTCTTGTTGGTTGAATTTTGGATATTGATTATGTTATAATTATTGGATTATTATTGGATATTTATTGGTTATTGGTATTGGTATTTCCGCTGTTGATTGTGATTGTGGTTAGGTGGCTAGTGGATATAGGACCACCAGTTGTAGTTTTATTATTATTATTATTATTATTATTATTATTATTATTATTATTATTATTATTATTATTATTATTATTATTATTATTATTATTATTATTATTATTAAATTTTCACCTTACTCGTGGGAAGTTTAGGATTTATCTCAAACTCCGGTCTCATCAGAGGATTTTCCATATGAGTCGGTGTACTCAAATTTGCATTTTGTTTTCTGAAGGGATGTCTCTCAACAGGGTGATCGTGATCAACTTCTTCAATTACCATGACTTTTATGGGCAATTTGGAAGGCCATAAATATATTTGTTAAGGTTTAGATATCGAGACGAATGATATAATTGATCAGCTTTGGGCGATAAGTTAGGCTGGGAAGAGGTGCTATCTTTTACGGCGGTCATGTCGGCTCCATCTCCGTCCTCGGATATCCAGGTTTCTTCACCTTGTTGTCAAATTTATGGTTCTTGGAAAGCAACCATTGAGCATTCATGATTGGGCTGGTGGTGTTGCGTTGGTGAGGAGCGAACCTTGTTGTTGGGGGCCAAGTGTCTAAGACGGAGCCCCTCCCCCCTGCATTTAGAGTTAGAAGTGTTGTTGTGGACCATGGAGCGGATACGTGCTGAGTTACTCACTATGGTGCATTCCCCTGACTATTGGCCATCCTTCTCCAACTTGCTCGATGAGTTTAATTCGCTGGAGTTTTTTACACTATTCTCCATCTCTTCGATCCCGCATGCGACAAATTCGAAGGCAAATTGTCTTGGCCGTGCTTCGCATTCTCTTATCTCTGAAGTTTCTTTTGTAAACTCTTTCCCTCTGGCTTGGATAACTAACCGAAGAAATCCTTTTAATTTATTGTTTGGTTGAAAAAAAAAATAGATACACTTTTAATTAAAGAAAATAGTTGTAGATGAGTTTAAAAGTAATAAAATTAAATTAAATTTAACAATGAATATATATTTAATTTTTTGTATGTAAAAACAATTTATAAAAGTAAAGAGATAAACTTTTAGTTATAGAAAATAGTTGTTTGTTTTTTTGCTATAATACACTAATGTATATCCATTTACAAATCTACTGTCTACATTACCACTAAAAATTTATTTGTACACACAAATATATTTTACTGTTAAAATAGACTATTTAGTCTTAACTACTACCAACAAATTGTCTTTATGAACACATTAAATAACCTATTATATGTCTCTTCACTTTAACATTTTTATAGTTACAAAAATTCATACGTTAATCTTACATACTTCTATCATATACTCCCTCCGTTTCAAAATATAGGATGTTTTAAGCAAAGCACGCAGATTAAAAAGTCTTTACTTTTAACAATTTAAACCAATCAGAAACAAAACTGCATAATATAAAATAGTAAACTAATCTAAAAGTTGCATTAAAATTTGAAAGCATCCTATATTAAGAAACAAAAAACTTCTCTAAAACATCCTATATTTTGAAACGGAGGGAGTATATTACAATAGCAGTCCTTTGAATAAATTATTTGATTGGTGAAAAAAATATGAGACGATCTATTTTTTTTCAACAATATTTTTCTTTATGTAAAGGTGAACATCTACATTATTTTAGAAACAGTAACTAATTGTATAATTTTTACAATCATTTTTTTTATCTTATATAAAAAGTAATATTTTTCTTGTAATATAGCAACTTAAAATTAAAATAAGTAAACAATATTATAATTTGAAATTTTATGATATATCTATATATAATTTATCTTATAATTAGATTTTAAATAAATTTAGGTTTTATTTTATCTATTTACTTTTATATAAAACCTTTTTAAGTTAGGTTTTGAATTTTTATATTATTTTTTTTTTTTAAATTAATAATGATTTGACATGTGTCAACATCTGAATGATATAATTGACATGTGTCGCGATTTTGTTAATGAGTAATTTTGTCATCAAAATTTGATGGGGAGCAGAATATTTCTTAACGATGTTTTTGTTTTAGTCCCAGGCCAGACGTAAAAACTCTCTGCCTTGTTAGAAGTAGAGTCTTAGGATTGAACCCACAGCCCTCATTTATAGTTCATTGGTGCTTGATTAATATTTGTTAAAAAATGAAGAATCTAAGTCTAAAGCATTGTGTCACTTGAAAGCATCTTTTTCTTGTGTAAAACTTGTATGATCATTGTTGCATCTCGATATTATTGGACATTAACATGATCATAAATTATCTTTCTTATGGACTATGAATGCTAGCTCATGGAACTTCTATTTGGGTTAACAGTCTCTTTTTGCCACTCTATTTGTTTAACCCAATCTATTGCCCTGCCTTTAAACTCCAGCCTTTTCTTTCAAGCCTTGTGTTGATTTGTTGAGTGAGGACTCTTTGTTGATAATGGTTTAGGTTGTGGAATCTTGAGAGTATTGAGAACGACAGAGAACTGGCTCTTGTTTTAGCAAGGTTTTTAATTATTATAATTTCATAACTAGCTAGTAAGACTGGTTTTGAAAGAAATAGGTGGTTAGAATGTTGATATGGGTTCAGGTTTGGGAACATGAAAGAATAAAAGGGAAACAAAGGTTTACTTGGTCAAAAGAAAAGAAAGGTCTCTAAGGTAAAGACTGGTTAAAAGTTCTAAGTCTCAAAGAAAAGGGATAGAAAGTCTTGTTATAGTCTCCTCGAATCAAAAAAGAAAAAAAGTAAAGAAAAGTCAAACAAGATTAGGAGTGTAGCAAAGAAAGAATAAGAAAGAAAGGGAGCTAGTGTTTAAAATAAAAAGTAGCCTTAGAGATTTATAAAAACAAGTAAGATCAGAAGTTACAAAGGGAGTTTAAGAGTTGAAAAGCTAGTTTTTGGGTTGAAAAGAAAGAAAAGAGGAATGAAGATAGGGTAGAAAAGCTTCTAGATGGGTAGAACATCAAGAGCTAAGCTTTGTATGCCCAAATTTTTCTTGTCTTAGATTGGTTTCACAACTGTCTAGCATTCCTTCTTGTTGGAGAGTTAGCCACCTAAAAGTTCCATTGCCAACCACTTTAATAAAAACCTTTTCCTTTGAACCGATTGAGCTTAATTCATTTTTCATTTGCAAGATCACACCAAATACTTTAATGAATGCAAAAGAGATGTTAAATAGGATTGCAAGTCTTTACCAATAGATAGAAACTAGAGTGGTGATTGTGATAAGCTTAGAAAAATATTTGTAAGCCCTTTGATTGATTTTTAGCACCATTGAATTGCATTTAAGGACTGTGGTTTGAATCCTTTGTTTATACTATTTGGTTTTGAATCTCACTTTCAACCTCTCTTTCTTACTTTGGGGGAGTTGATATATTGTGTTTTTGTCAGATTTAAAGCTTCATTTCTCTTAGTTTTTCATCAATTTGCATTGATGATTAGGTCCACAGGTGCATATTTGCATTGTTTTTGTCCCTTATAGGTTCATGGAGTGGATCATTGAGTTTTGTTGGAGTCAAATGGAGCAAAAAGGAGCTAAAATAAGGAGAATGGATCAATGGAGATATAAAAGAGATGTAGGAGACGTCAAAGAATCATGAGAAGAATGACCAAAGAAAGATGAAGAGAAAGAAGAGAAAGGAAGATACAGAACCAGTCAAAATCGTCTCAAAGATCGTCTCGGATAACGATCTTTAGTTGAGATTTAGCTTCATGTATCTTCATAAACGTTATAGAAATTTGAGTTAGCTTTCTAATGGTGATTAGTTCAAGCGAATCGGAGCTACTATGCAAGAGTTATAGCAGTTTTAGTGGATATAAGTCATTCTGGCGCTGAAAAGGGCAAGGAGTGAAGGAGGAGTAATCCAGACGCACTAAACTGGCATATCCTTTGTCCAAAGGGTGTTCGTGGATCTCATTTGGCTAAATAACTTCGGGCAAAGCACAACCGTAGCATCCCCTTCAGCCATACACCTTCGGCCAAACAATGATTGAAGTACCCCATCCGAGTCCAATTCCAGATTCGTTAAACGGCTTCCGGCATCGGCCAAACAACGACCGTAGCTCCCCATCGACCACCAGCTACGGCGAAAGCACAACCGAAGCCACTTGTCCACACGTGAATCCATTCTGTAACCCAGGTTTGACCCGGTTTGTCCTGAGTTGACCCGGTTCCCTTATTTTTCTCAATAAATACACTAAACCTAGTACAGAGACATCTGATCTTTTGTTTAGCAATTTTTAGGGTTATTAAGCTTGTTTATTCTAAGTTTGTTGGACCCTTTGTTTATTTTCAAGTTGTTAATAGTGATATTTTTTTGATATCTTCTATTCTGAAATCTCTAATTATGATTTCACAAAGATCAAACCTCTACCTTTGAGTGATCATAACCATGAGTGAGTAGTCTTTTAGAGTCTTTGGGTTTCGGTAGATTAGGATGATTTAGGAGTTGGATTATGGAGTTTATGGTTATATTGTTTTAGATCCTTGCTTATTGGTTGCTAATAAAGCTAGATCAGCCTTGATCATGTTGATTCTAGACTTTAGGAATTTCATGCCCAGAAGGTGTTTGATGAAATTTCTGAACCAAAATTTTCAAGTGCTTTGCATTCCTTACCTTTGGAAATTGTTAACTAGGGTGCTTAGTTGCTAGATAGACCTGATTCTAATGCTTATTGATCACTAAATTTTCGTTGGAAAAAGTTGATGATTGATTGATAAGTAAAGGGATTAATTGCATGGAAATGTGTTAGTCTTGCTATTGTTCTGTTGCCTAGGGATCATGCTTAGTTTAAGTTGTTTGATGCTCCATAATCCATCTCTTATTTCACTCGTAATCAATCACATTAACCGTGAGATTCTCAGTTTTTGTTGAGTTGATTTTCTATTTTCTTCTTGGTTTAATTGTTTGAGCTTCTTATGATTTGTTTGCTTTGCTTAAAAGATTGTTCCAAAACCCATTCTCTTGTTTAAAATTAGATTAAGCAGCTTTGTGCATTCCTAGTGTGTTGATCATTGCAAACTGAGGTTCGATAATTTAATTGACAGAAATATACTACATCAAAAGCTCCAGAAGATAATGGGTCAGTTCTTCGCATGGTCATTTAGAACCTGTTCATTTAAAAGATTGAGATTTTTGATCGCCATAAAAACAGATAGGTTGACAATACGTCTTTTATCTTCAAGATGTTGTCAAGAGTTAGACGTAACTCTTTTTCTCCATACACTGTATTGAATCCTACTAACTGATTAACGTTTACAAATACATTTTCAAGGATACACAAAGTATCATCCTTTTAGACTTTCCATTCGAGAATTCTACCATCTTTAGTTGTCCATATGAGAGAAATTCATGTAAAGCCATTTCCGTTACTCTATTTCTAGTAATCACTCCCTTAAAAGAATATTTTTGTATGGTTATGTAAACTTTGAATTATTAATCAGCAATAATATTGTGCATGATTTAACTTCGCAGAGCCGTGTTATCTATTGCTTGAGCATACCGAAAGATCTGTAGCGGGTTTGGCTGGACATCAAAGAGGAATCAAAGATTAAATTTGGATGCTTCTGTCATTGCTCCTTATCTAGTGTCTCTGGCCCGTTTTACATCTCTAGTGGCAGCTAATGCGCTATCACGAGTAATAGGAAGTCTAGTGTTAAAAATTTTCTTTGTACATCACACTTCTTTGTGGCATGACATATGTGAGTTAGCTAAAACGGATGAGTATATAAAACGGATGAGTATATAAAACGCGTAGGGCGCTTGGCAAGTTCGAGCCCTAAAGAACCAAACTCTTGGCAGGACGGATTTTTATGCTACAAAAATTGGGTGGTGATTCCGCTTAATTCTCTGTTGGTGCTCCAACTCCTTCGTGAGCATCATGACACACACCTATGGGTGGCTATTCAGAGGTATTAAAAACTTGAAAACGCATCACTCGATAGTTTTATTGGTCGGCTTTGCATCGCGGCTTGAAACAATATGTGGCGGAATGTGAACTATGTCAGCGAGCCAAGTCCACTTCTCCCGCTCCGACAGGGTTACTCCAGCCATAACCAAATCCGGAAAAGGTGTGGGAGGAAATGTCAATGGACTTTGTTGATGGGATACCATGCTCGGATCGTCATACAACTATTATGGTTGTTCTCGACAGGCTGACTAAGTTGGCCCACCTAGTTCCATTGTCACATCCATATACGGCTAAGAAGGTAGCTGCAGAGTTTGTGGAAGAAGTTGTGAAGATGCATGACCTATCATGGTCAATCGCCATTGACCGAGACCCCTTGTTTGTTAGCTTTTTTGGGAGGAATTTTGGAAATTGGCCGGAACGAAGCTATGCATGTCGTCGGCATATCATCCTTAGTCGGATGGACAAGCTGAGGTCGTAAACCGTTGCATTGGTTCTTTCAGAGATTTGTTCAAAACCAGCCTACACAATGGAGCTCACTTTTGTCTTGGGCTCAATTGTTGTAAAATACGACCTATCACTCTTCGACGGGGATGACTCTGTTTCAATCTCTCTATGGTTGCACCCAGCTGGCGATTCCATCACATAGAGTGGGTTCATCGACTCTTGCGGAGATCGGTGAGCAGCTCGCGTCTCGTGATGAGCTATTGGTGGAGCTCAAACACCAACTCCATAAGGCTAACAATAGGTCCAAGCAGCTTCTGGATGCCAAGTGTAACATCCCGTTTTCATAATTTTAGAAATTGGTCGGTTTGATTTAAGTTCTCCCGGTTTAGAGTCGGTTTTGAGAAACCCTAAGAGGGTGTTCTTTTCTGATGTTTCGGTCAAGTTAGCTTGAAGGTTGCTTTTGATTGTTTGACTTGTTGTAGGATGTTGCTAGGCTGTTGCAGACGCAAGGAGAGCGTCTTTTATGTTTGTAGTTGTTTTTGTGAATCACTTGGATAAGGCGAGTGCGTGACCATGAGTTTATCTGAGCAATTGGGTTGGTTTGTTATGTTTTATTTGTGTTGGTACTCTTCATTTGCTTGTGTGTATAGCTCGAAGGTGTGAGGATCGCCTCAATGGGTATTTCGGGTAAAACTCACGCATCTCATTGTGTTTGTGGTGAAGGTAATGTGTAGCATGGAATTATGGCGATGAGGAGGAGGATGATCTAGGGTCTCAATTGTTGTTTTGTGTTTTTGTTAATTTGTTGTTGGAACCTTGTTTAGAAGTATGCTAGATTGCTGGTTTATATTGGTTATGATTTGTATTGTATTTTAATATATTAGAGGTAGTTTTATATGTCTTCTGCTGTTTATGTTGGGTTATTGTTGGTTTATTGGTTGGGATGTAATTAAATATCATGGTGTTGTAAAATTAGAGAGTTCAAAGTGTAGAATCTCTTATTCTTATTTCATAGAATTGATAGAGGTTACATATATATATAGTAAAGTCTAGGCCTTATCACAATAGGAAACACAAAACACTTAAGCCGACATAAGCTAAGGCTAATGGCCGATGGGCCTCCTTGTCTTGACCGATGGGCTTCAAGTCTTGGACAGCCTATGGGCCGTGTATAGGCTTGGTTATGGAGTCCATCCTTAAGTGGTTTATAACACTCTCCCTTGGATGACATAACCATGCCGATGCTAAGGGATCGATGCAATACGCTTGGGGGTTGCTGCCTCATTAAAACCTTACCAGGAAAACCTAGTGGGACAAAACCATGGTGAAGGAAAAAGAGTACAGCACGCATTGCTCCCCCTGTTCTAAGCATCCCTGAAGTCCTTAAGTCTCCGCATTCCAATCTGGTGCATGAGCTTCTTGAATGTTGTTATCGGCAATGCTTTGGTGAAGAGATCGGCTGAGTTGTCGAATGATTGAACTTGTACTACTTGAACTTGTACTACTTGTTGCATGGTTTAGATTGGTTATGATTTGTATTGTATTTTATTATATTAGAGGTAGCTTTATATGTCTTCTGCTGTTTATGTTAGGTTATTGTTGGTTTATTGGTTGGGATGTAATTAAATATCATGGTGTTGTAAAATTAGAGAGTTCAAAGTGTAGAATCTCTTATTCTTATTTCATAGAATTGATAGAGGTTACATATATATAGTAAAGTCTAGGCCTTATCACAATAGGAAACACAAAACACTTAAGCCAACATAAGCTAAGGCTAATGGCCGATGGGCCTCCTTGTCTTGACCGATGGGCTTCAAGTCTTAGACAGCCTATGGACCGTGTATAGGCTTGGTTATGGAGTCCATCCTTAAGTGGTTTATAACACTCCCCCTTGGATGACATAACCATGCTGATGCTAAGGGATCGATGCAATATGCGTGGGGGTTGCTGCCTCATTAAAACCTTACCAGGAAAACTCAGTGGGACAAAACCATGGTGAAGGAAAAAGAGTACAGCACGCATTGCTCCCCCTTTTCTAAGCATCCCTGAAGTCTATAAGTCTCCGCATACCAATTTGGTGCATGAGCTTCTTGAATGTTGTTGTCGGCAATGCTTTGGTGAAGAGATCGGCTGAGTTGTCGCATGATTGAACTTGGACTACTTGAACTTCTCCGGCCTTTTGTAGTTCATGTGTGAAGAAGAACTTCGGTAATATGTGCTTCGTCCGATCTCCCTTGATGTAACCTTCCTTGAGCTGTGCGATGCAAGATGTATTGTCTTCATAGATAACGGTTGCTCTCTTGTCATCATCCATGCCACTATCAGTCCGAATATGTTGAGTCATCGACCTTAACCAAACACACTCACGGCTGGCTTCATGAATTGCTAGAATCTCCGTGTGATTAGACGAAGTGGCCACTATGCTTTGCTTCACAGAACACCATGAGATCGACGTACCACCGTTTATGAATACATAACCGGTTTGAGACCTTGAGTTGTATGGATCCGATAAGTAACCTGCATCAGCAAAACCAAATAAACCTTTCTTGTTATAGTTAGTATAAAATAAACCAAAGTCTATCGTTCCTTGTAGGTAACGCAGAACATGTTTAATACCATTCCAGTGCCTTTTGGTCGGACAAGAACTAAATCTTGCTAGGAGGTTCATGGCAAAATATATGTCTGGTCTAGTGTGGCTAGCCAAGAACATTAAAGCTCCTATAGCACTGAGGTATGGCACTTCAGGACCAAGAACTTCTTCATTGTCCTTCTTTGGACCAAATGGATCTTTATCCAAGTCAAGGCTTCTCACAACCATTGGGCTGGTCAATGGGTGAGCCTGGTCCATATTAAACCTCTTGAGTACCTTTTCTGTATATGCCATTTGATGCACAAGGATTCTATTATTTATGTACTCAAGTTGCAGCCCAAACAGAATTTAGTTTTACCTAGGTCTTTCATTTCAAATTCTCTCTTTAAATACTCTACTGTTTGGGCGATTTTACCAGGGGTTCCAAGTATGTTTAAATCATCAACATACACTGCTATAAGAACAAACCCTTTGTTTGCAAACTTCTTAATAAAAATACATGGACTGATCGGGTCATTCCTATAGGCTTCCTTAGTTAAATACTCACTTAATCGATTATACCACATTCGACCACTCTGTTTCAGTCCATAAAAGGATTTGTTCAGCCTAATACAGTACTGTTCTCGAGAACCACTCTTATCTTTGAGCTCAATACCCTCTGGTAATCTCATATAAATTTTATTATCCAGTGGACCATATAAGTATGCGGTTACAACATCTATTAACCGCAAATCTAGTTTTTCTCTTATAGCCAGACTTATTAAGTACCTAAATGTTGTTGCATCCATCACAGGGGAGTATGTCTCCTCATAGTCTATTCATGGTCTTTGAGAGAATCCTTGTGCTACAAGCCGTGCCTTATATCTCACGATTTTATTACTCTCATTTCTCTTCCTTACAAAGACCCATTTATGACCAACTGGCTTTATATTAGGTGTTGTCCTTATGATTGGACCAAACACACTTCTCTTCTTTAAAGAGTTTAACTCCACGTCAATGGCTTCTTTCCATTTTAACCAATATTTTCTTTGAGTGCACTCTAATATAGACGTGGGTTCATGATCCTCATGTATCTCAAGTGCTACCTTGTATGCAAATATTTCATTGATGTCGACATCCTTATGGTTCCATTGAATTCCAGACATGATATAATTGATTGAGATCTCATTATTATTAATACCTTCAGGTTCTTGAGGTTCAGCGTCCCAAACCTCATTTTGTACCTTAGGATTTGCTGCGGCCATGTCTGTAATTTCCTTAACCTCGGTCTGTTTTGCACCTTTAGACTTCCGAGGATTCTTATCTTTGGAACCTATGGTCTACCTCATTTCAAACGTGGCTTAGAATCTGTAGAAACTTGATTATTGTGTTCCTTTTTGAACATCAATACGTACTGGTGCATTACAAGCTGGTATGTACGATTTTGTTACTCTCTTTGGGTCAGCAAAGGAATCTTGCAATTGATTAGCTAGCTTCTGTAAATGAATAATCTTTTGAACCTCTGCATCACATGCTAGAGTTCGAGCATCTTGCCAATTAAAGGATGTTTGATTCCATGTTAATTCTTTAACCAGCTTGCTAGTCTCACCACCTAACATAGGGAATTCGGACTCAACAAAGTGACAGTCCGCGTATCTGGCCTTAAATAAATCTCATGTGGTCGGCTCAAGATACTTTATAATAGTGGGAGAATCATATCCAACATATATTCTCATCCTCCTTTGAGGTCCCATCTTAGTTCTCTGTGGTGGAGCAATAGGTACATAAGCGGCACACCCGAATGTTTTGAGATGGGATATGTCTGGCTCATGACCCATTAATAGTAGGGATGGATAATATTTGTGTTCACTAGATGGCCTGATGCGTATAAGTTATGTTGCATGTAAGACTACGTGTCCCCAAGCCGACATAGGGAGCTTCGATCTCATTAACAATGGCCGAGCTATCAATTGTATTTGTTTAATGAAAGATTCAGCTAATCCATTTTGTGTATAGACATGTGCCACAGGATGTTCCACACTCACCCCCATGGACATATAGTAATCATTAAACGCTTGGGATGTAAATTCACCAGCATTGTCTAGACGTATAGCCTTAAGTGGAAAGTCTGGAAAATGTGCTCTTAGTCTTATAATTTGAGCCAACAGCCTAGAAAATGTTAGGTTCCTTGTGGATAACAAGCAAACGTGTGACCATCTGGTTGATGCATAGATCATAACCATAAAATATCTACACGTCCCACAAGGTGGGTGTATTGGTCTACATAAATCAACTTGTATCCTTTCCAGAAAGTTTAAAGTCTCTTTATTGACTTTTACTGGTGATGGCCTTATGATAAGTTTCCCTTGTGCACATGCTACACACGTGAGATGTTTAGGGATAACTTTTCTTTCTTTAAGAGTGTGCACATTCGAATTCTTAATCAGTTTACGCATCATATTTGAACCCGGATGGCCAAGCCAGTCATGCCATAGAGTGAATTGCTCATTGAAAATTTTATTCTTTGCCAAGTTAGCTTCTATCATGTTAATCTTAGCATGGTATAAACCAGTGGCTAGTCCAGGTATAGTCTCTAGGACCTTCTTATGCCCATTCACGATTTCAGTAATGTATAGAAATTCTTTGTTTCCTTCACCCTTTGTTTCAACATGATAATCATTCAATCGAATGTCTTTAAAGCTCAATAAACTTCTCTTAGAGCTGGGTGAGTACAAGGCATCACTTAGTTCAATATGTGTGCCATTAGGTAATAATATGTGTGTTTGGCCGTAGCCTTCTATTAAGCTTGCTATACCCGCAATTGTACTAACATTGGCATTTTTTATTGTGAGATTAATAAAATATATTTTGTCCATCAAAATTATGTGGCTGGATCCACTATCCACCACAAGTACACTCTTGTCCTCAGCCATTTCTATATAGGACAATAATTTATGTTTTAATATTAATAACACAATTATATAAAATAAAATCCTTGAATTTAAACCAAAATAATTATCCATACATGATGTGATCACGGGATCGGTCCTTCGGCCAAGAACACTCGCAGCCCTCGGACACTACCCGGCCACCACTCGGACGCCTCTCAAACTCTCGGACAACCTGTACTGGCGACCAGGAGCTAGCGTAGGCGACCAACGAGGCATCATTCAACCCCCCCCCCAGGATCATCAAGGCGGAGCAAGACAAGCCACCAATGGACATTTCAACCCAAGCTCACCCCCCCCCCCCCCCAATGGCTCATGGCTAGCATCACCAATGAAGAGCCTTGAGTCTTGACCAGCTTTGGGAAGCTTGATTCGCGTGTCTTCACCATCACACTAGTGTGAAGACACCCCTAAACCATTAGAAGTAGCTGTACTCTTTTTCCTACTTTGGGTATGTCCCAATGGGTTTACCAAAGAGGTTTTAACGAGGCAGCGACCCTAGTGCATCTCCACTTCGTTCCCACTTGGCTTGTGATCTTGAAACATTTAAAGAGAGACTTAGGAGCCAAGGAAGTGAAGATTATTTCACCACGTCCCAGCCAAAGACGTGGCCACCCTATCCCCTTCCCTTCTTTTCTTTTGAATTTCTTCTAGATCCCTCTATGACCGTTAGATTGGTCTTTGCTTTGCTTTATCTTTGCTCTTGATTTTTGGCCATGTGTATGGTTTAGATCATGGCCACGTCTCTAGGGTTTTAGAGTCTCCTTATGTAAGCCTCACTATATAAAGGCATCAACCCTCATTGTAAAAGGCAGACTTGAAGTATTGAATTAAATTTCACAAGAGAGAATCTTGTTCTTGTCTCACCTCTCTCCTTAGTCCAAGTCCGGGACTTGACTACCGAGAAACCCTAGCTGATCTCGAACCGGGTTCGACATCGACTAGTTGACCGTATCACGGGCCGAGCCATCTCCCGTGTGTCGTCGCATCAAACCACCTTCGCGTCCATCCCTACCGTATCACGTCCGGTTCCTACCATTCGTTGTACTTCCGCTTCGACTCCACCTTCCTTATCGCATCACCGAGAATCCTTACCGCAACACCAAGGATTCTTACCGCCGCGTTGCCGAGAGCCGTTCTCGCAGTTTACCTTCAAACTCCGGGAACCGATCTCCGCATCGTCCGTATCGCGACCGCGACTGCTCGACCGAAGCCGAGACCAAAGGCCGGATCTCTCGATCCGCTTGTTCGTTTCAGCTCATCTCTCGCTCCCACCGTTTGTTTCCTCACTGGATTCAAATGTCCGAGCCTTGTCTGAGGAAAGCCTCATCTAGTTTCCTCGGCCCGAGAGAGTTTCGTTCCGTCCGTCCGCATCGACCGTCCGTCCGTGCGACTCGGTAGACGACCGCGTCCGGCGGACACATCAATACATAACCGCAATTTAAAGCATAAAAACATAGAAATTAAACCAAAGCAAAAACCGAAATTAGGTCATCATCCTTAAGGAAATCGGAAGTTTCATATGCTAGTGAATCATCATTCTCATGGTCGAAGTCACCTTCACCATCGAGATGCACATAGTTGGCTTCTGGGTTCTTCTTTAAAATCTCTTGATATGCATCAATAAGGTGCTTGGGTGTTCTGCAATTCTTTTCCCAATGGTTAGACATACCACATCGGTGACAAACCGATTTAGCCTTGAATTGTGGTTTCAAAGGACCCACGGCCCCTACCACCACGGCCACGGCCTCCACGGCCATAAACATCAAAGCGGCTAGCTTGGTATTGTCCACGACCACCACGTCCTCTACCACCACGGCCACGGCCATAGTGTCTTTCTCTGTGGACATAGTTGGTCTCCTTGGGCTCTTTAGGCTCTTTAGGATTTTTCTTTGCCAAATCAACCTTGTGTGCTTCTGGTAATGGGGCTGTACCAGGAGGTCTCATTGCACTATTCATCATCAACAGCTCATTGTTCTTCTCAGCTAGCTGTAAACACGAGATTAGGTCCCCATAGGTGTCAAAACCCTTTTCACGATACTGTTGCTGAAGTAGTATGTTGTTAGTGCTAAAAGTAGACAATGTCTTCTCTAGCAGCTCTTTCTCGGTCTCCTCAGTACCACACAACCTAAGGAGTGAGACAATCCTGAAAAGCTCTGAGTTATACTCATCCACGGATTTGTAGTCCTGGATCCTTAGGTTTTTCCAATCAAACTCAGCCTTTGGTAGGAGCACCGTCTGTTGGTGTCCGTATCTGCGTTTAAGCTCTGTCCAAAGGCCAAGAGGATCTTCAATGGTGAGGTACTGATTCTTGAGACTCTCAGCAAAGTGATGGCGCATATGCATAATGGCCTTGTACTTTTGCTTGTCAGTACAGTCAAAATCTTCCTCAATGCATTCAAACAAATCCTTTGATTTCAGATGGATCTTAGTATCCAATGCCCATTGCAAGTAGTTGTCTCCAAAAGCATTCAAGGCAGCATAGTCTAAGTTGTTGAGCCTTGCCATCTGCATAACACAGAAATAGACAACCGATCATTAGCATGCGGTAATAAGAGACCAATCCATGCAATAAATTTTAAACTTAGGTCATGCGGTATTTGAGACCGAAACATGCCTTAGGCCATGCGGTATTTGAGACCGAAACATGCCTTGCCTTTTACTCAAATTTCGTGGTTTAATTCATGCATGCAAGACAACAAACCTAGATAGAATACTAGCATGCAATAATTTCCTTTTTACTAGATAGAATTTCCTTTTCTTAAGTTTTCCTTTTCCAATTAGGATTTTAGTAAATGTTTTTCTAGGCTTTTAGATAACTACTTGAATTAATTTAGAAGTTATCCTAATCTATGTTTTAACAATCCTAGAACAAGTCTATGAGTTCCAGTTTTATGTTTCATGCATCCGAAATTTTACAAGAACTGTTTATGTTATAATTGATTCAATATTGTTTCTATGTAAGTTTTGATTTTTATAATCCTAAAAATAATTCTATCCAATTCGATTTTAGGATTCAAGCAGTCGAAATATGCAGAGACAATTTATGCGATGATCTATTCTCTAAACACCCTTAACATGATCCGATTTTTAATACTCAAGATGCATGCAACACAATAAACAACCAAACAATAACAATCAACCAAATTTTAATCATGATATAGTAGATTCAATTCACAAGAAATCTAACAACCTAAACATTATACAATCCGATTTTTAAAGTTTTAGGATTTAGAGATCTCAAGGTTTGTTAGTTGTGTACTTGCATGTTTAGGGTTCAATAGTTTTAAGATCATGTTCGATTATATGTGTCAAATAGGTTTGATATTACCTTAACACCAATAGGGGTTGACCGGTTTTGATCTGGGAGCTAAAGACCTTAGATTTTCCCTTGATCACGAACCACGAACCACGATCTGGTACTAGACAATGAACCGATCACGAACAGGATCACAAACAGCGCCCTTCTCACGAACAGAAACCAAACCGCTCACGTACAAGACTACGAACCTCGAACTACTTTTAGATAGAACTTTGATCACGAGCACATGCTGCTTAAACTGATCTCGAACAAGAACTAGTCACGAACAGGGGTTGATCGTGAGCTAGTGTGGGAAGAAGGGTTTGGGAAGAACAAAAGAGGAGAGGCGGCGGTTTAGGGTTTATAGGGTTTTACTCAGCTGTATCTCTAAGGCAATCGTGCTGATAACGTGTTGTAAAATTAGAGAGTTCAAAGTGTAGAATCTCTTATTCTTATTTCATAGAATTGATAGAGGTTACATATATATAGTAAAGTCTATGCCTTATCACAATAGGAAACACAAAACACTTAAGCCGACATAAGCTAAGGCTAATGGCCGATGGGCCTTCTTGTTTTGACCGATGGGCTTCAAGTCTTGGACAGCCTATGGACCGTGTATAGGCTTGGTTATGGAGTCCATCCTTAAGTGGTTTATAACACATGGGGTATTTAATTTGTTTTTAAAAAGAGTCGGGTTGTTTCACCAAGCGGAGGGAAATTCATTTAGAGTGTGGTAGTTGGGTCTATCTCTGTCTCCAACCTTACCGGCAGCGTTCTTTCCTTCACCGCATATCTCAGAAGCTCGCACATAAGTTATTTGGTTCATTTCAGTTTGAAGAGAAGGTTGGTGTAATGACCCTCACCAAGAGTAGAAATCTCAAAATAAAAGATCGAGAAAATGGCCCGGAAAAGACGTAAGAAAGAAGAAGAAGGAAAACAAAGGTGAATGGCCAAGAGAAGCCCGAGAAAATATTCGTAAGTCGAAGAATGGCCGAGCCAAGACCGGAGTAACCGGATGCACGACCGAGACCCTAAAACCAATTGAGAGTCGAAGAAATTTTTCGGGAAGGTCGAGAGAATTGTCGAGGATCGGGGAAGTTACCGGGTACTCGAGAAAATTGTCAAGACTCGAGGGAGTTACCGAGTACTCAAGAAAATTGTCGAGACTCGAGGGAGTTGCCGAGTACTCGAGAAAATTGCCGAGAGCTTGAGGGAATCTGCCGATGACCCGAGAAATTGCCGAGACGTATCGCCGAGGCGTACTGTCCGAATTGCCCGAGAGTTTGCCAAGTGTTGCCGAGCGGAGTGTCCGAACGATCGAGAAAGTGATCTGATCGAGATGAGAACTTCAAGTGTGAACGTCGATGGTGATAGACGAAGGATCGAATATTTGTGAGAAAAATTTCTCTTCTCACAAATTTCGACCAATAAGAATTAAGGAAAGTGGGAAGATTATTTTATTCAAAGTGGGATTAGTGGAAGAATTAAAAATTCAAAAAGATTAAGAAGAGATAGTGGGGGATTAGTTTAATCAAGGAGGATTGGTGAAGTTGGCAGAATCCGATTGGTCAAGAGCTAAGGATTAAGCTCACTTAAATCACATACACTAATGGAGATGATCACATTCACTAATAAAAAGAGAATTAGAGGCTTAATGGCATTCGATGATTGGGGGTGAGATTCACGCAGCGCATGCAAGGGTGGAGGAAGACACTTGTCAAAAACCCTTAAGGAAGAAGGTTCCAAAGTGTGCCTTTAAATATGGGATGATCCACTTCATTTGGGGATTACTCTCCTAAATTCTCTCAAAAAACTTAAGTTTTTTTTCAAGAGAAAGAAAGAGAAGAAAAGAGAGAGTTGTTGAGGAAGGTCGAGTTGATCGAGAGGGAGATCAAGAACGACCGAGAGAAAGATCGAAGGAGAAGCACTTGTATCAAGGAGCGGTGTCGCGGTGATCAAAGCGTGCGATAGAAGGAGTTGTCGCGGTTGTTAAGGAGTTTGGTTGCGGATCGAAGCGGTCGAAGAAGCGGGAAGCTGATCGATGCGAAGACAGTCTGATCAAGTGGTGCTGTGAAGTCCGAGTATCATCGACGGTTGCGTAAGAGGTGAGTCTGTGGTAAGTATGTAGAGTCGATGCATGTTGTTGCGGTTAAAGTCCATTGCATGCATGATCAAACTTGGAGAAGTTTAAAAGTGATAAGTCTTGCTTAAAAATTGGGTTCATGCATGACTTGATGAGTAAAGCGATTTGCATTATAAGGCATGATGTTGGTTAAAGATGATTGCATGCATGATTTGGACTTAAGAGACTAAACGGTTTAAGCGGTTGGCTTCCATGCATGATTTGGACTTAAGAGATTTAAGTGGTTAAAGTGTTTGGACCTACATGCGTAAATTGGACTTAAGGATTTAAAAGGGGTTAAATCATAAACGGTTGCATGCATATTGGAACTTGTTGCATTAACTTGCTTAAGTTGATTATATTGGTTGCATGCATGTAGAATAATCCTAAGTTGCTTGATTTACTTTCTTGCTTCTTGTTGATTATTCCATGTTGGTTTTTCTTGCGTGATTACATGCTAATGACCTTGATGTATCATCGCGTGAAAGTGTGGTGGTGGGTTTTGGTTGTAGCCTAGCCTCTTGAATTTGTTTCTCGAGTCTTGGCTAGGTTAGTGTGTCGATATTTCTGTTTCCGAAAGTGTATGTCACGTGTGAGTTCTCGACGACCACTCACGCGGGGACTATGTTACGGCTGGCTAGCTACCAGCGTAACCGCTACATGACGATGTAGCTATTGGTGGGTTCATGCCAGAGAACTTTGTGGTCTCGGCATGGGAAGTGTTGGAACGGAACAGATTATCGAAGGGCCCTAGGAGTAAAGAGTCTTGAGTAATCAAGTGTCCCTTGTTTATGTCTAGTCGTCTTTACATGTTGCGTGTTGAGTGTTGTTAAAGAGTCTACGGTATTGTAAGTATCTAGACGTCTTAGTAAGTTGTGTATGAGATAAGAGTCTAAGGTTCAAGTAGTCCTTGTTTCCTTAGGTCGTCTTTCTCTTATGGTGGCAAGTTTAGATCGTTCGAATGAAGTCGTAGAGATCTAACCTCACTTGCATGTTATTGTTTGAATTGCTTCCGCTAAGCTTTTGTTGCGTTGCTTTGATGTTGTTTGCTAGCTGTTGTGGCTTGCTAGCTTTCTTTGATTGCCCGGGTAGTCGGCTTGGGGAGAGTAGTATCCTGTTTAGGATAGAAGGGGTACCCAGACTCATTGAGTAATCTTAGATTACTTTGTCTCATTTGTTGTGGTTTTGCAGGGAAACCTAAGTGAGTCTAGAGCCGGAGCAAACGTTAGGGTACCGGATAGGATTTTCTTGTGTTTCTTGTAAAACCCTATATTTTCTTAAAAGAATAAGTGTAAAGTTTTCCGACTATCTTTATATATATTACTTTAATGATTTATTTGCGATGAATTATCTTATTAAAGTGATATATATACGGTTTTCAGGAAAGCATGGCAAGTTGCAACTGATACTCGGCCTAGTCCGGGCTAACACAACGCACCAGGCCGCGAGGGTTGCAAAGCCTAAGTAACCTCGGCTGCGGGTGGGACTGTGCTAGGGAGGACCGGTCGGGAAGTCTGCAGCTTCCATCCCTCGACCGGATCACCTTGGTGCAATTCCGCAAGTGGCGTCCCGTGGCTGTCCGATGGCCTTCGTGGTCATAGTACGGTTCGGGGGCGTTACAGTTGGGGCCGTGGCGTATTGGCTCAAGTCTTCGCTAGGGTCGCACATTCACTATGGTTTCACGTATCTCTTTTAAAGTCGTATGTTGGTATGATGGTACCGTCCCAAGGAGAGCTACCACCACTACGGGATAATGGCTACAACCTGAGAGAACATTTCATCGTCAACAAGTACAGCTTGGGGGTAAGTCACATGTCGAACTGTTGATTAAATGGAAGGGTCTCACTAATGAAGATGCCACCTGGGAGAGTGAGCAACAACTGGCAGATAGCTTACTGGACTTTTCAGCAAACCTTGAGGACAAGGTTAGTGTTGGAAATTCTTGTAGCAAAGTTGGTTTTTTATTTAAAAAAAAAAAAGGTTAGTGTTGGAGGGGAGAGTATTGATGGGCTCGACTGTGACAAGCGGCCTGTGCCAATTACGAGGCCTAATCCACAATACAATTATTAGGCGGTGGAGGAGCATGGGTGACTTGGTGTTTTGTATTTTGGTTTTTAAGTATTTTTAGATAATTCTCGTTGTTGCTTTAGAGTTATCTCTTGGTGTTCTGCTTATCTTTTTGGGACTCAATAGCCCTCTTTCATATAAAAGTAAAAAAAACAATAGAAAAGAGGTAGTTTAAACTACCCATTAAAACACTTTTGTGTCTTGTGTTCTTAAAACTCTTATTGGGACTACCTGTCAGCTTGTAAAATTTTTGCACCAAAAGGGAACCAAATGCTAAGAAACCATTGAGAGTCTCAAAATTAAGTTAACCAGATAATGGTTTGTATCCGTGAATTGTTTACCAATCCAACTTTAACCATCAAAACACAAACTAAACTGTAATTAAACCGATTACAACTAAAATGAAATTAATTTTCAGTTTCTTCAAAATCTTTACAACTCTTCCACAAAATTTAATATTGTGTTCAATGAACATAATTTTTTTTCTTGTGAACATAGAAGAAGATGATATCTTTATTAGAACTAGGTATTAGTCCATGCAATGGGTGGTTGCATGCATAATGGTTTTTGTTATATTTCTGAATATTTATAAAACCAATATTTTGTTCTTTTTTCTATTAACAATAACATAATAAAATAATAGATTTGTTCTTAAGATTGACTTATAAAAATGTATCAAACAAAGTTATCCAAAAAATTAGTAATTATGTATGAAAATATTATGTATAAATATTCCTCATTTCAAAGTTTAAAAAGTATAAATAGAAGATATATATATATATATATATATATATATATATATATATATATATATATATATATATATATATGTATACAACTATAAATATAGCTAACAAAAACAAAATAAAAATATGAAAATTTAACGAAAAAATTTTTATCTTGAAAGATAAATAAATTAGTGGGAGAATGAATTTTATAATAATTATTGGGTAGGAGTTACATTTGAGTTAAATGTAGAATTACACATGATATTAAATGTGAGATAATTAGAATTAATTTTTTAATTTGTTTATTTTAAAAAAAATTTATAAAAGAAATACCAAGTGGCCCAATGAAATTTTAAACTTACACATCATTTGGTTTTTTGTTGATAAACTCATACATAAATTTCAAATTCATATTTTTTTGTAAGTGACAAAAACTAAATTAGTTTTCTTATAAAATCATATGAACTTCAATCTAAAGATTTTTCAAAATCCCAAGGAAAAATTCTATTTTTTGGTTTCTTTTTTTTTTTTTTAATTTTCACTCATCAATGTAAATTATAGTGCTAGATTTTATACTAATGGTTTCATCTTTAGAGGATTTAATTAGATGGTATATTTTAAAAATTATATTCTTTTCTATATTTTACTCCATTTAAATTTGAGTGCTAGAAGAGAATAGAGAATTAGATATGGAATCTTTTAACCTCATGATCATGTGTGGTGAATATAGTAGAAGAATATTAAAAAATAATTACTTATAAGATGATAATCTAAAATAGACAATGGAGATAAACCTTTTAGAACATAAAAATTAATGTAATATAGAGAGAATGAAAGAATGAGAGAATAAGAGAATATGAATAGAAGTGATGTAAAATTATATTCAGAAAAATAGGAGTTACAATTCTAATTTATTATGTGTTTAATACATTTAAGTGGAGGAATATAGTTAGTATTTAGGGGTTACAATTCTAATTTATTATGTGTTTTAATACAATTGAGTGGATAAATTTAATTCATGCATAATTTATATAATTTCAGTTTTATATTAAAGTGTGAGTTAAGTGTCATGATTAAATATTTTTTATTTGTAATTTGAAATAAATAATTTTCTTAATTGCATTGCTAAATGGACCAATAAGGAGAGAGTGAACCTTTCTTTTATATATATGATTTTATAGCTTATTTATATTTCATACAAAATGAGTAAAGTTGTAAGCCATAAGTTATTTATATCATAAATAAAGAGATAATTAATATTTATAATTAATCACTTTTATGAATAAGTTCAAATGAAACTTAAATTTTAAATTGAATGGTCGTTTTAACCTTCATTTATAACAAAAACGTTGATTAACTCATATTTAACATAAATAAACTTGTATATAAATATATTATTTTCCACTTTTTAGAACCACCCACAACAAAAACTGAAACCATTGGCAAAAGAAATTCTATTTTTTTATTGAAATATTACCAAACTCTCTAAAATAGAATGAAGACAACTGTTAGTCTTTTAACTCTTCTATTTCTTGTTTTATCATGTAAATTTAATCTTTGTTAGTGACGATGCTATGTAGATTTTTTTAAATTTTCTTGAAATGTAAATCTTATAAACTAATTTATATTTTGGAAATAATATAGGTGCGCTAAATATCAAGGCAAAAACTTATTTGGAAGAGAACACTCACTCTTTCACCTCGGCAACAAGCCCTCAAATTAACTATAAAATAGGTGAACTTCCACCAGATGAACATCTTGGAGTTTCGGCTGCTACAAATATAATTGGTTTCTGTCAAGAATGTACACATCATTGTTTGAGAAGAAAACGGATTATTGGTGAATGTCGATGGTTTGTTTGTCATTGCTCTACAAAAACAATTGGTGTTGGATTGTAAAATTTTACTAGATACTTATATATAATATAATGCAAAAGTAATTTTTTTTGGTTAAAGTTCTCTCTTCTTATTAATTTTATACTAGATATCATTTTAATAAACCAAATGTTATATCATTTTTTGAAAGTGGTAATTATGAAAACATAGATAATTAACTGAAATTTTTTGACAAGTTAGAAAAAATTTGTTGCTGGAATTTCAGTTTTGCTAGGTAAACAATTGTGTTAAACTTAATGACAGTTTTGCTCTATTTCAAAATTGTCGTTAAATCGTTACAACTTCTTACCAATTCCTTTCTCACTAATTCCGGAGCCTAGATTATCATGTGCAGTCGATTAGTTATATATACAAATAGATTATGCACCATATCGTTAAGTACGTAATCCATTTTTACAAGTAAGCGGAAGTATGTAAATGAAGTGAAATTTTCATTGTTGACGCAGTTTTGGAACGAACTTAGTTAAGAAATTGATTTCATACTTTTCACCTTTTTCTTCTGCTCTCCAAACATCTTTTGTATATCGTCGTCTTCATAATCTTCCTCATTCCTAACAATAATACTGGCGAGATGGCTTCAGAGATGTCCTAACCATATCAACAATGACACCCTCCACGCCGACAAGATATAGCAAATAAATCACCTCCACAATACTGCTGAAGGTAATAAAAGATCGGTTGTTTCAAAGATAAAAAAAAATATAGGAGGCGGGAGAGAAAGGATAACATTTAAAAACGGTCCTGCAAAAAATACAAAGTGTCGGTAAAAATTGCGATAGATCCAGTTTGTTTCAGCAATTTAGACACAGAGATTAATGTGCAGTCAAAATCCAGAACATAAAAGTTTAAAGAGGTATTAGGTTAAAACTTGGAGAAGAAGAACTTTATTAATCTTGACAACTCAAAGTCTTTACAAGAGAAACGTTTCATATTTATATGAGGGGAACTTGGACTGATACCCTAGACAGGTGTCCTATTGGCACATGATAACACTAGATCCAAAAACCCCAAATTTATTGTTGAGAAAGCTGTGTGGCAGAGTTCCTTTTGTCGAGAACACTCCATTTGTATGTGTGGTCCTGTTGCAGTGTTTTGGCGCCAAAATTGGAGTCTTGTTGGGCTTCGCAAGATCCATAAATGATGTTGGGCTTGGACCGGTTTTGCGGAGCAAAACCTCTGGAACAATTGGAGCAATTGGAGGTTCCTTGTTCATGCTAATACACCCCCTCAAAGTTGGTGTCGGAGGATCGGAGACGCCGAGTTTGTATCTCAAATCATAGAACGGTTCTTGAGGTAGAGATTTGGTGAAGATGTCAGCAATCTGATACTCTGCAGGGATGTTTTTGACCACCAAAGCATCTTGTGCAACCCTTTCACGAACATAGTGAAAATCCACATCAAAATGTTTAGACCTGGCATGTAAGGCTGGATTAGCCGTGAGATAAACAGCTGAAAGGTTGTCACAATATAGTTCTGGAGTATCAGTCTGATAAACACCAACTGAACCAAGCAATGTAGTGATCCATTTAAGCTCAAAAGCAGCAAAGGACATGGTTTGATATTCAGCTTCGGTTGAGGACTTGGAGACAGTAGGATGTCGTTTTGCAGACAATGATATGATGTTTGTTCCAAGATAAGTGCAAAAGCCTCCTGTAGATCTTCTAGTTGCTTTGCAACCTGCCCAGTCACTATTGCAGAGCAGAGTCTGTTCTTGAACTAATGTTAACTCCCATATTAACTGTGCCTTTTAAGTACCGTAGAATACGTTTCAAAAGCTGAAAATCAGCTACAGTTGGAGCATGCATCTTCTGGCACACGAAATTGACCGCAAACTGAAGATCTGGTCGAGTAAGTGTTAAGTACTGCAGTTTTCCTGCTAAACTTCGAAAATAAGTAGGATCAAGGAAAGCTTTGTCATGTCTTTCATCTCGATCAAGCTGTAGAGGTAAAGGGGTTGGCATAGGAGCACAAAGCATGCCAGCAGTCACCAAAAGATCTTTAGCATACTTCTCTTGATTCAAAAACAGACCACCTTCATGAAAATATGCTTGTATTCCCAGAAAATAATGAAGAGGACCTAAGTCTTTCATTCTAAATTCCTTGTTCAGACATTCCAAAAATCCTTGAATCAGCTGATCATTACTGCCAGTCAAGATCATATCATCAACATATAATAGTAGATACATGATGTCCTTGCCTTGTCTGTAGATAAACAACGAGGGATCTGGGATACTGCAGAAGAAACCAAACTTTAGCAGATAGTTGCTAAACTTATCGAACCAGGCACGAGGGGCTTGTTTAAGTCCATAGATAACCTTTTTAAGTTTGCACACATAATCTGGTCTTAAAGGATCTTCAAATCCAGGAGGTTGCTGCATATAGACTGTTTCTTTAAGATCTCCAAGCAAGAAGGCATTTTTCACATCTAGCTGCTTAATGTTCGAATTCTTAGCAACTGCAGTGTGAAGAACAGATCGAACAGTATCTGTTCTGATTACCAGACTAAAGGTTTCAATGAAATCAACTCCTTCTTCATGATCATACCCCTTAGCAACTAATCTTACTTTTAACTTGTCAAGACTGCCATCAGCATTGAGCTTTGTTCTGAAAACCCATTTACAACCCAGAACATGCTCAGCTTCCTCGGGTGGAGCCAAGTCCCATGCATCAACTTCACGCATCGTAGACATTTCTTCCCCCATAGCGTCAGTCCAACCTTCATCTTGTAAGGCAGCCTTTACTGTTTTAGGTTCAGGATAGTTGCTTTTTACTGTGAACAGCACATATTTAGGATTTGGTTTGACGATTCCTGACTTGGCTCGAGTGATCATCGGATGAGTAGATGTTGTTGGTGGAAGATCTTCACTAGTATTGATATCATTGATTTCTGCTGTGTTAGAAGGTTCTTGATTCATGTCAACAACTTCGTCATCTGCAGGTGAATCAACTCTCTGGATGGAGACAGGATCAGGAGACGGTGATCTTGAAGGCAAAGGAGGAAATTCTTGTTCTGAAAAGAGAGAATCCGACATAATTTGAGGAACTATGCTTGACGATGAGACAGTCTGAGACGAAGACTCATTTATATCCATCCTGCTAGCGGAAACAAGAGAGCTGTTGCCTATAGAAGCAGGGTCAAGGCCTGACGTACACTCAGAACTCTCTGTTTCTTTAGCAGTAGACAATAATGAGGAACTCTCTGTTGAAGAAGAAATAGAACCGGATTGCCAGGCTGAAAGCAATGGAGTTGTAGCCTTTGAAGCATAGTCATGATATATTTCTGTATATGGAAACCGATTTTCATCAAACAAGACATGTCTACTGATATAGATTTTTCGAGTTGGAGGATGCAAGCACCTATAGCCTTTGTACTTCTCATTGTACCCCAAGAACACACAGTGCAGAGATTTTGGATCGAACTTATTTATGCCATAATCACGAAGATAAGGATAGCATGAGCATCCAAAAACTCTTAGAGCAGTGTAAATTGGAGTCTTCTTATATAAAACCTCATAAGGACTAGCTTTATTATGCAGCACAGAGGAAGGCAACAAATTTCCTAAGAAATTTGCAGTGAAAAAGGCTTCAACCCAAAGTTCTTGTGGTGCATGACTCTGAAACAACATCGACAAACCAAGTTTTGTAATATGCATGTGTTTGCGTTCAGCAAGACCATTTTGTTTTGGTGTATGAGGACGCGAAATGAGCTGTTTAATCCCTTCATTTGAGAGATGAGTAGTGAATCGTGTACTGATAAATTCACCCCCTCCATCACACTGGAACATCTGAATCTTTAATTTGAGTTGATTCTCGACTAATTGTTGAAATTGCAGAAAAAAATAGAGTAGAAGTCTGATTTTCTCTTGAGAGGATAAAACCATGTGAATCTTGAGAAATGATCAACAAAAATAACATAGTAGTGAAATCCTTGAGGAGAAACAATTGGAGAGGGACCCCATAAATCACAGTGAATGTGTTCTAGGGGCTTAGAAGAAACATAGTCTGAAAAAAGAAAAAGTAGTCTATTGATCTTTCCTAGTTGACAAGCTTCGCATATATGAGAAGGTGCCTTATTCAGAACGATAGAGTTGTTTCTTGACAAGAGCTGCAGAATCTCACTGTGTGGATGACCGAGCCTTTGATGCCATATCTCTTCACTGGCTACTTGTTGTCTATTGGAGTAGAGGGCAGCATAGCTTGGAATCCTTTAACACATAGAGACTATTGTCCTTCTTTCCTATCGTGAGGAGCTGTCTTGTCTGCAGATCCTTTATTTTAACATAGTGTGAGTCGAATTTTACAGCATAAATAATCATCAGTCAACTTAGAAACAGATAGGAGCGACTTAGTGATATTAGGGCAAACCAAAACATCTTTTAGAGGTAACTTACCTTGAAGAATTGTGGAACCAACATGCGTTATTGGGAGAAACTCACCATTTCCAACAATCACTGAATCTGTTCCTGCATACAGTTGAGCATTCTGTAAGGCAACTGTTGAGTTTGTGATGTGTGCTGTAGCACCAGTATCGGAGATCCATTCCTGCCCTGCAGAATATTCCTGATCAGACAGCCTCATTGCAGCTAAAGCTTGAGCAAAGTCGTTGTTGTAATATTCCTCTTCAAAGCGATGATTACAGTTGTAAGCAGAATGTCCAGACTTTCCGCATATCTGACAATGGTCGATTAGACTGAAACTGTTGATGAAAACCTCTGCCTTGTGTTGAATAACCACGACCACCTCTGCTGTGACTTCCTCTACTCTGAGCTCTGCCTCTGTTTGAACGACCTCCTCGAGAGTGACCACCTCGATTGCTGTAACTACCGTTGTTGTTGCTTGAGTAAGAGTGTGAGTTTTCATTCTTATTGGTATAAAAAGTTTGATGCAGTGTGACTGCAGTTGCAGCTTCGTATGCTTTAATCTTATCTTCAAAGTTTGTTAGCTTGAAAACAACATCATCAAAACATGGACCTGGATAGGTTTCCATAGACTCTTCAATCACAGTGCAAATAGACTCGTACTCACGACCTAGACCAGTCAAAACCCTAGAAATCTTCTCATGTTCTGACAGAGGAGATCCAATAGAATCAAGTTGATCACATAGGGACTTTATTTCAGCAAGATACACAGCCATAGACTTTCCCAACTTATCTATAACATAAACTTTCTTCTGCAGATCTAGCTTCCTAGTGGTAGAAACACGGTCGTATCGTTTAGCAAGAGAAAACCATACCTCAGAGGAAGAACGAAGACCATAGACACTTTTGAGAGCTGACTCAGAGAGAGATCCAACTAGCCAGGCCATAACGAGCTGGTCTGCATGCATCCACCTCATGAACTTTGGATTGCTAACTTCTGCAACTCGATCTCCAGTCTGAACCACCATTGTTGGAGAAGGACGAGGTGTGGCACCAGTAACGAAACCAAGAAGCATTTAACTGGATAAAAACTGCTCAAACTGCATTTTCCAGAGCAAGTAGTTGTTGTCATTTAGCTTCAGAGTAACACACTGAGAAATAGTCACTGTCGGTGGAATAAACGTTGCTGCAGAAGAAACTGGGAAAGGAGGCATAGTAGGTTGAGGAATCGGTGGTGAGATGGTAGGTTGAGGAATCGGTGAAGAGGCTGAAAGATTTAGAGGAGCAGAGATTTGAGATGTGGTAGGTTGAGAAATTTCTGCTGCAGTTTCAGATGTCATGACTGCAACAGCTGAAATCGGTTGTGAAAACAAAGAAACTGAAGCTAAATTTTCCATAGCTCTGATACCATGAAAGCTTAAAGAGATATGAGGTTAAAACTTGGAGAAGAAGAACTTTATTAATCTTGACAACTCAAAGTCTTTACAAGAGCGACATTTCATATTTATATGAGGGAAACTTGGATTGATGCCCTAGACAGGTGTCCTATTGGCACATGATAACACTAGATCCAAAAACCCCAAATTTATTGTTGAGAAAGCTGTGTGGCAGATGTTCCTTTTGTCGAGAACACTCCATTTGTATGTGTGGTCCTGTTGCAGTGTTTTGGCGCAACGATTGGAGTCTTGTTGGGCTTCTCAAGATCCATAAATGATGTTGGGCTTGGACCAGTTTTGCAGAGCAAAACCTCTAGAACAATTGGAGCAATTGGAGGTTCCTTGTTCATGTTAATAGAACAAACAACACATCATCGAGAAGATAGGCAGAGCTAAGCGGGAGGGAGCCACGCTTAGTGGCTCGAGAGAAGCGACCATCAGGAAACGTCACAGAGGACGGACTGATGTCAATGAAGTTAACTAAGAGAGAACAGTCTCCAGTCATGTGATGTGAAGCGCCTGTATCAATAATTACATCAGTAAGACTGATTTTACCCGACAATTTTTCAGATGTGGTGGACAGACGTTGGCTTTAAAGCAAGTTGATTAGTTGAGTAATATGGTCTGTGCCGCTGTCGGATGCGGTTGCAACACGAGCGTTGCTGACCCGTCCTCTGCCACGACCTCTGGATGAACAGCCACCACGTTGAGCAGAACGAAAATTGGTGTTTCCACAAACAGAGACGTCACGAGTGTCAGAAGTGGAGGGACGAGTACCACCTTTTTGTTCGAAATACCAATCCGGGAAGCCATGAAGTTGAAAACATTCAGAAACATCATGGCCTTGGCGATGACAATGGGTGCATGAAAGAGTGGAGCGATCGCGAGTCCGAGAGCCAGAGACAGCTGCAACTTGGGAAGCGACCTCCGCTTGAATAGAGAAACCGATGCCCTCTGTTTTGTTCACTTCACGCATAGTCGCAGCATTGATGTTTTGTTCCTCTCGAACAGCACGAGAGTACGCTTGATTCAAAAAGGGATGAGGATCTTGATTAGTAATAGCAGAACGAATGTTGGTAAAGTGAGGAAGATCAAGACCAAAGAGGAATTGATGGACTTTGTCGTCTTCACGGTCCTTGGCAATATCAAGGGCTGCTGCGCAACAGCAGATGCGGCTGGTGTTGTAGTTTTGGAGTTCTTCCCAAAGCTTCGAGAGACGTCCGTAGTACGCCAGAACGGAACGACCATTCTGTCTGCCAGCCGAGATTTCATCCTTTAGGACTTGCTTTCTCACGCCATTCCTGACAGTAAAGTGATCATGGAGAGAGTTCCACAACGTCGAAGCATAGGAGACAAACGACACAGTGGAGTGGAGCTTCGGATCAATAGAGGTATGTATCCAGCCAACAATCATTGATTTTGCAGCAAGCCACATACCCAACTCTGGTTTTGCAGCTGGTTTAGGGATAGTCCCATCGATGAAACGAGTTTATGTTCCGCCTAAAGCGATTCCTTCAACTCAGTTGACCATTCGAGATAATTGTCTTCTGTGAGGATGACAGAAGAAATCAAGGCACCTGGGTTATCAGATGCATTAAGAGAGTATATTTTGGTAGTAGAGGCATCTGTTGCTGCAACGACTTGCTGTTCCGACATGGTAAAAGCAAAGGCAGGAGACAAGATGCTCGAGTAAAAAAAAACAAAGTAGAAGAGTTTTAACGGTGGTGGTTTTTCAAGGAAAACAACGGCGGCGGTGAGAAAAAAAAATAGGTCACAAGAAAAATGCTCTGATACCATGAAATATTTTATGAAGTTGTTGTTATATTCATTCACATAGTGTTGCAATTTATACATACAGAGTTGAGAGTTTATGATAGAGTCATATCTAAGTAAATATTATATACATATTCGAGTATATCGTAATAGATATGAAACGCATGAGAGGATTTTAATTACTTGAGCTGCACATACGATAGTAGAGAAAGTCTTGAATCTGTGACTCGTGTGATTGTGTTTGGAGTTCTTAATATGGCCTTAATCAGAGACAATCCCTTGCACACCGCTGTATTTAAAAAGCTTGATAGCCTCGTCTAATGAGTTTCTTCTCACATCCTTATAGATTTCACATCCTCCATTTGCTAAGAAGAATACCTATAATAACATATATATAAGCAATTCTAGGTAAACAAATTGTTTTGTAACTGACAATGGAGGCGATAAAACAAAATTAGCAATCTTATTGGATAGCTCCTCTGCATATTCCTAATGAATCGAGCCGCATAGGGATGAAAGCTCAAGAAGATAATGGGTCGGTACTTCGTATGGTCGTTTAGAACCTACTCATTTAAAAGATTGAGATTGTTGATCGCAATAAAAATAAATAGGAAAACAATATGTCTTTTACCTTCAAGATGTTGTCAAGAGTTAGACGTAACTTTTTTCTCCATACACTGTATTATCATCAAATTTGAGCTTAGTATTGAATCCTACTAACTGAGTAACTGTATTATCATAAATAAAGGTGTACGTATTACCAGAAATACTTAGTGAGGCAATCCTACCTGCCCGCTATCGGGCCTCAGCCTTCGATTCTTACCGGCTCGCTATCAGGCCTCAGCCTTCGAGTCTTACCGGCTCGCTATCGGGCCTCAGCCTTCGAGTCTTACCAGCTCGCTATCGGGCCTCAGCCTTTGATTCTTACCGGTTCGCTATCGGGCCTCAGCCCTCAAGCTACGGTATCAGGAAGTCTAATCTTTCTCTCGGGCTATCACCCTACAGCGTGCCTTCGAGTCGTCACCCAAAGTCGATATACCAATTATACCCTCAGTGTAGTGACCCTCACTAAGGGCAGAAATCCCAAAATAAAAATTCGAGGAAATGGCCCGGAAAAGACTTAAGGAAGTAGCCGGAGTAAAACAAAGAAGAACGACCACAATAAGTCCGAGGAAAAATTCACAAATCGGAGAATGGCCAAGCCAATACTGAAGTGACTGGAGGAGCGATCGAGACCTCAGGACCGATCGAAAGCTATCAGTTTTTGAGGAAATAGCATCCGCGGAAGAAACGGTCAAGTATCGAGAAAGATGTTCGTGTCATTCGAGACGTACCGATCGTGACGTCCGAGACGTACCGCAAGGGCCGAGAGTAGTCCGGAAACGATCGATAAAAGTTGTCCGGAACTTACCAAGAAGGCCGATAGCCATCGAGAAAAATTGGTCGAGGAAATCCGTCGAGAATGTCGAGGAAATTGGTCGAGACAACCCGTCGAGAATGTCGAGAAATTTGGTCGAGGAAATCCGTCGAGAATGTTGAAGGAATCGACAATGTCCGAGAGACCGAGAGAATTGGCCGGAATTTGCCGAGAGGGCCGAGACATCCGAGAGATATCCGAAGATACTCGAGAGTTGTCGAAGGTTACCGAGGAAGTCCGAGAACTGCCGAGGATGACCGAGAGGTGTGTCCGAGAGGATCGAGAAATCCGAGGGGATGTCGAAAGTGTCGACAGAGTGGTCGGGTTTTGTCGAGAAAATGCGGAAATCGCTTCTCTCACAAGACTGACCAATCCTCTTACATGCAAGTCATGCAGAGATAAATTGGGAGTTGAAGGAAAAATGTTGAGCATGCATTGGGCGGTGTAATGCACGCGCCACATGCAGCCAAATTTTCGCCACTTGTCCAAACGCACTAAGGGAGGAAGAGGAGAGATCAAGCCTATAAATATGGGATTTGTGGCTTCATTTGCTCATTTTCTCTCATTTTCTCTCATTCCACTCAAAAGAAAAGCTTGCTTCTCTCTCTAAATCTAGAGAGAGAGTGTCGAGAGAGAGAGAGAGTTTGTCGAGAGGGAGATTGCCGAGAGAGTTGAGGGAGATCTTCGAAGGAGATCAAAGCGAGGTGCTGCTTGTGTCGACAGAGATTGTCGAGGGAGTTGAGGATCTGCGGTGAAGCTGATCGAGAAGCTGTCAAGTGCGAAGGAATTGTATGATCCGCGGTGCCGTGAAGTCCAATCATCATCGATCCCATCAAGGTGAGTTCTGTGGTAATTGTTTGTTGCATGTAGACTAGATTCTTGGTAGAATCAGTTAAATTGTTGCATGCATAAACTTGGTAGGATTCACGCTAGATCCAGTTAAAGATTACATCGAATTTGAGCTAGGAATCACCATGCAAGATCGCAAGTGAATTTGGTTGCAGTTTAAGCAATTTTGGACTTGCATAAAAATTGGGTTTAGATGCATGCATGATCGAACCTAGTTTTACTTGAAATTATTCTTGTTGAAAACTGGTTTCATGCATGATTAAATGATTAAGTATTTTGCAATATATTGCATAATTTTAATCAAGATTATTGCATGCTTAAATGGACCTTAAGGATTTAACTGATTAAATCGAATAGGTTGCATGCGAATTGAGAGTTGAAGTTTGTTAGAAATTTTGATTGCTTAAAAATGGTTGCATGCATGATTTAAACTTGGTAAAGTTTATTTGCAATTTTGATTGCATAAAATCGGATGAGGTTATTGCATGTTAAATGAACTTAAGGGGATTTAAGGGAATTAAATCATTTGGCCTTGCATGCATA
Source organism: Camelina sativa (assembly GCF_030686135.1). Lineage (NCBI taxonomy): Eukaryota > Viridiplantae > Streptophyta > Magnoliopsida > Brassicales > Brassicaceae > Camelina > Camelina sativa. Next base: position 28,529,648 of record NC_141899.1, on the reverse strand, counting down.
ATTTGGACTTGAGGATTTAAAAAGGGAGTTAAATCATGAACGGTTGCATGCGTATTAGAACTTGTTGCATTAACTTGCTTAAGTTGATTATATTGTTTGCATGCAGGTAGAATAATCTTAAGTTGCTTGATTCATTTTCTTGCTTCTTGTTGATTATTCCATGTTGGTTGTTCTTGCTTAATTGCTTGCATGCGTAGAAAATAATCCTAAGTTGCTAGATTTATCTTTCTCGCTTCTTGTGTGATTAACGCATGTACTTTTCTTGCTTGATTCCTCGCATGCGTGCTTGGTTAATCATAGCTCGGATTGTGGTGGTGTTTTATTTTAGCTAGTCTCTCGAATTTGTTTCTTGAGTCTTAGCTAGTGTAGTGTCGATAATTCTGGTTCCATAAGCGTGTGTCACGCGTGAGTTCCCGACGACCACTCACGCGGGGACACTGTTACGGCTGGCTAGCTACCAGCGTAACCGCTACATGACGATGTAGCCAAGTGGTGGGCGCATTGCTGGTGACCTTTGTGGTCTCGGCATGGGAGATGGTACGGAACAGAACAGATTATCGAAGGGCCCTAGGTGTAAAGAGTTAGAGCATTCAAGTATTCCTTGTCTGAGTCTATTCGTCTTTACATGCGTGTGTTGTTTAAGAGTTAGAATAGTTCAAGTATCCCTTGGTTATTCTAGTCATCTTAGAGAGTTGCATTTGGTTCAAGAGTCTAAGTGTTCCTTAGACGTCTTGTGTTGTGTATAGCGATGTCTAGATCATCGAGTCGAGTCGTTGGATCTCACTTTTCTCGCTTGTGTATGGTTTAAATTGCTTCCGCTATGGCTTTTGTTGCGTTGCTTTGATTACTTACTAGCTTATTTGCCTTGCTTGTTTTCTTTGCTTGCCGGGGTAGTTGGGTTGGGAAGTTAGTATCCTGTTTATGAGAAAGGGGTACCCAGGCTCACTGAGTAATCTTAGATTACTCATGATAATATTTTGGTCTTGCAGGGAAGCCCAAGCTAGTTTAGAGCCGGAGCAAACATTAGGGTACCGGATAGGGTTTTACGTGTTCTTTGTAAAATCCTATATTTTGAAAACGGTTATAATTATTTTCCCGACTATCTTTATATATTGCTTTAATGATTTATTTTCGATAAATTATATTATTAAAGTGATATATACGGTTTTCAGGAAAACATGGCAAGTTGCAAACGATACTCGGCCTTGCTCGGGCCAACACAACGCGTGCTGTGGGACGCAAGGGTTGCAAAGCCTAAGCGAACCTCGGCCGTGGGCGGAGTCGCGTCCAGGAGGACTGGTCGGGAAGCTGCAGCTTCCGTCCCTCGACCGGACCACCAGGGTGCGGTTCCCACAACAAGTAGCGTCTCGGCACCGTCCGATGGCCTCCGTGGTCATAGAGCGGTTCGGGGGCATTACAACGGTGGTTTCAGAGCGGTGTTTTCGAACCCGCGAGCACTTGTGCATTTCAAAGTTTTATCGAGTAAATGTGTCGCAAGAAACATTAGAAACTTTTATCCGGTGGTTTGCTTGTCTAGCTCTAGGGTGAACCGTAGATTGGACTAAGCATTTGACCTTGTTTCTTGTGGGTTTTAGAATGTCTTCAGGTGATTCAGGTTGCAGAGACGGTTCAGGGAGTGAGGGGCCGAGACATGAGGATGTTGGGCATCACAATGGATATTTGTCGACGGAGTCGGAGAGTAGCCATGAGCCAATTGACCCGGAAACTTGGAGGGTGGACGGGCTATTGGGCGAGGATGATTTGGATGTTGGGATTGAGGATGGTGTGTTAGGTGCTAATGACACCGAGTTGTCTATCAAGACTGATCTTTCGGAGTGTTCGGACGAACCAGAGGAGATGGAAGCGGATCAGGATGATCAAACGATCGTATTGGAGGTGGGCGAGTCGAGCCGTGTCCACGTAAGGATAGACGCTCAAGGAAACTTTCAGACCGTGCCAGTTGGAGAGCATGGAGAAGCAGCGTCTAAGTTTACCGAGAGACTGCAGAAATTGTTGTTGGAGCTCGTGGAGGAGCAGAATGATGATACCAATCCCGAGGAGTTTATGCGAGAGTACCCGGATACAGTCGAGAGGATTCTTAACTTCTTGACAGAAGCATACGGGGATGGAGAAGAAGCTAGTGCTGAAGCGAACAGGGTAAAACCCGAGACTGGAGATAGCCGTACAGAGCAGCCGGTAGAAGAGAGGCCGGAGACGGTCGCGAGGATCATGCTTGTACTGAACGAGTTGCAATCACCGCAGAGAGCGAGTGAGGGTGTGGTTGAGCCGATAGTGTTGGAAACCGCGAGAGAAAGAGGTGAAGGAGGTGAAGATCATAAAATCGAGGAACCAAGGACCAGAGAAGTGGAGGTGACCGACGTTTTGTCAAGTGATGACGAGGGGATACCGACGTTTGTGGTAGAACCGATGTATGACCAAGACCCGATACCGAGTGACTTAGACCGAGAAGCTGAGGAAGGTGTGGAGCCGAGAGTTGACGTGAGGCCACGGGCTAGTATGAGCCGCGATGTGAGAAACCGAGGTGGACCTGACCGAGAGGAGCCGGATCTTTTGATGCCGAACCAAGTTGTACCAGACCCAGTGGAGTCAAACCAGATCGTGCTGAGGCGCGATAGTCCTATTCGAGCTGTACCACTGCAAGTGGTGTTTTCTGATCAAGAGCGGGAACCAAGAGACCCATTTTGGGAGAGAAGTGAAAGGATGGCCAACCTAAGGAGAACAAACCGAGAACGTGTAAGGTTCGAGGAAGGGGAAAGTAGTACTAAGAGACCGAGGGTTTCGTACCAGGAATTCCAGGCGAGGGAACAGCCTGTGACCACACAGCCGAGAGGGCGTTTGAGGACGAGAGCCACTGCTAGGAAGAGAGTAGTGTACCCCCAACAAGTTGTCAGGAGGAATGCAGCTTATTGTGATTTGTGTGAGGGAGTTGGACACTGGACCAGGCACTGTTGGAGACCAGCGCTGAGGCGGATGTGTGATCCGACTAATGTGGAGTGCGAGTGGTGCGGAATGCGAGGGCACTTTGCCTTTCGCTGCCCAAACCCAGACCTTATGAGATACACGAGGCCGTGTGAAGTTTGTGGGTTGTCGGGGCATTTGAATGCTCATTGTTGGAGGACGAGACCACGACATTTACCGATTCCCGAGCATGTTGTGTGTACCGAGTGTGGGATGGGAGGACACTTCGCTGATAGCTGTCCGGACCGAGTTATGCGAGAAGAAGGGAATTCATCGAGCCAACTTGTGCATACGGGAAGGAACCCGTTAGACCGAGCTACCCGAGTCGAAGAGAGCCCAACGAATCAAGATAGAACCTCATTGTCTGCTGCCTCTACCTCAACCGCATCTCCCGCAGAACCGCGACCTGATGAGCCAGCTAGGGAGTGCGAGTGCACTTGTGAAGCGTGTACTAGGCTCAGGAACCCGTAGACTGGCTGGGAGTAAGGGAAGTTTTTTTTTTTTGGGTGTTGTGTAAGGGTCGGATAAGTTTTCTTTTTGTTGTAAGTTCTAGACTTGACCTTGTTGTATCAGTCTAGGATCCGAACCCTTAGGTTTGTCGGCTAAGTGAAGTAGAACCTTGTTGACTTGTGTAAAAGTACTTGTGTTCTTTAGCCGAATTTGTGTTGGTTGTGGTACTATTTAACTTTTGCTAATCTTGACTTGTTTAATTACTTGCTTGATTGTTGCTTAAGTTTTATAGGTTGCATGGTTACTTATTTTGCATAATTAGCTTGCATTGTTCAGCGTGATCGATGAGGATTCACTTTAGCCACCGCAAAGCGCGATCAGACAAAAGAGAAGAAGATCAAGAAAGATCAAGAGAGTTCAACTCAGAAAAGGGCAATCAGTTCAGTTAAGAACAAAAGAAAGAGAAGAGAAATGATGGAGAAGGATGCGGCGAATCCAAAGAAATCGAAAGAGAAAAAGAGTGGTGCAAATAATTGAAAATGGCGAAACAGTTTGGGAAAGGCAAACCCAACATGAGCAATAAAGTGGCAAAAACAAACTAAGAAGATCGGATCAAGCGCGATCAAGAAAATGCAAAAGTAATGCATGATCTAAGTATTAAATGCACAAGAGGGTGCAAGAAGATAATACATGGGAGGTGAAGTTGTCTACGAATAGACAAGAGGGAGCAAGAAAATAATGGATGATAAAGACGAAGAAGCCAATCTTGTGCTAGGTGTCGAAACAAGTGCGGTTCTATTGAGCCAAACTTCGAAAAGAACTAAGAAGGTAACAAAATTTGGAGAAGAGTTTTGTAATCGGATCAAGGCGTGAAAGGAGTCGGAGTGAACCAGAATAATTACCAAGGCAAAGAGTCAAGAAAAAGCTGAAGAAAGAGAAGTAGTGAATCAAAGAAGTTATTACAAAGCGAGATTGAAAAATTTGAGAGACCAAGTAAGTGCTGGAGATGAAGAAGCTTTCCAAAAGCATCGACAAACGGTGTAAGTGGTAAAAGTGTGAAACAAGACTATGGGGAAGAAAGAACCAAGGAAAAGAGAGCTCCAATAAAAATATTGGCGTAGTGGTAATCACAAGACGCGGACACTTGTGTGGAGAAGTGTCGATATCCTAAGGAGAACAGAAGAAATTTGAGAATTCGGGGACGAATTCTTATTAGGGGGGAAGAATGTAGTGACCCTCACTAAGGGCAGAAATCCCAAAATAAAACTTCGAGGAAATGGCCCGGAAAAGACTTAAGGAAGTAGCGGGAGTAAAACAAAGAAGAACGACCACAATAAGTCCGAGGAAAAATTCACGAATCGGAGAATGGCCAAGCCAATACTGAAGTGACCGGAGGAGCGATCGAGACCTCAGGACCGATCGAAAGCTATCAGTTTTTGCGGAAATAGCATCCGCGGAAGAAACGGTCAAGTATCGAGAAAGATGTTCGTGTCGTTCGAGACGTACCGATCGTGACGTCCGAGACGTACCGCAAGGGCCGAGAGAAGTCCGGAAACGATCGATAAAAGTTGTCCGGAAGTTACCGAGAAGGCCGATAGCCATCGAGAAAAATTGGTCGAGGAAATCCATCGAGAATGTCGAGGAAATTGGTCGAGACAACCCGTCGAGAATGTCGAGAAATTTGGTCGAGGAAATCCGTCGAGAATGTTGAAGGAATTGACAATGTCCGAGAGACCGAGAGAATTGGCCGGAATTTGCCGAGAGGGCCGAGACATCCGAGAGATATCCGAAGATACTCGAGAGTTGTCGAAGGTTACCGAGGAAGTCCGAGAACTGCCGAGGATGACCGAGAGGTGTGTCCGAGAGGATCGAGAAATCCGAGGGGATGTCGAAAGTGTCGACAGAGTGGTCGGGTTTTGTCGAGAAAATGCGGAAATCGCTTCTCTCACAAGACTGACCAATCCTCTTACATGCAAGTCATGCAGAGATAAATTGGGAGTTGAAGGAAAAATGTTGAGCATGCATTGGGCGGTGTAATGCACGCGCCACATGCAGCCAAATTTTCGCCACTTGTCCAAACGCACTAAGGGAGGAAGAGGAGAGATCAAGCCTATAAATATGGGATTTGTGGCTTCATTTGCTCATTTTCTCTCATTTTCTCTCATTCCACTCAAAAGAAAAGCTTGCTTCTCTCTCTAAATCTAGAGAGAGAGTGTCGAGAGAGAGAGAGAGTTTGTCGAGAGGGAGATTGCCGAGAGAGTTGAGGGAGATCTTCGAAGGAGATCAAAGCGAGGTGCTGCTTGTGTCGACAGAGATTGTCGAGGGAGTTGAGGATCTGCGGTGAAGCTGATCGAGAAGCTGTCAAGTGCGAAGGAATTGTATGATCCGCGGTGCCGTGAAGTCCAATCATCATCGATCCCATCAAGGTGAGTTCTGTGGTAATTGTTTGTTGCATGTAGACTAGATTCTTGGTAGAATCAGTTAAATTGTTGCATGCATAAACTTGGTAGGATTCACGCTAGATCCATGTTAAAGATTACATCGAATTTGAGCTAGGAATCACCATGCAAGATCGCAAGTGAATTTGGTTGCATTTTAAGCAATTTTGGACTTGCATAAAAATTGGGTTTAGATGCATGCATGATCGAACCTAGTTTTACTTGAAATTATTCTTGTTGAAAACTGGTTTCATGCATGATTAAATGATTAAGTATTTTGCAATATATTGCATAATTTTAATCAAGATTATTGCATGCTTAAATGGACCTTAAGGATTTAAATGATTAAATCGAATAGGTTGCATGCGAATTGAGAGTTGAAGTTTGTTAGAAATTTTGATTGCTTAAAAATGGTTGCATGCATGATTTAAACTTGGTAAAGTTTATTTGCAATTTTGATTGCATAAAATCGGATGAGGTTATTGCATGTTAAATGAACTTAAGGGGATTTAAGGGAATTAAATCATTTGGCCTTGCATGCATAATTTGGACTTGAGGATTTAAAAAGGGAGTTAAATCATGAACGGTTGCATGCGTATTAGAACTTGTTGCATTAACTTGCTTAAGTTGATTATATTGTTTGCATGCAGGTAGAATAATCTTAAGTTGCTTGATTCATTTTCTTGCTTCTTGTTGATTATTCCATGTTGGTTGTTCTTGCTTAATTGCTTGCATGCGTAGAAAATAATCCTAAGTTGCTAGATTTATCTTTCTCGCTTCTTGTGTGATTAACGCATGTACTTTTCTTGCTTGATTCCTCGCATGCGTGCTTGGTTAATCATAGCTCGGATTGTGGTGGTGTTTTATTTTAGCTAGTCTCTCGAATTTGTTTCTTGAGTCTTAGCTAGTGTAGTGTCGATAATTCTGGTTCTATAAGCGTGTGTCACGCGTGAGTTCCCGACGACCACTCACGCGGGGACACTGTTACGGCTGGCTAGCTACCAGCGTAACCGCTACATGACGATGTAGCCAAGTGGTGGGCGCATTGCTGGTGACCTTTGTGGTCTCGGCATGGGAGATGGTACGGAACAGAACAGATTATCGAAGGGCCCTAGGTGTAAAGAGTTAGAGCATTCAAGTATTCCTTGTCTGAGTCTATTCGTCTTTACATGCGTGTGTTGTTTAAGAGTTAGAATAGTTCAAGTATCCCTTGGTTATTCTAGTCATCTTAGAGAGTTGCATTTGGTTCAAGAGTCTAAGTGTTCCTTAGACGTCTTGTGTTGTGTATAGCGATGTCTAGATCATCGAGTCGAGTCGTTGGATCTCACTTTTCTCGCTTGTGTATGGTTTAAATTGCTTCCGCTATGGCTTTTGTTGTGTTGCTTTGATTACTTACTAGCTTATTTGCCTTGCTTGTTTTCTTTGCTTGCCGGGGTAGTTGGGTTGGGAAGTTAGTATCATGTTTATGAGAAAGGGGTACCCAGGCTCACTGAGTAATCTTAGATTACTCATGATAATATTTTGGTCTTGCAGGGAAGCCCAAGCGAGTTTAGAGCCGGAGCAAACATTAGGGTACCGGATAGGGTTTTACGTGTTCTTTGTAAAATCCTATATTTTGAAAACGGTTATAATTATTTTCCCGACTATCTTTATATATTGCTTTAATGATTTATTTTCGATAAATTATTTTATTAAAGTGATATATACGGTTTTCAGGAAAACATGGCAAGTTGCAAACGATACTCGGCCTTGCTCGGGCCAACACAACGCGTGCTGTGGGACGCAAGGGTTGCAAAGCCTCGGCCGTGGGCGGAGTCGCGTCTAGGAGGACTGGTCGGGAAGCTGCAGCTTCCGTCCCTCGACCGGACCACCAGGGTGCGGTTCCCACAACAAGTAGCGTCTCGGCGCCGTCCGATGGCCTCCGTGGTCATAGAGCGGTTCGGGGGCGTTACACTCAGGCCACAAAGTCCTTCGAGATAACAGTACATAAGAACCTAACCGTTCTCTCATGAGTTGTTCGAGATCTTATATCTCTAGAGCAATAATTCTGAGCTCGGCCGATACCACGCTTACCATAATTACCTCCATGGCTCACCCGGAACATCGCAATGTCCTACGGTCAACACTCGCCACTAAGGCTACCGAGACGTCACAAAGACCCTAACCACGTCACAAAGACTCTAAACACGTCACAAAGACCACACAAACGTCCCATAGGACCGCCACCAAGGCCATAAAAATATCCAAATGGACCTTCACAAAGGCCACAAATGTCACCGGGTCCGCCACCATGGTATCCGGCATCACTAAGACCACCACCAAGGTATCTGGCGTCGCCAAGACCACTACCACTGACCGGCGTCAACACGAACACTGTCACCAAGACCACCGTCAGGGTACAAAACATCACAAAGAAAACACTACCACTGACAAGCGTCACCAAGATCTCTGTCACCAAGACCACTGTCAGGGTACAAACATCACTAAGACCAATATAAGGCACAAGCATAACCAAGACCACTCAATACAATGATACAAACGTCACGAAGACCGCCACCCAGGCCCACATCCCGCAGGATTATCACAAAGATCACCACAAAGCTTTCCATTTTTAGAACATTCTAACTATGGAAACTTTCCATTTTTAGACACCCGGGCTATTTCCTTTTTCCAATGACAACAGAGTTCAAATAAAGAAAAAAAATCATCTTATTAATCTTAAAATGTCACAATCCGCAGCACTGAGCCAACGACCCGCATCCCGAGCACCACGTCATCTTGGTACTCAGTCGCACAACCAACCACCTGTAAGAGACCAAGTATCAAGAGAGATGGTCTGGAAAACTCTGTCCGCTCCAGCCACGGTCTTCAAACCATCATGACATTGGGACCGAGGTTAGGCAAGCTCAGGCCTCGGCCTGCTTCTCGAACCACTTCTTGCACCTTGCCTTCATCCTCGCCTCAGGCTCCTAAGTCTCCTCTAACACACCATCACAGTCCCACTGGACTCTCATCAAAGGAATCTTCTTCCGTCGAAGTTCCTTGATCCGCCACTCGAGTACGCTCACCGGTCTTGCCTCAAGAGTCATGTTGGGCTGAACATCTGCAGGAATCTTAGTCAACACCTCGTCATCCTTGTGAAGACACTTCCTCAGCATCGACACATAGAAGACCTATTGGAATGCATTCATAACCTCAGGAAACTCCAACATGTATGCAACCGATCCCACCCGCTCCACGATCCTAAAAGGACCCATGTACCTCGGACTCAACTTAATCTCTCAGATAGTCCTGTTCGGACCCTACAACATGGCCATCTTGAGGTACACTTTATCATCCACCTGAAACTCAATGACCTTCCTCCTATGATCAGCAAAACTCTTATGCCGATCCAGAGCCTCACTCTTGTTCATCTTGAGCATCCGGATCTTCTCCGTGGTCTCCTGAACAAAACTCGCATCCAATATGCTCCTCTCCCCCACCTGAGTCCAGCATAAAGGTGTTCGACATGGCCTCCCATACAACGCATTATAAGGAGTCATACCAATAGTCACCTGATAATTGTTGTTGTAAGCAAACTCTACCAGGTTTAGATGATCGGCCCATTGACCACCCTAATTCAGCACACACATTCTCCGCAAATCCTCCAGAGTCTGAATCGTTCTCTCTGCCTGCCCATCTGTCTGAGGATGGTACGTTGTACTCATGTGCACCTTAGTGCCCAAATCTGCCTGAAATGCCCTCCAGAATGCTAAAGTGAACTTGGAATCTCTGTCTGACACTATGCTCACAGACACACCATGAAACCTCACAATCTCCCTCACATAGTTATTAGCCAAGACTGTTGCCCCATCAGTCTACTTAATAGCCAGAAAATGTGCAAACTTGGTCAGACGATCCACAATCACCCAGATGGCATCCATAGTCTGTGACATAGGCAAGCCAACAACAAAGTCCATCGTGATCATATCCCACTTCCACTCTGGAATGGGTATACTCTGCAACAAGCCTCCCGGCACCTGATGCTCAGCCTTCACTTGCTGGCTAGTATCACACCTCGAAACCCAACTAGCGACGTCCTTCTTCATCCCCACTCAGTGATAATACCATTTAAGGTCACGTTACATCTTGGTCACTCCAGGATGAACAGAGAACTTGCTCGAATGAGCCTTTTAGAATCTCCTGCCTCAGGCCTTCATCCTTGGGCACACAAATCTGACCATGCACCAAGATAGTCCCATTAGCAGAGACCTTATACTCTGAACCCTCAACCTTAGAGGCGTTCATCAGCCCCACATCACTCTCCTGAGCCAACCGCACTTTACTCAGAAGATTTGCTCTGTCAATTGCCTCCAGTCCCAATGACTCTTGTGAAATAGCACATAACCTCAAAGTACTGATCTCACTAACCAGAGACTCCATATCCTTTGCGTCAGCAGAAGCCGCCCGCTTCCTGCTCAGAGCGTCATCTACCAAGTTAGCTTTACCGGGGGTAAGCTATATCTAGATCATAATCCACCACTAAATCTATCCATCGCCTCTACCTCAAATTCAACTAAGGCTGAGTGAAGATATACTTCAGACTCTTATGATCTGCGTACAACTGTACCCTTCCGCCATAAAGATAAGATCTCCAAATCTTCACAAAGAAAACCACAGCTGCCATCTCCAAGTCATGAGTAGGATAGTTGCCCTCATACTTCCACAACTGTCGTGAAGCATAGGCAATGACCTTATCCTACTCCGGCAAGACCAATACTGGTGTACTCGTCAACATCTACTTCACGCTCACGAAAGCCGTCTCGCACTCCGTCGACCATACAAAGGAAACATCCTTCCCTGTCAGCTTAGTCACCGGTTGTGCCATATTCGCAAAACTCCTCACAAACTTCCTATAGTACCTTGCCAACCCAACAAAACTCCTAATGTTTGTGGCGTTCTGCGGTCTACGCTAATTCCTGATGACCAGAATCTTCTCTGGATCCACAGAAACTCCTGCTGCAGGAACAACATGACCCAAGAACCCCATCTCCCTCTGCCAGAAACTGCTCAGCTTAGCAAAAAGCTTCTGCTCCTGCCACTTCTTCAGAACTGCTCTCAAATGGATCTCTTGCTCCTCAGAACTCTTGGAATACACCAGGATGTCATCGATGAAGATGATGACAAACTCATCCATAAACTCCTGGAATATGCTGTTCATCAACCTCATAAACGCAACTAGTGCATTAGTCAAACCGAAGGGCATCACCACAAACTCATAGTGCCCATACCTCGTCCTGAAAGCTGTCTTCCTAACATCCAGTTCATCTTTCGGAATCTGATGGTAACCCGATGTCAAGTCTATCTTTGAGAACCAAGTAGCACCCCCCAATTGATCCAACAACTCATCAATCCGCGGGAGAAAATACTTATTCTTCACAATGACCCGGTTCAGACCCCGATAATCTATACACAAGCAGAAACAATCGTCCTTCTTCTTAACAAACAACACCGGTGCTCCCCACGGTGAAGTACTAGGATGAATGAATCCCTTGCCCAATAAATCCTCCAACTGCTTCTTCAGCTCTTCCATCTCTGTTGGAGCCATCCTATAAGGTGCCTTAGACTATGGCGTAGTCCCTGGTTCCAACTCAATCGTGAAGGGATCAAACCGAGATGGTGGTAACCCGTGGAATGACTGAAAAATATCCACAAACTCATGAACCATAGGGTTCTACAGACTCTGGCATCGATATTGTAGCCAAATATGCCTCGTGACCCTTCATGATCATCTTCTCTGCCTGCACAACTAAGATAACCCGACTCCCTAAGGTCGGCCTCACACCCTCATAAAACCAACTCTTCGCCTCAGGCCTCTCAAACACAACTCTACCCTGATGGCAATCTAGATGTACTCTATACCAGTGAAACCAATCCATGCCCAAAATCACAACGTACAGCTCCCCTGGACTAATAACCAGATCTGCCGACTCTCCAGCTACTTGTATATCTACATCTCTAGCCCGTCCATAGACTTGGATCAACCCGCCTCCAGCAACCTTAACGGTCCTGAACCGCTCTCTGGGATCTCCACGACTGTTGCCCTCTCGGCACACTTTGGGGTAACAAAGCAATGAGTAGCTCCGGAGTCGAACAACACATGCGATGGAAACCCTCCCACCAATAAGGTCCCTACACAAACCTTATGCACTACTAACCCTAACATTCATCACAGACAATCATAAAATCCAAAAATGACATAAAACTATAAAGTCAAGTTTAGAAATTATACTCGTAATCGCGTTAGCACTGGTTCCTCCCGGCTCCACTGTCGTGTACGCAAGCGGTGCCACTGGCAAAGGCAACGCCGTCTGCCCCACCTGCTGCACTCATGACTGCACTACCACCACAGCCATCAGATGTAGCTTAGGATACGTCAATCAGAGATGCCCCGCCTCCCTACAGTGGTAACACACATGAGTCACCGGCGGTGTTGGCGGGTTGCCCCTCTATGGACAACTCGCCACCCTGTGCTCCAAGCTCTCACACCCGAAGCATCTCACACCACTAGACCCCGACCTCTGCATAGCATCGAACTTCCTTTTCTGCCCCTGCGCAGTCTTGCCGCCCTTGCTAGGAGTAGAATGTGACTGAGTCTGCTTCGGCTGCGCCGGAGGACTGGCCACCACTACTTGTGACCTCAAGTCATCCTTTATCCCAGCTGCAGTCTCCACCAGCTCTACTCTCGTAGCATAGCTCCTCACTCTACACCGATACCTCAGGTCATCACGCAGAGCCAACAAGAACCTCCATACCTGAGCCGACTCTGGCTCCATAGCCCAGCCTGCATACCCCACAAGCCGACTGAACTCTGTGTCCAGCTCCCTCACAGTATGGTTACCCTAAGTCAACCACAAAAACTGCGCCTCCATGCGATCAAGTGCCTCCTGCGGAAACTACTTGGTGTTGAACTCTCTCACAAAGTCCCTCCAAGTCATCTCACGATGCACTCTCTGTGCAATCACCGACCTCCACCAGACCCTCGCATTCCCGAAAGGTAGTGTGGTGCCAAGTCTACCCGATAGTGGTCGGGACACTGAAACGACTAGAGAATATCCTCCATCCGCTCTCTCCACTCATCCACCACACTCCCAGAAAAGATCCTGCACCCACCTGCCGTAGCTGCACTATCATCTAAACATACTGACTACTGAGCATCCACTACCTCGGCCCCCGGCTGCACACCAGCCACAGGCTGCACCGCTGGACCCTGCCCACCAACCACTGGCGGCACCACTAGAACCTGCCCACTAACCACCAGCGGCACTTTTGGAACCTGCGTACCAACCACTGGTGGCACTGCTGCTAGAAGTCGCGCCAACACCTAAGCTAGCAAGCCCATCAGGACATCCTCCCTACCTGGAGCACCCTCCACTGCAACCCCCACTCTCGAGTCAACACCTTTACCGACACCGGACCCATCAGCCCTGCCGATACCCAAACCAGCCTGGTCTACAGACACTCTAGGATGTACCTGCGACTCTGCCACCTCCTCACAGGCCATGCGCTGGGTCACACTCACACTAGCCTCAGGAACCTATCCCCGCCCACGGCCTCGCCCACGACCACGTCCATGCCCGCGACCAACAACATCCTCACCTCTAACCATCTATATCACCAAGAACAGAAGGCTAAGCAAACAAAACGACTCCTAACTACACAAAGAACACAACTCACCGTGGAATCACAAAGTAGGCTCGAAGAGGATGTTCTAGGACCTCATGCCACACACAAGCATTCAATCCCACATCCAAAACACAATGCACACAGCGAAACCGTACCTAGAATCGTATGGGCTCTAATACCAAACTGAAACAATCCGACCTGTTTTTTCCTTTAATATTCTATTATCTAGTGATTTCATACTCACTAGCAACCTACCTCGGTCAATAACAACAGCGGATAAAAATAATAAATCCAATAACCAATAACAATTAAAGAAATAATATAATATCAATCCAAAAACAATCCAGAACATAAAACAAATCATAAAACCAGCAATTCTAACATCCGTTCTAGACCACTAAGTTCCAATCTAGCATCCTAACAAAGACATAGAGCAAACAACCGAGCCTCTAGCACATCCTCCTCTTCATGGCCTTGATTCCACTATCACACCTTAACTTTACCTGCGCCACAACACAAAAGAGAGGCGTAAGTATTACCAGAAGTACTTAGTGAGGAAATATTTCCATCTACTGGCCTATACACACAAGCAATAAGATCTCTCATACCACAAACAACAACAATAAAACAAACCAGGAACATGCACAAAGCAACACGACATAAACCGGTCACTGCAGAAGGGTGTCGACCGACACCATGCTCGACATTCTCCAAATTCCTAACAGTGTCGACAGACACCTCCACATGGTGTCGACCGACACTCCTCATGTCCTCTAGTCGTTCTGGCGTTGGTGTCGACCGACACTGATGCCGAGCATCGATTCCCTTTGCACAAATGCTCTGAATCTTGCCTCCAAGCTTCTCTGTTTCGTTTCACACGATCCTAGGAACAAATCCAAGCCTCATGAGCTACGAAAAACTCACAAACAACCACATAACACACAAAATCACAGGAACAGAGATCTCAGTTTAGATAAGTTATGGTCATGCTCTCACCTTTGCCAATCAAGGAGAAATCGACCAACCCACGACCAGGAACACCACAGAAAGCTCCTTCTATGTCCTTAGCCTTAAATCTCAAGCCCCAGCACAGATCTCTCCACAAACAGGCAAGGAACCTCTCAAATTCACAAGAACTCACTGGGAAGCTTCTTCTCTCTTTCTTTTCTCTCTGGAACAAGAATGGCTGAAGAAAAACCCCTAGGGCATCGAGTTTAAGCTTAAATACGACCCCCAAGATTATTCCAATAACCGCACCAAACCATTGAAACTAGAATTAACCCAAACCTTAACGGAACTGATGGTGTCGAGCGACAACGTTAGTGGCATCGTGATCGACACCCCACCCATCCACATGGTTCACGGGCGTTACGTCTAGTGTCTCTACCGCAAAGCCGTGGGTCTTTTATCCACTGGAATTAATGCTTCGAGTTTCTGTTTTCGGTGATTCAGCAGGGTTCGATCTCTTTTTCTGACGATGGCAAAAAAATTTGCGTTTTTTGTAATCTGTTGGACTTTTGTAATTTTTAAACCTTTACCCAATTTTTGGGAAGGCCCAATATTATTAATTTAATTATTAAATATATATATATATATGTATATATATATATATATGTATATATATATATATATATATATATTTGAATGAAATTTAATAATCATAACCTGTTCTTGCGTGGATATGATATCATGGAAAATTACAGGACATCCATCTCTTGTTACCTACAAGATAATTACATTATTTATTGGGCAATTGACAAAAATATCACAATTTTAAGTTTTTCTTCCATAATTAGTACATGTTTTCAAATGTTCCAAAACTAGCACAAATTTATACATCCTTAATTTTGGAAAAAAACCTTAATTGTTAATAAAATTAAAGTTTATGTTGGTCCTTCTCTGCCTCCACCGACACGATTCATCCCGTACCCAGATCTCAATCTAAACTCCACCTACGAATCCATCACCAGAGACGAAGAGCGACACAAAATATATGGGTTTTTCTCTAACGCAATCAAATCGAGACAGCTCCGCGTTTGAGCAGCTGGATATCGAGAGAGGTGTTAGCGTTCCCTTGCGAAAGTATTCTTCGGAGACTGTATGATTTCTTATGTTTGTTTCTAGTTCGATTTTGACACAATAGTTTCAGCCAATTTAATTTGTCTTATCTGTCTCTCTCTCTTGCAATTTGTTGAATTCATTTATTTGAACTTGATTATCGTCTTGTATCTTGTGCAGCTTCTTAGTCTCGGCGTTTATGAATACTGTGTTTGTTACCCGATTCTAGAATCATGGTATGCTTATATTTTCACAGTTTACACTGTCTGTTTGTCACTGATTTTCACTGAATTTTGAAATTCTTCTAAGAATAGAATGTTTTTGTTTTCTTAGTTTGCAGTCCAAAGCAGAGAAGAAAATCACTATAGATAAGAAGGAAGAGAGGTTTGACTTCTGATTTGTTTTTTCTCTTCCCCATTTTTCACAAACATTTTCTTCGTTACATTTTATCTAATACTTACAATCTCATAGACTATTGTGGTTGAGATTGTGTTCAGTCAAGGGAGTGTTTAGATTGTGTTCAAAGGTAACTGCGAATCTGTGGGATTTGACTCATACGGGGAGGTTCATTAGGAGGCTCAGAAATTGTTGCATCAAGAAAATATATGATGTCACTTGCTAGTGATAATGGTGAAATTCATAAAGGATTAAACGCAATTCAGGAAGGATTCTTTGAACTTCATGATGACCTTCATAACAAGTTTAGATTTTAGGATGACTTTCATAAAAAACTAGATATTGGTAAACACTAGGGTAACACACAAATCAAACCATTACCCTTTACTAATGGAATTTTCTTTCTATGTTTTATAATTGTTTTTAGTAATGTTGAGTTTTTATGTTGAACTTTTCTTTGTTTTATGAATTAAAAATTATTTTCATAAAATCATTATTCATAGATGGTTCCTTGCTCAATTTAAATTTTTGTTGATAGCTTGTAGAGCACCTTCTCTTGTTCTTTGTAACTTGGAAAACCAACAACATCTATCATTACTACGAAACGTTTAAACTTTTATTGATAACCTAGTTATATTACACTATTTTAATGCACAACAAAAAATTTAGGAATGATATCTCGCATTTTATGATGGCTTTTAGGAAGGATTATATGAAATTCGAGAAACAATCTATGAAATTTATGAAGGATTGTATGAAATTCGGGAAATATTCAGGAAGGATTGTATGAAATTTGGAAATGATTCTATGAAATACAGGAAGGATTTTTTTGAACTTCATGATGACTTTCATAAAAAAGTTTACATTTTCCAAACATGAAAATGTGCAAAAAATGAAATCATTACTCCCTTACTAATGGAGTGATCTATTAATATTTGACATATTGAAGCAAAACACACAAAAATAGAGATTTAGAAACACAATCATTCAAATTTGGATAATATTCAATAAGGACACTTTGAGATTTTATGATGCTCTTCATAAAAATAATGGTTGAAATATTTTATGAAGATTACATTTTAAAGTGATCATGCATAAATCTCATAATGATTGAAAACAAATAAGTGCATTAAATTCATCATATTGGAGTAATCTGTGATACATTAAAGCACCACATGAATAGAAAATTCAAAAATTCATTTCTTTTAATTTAGGAAGAATTTAATAATGTTTAGGAAAGATTGCATAATGTTTATAATGTTTAAGAATGCGTTCTTGAATTTTAGGAAGTTATTCCTAAATATACAAAAATCTCAAAACGGGAAAATCCTCCACCACCACCACCATACTTTGCCTCATCAACAATACTAAGCCACTCTTTAACCAACGAACTACAAGCCGGAAAAGCTGAAGACATCAAGATCAACGACAACAACGAACTTTCTTACTCTTTACCAACTACTTTGTTCCCAATGACATTATATCGAATACTTGGTATGCAACAAACTTGGTCTTGATATCTGCTGACTTCGCATAACACCCATTCACGATTTGGACATGTGATTTATCAAAGAATAAACATTGTTAATAACCTCAAAACCAAACATAATCCATCAAACAATACTCCCAACTTGTCATTCAATATGTCAAAACTGAATCAAAGTGACAAGAAGAGCTGCAAAACTATACTCTCACTCTAACTCACTCACTCACCTATTGCTTTTCTAAGGGTACGTTTTTGCTTGATGATAAGCGTAAATCCATAATTGTAAGGCACATGAACTGCTGTATGTGAGTCCATCTTTCACAATCTAAAAACTCCAAACAAAAAAAGTTAAAGCTACAAACACAATTCCAAAAACCTTTGCTTAAGTCTAAACACATACAGATCGGCAATCAGCACCAACAACAGCGCCGTCGGCAATTGCATAAAGAAACCGTTTTGGTGAGCATCGCTCTGATG
Organism: Camelina sativa; assembly: GCF_030686135.1. Lineage (NCBI taxonomy): Eukaryota > Viridiplantae > Streptophyta > Magnoliopsida > Brassicales > Brassicaceae > Camelina > Camelina sativa. Next base: position 28,511,699 of record NC_141899.1, on the reverse strand, counting down.
TCTACAAACGAATCCAAGCCATAGAAAGGAGGAATCTTGTTCAAGCAACAACTTGATAATGTCAATCAAAAACAGTAGTATCAAAGTCACAAGTTTTTAAAAAAATCAAAGCATCCACCATGTTTCCCCTTACGAATCAAACATGTCGTAATCAAAAACAAATTCAAAATCATAGATCCCACAAGTTAAAGTCCTATATGAAGTGGAATACTAAGAAGCGATAGAACAAACACACACACACACAAATCAACAATGAAACAGATTCAGAAATTTAACAGATCAAAGGTGAAGAAAAGAGAAGCTCTTCTCACCCGACATCATCTCGATATGTATGATTAATGAATATATCGTCACGGAGATTCAGAAAGTTAATGGCATAATCAGCCACTGGTATATTGAATCCATAGAGATGGAAGAACTGGAGACTCCGGTGACAAAAAATGGCAGAGGAGGTGGTCTTCGGCGACGAGAACAAAGCGGAGACGAGAAAGAACGAAGATAGTGATATTTTAGATTTTTCTTAAAATTAAAAGTATTTAATTATATTAATTTTGTGCTAAATGTAGAATATTTGAGAATGGGTGCTAACTTTGGAAGAAAAACATAGATTAGTGCTAGTGAGGGGTATTTCTCTTCTTTATTTAGGGTGTCATGCATGTTGAAAATCATAAATTTGCATTTACATTATAAGAAAAATTTACTTAAAAAAAAAGAAACACAAGATACAAAATTGAGTTTCTCTTTCTCTTCATTGGTGTTTACTGTTTAATATGCATACACTTTTTCACACTTACAATTTAAAAAACAATTTGATTGAAAAACTAAGTTGTGGTTTACAAACAAGTTAACTTGACGATAAGAAATTTTGATACAAGACTTTATATCCACTATTTATTTTAGGTTTATGAATAATAAAAACACAAATAACGGTGTTGCCAATTAAGGCGGTGGGACCGTGGTAAGACTAAACTTTAGACCATGAATGAAACACTAACAGTGCAGAATTCAAAGAACGTTTTTTAAAAAATTACTTTATATACCAATCACAATTTTTGTTAATGTGCGCTTTTTATAAAATAAAAACATACTATTCACGGTTTTCAAGGTCAGACTTTACTTATGGACAACAGTTATTTGTTTAACTATCTACTCCGCAACGTTTTTTTGAATAACACATTAACAAAACAATTTCTTTTAATATTTAATTTATATTTAATAAAAGAGAGCTAAATAATCAATACATCTTTTAATAAATGACTTTTTTAATTTATAGTATTAAAAAAATATATTGAATGTTCTTCATTATTTTTTAAGTTATAAAATAATTTCTTCTAGCATGATAAACAGATTTATAAAAATAAAATAAAAGAAACTTTACCTGATTAATTCAAAACAAATTTTGGTTTTTAAAGTTTATATGTAATAGATGAAAATGTGATTTCATTAACAATTGAATCAATAATAATTAATTTAAATTTATAAGATATTTGCTTATATATTTATCTATAATATGTATTTTGCTATTTTAAGGTTCGTAAATTTATAAAAATATTTATTTATTAATAGAAAACAAAATAAAATATATAATTATATTAGTTATTAACAAAATGATATGAAACTCGCGCCGCAAATATTTTTTACCAATCAAACATTAGTTTGTACCGCTTATTATGTAATAATGTAATAAGCGTACTTGTCCTGCAAATACATTTTTCGCACGTACCGCAATTAAACTGTACCGCAATATCAAATCGCTTATCCCGCACAATCAAATCCGTTGTTACCATTCTAACCTTTAATCTCATACTCAGAGCAAATACTTAAACCACAAGACAATCATTGATTTATTTGTTTATTCCTTGAGGATTTGTTTATTCCTGGAGGGAAATGAAGTGGCCGATAGAATAACAAAGAAGTTTCTTTCGATTACGACTTATATGACTGACCCTAAGTTTTCGATGGTGCTAACTTGTGTACAAAACCTTGTGATTTCAAGAGAAGTTGTAATGTTTTTTAGGTTAATGCAAAGTTAATGTTGAGCTAGGAAAACGAAAAAAAAAAACATGCTCGATAAATCATGAAGGTTTTCCATATGGCTCGATATACTCGAATTTAGATTTCATTTATTGGCGGGCATCTTCTCAATCGGGGGTTTCTGACATAGTTTTACGGCTACCATGGATTCTATGGTCAATTTTGAAAGATAGGAATAAAAAGGTTTTCCAGGGAACAGAGGCAGAGCCAGTTGATATTCTAAATCAGGCGTCTAATGATAAGTTATTATAGGAGGAGGCTAAATCTTTTTCTGAGAGATTTTTGGATTCTTCGCCATCTTTGGAGGTCAGGGACCCCTCTTCTCGTTGTCAGGTGGATAGATCCTGAAAAGGTTCAGATCTTTTGGAGGGCCTGGGATGGCGGTATTGTGATAGTGAGGATACTACGCTTCTTCTGGGTGCACGAAGCCATAGACGGGGTCCTTCTCCCTTGCACTCGGAGTTACAAGCTTTGATTGAGACAGATTGCGCAGAGTTAGTTGCGATGGTACAGGCTCCTGATGATTGGCCCGCGTTCTAGCATCTGTTGGATGATTTTACCTTGCTTAGATCATCTTTTCCTTCTTTCACTCTGGCTAGGATTCCTCGTGTTTCTAATGTAAGGGCGGATTGTCTTGCTCGTTCTTCAAGATTTTTAATTCTGAAACTTCTTTTGTAAACTATTTTCCTTCCATTTAGACAACCAATCTAAGAGTTTCTTTTTTATTTAATTTAATGTTTGGTTGAAAAAAAAAAAAAAAAAAAAACATGCTCTTTCTTGACAGTCTTGCCACCACGTGTTCTTTTTCAATAGAAACAAAAATTATTAGATTATACGGGTGAAAGGACAAACCTGGACATCAAACTCAACGAAGTCAATGGGGAAATCTGCAGCAACATTAAAAGAAAGAAGAGTATTCTCTTTGATAAATTTCATTTTCTCGTCAGGAGATTGAAGCATGTTCATCTCAAATCCTTTGTGACCCATCAAAACAAATTTAGGGAAAACAAATGCCTCTTGCTTCTTATCATCTTCAACAACACCTTTAAAATCAATACAGAAAAAAAAAAGAAAAAGGAAAAGCCCAATTCATATAAGCAATAAGAACTCCAAAAAAAAAAGGTAATTATTTGAGACCATGAGATTCTCAGCGAGTTATACACAGTGAAAGAAAATTATATATTGATCTGACGCTTATGAGATAACATTGTTGGCTTTTAAAAGTATTCATTGTAATAAGCTATCAACTTCAATTCTGTTTGCCAAAAAACAAAAAAAAAAAAAATGAATTAAGTTTTCCAAGAAGCAGCCATGGCCATGATATATCTAGCCACCCACCGACAAAGCAAAATCGATTTTACGAAGAGAATTATTAACATTATTGGCCTTGTAAAATAGTAAGCTGGTGTCACCAAAATGGGGCTAATTATTGGGCTCGCAGTCTCAGTATCTCCTTTGCTGTTCTTAACCTGAAGTATGGCATGTCCTTCTGCAAAAGATAGAGGTAAGACAAAACATTTTTCCTATCAGTCTACACATGTTTCTCATGTCTCATCTGCTCAAAAAGGAATGCTAATCAATCGTGCTACTTCTAGTTTGACCCAGATAAGATATGTTGACTGAATATTTCTCTCGATTTCAAATGTAGCATTGATATCGATCCAGAAACAACTGCAGACCCTGATGTCTTTTATTACCTGGCTAAATTGTAGCCTCAGTCCTCTACTGTAAAAATCTATGTATTTAAGCATAAACATCCCACAGTCGTACCTAGGAAATTGCAAAATATGAGTGTCAGCTTACATAACATAAATTGATATATAACAGAGCGGTTGCACTTAGTTGGGGTTGATCATAAATAACAAGGACCAAAAGAAGCTTGTAACTGAGTATCATAGTACAAATTGAAGAAGATGGTATCACAGAAGTAATCTAGGTAGCAAACTATGAGACACATTGGTTTTTTTAAATTGTGAACGCTTTAGTAAGATTGACCTTTATAGAACATGTATTATTGCTTATCTGAAAAGTACTCATATCACGATATAAACCGCATCTACCTCTGACACATATAGCCAAAGGAGGGTTTGCTAATAGTTAAGATAAATTCCCGTCCACTTGATCAAAAACATAGCAAAAAGGGAGTTACGTACCCATTCTGTTGCCGGGGAAGGTCTTTAACATATTCAATGTCCCATGAACTAACGTCAATATTTTGTCCACTCTTGTCCTTTACTTCATCCACCAAGTACTTTGCCTAAAACAAATACATGTTCCATAATCATAAAGTTGCATCTCCAAAAGGCAAATGAGCAGAATTTTGTAATTAAAAAACTATACCAAATCATTCAAAACTGTAGGATTAACTCCATTTAATGAATCAAGATATTGGAACTTGCATTCCCTTTTGTTAATTACCGCCAGAGTCCAATGTAGACATCCGTGGATTGGAACAAATATCTGCATAGGTTTATCATCAAACAAAATTAGATTATATTTGTGAAGTTTACAAAAGGTAACCAAAAATTTTAGGTTCTGAGAAAAAAAACTCACTATGTCACAATCAACAAGATCATATCCCAGCTTTCTCTGGGTAGTCCATCTCCTGACAGCTTGGTAATTGTAACGGGAGCCGCTTACTAGCTGAACAAATGTAATTAGAGAGAAAATACATAAGCCTGTAAACATATATACTCGACACAAGCATTCATAGGACACAAGCCTGAGGCAAAAGAATCTGATAGTTGCAGCAAATTGGAGAAATTCTGAAGTGTAGCACTAAACATATTTATCGAAGCAAGTCCTGGCAAAATGAATGAACGGACACGAGGAAATATAGACCTGAATGTTTAGAAGCATGAGGACTAAAAGAGAAAGCAAACCTTGATGTAAAAAAAGGTATTGAAAAAATGACACTTGAAGTACTTTTGGGGATCCCTAGTTTCTCTCTCTTTCAGCAATTCAAGATAGAGATTGATAACCTATAAAACATCAATGCAAACACAGAAAAAAAAAAAAAAACAACATAAGGAGTTCAAAACACAAAATACAAATTGTAAAAAAAGATGTGGATTTAGAGCGGTTAACGATCATACCAAAGAAGTACCTCGTCGTTAAGCCATCTACTCGGCATTAGACATTGTAAAGTTTCTCCACAGATATCAATATTGGAGTTTCTATGCGAAACCAAGAGCTTCATTCTAAAACAACAACAACACAACTAGTTAAAATTCCTAAAATAAGTCAATCACATGACATGCTAAAGCTTCTCAAAAAAAAAAGTACCTATTTCTCGCAGAGAAGGCACTTTTGACTTCAGCTAACTCCTCCTCTTTGAGCGGTATAAAAGGTTCCTAACAAATCAATAAAAACATACATGAGTTCAAGCTCCTAAAATGAGCTTCGTCAACAGAATCTAAAATCTCGTCATGATTGGTACAAGCACTATATTTGAGTCTTTAGAGTGTACAAACCAAGCTCATAACAATGAAGGGCTTTTCGCATAAACTATATAATCAAACAACCACAAGCAGCAGTAACATTGGAAGCAAGAAAAAGTATACAGAAATCACCTCAATAGAGCGGAGCAACGATGCTTTCAAGTTGTTATACCCAGTTTTACAATTCCGAACAACCCAAGTAGAAGATTCTTCTTCTTCAACCAAAATTTTCCTATCATTTCGATCTTCTTTTTCATGAAATCTCAATGCGGCTTTATGATTAATCTCTTCATTGCCACAACAATCTTTGGGTTTTGGTTTCCTTTTAGAAACTGAAGCACAAACTAATAACTTGAATCTAAGGGATCCTCTGCAGCGGGTGTGATATTCTCGTCCGAGGGAGACTTTTCTCGCCGCTGAATGTCTCGAGATTGTACTACTAGCATTATTAGAAGACGAAACTGGCTTGTCCGAGGATCGGCGTTTGCGTTTCTTCACAGCCTGCAAATTGGTGTTTTTGCGATTGGTCGCTACAGCTGCCATCATCGGAGATCGAATCCGGGAAGCATACGCGTTGGTTTGAGCAAATTAAATCAAGAAGAAAAAAAAACTGCACAGAGTTGAAGACAGATTAAAAACTTTAGGGTTAGCTCACCTCTTCTACTTCAGCCATTTTTGAATTTCTTAGTATTATTATTTTTGTTGTTTGAGTGAAACGAAGCAATTTTTTACCCATTTCTCTCATCTGATCGAAAGAAAGAGACCGAGTAAAATTTGTGTGGGCTTTTTTCTATTAGGTTTAGCCGTTTAGGCAAACCGAAGCCAACAATCTCGAATCTGAACCGAACTACTATAAGATAACCGGAATGAAAGAACACTATTACTATATAGCCTCAATATAACTGAACCTTTATAGATTTTCCAATCGTTACCGCTTTAGATCAGAAGGTACAAAAGTGGTTAAGCCGTGAACAAGGGAGTCAAGTGAGATTACTCTACCTTCCATGTGATCTGAGTCTGAGACGATTCTTTGTTCTGTTTCAACTGATCAAGACCTTTAATATCATGTAAAAAAGAATGCAGAGAAGACACAGAAACTAATAAACATGTTGACGAATCCGGTTACAACAACAAACCCATAGTAGAAGTATAGCATTTACCAATAGGACTTATGTGTACTAAGTAGAGTATCAATCAAATTCTCATGTGAAGAAGACCATTTATCTATAGATTTATTTAATAACTAAGGAGGAACTATCAATAGCTACACTTCTTTGACGAATGAACTTATTACTTTGTTACCGGAAGAACGATAATACTGTCTTTGAAAGACAAGAAGCAACAGAGACTGTAGTATCACAGTTTAGCAAAACGAGGTTTTCTTTTCTTCATCTGAGCAGAAACAGCTTCATTGAGATCGTCTGATATAAGCATAGCCGAGTTCCAAGTTGCTACGTAGTCTAGACCTTGTTCTACACTCACCTCTCTGCTTCTTAATAACACTGCCTTTGTCCCTGTCACAGCTAGTGGAGACTTGGCTGCTATTCCTGAAAATATCAATAAACACAAATTCTCATAACTTCAAATACCAATCATCTCAGAATCAAACATAGAATCAGCAACTCAGTGAACAACAAAAAAAAATGAATAAATTGCAAGAACATTAGATACAAAAACTTAATTCTCATTCCCTAAATCATCTCAGAATCAAATTCGAACACAATTGAGCATTGGATCAGCAGATTTAAGAAACAAAATTGAACCGAAACTGTATAAATTGCAAAAACATGATTCTCATTCCCTAAATCATCTCAGAATCAAAAATGAAACAAATCGAGCAACGATTCAGCAGATTCAAGCAAAAATCCCGAGGAAATTAGATTAATTACCTTCAGCGATCATGGTCACGCCATTATCAAGATCCGATTTAGATCCAAAAACACGAGAAACCAAACCAAGCTCCTTCGCTTCACCACCTGAGAATCTCCGAGCCGTTAACGAATATTCCATGGCGTTCGCATACCCAACGATACTCGGTAACCTCTGAAGCGTACCAAGATCCGCGACAATGGCTAGATCAACCTCCTTAATCGAGAAAAAAGCATCCTCAGAGCAATACCTAATATCACAAGCCGTAACGAGATCAACGCCACCTCCGATACACGCGCCGTGTATAGCGGCGATCACAGGTTTCCGGCAGAGCTCGACGGCCGTGATCGCCGCTTGCATCGACTTGATTTTACGGCGTAGGAGCTCGCTCGAGCGTCCTCTATCGCTGTTACCTGACGAGGATTGGGCCTTGATTGAAGAGAGGGAACTGAGGTCGATGCCGGAGCAGAAGTGTTTCCCGGCGCCGGAAATGATGATGACGGAGACATCTGGATTTTGGTCGAGAGATGAGAGAGCTTTGGGGAATTCGACGAAGAAATCGAGGGACAAGGCGTTGAGATGTGCTGGTCTGTTGAGGATGAGGTGAAATACAGAGGAGTCAGGGTTCTTGCGTACGATTTCTAGGGTTTTGTATGACTCCATAGCTACAATTTTTGAAATTTAAGTTCATGTATGGATAACTTTGTTATGGTGAAGAGACAGAGCTTATACGAAGTTTGAAATGAAAGGTTTTGAAACACAAAGGGCATAAATGTACTTTGCCCGGCATCATCCTTTTCAAATCAGTATCTTCGTGTTGGGTTTAGTATTCCTTTGTTAATCTTATGTGGCTCATCTCTAGTTGATCTCAAGGTTTTTTTGCGTTAATCCTAGTGTAGTATCTTGTTCTCTTCGTCTTGCTAGTAGGCATGATCACGGTTAGGATTAGCCCTGGACATTCGGTTCTTCGGTTCGGTTCGATTCGGTTCTTAGGTTTTTCGGTTCTTCGGTTCCATCTTCTTAGGATCCATCAGAAAACCGAAATGTTATCGGATTATTATAGTTACGGTTTATTAATTACTGGTTACAATTAAAAAATTTGTTTAATCTTAACCGTAACTGTTTATTAAACAGTTAAAGTTAACTACAGTTCTGTAAAAGCGGCTATGGTTATGTACGATTATGGTTATTTGATGATTTGATATGGTTGATATTATTTGATGATATGATATGATAATATTATTTATTTTTAAATAATATGTTTGTTTAGTGTATTCATATTTCTACATATCATATAGTCCAATTAAATAAATAATTATTAATATATTTTATTATGTTTAAAAATTATGCGGTTAACTAACAATTTTGTTATAGTTATAGTTAGTTAATAATTATAATTAATATAATTTAACTATATATTTACAGGTAATGGTTATAGTTTTAACTATTTTATATGGTTATGGTTTGGTTACGGTTTGGATACTGTCTTAAATATGGTTATGGTTTAATTTTGGTCATGCCGATGGTGAAGTTTGATAGTAATTGTATTTGTGTCTCTGGTATTGGTGAAATTTTGCTTTTTTTCCTGTCGGTTTGCTATTGTTTTGACATTAGTGTGAGGTCTATCCAGTTTTATTGGTCATGCCTCAACGCGTGTATCGGAGGTATAAATCGAGGGATAACGCGTGTATAAGAAATTCCCTTTGTAAAGCTTGGTTTATCGGAGGTATCCAGTTTTATTTCCCTCTTCCATAGGGAAGCTTGGTTGTGGCCAAACAAAAAAAAAACATAGGGAAGCTTGGTGAGAGTCTTTAGTTAATTTGTTTAATTATAGTGTTTAGGTTATAATTTCTTATTAACAATTGTTTCTCTTGAGATGTTGTCTCATCGTTTGCTTTTTCCTCACTGATTTAAATTAGTTTTTTTAGTTCTATGGATGTAGTCTCAATTGGGTTTTCCTCAAGTGGGTTTTTGGTTTGTTTAATGTGGTCATATCGATCGTTCTCTTAATCATGTGGATTTTTGAGCTAAGCTTCGGCTGGGATATCGAATTGACTATTTGGGAATAAAGGAAACATGATAATGGTTAAAATATATTGGGATGTTAAATATGTACAATAGTTGTTTTTCAATTCATTTCTATGATGGTTAAAGAAAAATAGATATGACATTCTTACCAAAAAAATCAAAATATATATAACCTTATTTGATATATATATATATATATATATATATATATATATTTTTATGATTGGATAGTTTGTTTTTGAATTTTCTCGGTCGAGCCAAAATGATACAATCTATTTGCATTTTGTAGAATAAGGAGGAAGTTAACTTGCGATTATAAGTTACAAAGCAGAACTCCTTCTCCGCAGATATATAACACCTAATTTATTTTATTTTTATTTTTGAACAAAAATAATACTTTATAAAGTTTTTATTTTAGTTCTCATATTTCTGAATATATTATATAAATTAATGTTGGTGTAGTTTGGTGGTAAGGATTTGATTTTAACACCTACCTTACGAGGGTTCGATTCCCATCGTAGGTTTGCAGTTATAGACTAGAGCCCACCAAAAATTATAAAAGAAAATTTGCTCTGCTGACGTGGCAGGCGATTTGAAGGCGATTTAGGATTTTGGCGTGCGTTTCACTCTCCCGTGGTATGGCGGCTTTGGCGCCGTCTACTTTGGCCGCTTCTCCGGTGATCCAGTCGCCGGTTAAGGTGGCTTCTACTGGTAGTCAGGATAAGATAACTTACTCTTCTGTGGTTCAAAGCAATCAAGGTCTCTGTAAGCATCAGGTTGATGTCACTGTTGTCAATGGTGATAACACGATTCAAATCCCTGATGACATTTTCGAAGATGCGGCTCCCCTATGGGAGGATTTCCTAGTCGGAAAGTTTCTCGCCACCACTGCTCCGCATGTGGCGAAGATTCATGTCATTGTCAATAAGATTTGGCCTACTGGGGAGAAAAGAGTGAAAGTGGATGTGTTTGAGGTTAATGCATCGACAGTGAAATTCAGGATTCGGGATCAGGCAGTCATGGAACGGGTCTTGCGACGTGGTATGTGGAATATCGCAGATTTCCAATGGTAATCTCTCGGTGGTCGCCTATTGTTGAGGAGTCTCAATCGGACATTCGTACGGTTCCTCTATGTTTGGTTATCAAACATGTTCCGCATAAGATGTTCTCATGGAAGGGGTTAGGGTTTCTTGCAAGTGCAGTTGGGGATCCGCAGAGGTTGCATTCTGATACTGTGTTGTGTAAGATTTTCGAGGAGGCCAGGGTTTTTGTGGAGGCAGATTTATCTAAGGATTTGCCTACCTCATTTCGTTTCCAATCTGAGAAGGGTGTGGATGCTGTTGTGGAGTTTAGTTACCCATGGATGCCCCCCAAAATGTTCAGTTTGTTCCAAATGGGGACATTTGAAAGAAGTATGTCGGGTTAGTAAGGAGACTGCGTCTGCACCTCCTATGACTTCCCCTCGTGTGGCAGTGGAGAGAGGAGCTCCTGCGGTGCCTGCTGTCCCGGTGGTGCAAGGTGACACTGTTGAGGTTGGTGGTCAGGGAATGTCGCTGACTCCTAAGGAGACCCTTGCGGTCACTATTCAACCTTCAACTGTTCGATCTGATAGAGAGGTTATTCTGGAAAAGGTCACGTTCTCAACAGAGAACACTCTGGTCGTGGATTCACGGGATAATAGTGTGGTTTTAAATGAGGAGAGAGTTTGGAAATTGGTTTCACCGGGCAAATTGAATAGGCTAACCGATAGTCGTCCCCAGGCTACAACTGCAATTGCAGTCTCTCCTTCTCTTTTTTCAGTTCTGGAAACAGAGCGCACTGAAACAGAGATGAAATCGGCTACTGAAATGGAAGATGGGGAAATACTTATCTCCCAGGAGGGTACAACATCAAAGGAGGATCCTTTGGCTCAAAAGGCCAGTGGTGTTCGACCCTCTCTCCCACGGGAATCCAAGTCAACACACAAGTATCTCTCCACTAACAGTTCCAAAGCGGCTAAGGATCCACCTCCTAATGCTTGGAAAAAGAACGACTCTAAGAAGAAACCTTAATGTCAAGTTTCTTTTGGAATGTTCGAAGGTTTAATAAAAATTCAAAACATTCGATTATTAGAAGCTGGGTTAATAGTAAGGATATGCAGTTTGGTTGTTTGTTGGAGACGAAAGTCAAGGAAGATAAAGCTGCTGCACTTGTACATAAAGTTTTCCCCAATTGGTCTTTTATGTCTAACTATGAGTCTCATAGGCTCGTTCGTATCTGGTTAGTGTGGAATGCTACTACGAGAATAACTCCAGTGTTCAAGAGTAGTCAAATGATCACTTGTTGAGTTCTGTTAGCTGGTGCTACGGAGGAGTTTCTCTGCTCCTATGTATATGCTTATAACACTGCGGAGGGTCGGAAGGAACTCTGGGAAGATATTCATGCTCATCACAATTCACCAATGTTTCAAACAAAGCCTTGGATGGTCTGTGGGGACTTTAATGAAACTCTTGATGTGGTGGAGCACTCAAGTTATGTGGATTGTCCAACAGTTCGGTATGGTATGAGGGATTTCCAGGAAGTGGTTAGTTCTTGCTCTTTGGTGGATCTTAAACATTATGGACCGCAATACACTTGGAGTAATAAGAGGGATGGTGATCCTATTTGTAAGAAGTTAGATCGAGGGCTGGTTAACAATGTTTGGTTGCGGGTCTTTCCTCAGTCGTACTGTGTCTTTGATTCCGGGGGTTGTTCAGATCATAATCGGGGCCGTATTTGTTTTCGTGATGTTGTCGTGCGGAAAAAGAAGCCGTTTAAGTTCTCAAATGTTCTCTCTTCCCTTCCACAATTTCAGGACCGGGTGTAGGACTATTGGAGGGTGTTTGATCCTCTGTTTGTCTCCACTTCTGCTTTGTTTCATCTATCAAAACAGCTTAAGGGTCTGAAGCCGCTTCTGAGGAGCTTGGGATGAGAGAATTTGGCGGATATCTCTCTTCGCACTCAGGAGGCTCATGATGAGCTGTGCCGTTTACAGGAAGCAACCTTGTCTGATCCCTCTTCTGTCCGGATGGAGGAGGAAGCTCAGGCTTTCAAACGGTGGGATTTTATCTCACAATTAGAAGAAGGATATCTTAAACAAAAATCCAAGCTTCACTGGTTGCATGTCGGAGACCAGAACAACACTTTTTTCTACAAGAGTGCAGAGATGCGGAAGATGCAGAACACAATCCATCAGGTTATAAATAATAATGGGGACGAGTTACACGAGATCGTGGATATTAAGGAGGAGGCAGAACGTTTCTTCACCGACTTTCTTACACATATTCCCTCCAATTATTGTGGTATGTCTGTGGAGGATTTACAGCAGCTTCTGGTTTTTAGGTGTACGCCTGCAGACCATGCGATGTTGCTTAAACAAGTTTCGGCGGAAGAGATAAAATCTGTATTATTTGCAATGCCGTCTAATAAATCTCCAGGACCGGTTGGTTTTACAAGTGAATTCTTCAAAGCTGCTTGCTCTACTGTGGGAAATGATTTCATCATTGCAGTTCAATCTTTCTTTGAGAAGGGTTTTCTACCAAAAGGCTTAAATTCCACTATTCTTACCCTGATTCCAAAAATTGAATCTGCTCGGATGATAAAAGATTATCAACCTATCTCCTGTTGCAATGTGATTTACAAGGTTATCTCAAAAATAATTGCTAATAGACTAAAGGTTTTGCTACCTCAGTTTATTGCTTTAAACCAGTCTGCATTTGTGAAGGATCGGTTGTTAATGGAGAATATTCTGCTAGCTTTGGAAGTTGTTAAAGATTACCACAAGGATTCTATCTCTCTGCGTTGTGCTATGAAAATTGACATTCCGAAAGCCTTCGACTCTGTGCAGTGGGATTTTCTGTTAAACATCCTCAAGGCGTTGAACTTTCCGACCATGTTTATTTGCTGGATTGAGTTATGCATAACCACTGCTTCTTTTTCCGTGCAAGTCAATGGTGAATTAGCAGGTCTTTTTCAGAGTAAACGGGGCTTGCGTCAAGGATGTTCTCTCTCTCCCTACTTGTTCGTGATATGCATGAATGTGTTGTCTCGACTTATTGATAAAGCAGCAATGGAGAAACGTATTGGTTATCATCCTAAGTGTCATGGTATTCAGCTGACTCATTTGTGCTTTGCTGATGACTTGATGGTATTTGTTGATGGCCAACAGAAATCAGTGGAAGGAATTCTTGGGATCTTCAATGAGTTCGCTATGTTGTCAGGTCTTCGGATTAGTATTGAAAAATCTACTCTATATATGGCTGGTATCTCAGAAACAAATCGTTTAGCCATTTTACAACAGTTCCCTTTTGCGTGTGGACAACTGCCTGTCCGCTACTTGGGGTTGCCTTTGCTCACTAAACAACTATCTACTACTGACTGTGTTCCGCTTCTGGAGAGTTTACGCAGGAAAATGTCCTCCTGGAGCTCTCGTCCTCTCTCTTTTGTTGGTCGCTTGCAACTGCTAAGCTCTGTGATCGCTGGAATTTTAAACTTCTGGATTTTTGCTTACCGGCTTCCAAGTGAATGCATCAAAGCCATAGACCAACTTTGCTCTGCTTTTCTGTGGTCTGGTCATGAACTTAATGCGAAGAAGGCAAAGGTCTCCTGGTTGGAGGTTTGTCGACCTAAGGAAGAGGGAGGACTAGGTCTGCAGTCGCTGAAGCTAGCAAACAATGTCTCCTGCCTTAAACTTATCTGGCAAATAATGTCAGGGAAGGAGTCGCTCTGGAGTACTTGGATTTCAAGCACACTCTTAAAACAGAGGTCGTTCTGGGAATTAAAGGCAACAACAACAATAGGCTCCTTGATGTGGCGAAAGCTACTGAAGTATCGCCCACTGGCTAAGCAATTCTATAAGATTGAGGTTAACGATGGTCGCTCTGCGTCTTTCTGGTATGATAGATGGCGTTGCCTCGATTGCATCCATGATGTTACAGGTCCTTCAGGGTACATTGCTTTAGGCATTCCCCCACAGGAACAGTAGCATCAGTCAAAGCAAGTCATCATAGGAAGCATCACCGCTACGCTCACCTGAACGAAATAGAGAATTTGATAGAAACTCTTACTCTCTCTGATGCTCCGGATCTCCCCTTATGGAGGGGCCTGAATGACGTATATAACAGTACTTTCAACACTAAGACGACAGCAGCACTACTGCGACCACCACAACAACGGGTTGATTGGTATAAAGGTGTTTGGTTCTTGTACGCTACTCCCAAATACTCCTTCATCACCTGGCTGGCAATCCGAAATCGCCTCTCCACAGGCGATCGTACTTGCAAATGGAATCCTACTCACAGTTCAAGTTGTACATTTTGTGGTTTACCTGAATCCAGAGATCATCTTTTCTTCTCCTGTCCCCGCACAACAGAGAACTGGTCCTTGCTAATGGCCAAGTTGCTTGGTTCGAATTTCACTACAGATTGGACTCACATTCAGTCTCTGCTTAACACATCTGGCTATACTCGAGCTCATCTCTTCACCATATGGTACTGTCTTCAATCTGCCATTTACCACATCTGGCGGGAGCACAACCATCGACGGCATGGTGCGAATCCTACATCCCCTGCTCAGCTTATTAAGCTTATTGACAAGAATGTCAGAAACAGATTCACTGCAATCCGTAATCAGAGTGACTATTCTTTTGATGATGGGTTGACCCTATGGTTTGCTACGAGACCATGATGAGCAGCCTCTACAATCATCTACTTCCCTTCTATGTTATTTCTGTTTTACTTACCTCCACGCAAACTTCTAAAGCGTGTCCACAGCAAATGTAACACAGTCTTTTGAGTTTGAATAAATTTAATATTTAATTAAAAAATATATATATATATATTATATATATTCATATTTGATATGAATAATATATGCACAAAGGTCTGTAATCTTGTAGCGTCTATCGGTTTTTATAGAAATACTTGATATGAACAGTCTGGTCTGTTTACGTCACATCAAATTTGGTTGTCAAAATTAAATTGTTCGAAATTCGTTTTTGACATGCTACAAATTAAATTGTATACTTTATTGTTTCAATATTATCAACCCTAGTTGACTGGTTAATATTACGTGTTTCTAAAGACGTTAAACTTCAAGAGTTGCTCTTTTGTAAATTTCAAAGATGTTCTACGATGACAACAAATATGCCCATCTTAATATGGTTTTTGCCATGTATCAAGATAATCTTTGAGAACAGAAAATTATTCCTAACTTAAATTCTATAAATCTTATATTTTTTTAGCAACGTCTTTTCTTTATGTAAATTATAATTTTCATCTTTCAATATTTTAATCTGCTTTTCAAAATGGAAATCATGAAAAAACTGACAAGCAAATAGTATCATTTTTAATATAAATTCTCGAAAGTAAATCAAATTTTTAAGAAGTTAAAGGAAAAACTATGAAAAAAGTTATTTATCCAAAAAATGAAGATCGAGGAAAAATATAGGGTAATATTAGTAGATAGCACAAATATGAAGAAAAATAAAGAAAATACCACAACAACATTTTTTTTATAGGTAAATATCATAGGATCCACGTTTTTTTGGAGTAAAAAGACACAATCACCCTTTTTGTTTTATTGTTTGATAGAAAGAGTGAAAGATTTGGTGTGATTTTTAAAAATATCATGTAATATTTATATTTTATATGTTATATTGAACTAAATAACGTTTAGTTGTAAATCCAAACCGACAAATAGTCTCGTTTTAATTGTAAAATCTAAACCCTAACCATCTAATTTCGTTTTAATTGTAAAATCTAAACCCTAACCATCTCATTTGTGAACCCAAACCGACATATAATTTCGTTATAATTGTAAAAATCTAAACCCTAACCATCTCATTTGTGAACCCAAACCAATATATAGTTTCGTTCTTATTGTAAAATTTAAATCCTAACCATCTTATTTATGTATCCAAACCGATATATAATTTTGTTTTAATTGTAAAATCTAAACCCTAACCATCTTATTTGTGAACCCAAACCGACATATAATTTCGTTCTAATTGTAAAATCTAAACCCTAACCATCTCATTTATGAACCCAAACCGACATATAATTTCGTTCTAATTGTAAAATTTAAACCCTAATCATTTCATTTGTGAACCCAAACCGATATATAATTTCGTTCAAAAAACAAAAATGACATGATATTTTTAAAAATAACATGTAATATATGTAATGGGTATAAAAGTAATTGTATATAAGGAGAGAGAATGCCCCGTGAACCCTATTATAGTTTCTTAATTACTTTTGATTTTTGTGGTATCTAGTGCATATTCCTAAAAATATATATAAAAGAATGTCATAGTTGTGTATATTATATAATATATAGAAGATCATGGACCAAATAAAACATATGACCACACACTCTTAATTAAGAAAAAAATATTTGCTATTGGATCTAATTTTTCTATAATATAATTGAGCCATACCTGCTGAACGGTTGTCCTCCAGCACAATGATAACTCCAACCAACTTTTATTTTCTGTGATAAATAGTTTTAAATTAACAACATATAATGTAAATTAATTTTAAAATGCTTTAAACTCCTGAACTAAAGAGTGTCTATTGAATCAGAAAAAAACAATATTAATATAACAACAATAAGCATGGGCTGTCTTGATTTTGACGCTCTTTGATCTGTGAATATCACACATCATTTTTTAACCCTCCATATGACATTTGTTTATCTCTCTGTTTCTTTGGTTATAGTGTTATTATACTATAAAGTTTTCTTATTAACAAATATTTTGCTTTTTTCCTCGAAAGTGAAATGAATCGTCCAAAAAAAAAAAAGTTGAAGCTGATGAAAGTAGTTTGACCCCTCCACATCTTCCAACTTGGTACTTAGCTTTGCTCACACCACATGCTCCCTCTCTCTCTCTCTCTCTCTCTCTCTCTCTCTCTCTCTCTATTCTCTTCTCATTTTCGATATCTCCCTAGTTCTTCTCTCTCTCTCATGGTAAGGCAAAAAATGAAAGCTTTATTCTATTGACGACGAGATCCTTCTCTAATTATCAGGTACCCATCTTTTATTTTTGTATAATTTACATTATGCTTTTGGTTTCTTGCAAATCTTATAGACCCTAAAGTAGATAGTTTTGGTATTTACTTAGCTTGAGTTGAGAAGATGAAAAAGAAAAGTTGTGAAAGAAATGATAATATTACCATAAATGGTGAGACATCCATTGTATCATTTGCGGCTGAGATTTTGCTACTTTATTATTTTTCTCCCTATCTCTATTTCCATTTTTATTTTCACTACCTACAAAATAGCATCACAATCATTCATGGAAAGTAAAAAAGTGATATCTATTGATGAAATCTAAAACCCTAATATCCCTTTTTTTGGTTTTCAAAAACACAACTTTTTTTCTCTACAAGGTTAAAAACAGATGTTGCTCTTTCCCATTAGTCCTACGGATCTCATTCCCAAAATAAATTGTGTAAAAGAAGGTTATATAGCCAAAAAAGAAAAAAAAACTTTACTGGGTTTGGTTCATGATCTCTTATAGGTTTTTGTAAATTACTGATTTTGTTAGATGTGTTGGTGAAAAAGTAGATACCTTTTGGTAAGTTTGAAGTATATAGTATACCAAAAATGTTACGGAATGTAATATATATTAAAGGGATGATTTTGACAGCTGAGTAGTTAAATTCCGCATCTGTAAACAGCTTTTGATAATGAAATGGTGAAAGAAGGGTCCTACATCTTGAAGGGTTTTTGCCCCCACAATCCAATGAATGTGAATTATTGGTGAGCAAAATAAGGTTGTGATGATAAAATGATGCTATCTTATTTGTTTGCTGTTGTTATAAATGCGGATGATAATTGTGTTGGTGGTACTCAAAACTTAAAAAGAAAAGAAAATAACAGAACATTTCTCTGCTTCTTCTTGGGATTCCATAAGTCTTTTGAAGTATGTTTTATGGTGTCTGATCTGTTGATTCTGTGTCCTTTTATCTCTGTAAATAAACAGAGAAGATAAATGAGGAAGTCCTCCTAGGTTTGAAGTTTGTTTTGATAAGTATGGTTCTGTAGTATAAAATAGTGGAAGACTTAGGAGCTTGTTAGAGATTTGGTTTTTTTTTTGGTGATTCTCCTTACAATCATATGGTTATTAATCAGAAAGCAAATCTCTCATTTATTTTTCAAGAAAAAGATGAAAGAGTATAGAGATTTGGTATGAATTACCAGAAGGTTTTGTGATAGAGAACCCATGAAACTTTCACTGAGACATCTCAATCTGTAAACTTTACTTATCTATTCATACCAAATTGATTTGCTCTGCAAGACTTATCACAGTTTTTTCTTTACTTAAGAAATATGTTTTGTTGGTTTCATTTTTTGCTTCTTGTTCTGGTTTAAGGTTGGACTTGAGTTATATAACCTTTTAGTTTCTAGCAGAGTGAAGAAATAGACTCAAGTATTCTGTTCTAGAATTGTCATATTTTCTTTCATATATAAGTAGGCTCTAACAAGAATTCGTTTTGGTTCATTATATATTTGGCAATTCAGAGTTAAAGGTCTCCTCTCTACATTTTGGTTCTCTGTTATATTTTTCCTTCATTTTCTGGTTAGTTTCTTATAAACTTTTTGGATTATTTCAGATTTGGTGGTCATTGTCTGATGGAGTGTAATGCAAAGCCATCGTTGCAATGGGAATGGGAAAACTTAATATCTTTTGGTGCTTCATCAGCTGAAACTCCTAGAAAGATTAAACCAATGGAGTGGGAACTTGATGGGTTTGATTGCACATCTCTGTATTCTTCAAACTTTGCTGCAGTAGGTTATGGTGGTAGTTCAGGTTCTGATATAGCTCATGCTTTCTCCAAAAGCTCAAAGTCAACTTCCATTAGCTCTTCATCAGCTGAAGTGAGAACATACAATTTTACATCAGAAGCTGGTGAAAGTCTTCCAGGAGAATTAGGCAGCAGTGAAGAGTTTGCCAAGGGAATCAATACTTCTCCAAGTCTTGAACTATCCTTTGGCTCTGGTGATCCGGTTCTCGGTTTAAAGCTTGGTAAGAGAACATACTTTGAAGACTTTTGGGAAGTGGAAAATGGAAAAGGTTTAGGACTTCCAGTGAGCCTCGCGTCATCTTCTGTTTCTCCGGTGAAGAAAGCAAAACCAATTTCTCAGAGGTTACAAACTCCTCACTGTCAAGTTGAAGGTTGTAATATTGATCTCTCATCAGCTAAAGACTATCACCGTAAACACCGGATTTGTGAAAACCATTCGAAGTTCCCTAAAGTTGTCGTGAGTGGCGTTGAGCGTCGGTTCTGCCAACAATGTAGCAGGTAAAAACTAGTATATCTCTAGAGAAGAAGTGGTTTAATCAGTAGTAAAGCGTTTAAGCGTTTATGGTTTTTTGGTCTATAAAGGTTCCACTGTCTCTCTGAGTTTGATGAGAAGAAACGTAGCTGTCGCCGGCGTCTCTCAGATCACAATGCAAGACGTCGCAAGCCAAATCCTGGGAGGACATATGGTATATACAACAATCACTTATTTCTTATCCTTGTATGAACTCTGGAATTGGCTATAGTTCAGTTGTAGCATTAGTTATTTTCCTTTTGGAGAGTTGGAGATGGTTTTGTCATTTTGTGTATGCAGATGGGAAACCACAGGTGGATTTTGTATGGAACAGATTTGCACTTATCCATCCAAGAAGTGAGGAAAATTTTCTATGGCCAAGTTCGAAGCCCGTACCATCAAGAGGGTTAATGCAGCAACCTACAAAGACCGAGACTTCCAATAAGCTGTTCACCGAGCACTGTGGATTTGGATTGTTGGACCACGAAACCAAAACCGCAAGAGCTGAGTTATTCAGTAAAGGTTTGTGATCTCTTGAGAGTTTCAAATGCATGGTTCATCTGTTTTGTATTCGTAATGTTGATGATTCTTTTGTGTTTATGCGGGTTTGCAGAAAAGGTCACAATCTCTTCACACATGGGTGCTTCTCAAGATCTTGATGGTGCTCTCTCTCTTCTGTCAAATTCAACAACATCATGGGACCAACCGAGACGTTTTTCCCTTGATCACCACCATCCTACAAGAAACCTCCAATCCGTGGCTCACCGGTCTGTGACTCAACTCAATTCAGTGTCCAACTATTGGCAGCCGGATCCACCAGCAGTTGATGGCCCAACCACTCAGCATAGAAATGGGATAGGCCAGTTTAATGAGAACTACTTCAGCTTGAACCAGTTCTATAACTAAATATGTATGAATGCCCTTAAAATCCTAATAAGATATTAAATGTTAAGGATCAGGCAAAGCCAGTGTTAAGTTAAGATTGGAGCTGTGAAACTTGCAAGACACCAAATCCTCTCTTATTCTGTTTTGTTCAAATATTTTGCATGGGTTAGAGAGCTTTGACAATTGTTTTACTCTTGATGGTGTGTAGCAACTACTACTAAATTGATTAAACGCATGATATAACATGTTAGTTATATAGGATATAAGCAGAGTTTTCAGATCCGGACCGGACCGGCCGGTCGAATCGGTTTTTTTTTTTTGTGTTTTTGTGTTTTCTTATATTATACATAAAAATCGTGGTGTTTTTGTGTTTTTTTCTTTCTTTGCTTAATTTGTGTTTCTGTAATGCATATTCAATAGTTTCGTGATTGTTTTTGATTTTTTGGCTTGATTAATAGTAATGGGCGTGAAGAAACTTGTGTGTTTGTTTATATATTCGTTTTTTAAGAATTCTTGATATTTTGTTGCAACCAGGATTGAATGTTGTAAAACTTGGAATAGAGCAATTCAACATAATTTTTTCTGTTTTTATTTGTCTCTCTGTGTAAAAGCTGAATTTCCCAAGATAGAGTCTATTTGGTATTATAAGATTTCAGTTTAGTTTAAGTAGCCTACTTCTGTCCAATTTTTTTTGGTTTCAGGGTTCTGCAAGAAGTAAACATGTCAGTTCTTTTTGTGACGAGCCTTGGGGATATAGTAATTGACCTTTACTCTAATAAAGGCTTTGACCTGCAATAACTTCCTCAAGCTTTGCAAGTAAGTCTCTCTTTTGCCTATCTACCTATGGTACTCACTATGTCTCCACAGGGTTTTAACTTTCTTATTTGGTTTTAGGATCAAATACTACAATGGGTGCCTATTTCACACTGTACAAAAGGATTTCAAAACACAGACGGGTGATCCAACTGGCACAGGTGCTGGTAGAGATTCTGTAACAACCCGTCCCGTGGATCCCACTAGCCCCCGCTAGCTGCCCCATTGACCCCAAGCTGGCTCTGCAGGGCATTGATCCTAACCCCTCACCATGGAAAGGAAATCACATCCAAATCCACCAGTAGGTTATTGGTCCGTCAAGCGTTCCTCGAACCCTGGTCCACATCCTTTAACAACCTTCCTACAGGACAAGCTGTCACCAATTGGATTTGGATGTCCACGGTGAGGGGTTAGGATCGATGCCCTGCAGAGCCAGCTTAGGGCCTATGGGGACAAGCTAGCGGGGGACTAGTGGGGTCCACGGGATGGATTGTTAGAGATTCAATCTACAAGTAAGTACAATGCTCTTACTTCACCTTTTTCATATATATATATATATATATATATATATGTGGACTTTTGTTAGAATATTAAGAAGAAGAAAAGAAACAGAGTAAGAGATTCATCTTGATTTAAAACATTCAAAAGACCGGCACTGTTGCAATGGCCAGTGGTGGAGAAAAATCTAAATGCTTCCCAGGTTAGCTAAATTATTTTCATTGAATTACTAAAAGTTTATGGTCTTATATATTCTAGTATAATTATCTGTGTGTTGTTCATCAATACATCCTCATGTGAACTTAATTGCTGATATTGTATTGATATTCATGTCTTAAAAATGGCAGGGCTGATGTCATCTGGGATTTCAAGACAGGTGACAGTTTGTGCTATGCTTTTATAGGTGAGTTATGTTCTGAAAGTCTTGATTCTTTTGTATATTTTTTGTGCTAACTGACAGTTTTGTCTCTGTTCTAGAGTTTGAAAACAAGGAGGCATGCAAACAGGCGTATTTTAAGGTAAACGTCAACTGGCTGAAAAATTTGTATAGAAGAAGTTGTGAAACAACCAACTTGTTGATTTTCAGAAGGACAGTGCTCTGATCGATGATAGACAAATACATGTGGATTTCAGTCAGAGTATGTCCAAACTTTGGTCACAGTTCCGACAGAAAGACTCCCAAAAGGGTAAAGGTAATTTTTTTTTCTTCATTTCTGTAGGATACTTGGCAAACATAAATTAGGGAATGGATGTTTTAAATGTGGCTCGACGGATCATGTTGCTAAGCACTGTGTGGGTGGTAATCAGTCTTCAAAGTACATTCGTAAAAGATCAAAACAGACAGCATGGGGGAGGTGATGGCTATGATTTGGTATTTGAGGGTGATGTAACCTGAAATGCCCAAGAGAGAGCATAATAGTCATGAGAGGGATGAGATGAGAGGGAGAAGATTCATAGGAGAAGTCCTCATGGTAATGGGGAAGGCAAAAGATGCCACAGAGATGAAGTTGATGGATGGTGAAGACAGCATGGCCGGGAAGAGGTAAGAGAAAAGGAGAGGAAACACACAGAACAGAGAGAGAAAGGGTTTTTTCTTCTTCTATCATGTATAGGCAGCAGAAGGAAATTGGGATAGAAAGGGTTTTTTTCTCTCTGCTGACGTGGCAGGTGATTTCAAAAGCGATTAGGGTTTCATGGCTTTTTCTACACGTTTGATGTTACCGGCAGATCTGCCGCCGGTTGGAGAGGATGGCGCTTTGTCGGAGGGATCTCGATCTCCTCTTCAGGTTACGACTGTGTCAGCTGAGGAGGGTATGGAGAAGTTGTTGAACGGGGAGATTTCGATTTCATGGGACGGTACTGTTTCTGCATCAATGCATACTACAGATCTGTCTCAAGCGGTCTCATCAACTGTTCCAAGTGGTTTGGGATCTCAGACACAAAAAACATGGGTGAAAGTCGCTCATAAGCATATGTTTACAAAGCAGCCTTTTGTGGTTTCGGAAGTGGAAGGTCAACAACGTGTAGTGGTTCCTAAAGGAGTTTTTGAGGGAACTAAACCTCTTTGGGAGGATTTTATTGTCGGCAAGTTTTTGCATACAACAGCGCCTCATGTGGGTAAAATCCATATGATTGTGAACAAGATATGGCGGCTTGGAGATAGATCGTCCTTGATTGATGTTTTTGTTGTGGATGGTACAACTGTCAAATTCCATATCCGGAATAAAAGTAACCGCCAGAGGGTTTTAAACAGAGGCATGTGGAACATAGGTGGTCTCCCCACGATAGTGTCAAAGTGGACTCCCTTTGCAGAGGAGGCTCAACCTGCAATGAAGTCTATACCTCTGTGGGTGGTACTAAAGAATGTCCTGTATACCATGTTTACTGATAAGGGATTGGAATTCCTTGCTACTGTCGTGGGGAAACCACTGAGGCTACATCCCAAAACGGAAGCTTGTGCTAGTTTTGATGAAGCCCAAATTCTGGTGGAAGCAGACCTTACCAAAGCTTTACCTACGGATTTTCATCTTGCGGGTGAGGAGAATGGTGAGTTGGATGTGGTTGTTCGCTACACATATCCATGGCTTCTTCCTAGGAGCCCACATGTGCGTTTGACTCCTTGTGTCACAAGTAGTCAAATGGTTACTTGTTCGGTTCTTATGGAGGATATGTCGGAGGAATTTTTTGTTTCATTTATCTATGCTGCAAATGTGGTGGAAGATAGAAAGTTGCTATGGTAAGATTTGAAATATCACGAAGACTCTCCTATGTTTAGAAATAAATCTTGGATGATCTATGGGGATTTTAATGAGATATTGAAAGGGGAGGAGTATTCTCACTATGCAGTTAACCCTGTTATCCCTCCGGGGATACGAGATTTTCAAGACACAGTCAGGTACTGCAGTTTTAATGATATGCAGGCTCATGGTCCGCGATTTACTTGGTCAAATAAGAGAGACGATGGGGAGCTTATCTGTAAGAAACTTGATCGGGTGCTTGTGAATGATTCTTGGCTTCATCAAGTAACAACAATCATATGTAGTGTTTGAGGCTGGAGGCTGTTCTGATCATCTGAGGGGACGTATCAAACTGGGTGCTGACAAGCCGCGCATTCATAAGCCTTTCAAGTTCACCAATGCTTTAACTAGTGATGGAGGATTTTTACCAATGATCAAAGAGTTCTGGGACAACACTGAGACTTTGTTTCATTCTACGTCTGCTATCTTTCGGTTTTCTAAAAAACTGAAGACCCTCAAACAAAAGATAAAACTGATGAGCAAGGATCGGCTTGGTAATTTGATAAAGAAAACAAAAGAGGCTTATGCTGCTCTGTGCAAATGTCAGCTCGCGATGATGACAAATCTGACTGACTTATTATGCAAGATGATTCTGCAGCTTATAATAGATGGTTATTTGTTTCAGGGTTGGAGGAGAAGTATTTAAAGCAGAAATCTAAACTGCACTGGCTAAAGGTTGGTGATGGTAACAACAAAGTTTTTCACAAAGCTGCTAAGGTCAGGGAAGTGCGTAATGCTATCAAAGAAATTCATTGTCAGGATGGTTCAGTGGTAACATCCCCTAAGGGTATTAAGCAAGAAGCAGTGAGGTTTTTTCATGATTTCTTATCACACAAGCCTTCTCACTATCGTGGTATTATGGAGGAGGAGCTCAAAGCTCTATTGCATTATCGTTGTTCTGACACGGATGGGGCACAGTTAGAAAGGGAGGTCTCTGCAGAGGAAATTTGTGATGTTTTATGGTCAATGTTGACCGATAAAAGCCCTGGTCCTAATGGCTACACAGTAGAGTTCCTTAGGGAAGCTTGGTCAATTATTAAGGTTGACTTCATAGTTGCAGTCCAGTCTTTCTTTGTCTATGGTTTCATTCCTAAAGGTGTAAACACTACCATCCTTGCACTAATCCCAAAGAAGAAAACAGTGACAGAGATGAAAGACTATCGGCCAATCTCCTGTTGCAATGTGATATACAAGGTTATTTCCAAACTTTTAGCAAACCGACTCAAAAGGCTCCTCCCGGATTTTATCTCTCCGAACCAGTCGGCTTTTGTCAAGGATCGTTTACTAATGGAAAATGTCTTGTTGGCGTCTGAAATCATCAAAGATTATCACAAAGACTTGATCTCTCCTCGAAGTGCTATCAAGATTGATATCTCGAAAGCCTTTGATTCGGTCCAATGGCCCTTTCTGCTAAGTACTCTCTCTGCCACGAATCTCCCAAAATGATTCATAAAGTGGATATAAATCTGTATTTCTACAGCTTCTTTATCCATGCAAGTCAATGGAGAATTATGTGGTTTGTTTGGCAGTCAGAGGGGTCTCCGTCAAGGATGTTCGCTCTCTCCATGTTTTTTTGTGATTTGTTTGCAAGTTTTATCAACAATGCTTGACAGGGCTGCCTCTGCAACAACTGATTGACTACCATCCTCTCTGCCAGAACTTGCGGCTGACACACTTGTGCTTTGCTGATGACATGTTGGTCTTCACCGATGGCAACAAACGGTTAATTGAGGGGATACTGCAGATATTTGATCAGTTCGCAGAATTCTCAGGGTTAAAGATCAGTCTCGAGAAGTCAACCTTGTACATGGTGGCGGTGCGGGAGAGTGATAAGGAGGATATCCTTCGCTGCTTTCCTTTTGCTTCGGGTTCTTTGCCCGTACGCTACCTTGGTTTGCCATTGTTAACAAAAAGAATGACAACATCAGACTACACTCCTCTTCTTGAACGCATACGGGACAGAATTGGGAGTTGGTATTGATCAAGGTTACGTTTGAGCTCGGCCATACCGTACGGACGTCCGTACACTCTTACAATAAGGTCGAGCCTCTTGAAGACATAAGAGCAAGGGAGGAGAGGAAGCTCGGTCCATCAAGCCCATTAAGTGTTCTAGAACACTCTAATCTAGCCGTTGGAGATCGGTGAGAAGAAGGAAGAGTCACGGGTGCACAAGTTGACTTAGGAGACGTCACTATCGCTTGGGAAACGTTCCTTCCTCTCTCTTAATGTCGACATCTTATGTTTCTATTCTTGTAAAGGGGTTGCCCTAATTTAGTCCTCTATTTAAGGTTGTAGACATGTGTTGTAAGAGACTATTCTAGTGGAATCTTATCATCTTCTTCTCATTCTCTTTGTTCTACCGAAACTATCTCTCTCGATTCTACTCTTTATTCTCATTTTACTTCCGCTAATTCTAACATGGTATCAGAGCTTGGTTTTCGTTCTTGAACAACCAACTCTTCTCTTCTATTCTCTACTCATATTCTTGTTGTTCGCTATCATTCTATCTCTTCTACTTTGCGTTTACCTGCGGGACAAAGAGTTTACCCGGCGGTCCATAGCACTCGGCGATGGAGAACTCGAAGCCAATCACTACACCAGTTGTTCTCAAAGGAACAAACTATTTGCTGTGGACGAGAACCACAAGAACCGCTCTTGGAGGTCGACGACTTTGGAGCCATGTTAAAAAAGACTATGCACCAAGGGAGATCTCTAAGGAAGACGGCAAGGTTGCTTCCGAGGTGGAAGAAGAGGAGGCTGAAAGGAAGGAGAAATGGTTTCAAGAAGACCAAGTAGTGCTTTCAGTCCTCCAAAACTCACTTGATGCTCTGATCCTTGAGGCGTGCTTGTATTGCGAGACGGCGAGGGAGTTGTGGGAGACACTCAAGAATGTGTATGGTAATATCTCAAACTTGACTCGAGTTTTTGAGGTCAAAAGGCTATTAATGAGCTCAGTCAAGAAGATTTGGAGTTCACTAAACATCTTGGTAAGTTTCAAGCACTATGGTCCGAAATGGACATGTTGCGGCCAAGTACACTCGATCCGGCGGTGCTGAGTGAAAGGAAGGAGCAAGACAAGGTCTTTGGTCTTCTCCTCACCTTGAACCCATCCTTCAATGACCTCTTGAAGCACATCCTTAGGGCTGACAAACTACCCTCCTTTGAAGACATTTGTTCTCAAATCCAAAAAGAACAAGGATCACTTGACTTGTTTAGCGGTAAGGGGGAGCTTGCTACGGCTAACAAAGGAGTGTATAGGCAAGAGGATAGGAAGGTGTGGATATGTGACCATTGCAAGAAGCGAGGTCATATGAAAGACAAGTGCTGGATTCTCCATCCCCATCTCAAACCGGCCAAGTTCAAGGCTAACCTCGCGAAGGATGCGACTAATGACAAGGGAGCCGGTTCATCAAGGCAGGGAGATGAGGCAGCAATGACCGCAGCCTATGGAGAGGTGGTGAGAAAATCAGACCTTGAGGCACCCATTCGCTCCATTGCCTCACTCAAGGATTCTGGTATCTCTTTTTTTACCTCTAAGCCGAGTAACTCACTTGTTATTGACTCGGGTGCTTCTCACCATATGATTAGTAACTCGTCTTCTAGATAACATAAAACCGGCCTTAGGTAACGTTATTATTGCAAATGGAGATCGAATTCCAGTAAAAGGAGTAGGGGACTTGAAACTATTTGACAAAACCTCAAAAGCTATCTTTATGCCTACTTTTACATCAAATCTTTTATTGGTTAAGAGAACTACTAATGATTTGAACTGCTACACCATCTTTGGTCCTACTAGTGTTCATTTTCAGGATATTAAGACGGGAAAAATTCTTGGAGAAGGAGATGGGAAAGGAGATCTCTATGTCCTAGAGAAAACCTCACCAAATTTACCTACTTCACTTAAGTCTTGTTTTGTTGTTAATTCGGATAGTATGTGGCATGCTAGATTAGGCCACCCTCATTCTCGTGCTCTTGCTTTAATGTTACCGAATGTTTCTTTTGATAACTCAAGTTGTGAGTCTTGTATTCTTGGTAAACATTGCAAGTCTATTTTCCCTAAGTCTACTACTATTTATGAGCATTGTTTTGATCTAGTGTATTCTGATGTGTGGACTTCACCATGTCTTTCTAGAGATAATAACAAATACTTTGTGACTTTTATTGATGAAAAATCTAAGTACACATGGATTACTTTGTTACCATCAAAGGATAGAGTGTTTGATGCCTTCATTAATTTTCAAAATTATGTTACTAATCATTTCAATGCCAAAATTAAGGTACTTAGATCAGACAATGGTGGGGAATATACAAGTCACAAGTTCAAAGAACATTTGGCTAAGCACGGCATCCTACAACAAACGAGCTGTCCATATACGCCGCAACAAAACGGTGTGGCCGAAAGAAAGAATCGACACCTCATGGAAGTTGCACGATCAATGATGTTCATTCACATGTGACAAAGAGATATTGGGGTGATGCCGTGATGACTGCATGTTACTTGATCAACCGGACACCAACCAAAGTTCTTAACGACTTGTCACCATTCGAGGTATTAAACAAATTTAAACCGTCTCTCGATCACTTACGGGTTTTTGGTTGTGTTTGTTTTGTGTTAGTGCCTGGAGAACAGGGAAGTAAGCTTGATGCTAAAAGCACAAAGTGTATGTTCATTGGCTATTCCACGACTCAAAAGGGGTACAAGTGCTACGACCCAACCACAAGTCGATTGTATGTCTCTCGAGATGTTCGGTTCATGGAAAACGTTGGCTACTTCGATAACAAGGACTGGAACAGCCTCAAGGATCTCTCCGACTCACCAAATGACTGAACCTCCAGCTTAAAGTTTCTCCTAGAACATCTCGGTAACACGTCTCCACCGACGGGTTCTACGCGGCCCGACCCACCTCCGACATCTACCGAGGGTGAGCCAGACATTACTAACGTCCCAGAGGACGCTTTATCTCCAGACCATGTTCGTCCTGAGCCGGACTCAAATATGGACGGCGACCATGGTGCTCCTCTACCAGCTACCGAGGAACCCTCGGACAGTGCCACTACGGACGAAGGCACTCTTGGATCACATGAAGTAGTGCCATCTACGCTACCTGTCTTACGAAGGAGTGAACGTCTACAGGGAGGCGTGCCGTCTTCACAACCTGTCTTGCGAAGGAGTGAACGTGTTAAAAATAAACGCGTCTACTACAACAGTCAAGCCGTAGCTCACCCTATCCAGGCCATTTGTTCGCTTGAGCTGCTTCCAGGTGATCACCAAGCTTTCTTTGGACAAGTTGATGCTCACTGGGTTCCCCAAACCTATGACGAGGCTAAAAATCACAAGGAATGGATAGACGCTGTCGAAGATGAAACTGGTGCCATGATTCGGAACCACACGTGGGACGAAGCCGATCTTCCCAAAGGCAAAAAGGCTGTGAGCTCCAAATGGGTTTTCACCATCAAGTTCTTCAGCACAGGCGCCATTGAACGACATAAAGATCGGCTGGTCGCTCGTGGCTTCACCCAAACGTATGGCGCAGACTACACGGAGACCTTCTCACCGGTGGCCAAACTCCATACGGTTCGGGTTGTGCTCTCTCTCGCGGTCAATCTCTCGTGGGACTTATGGCAAATGGATGTCAAAAATGTGTTTCTTCAAGGCGAGTTAGACGAGGAAGTTTACATGATGCCTCCTCCGGGCCTTGAAGACTTGGTTGCTCCCGGGAAAGTCTTGAGGCTTTGCAAGGCTATCTATGGCCTCAAACAGTCTCCGTGTGCCTGGTATCATAAAATGAGCTCCACCCTTAAGACTCAAGGTTTTCGAAGATCGGAGGCTGATCACTCTCTTTTTACACTTAAAACCTCTCTTGGCCTTGTGGTGATGCTCATCTATGTTGACGACATCATTGTGACTGGAGATGATAAGGCTGGTATCCATGACACCAAACAGTCTCTCAAGTCTGCTTTTGACATTAAGGACCTTGGAGAACTCAAATACTTTCTCGGGATTGAAATCTGTCGCTCTCCGGAGTGGCTCATTCTTTCCCAACGAAAGTATACGTTGGATTTGTTGGCGGAAACCGGCAAGCTTGGCGTGTCTCCGGCTCCTACACCACTTGATGAAGACTACCAGCTCAAGCAAAAGGGGGAGAGCATTCGGGCAAAAGAAGGCAAACCAAGAGAACCTATGGACGAGCCGTTCCCGGATGTCACGCGTTATCGCCGGCTTGTAGGTAAGTTAATATACCTTACCATCACGCGACCTGACATATGTTATGTTGTGAATCAGGTCAGTCAACACATGAAGGCTCCAAGCAAGTATCAATGGAGCATGGTCGAAAGGATTCTAAGCTATCTCAAGGGCAGTCTGGGTCAAGGCATTTGGATGGGCAAGAACGATAACACTGAGATAGTGGGCTATTGTGATGCGGACTACAATGGAGATACGTTGGATAGGAGGTCAACCACTGAATATTGTACTTTCATTGGTGGAAATCTAGTGACATGGAAGTCAAAGAAGCAAAAGGTGGTATCTTGTTCAAGCGTCGAGGCCGAGTATCGAGCAATGAGGAAGTTAACAAACAAATTAACTTGGTAAAAGGGACTGCTCAAAGATCTTGGTATTGACTCAAAGCAACCGATCACTATGCATTGCGACAATGAGGCTGCAATTCACATAGCCACCAACTCCGTCTTCCATGAAAGAACCAAGCACATTGAAAGCGATTGCCACAAAGTTTGGGAGAAGATTGAAGAAGGAGTGGTATTACCGTGTCACACTCGGAGTCAAGATCAGTTGGCTGATATATTCACCAAGTCTGCAAGTCCTAAGGTTTGTGATTACATTCATAACAAACTTGGGCTTGTAGACATCACAAGACCTTGATCGACTTCTCTAATCCGTGGACAGCACACTCTTTTTCCCTTGGCTTAGTTTTGTCCCATGAGGTTTTCTAAGTCAAGGTTTTTAATGAGGTGCTGCTTCACGGGTTCCAAGCTTAGCCATTGCATTCGGCTAAGCTTGAGGGGGAGTATTGATCAAGGTTATGTTCGAGCTCGGCCGTACCGTACGGACGACCGTACCCTCTTGCAATAAGGCCGAGCCTCTTGAAGACATAAGAGCAAGGGAGGAGAGGAAGCTCGGTCCATCAAGCCCATTAAGTGTTCTAGAACACTCTAATCTAGCCGTTGGAGATCGGTGAGAAGAAGGAAGAGTCACGGGTGCACAAGTTAACTTAGGAGACGTCACTATCGCTTGGGAAACGTTCCTTCCTCTCTCTTAATGTCGACATCTTATGTTTCTATTCTTGTAAAGGGGTTGCCCTAATTTAATCCTCTATTTAAGGTTGTAGACATGTGTTGTAAGAGACTATTCTAGTGGAATCTTATCATCTTCTTCTCATTCTCTTTGTTCTATCGAAACTATCTCTCTCGATTCTACTATTTATTCTCATTTTACTTCCGCTAATTCTAACTGTTAGACAGCTTGACATCTCTCTTTTGCAGGACGCTTACAACTTATAAGCTCAGTGCTTCACAGTCTTACCAATTTTTGGATGTCTACGTTTCGATTACCGAAAGCGTGCATCAGAGAAATAAACAGTTTGTGCTCTGCCTTCCTATGGTCCAGACCGGAGTTGAATGGGAAGAAAACGAAAGTGTCGTGGGCTGATGTGTGCAAACCCAAGGAGGAAGGGGGGCTTGGTCTCCGATCCCTTGCAGAGGTGAATACAGTCAGCTGTCTGAAACTAATTTGGCGAATGTTATCCTCTAACTCGCTGTGGGTGCAATGGTTGAGACACTACCTACTCCATAAGGGTTCCTTATGGTCGTTTAGTGCTAGCTCCACTCTTGGCTCCTGGATGTGGAAGAAATTGCTTAAATACCGTCCTCTCTCTGCTGATTTTGTATTGTATGAAGTCAAGAATGGACAAAGTGTTTCTTTCTGGCATGACAAATGGTCGCCTTTAGGGCCTCTTTTTGCTCTAACAGGGGCGCGGGGATGTATAGACATGGGAATTGGTCTCCACGACACAGTTTCTCAGGTAGTCCTGACACATAGGAAACAGCGACACGGGTAGACCATCTCAACCAAATGGAAAATTTAATAGAGGAGATTCGATCAAAAGGGCTAAGGGATACGATTGACCTGGTACTTTGGAAAGGAAAAGGAGGTCGTTTTAAAGCTTCTTTTAACACGAAGGAGGTCTTGAAAGTAGTACGGTCTGCGCAGCCGTCAAAGGAGTGGTATCGTGGTATTTGGTTCACTCACGCCACGCCCAAATACTCTTTCTTGGCTTGGCTCGCCATACATAATCGTTTAACAACAGGGGATAGAATGTTCTCTTGGAGCGTAGGGGTAAACCCCACCTGTGTTTTATGTCAGACATCCTTGGAAACACGAGACCATATCTACTTCAGTTGTCCGTACTCACGTGAGGTATGGTCTGGCCTAACCTCCAAGCTCCTACGCTCTGTTTTCTCAGCGGAATGGGTTGTTATCGTTAACTTCTCACTGATACATCACTGGAACAAGAATGTTTATTCCTACTGCGATACTCTTTTCAACTGCTGGCTTATTCACTTTGGCGGGAACGCAATAACAGACGACATGGAGAAGGACCAATTCCAGCATCCCAATTAACCAGAAGGCTGGACAAGAATGTTCGGAACAGACTCAACTCCATTAGAGAACAAGGCGACTACTGTTATGAGCAGTGTATGGCGATTTGGTTTTGACACAAGATAAGCAGATCAGTTTTTGAACAAATGTTTTCTTTTATAAAGACCATATTATAGCAGCACTTGATGTAAAAACGTTACTTTTTTTTCGAAGAAATTTTATATTTTATTAGAAAAAAAAAAAAAAGATGAAGAAGACAAAAGAAGAAGAAGAAGATGCGCGCCTGTGAAGAGATGAGAGATGGAGATAGGCGTGAGGAGAGTCGAAGATCATTAAAGTCATAAAGAGAGGAGAAGAGAGAGAGAGAGACAATGGACATGAAACACATGGGCTTGACGACATTATGTAACTTGAATAACACACATAGTAACACATCAACTGGACCTATCAATTAACGAAAGTTTTGATCGCCTAATCTTTTTAGATATAACGATGAAATTATTTGAAAGGGATAATAAAAACGGTACGCCGTATGTCTTGGCTAAAGAAAAGACGACAGCACATCTGTCGTAATTAGTTTAATTACTTTTTTAACAGAAAAATTAATTTAACTTTAATCTAGAATAAAAATTTATAAATATTTATTTCAGAACGATACGGCAATAGCTGAGCCTGAGAACGTTCATGAATAGTCCATACCAAATTCCCAATGTGAAAACCCAATAATGGTAGTAAAGATAAAGACGTGTGGTTAAGAGAATTGCTTCTTCTTCCATCATGTATAGGCCACATGTAAGGCTGCATTCTACGCGTGGCTTGTTCGTGGAGAAGAGTGCAGCGCCCACAACAAAAACGTGAAAGAAACAAATTAACCAAAGGTTGCTAATTGCAATTGTATTCTATCCCTTGCAAGGTGTGGTACAATGTTAGTTGCACTAGAAAGAACCTGACACACACAAAATAAAAATAAAAAATTGCATCCCTTTAAGATTATTGTAATATGATGAGTTTCAATTCTCATTGCAAACTATAAGTCATTTCCTTATAATCATTTGAACTAGAACCGGAATAGAAACCAAATCGAACCAAGATTTTTGTTGTAAAAGATATTTACCCTCGTCGGCCCAATGGAAAAACCCAAATCCAAAACTGGACTATCCCACCCACGGCTGGCTCTTTCATCTCCTCACACAACAACTTAACCCTCAGTAGCCCACGTGTGTACTCTCTCAACCATTCCCTTATCTTCAAAATTGTATTTACTTCAGAAAATAAACCGAACCGTATCAAATTAAAATAAGGGAAGACCACACTTTTGTCTGAACGAACACACAAAATAAAAAATCTTTACTTTAACATCTCTCTCTTCTTCTTCAATTTCTTCACGGTTCTTGCTTTTGCGTTATCCCCAAAATTGGCAACCAAACCTCTCTCTCTCTCTCTTGAAACCCACAATGAGTCCGATCGTCCTAACCCAGTTAGCCACAGGTATCAGCGTTTTAGCCGGTGCGGTATTTATCAAATCGGTCATGGACCAAAAACCTATGGCTGGTGGTGGTCAGTTCCCTCGTTGTCCGACTTGTAACGGTACAGGACGAGTCGCTTGTTTCTGTTCTCGATGGTCGGATGGTGACGTTGGATGTCGTAGGTGTTCTGGTTCGGGTCGTGCGGCTTGTAGCAATTGTGGTGGTTCTGGAACAGGCAGACCTTTACCCGCTCAGCTTACGGTTCAGCCACCACCGAACCGTCCTTATTGATTCTCAAACAAAAATTTGTATAATTTGTAAACGATTCTTCTCTCTTGAATTCGATTACTCCTCTGTCTTGTAAGTTGATTATATATACACATAGATGAGAACAGATTCATAGCTTTTATGATTGCTTCTTTTTGTGTGTGTTGGGTTGTTACTGTTCATAGTCAAATTGTCACCTATGGTGGCTTAAATCTTTTAGATTCCAAAGATTCATAAAGTTAGCTTCATTTTGTGTAATAGTTTAGGGTATTGTTATGGATGATGATTCAGTAACATGGACTTTGTTTGATGTGTTGGGTTCATCTCTAGTTACTGAATCTGTTCCTCAAATTGTTGCAAAATGGTAAGAGAGTACATTATACAAGAACCTCAAAAAGTTGTAAGAGGGTGGTGATGTGAATCATGTGATGGTTCTTGTGGCCAGTCTGGTCTGTTTTGGTTCTGATTTTAAATTTGGCTCTTGGTTCTGTTTCTATAAAGCTGCAAAGATAAAAAGAGAAAACGGATTATATATGGCTGTTGTTACGGTTACAAACTGAATCAAAAAGGCATTGTTGAAACAGCTTCAGTTAGTTCGTTTTACAATTTGATTATTCGGAAAAGTGAAAACGATATAGTTTCTGTATAATGTCATCTATAAACAGAAACAGAGGAATACAATGAGACAAGAGTTAACTAAACAGCTACGATTGCAGTAGACGGTGTCATTCAAGATTAGGCTTCCTACAGCCACATAGAAGTATAATATCAAATCATTAACCGCACTTATCTCTAAAGCTCATTTGTTATTTGAGGGTGATTTGAGTTTGATATGCCACTCCTTAAATCCCTTCAGGTCGTTTAAGGATGTAGGCCGACTTTTGAAAATGGTAAGAATCTGGCATAGGTGTGCCGTGTTCAGTTTGGATAGCTAGGAGATTGTACATACTTGTAGCTTTCGAGCATTACTGTTATAATAAACACTATTACTACGTAAGTAGAATCTGGATTATTTGTCAATTGTTATTTGCAGATTGACTACCTCCAGAGTCCAGCCGATGGCCACTGGCCAGTGGCTAAGGTAAAAAATCGGTTAAACAATTTCAACTTAATGAATGAGAGATTGATTACTCGAGAAAAGTAATAATGCGACCCAAGGAAAACTGTACAATTTAGCGACAAAAGACAAAAGTTAAGAAAACCTCTTTCGAAAACATTTTCTAATATCGTTTTTGACTTTATGTTATTGCTAGAACCGAAATAACCAAACCGAGATTGTGAATTTTACTTTGGTTAATCCAGAATTACGGTTTGGTTTGATTCTCGGTTAACCAAAATATTTGTTATTTTTAATATCCAGATTATATCATAATTTCATCGGTTTTACCAAAATTTAAACCAGTTTTTTTTTTCATCAATAAAATTATCTAAATTTAACCTAAAACCTAAAATTATCGGGAACACCGAATTTTTTTTTTTAAAGGTCGATTAATTTCGGTTTTAAATTCTAAACTGAAATTAACTGAGAGTCAAATTTTATTTCGGTTAGTTTGACAATATTTTCAAAATAAAAATTAACCAAAACTGAATGGAACCGAAGAACCAAAGTCCCGGTTATCAATCAAAACCGTGCACGTTTCTCTTAGCTCTCGCATTTTCACTTACCCGCGGTGACAGAGCGCGTAAAACCAAAAAGAAAACCCTAAAAATGTAAAATACACTCCACTTTACGAGAGATCTCACCACAAAACCAAAAATCAAAATCAATGGCGGAAGACCAAGAAACACCAATTCGACCGGAGTTTCCAATCGGAAGAGTGAAAAAGATTATGAAACTCGACAAAGACATCAACAAAATCAACTCAGAAGCTCTTCACCTAATCACCTACTCAACTGAGCTCTTCCTTCACTTCCTCGCCGAGAAATCAGCGGTCGTAGCGGTGGAGAAGAAGCGTAAGACTGTTAGTCTCGATCATTTGAGAACCGCCGTGAAAAGACACCAACCTACTTCCGATTTCTTACTCGATTCGCTTCCCTTACCGTCTCAGCCTGTACGACATACCAAAACTGCTTCCGACAAGATAGCTCCGCCAACGCCGCCTGTTGGGACTCGCCGTATTGATGATTTTTTCAGTAAAGGGAAGGCCAAGGTTGCTGATTCAGCATAGAAAATTATCATTTTGTAAGATTTTGTTTCTTCCCAATTGAAAAATTTACTCTTTCGCTCAAAATCAATCTTATCTTTGTTAAATTCTAGTGTGAGAATGTGACTTATTGTATCATGAGCAACTCTTAGAGGAATTGGAATTACAAAAAAAAAAAAAAAAAAAAAAAAAAAACTGATTCTTGTCCTGTGATAGTTAAAATCTATGATGCATTGCTCTAGCTTTGGTGTGTAGAGGGAAAGCGAGAAAGATTTGGGTTGTGTATTGTTCTTCTAGCTACTCTAATATGAATATACTACTTGAGTGTTCAGTGTTCTGCAATAGAATGTTCTTTCCGCGGTTTCTTGGATTTCGTTCTCTATCGTTTAGTCTTATGTTGTATGTTCTTGAATATGAGCCAATAAAACAGGCATGTTCAGTGTTATGTTGTATCGTTTAGTCTTAAGTTGTATGTTCTTGAATATCAACTTTCTCTAGTCTTACATTCTGATGAGCTTACCAGAATAGAAGTGGACCAGTCTGATGGGTAAAGCCAGAAACTTTAACAGAACAATTAGATATATCTCAAGATCATTATCCATGGTCGCATTTGTCGATAATTCCTCTGATGTTCATTTTTACTGCCTGTTTTATGTCCAAAAACGGTTTGCTCTCTTTCAGACTTCATGTGTATAAAAGCACTGACCATCCTCTATTGATCATTAATCATGTAGAAGACGAGAAACTAGAGCATAAAGATGCAAGGAGCTTCTTATATTCATCAACTCTCAGGGGAACCTATCTTTTGCTCTGATGCTGTATAAGCTGAAAAGCTTTACTGGGTCTGAACTTGGTGGTTCTTTTGTTGTGTTTTAGTTTAAATACAACTAGACAAGGGTGAAATCTGATAAATTAGGTAAAGACATCACAGTTTTGGCTTTGGCAACATAGACAATGTAGTGTATGAGGGAACCAATATAAACTTGTGTGGATGTGGGATCTAGAAAGGTGATTGTACGAAACTAAGCTGAATGAGTACTTCTTTGTTGATATATTTTATGTTAATGTATGTATAGTAAAGTCGTTACATCGAATTCTGAAAAGTAATCAAATCCACTGACTCTACTAAAAACATCCTCTTTTTATACTTTGAACTTGAACGGTTATAGTTAAACTTCTTTTAAACCTTTTGGAATTAATTACTACTTCATTACTCGTTCCCCCTTCGGCTTCCATTCCCAAAAACTTTAATTATGCCTTTAACCACTACTTCTCTAAACTCTTCCTCTTCCTCCACTTTTATATAAACCCCAAGTTCTTTCAAGAGAGATTGATTGCCTGATTCTCTTTCAAGGTAAAAGTCTTTTAGTAGCAGTTTCTTCTGTTTTTGTTAGTCTATATTCTTCCGTGGTTTCATTGTGAAATGAATCCTTTTTGTTCAAGTGTTACCTTTTTTTTACTTATGCAAATATTGTCTCAAACATGGCTGTGTACTAACGTGACTTTTTTTTTTTCATTGTATCAATGCAGATTTTGTATTAAGACATGTCAGATACTTTGGAGAATCCGGTGATTAACTTGAAGCTACTCATAGATGAAGATAAAAGCAAGGTTGTATTCGTTGAGGCGGGTAAAGATTTTGTCGATATACTCTTTAGTTTTTTGACATTGCCAATGGGAACGATTGTTAGATTGATAGAGATGAATCAGCAGTTACAGTCACCAGGAATAGGCTGTTTCAACAATATCTATGCAAGTGTTGTGAGTATGTCCATTAAGCATTTCAGGACAGAAGCTTGTAAACAAATGCTTTTGTATCCTGGAAGTTTGAATCATGAGAAATGTCAAAATCTTAAGATGAGAATAGATGATTCTGAGCCTACAAAGTGTTTCATGTGCCCTATGTTTGTACGAAGCGGGCAATGTAGTAAAAGGTATAGCAATTTTAATAACTCGAGATGTAGCTGTGGGAATTTGATGGATGAAGTGTTACAGTTTCAAGGAGAAGGAGGTGGAGCTAGTGTAGGAAATGGTGTTGATCATGCTTCATTCATAATCACTGATGATTTGAAAGTGGAAGTTACCTCTGTTGGGTTAACACTTGCTGTTCTTAAAGATCTTGGCTACACAGATTGCAATAAGTTGGTTGAGAGGATTCAAGACGTCAATATCAAAGAGGTAATCCTTTTACTCTACTAGACTTTTTACCTTTCATGTTCTTATGCTAGTTCCTCTTAATTTCATAGGTAGCTACTTTGCTGGAGTGTTTATTCACATCGGATACGCCACTGACCGATACATTTCTGAAAAAGAAAAGCTCATATGGTATGAAGAGGATTCATAAAATGCTGACCCCTGGCATCCATGAAGATAGAGAGGAATCAAAAGCTGACCAAATGGTTACATTAAATGCTCATGTTAGGAAGAAGGAAGGGAACATTCTGTTTGTTGAATGTGGCGAAGACTTTGTTGATCTTCTCTTCACCTTTCTTGCTATACCTCTCGAATCTGTATGGGGAATAGTCAGCAATGGAACCATCCTTGGATGCATTGGAAACTTGTGCAGAAGCTTTAAGGAGTTGAGTGTTGTTGATTCAGGAAGAGAAGCTAAAAGTGTACTTCCTCATTACTACAAGTGTCAGAAGCAGCTGCTCGATGTTGTCACTACACATAAGCCACCAACTTACTACAGTTATGTTTCCTTCTCTGTGGATCATTTTCGAGAGTACAGTTTGTCTGAAAACTCTGATAAGCCAGTTGTTTACGAGTGGGATAAACTCGTGCCCGTGATCTCGCTCGATCCAAAATGTGAAGGTGATAGTAACACTACTGATGAGTCAACAACACCTAGTGGTGGATTTATGAAGAGAGGGACAAAGTTTATGGTAACTGATGATTTGATCATCACACCTTCGAATTCAACCTCAACCATTGGATTGCTAAAAGAAAAACAGATCAGATTAGACGCTGTTGAGGTTCAAGTTATCATCATTAAGAGAGAAGAGGTAAATGCATGATAATATTCTTCTTTGGTTTCGACATATACCATTGCCGATTAACATTCTGATGCATGCTGCAGGCCATTAGGTTATTAGAAGCTTCATTAGTGACATTCTCTGCCTTGAGCACTAGTCTTCTAGCCGTGGAATCAGCTTCAACAAGTGTACCTCAAAGCTGACTTTTCAAGAAGCCAAAGATTGAGACTTGAAGAGCTATCTTCAACCCACACCTGAGTTGTTGCTAAATTTGATTGCTAGTGAATATTTTGATAGCTCAGTTTTTCATTAGTTTCTTGGACATCTACTTTGTTCAATCTTTGTTTTTAGCTACTTCTCATTTGCTTTTTATTCGTGAGACATTGAACTTTAGGATAAGCAAGTTTAAATTAATCTTATAAACCGATTTCTTTCTGTGGCCATAAGTATCCTTCATACATATAACCAAGAAAACGTAGAAAATGTTTTCATCAAACATAGGAGAGACAAAAAGGAGAAGAGTCATTGTAATCCATCTTCCTTCCATATTTCTCTAAGGAGCTGATATCTTACAGTCTTTCTGCGTTCATATCCTTTCGGCATCCACTCTGACGAATTGGTTGTTCCAGGAGCAGATAATATAGAGTTAATAGACGTATCTAAGTCATCAAGCTCATCGTCACTTGTGTATTGTTTCTTGAATACTGATGATCCGGATTCAGATAAAGACGGATTGTTCAGCTCTCCTATGAAGCGTTTTATGGAATCTGTAGACGGCATTAAGTAGACAGTGGGGGATGCAGCGCAAGGAAAGATTGTGATGCATCCATTGTCTTCTTCTGTTGAAGCCTGAGTTCAAGACAAAAGGGTCAAGAACACACACACACTGATTATTATGGCCAAAATGTGAAGAAGGTTTACTAATACTAACCTCGGAATTCAGAACATCGAATAGTCTTCTTGGAATTCTGTGCGGGTTAAACTCATCTGGGACAAAGTTTCGAAGAACTCTCTTTATAATTGGTGGACCAAGTGTTGGACAAACCTTCAGAGAAGAACAAGAGGAAGTAAAGACAAGCTCTTTTGGAACAAGAAGAATGAGTTACTCTTTAAGGCCAAATTACCTCTTTTCTTGTGGATTTGTCTGCAAGCATTTTGAATGGCAGCATCATTAAATCGCCTAAGGAGTTGAGTAAATGGAACAGTCTGAAATTTTCACTTTCTGGCTTCTCATTATTATTGCTATCGTCATCTTTGTTCCTACCAGATTTGTCCTCCCTTGGTTCAAATTGATCCTCAAGCCATCTGGACCAAGTTCCAATCTGCAAACGCAATGATACTACTATTACATACCAAAAGGAATACATTTGATGGTTGACAACACTCTGTTCATGCGAGCTTAAGTACCGCGTTTTTTAGCTGTGCGCCTGCTCCAAAACTTGCTTTTCCTGCTGGAATTGGAAGAACATTTATGTCACTGATTGGATCAGAGACAGGATCTGTTGGCATTTCAGCCGCTGACTCACGGAGTATCGCATTGAACATTGCTACATCAAGTCTACTAATTAACTGTTCCATCACCTGAATGAAAAAAAATCTTGAGTAGGTATAACAAGATATATCACCATGGAGTTCTGATTACGGCTTTGATAAGAGTCTTTCAGGAAAAGTTAACTATCTCTTACCAGTTTAGCAAGCATAGGTAGACAACCACACTCTTGTCTTGAACCTCTTAGTGGACAAAGTCTTTCACAGGCAGCTCTAAAGGCATTCTTCCATAGCTCTATAGCATAGAGTCCCTGGTTCCTATGACCTAACCGTCTTTTTCCCGAAACTTTCCTCGAGATAGATCCTTTAACCGCTGCAGATTGCATATGCGGTGTCATACTCTGCAATGAGATTCATTTCGCATGGACGGGTTAGATTAAAACTCTTTAACAACCACATTTGTAAATTTGTTCTTTTGATTACCTGCCACCAAACT
This sequence comes from Camelina sativa, assembly GCF_030686135.1. Lineage (NCBI taxonomy): Eukaryota > Viridiplantae > Streptophyta > Magnoliopsida > Brassicales > Brassicaceae > Camelina > Camelina sativa. The sequence goes on along the minus strand of NC_141899.1, from coordinate 28,470,047 downwards.
GATTTAACAACTCTGGAAAATATCCAAGACTCGAACTTCTCCAAAGCCGCTAGAAATGCTCGAGGATCTTCCCATTCATCTGAACTGGATTTTTCAGGGACAATCTTCATTTTATCCATACCACGGCTTAACATTGCTCTAAGCACAATCGAGTTTGATAGCCAAAATGTTAACCTGTGTATATATTTATAGAAACAAACAACATTAGAAGAACCGTACTGAACAAACACAAATGCCCATCCGAACTATATATGTTGGTATGGTTTAATAATACCTTGGAACATCATTTCCACATGCTTTAGAAACCAATATCATTCCAGAAACCGCGGCTCTAGCTGCACTGGCTCTCTTAGAATGATCTGAGCCATTTCCTTTACAAGCATGAAGATAAAACCTAGCGAGACGACGAGCTGGAGCATGAACCTTACTCATAGAGCTACTGTGCTCAGCGACCACAGAGTAAACAGCTGCTTCAACAGCTACAGATTCCTTCAGCTCATCTTCAAGCGTCTCTGTTCTAGGCTCCTGCGAAGATAAACCTACCTTGTTGCTCACTCCAATCGCCTTTTTGTGACTATCATCTTTGGCTCCGTCAAAATGCAACTGAATAGACTTAAGCTGTTTAAGTCTTGGGATACCTTCCATTCCTAGAGTCTTTCTTCCTAAGGCAAGAGTGTTTGTCCGAAGTTTCATCTGTTTTCTCGCTGCATCGGGAGGTAACGTTAAAGGACCAGATTTGATCTCAGAGAACTGTTTCTTGAGCTGAAAGGCATTTGTATCATCCTTTTGTTTTTGATCAATCTCAACGACCACTTGATTGCTCTGTCTCTTTCTCTCTTCTTCTCTCAGTAGATTCTCAATCTCGGAGACGAGTGCTGCTTCATTGTTGCTGTGCTTTAGCGTTACATGTTTCCAACCTTTCTTCTCATCTCCGTTCATTACCGCCTCTGTATTTTGCTTTTGAATCAACCGGTTCAAAATATGTAAGTCTTTACTTCTTAAGAATACACCAATTATGAAACTCAATTTTGTAGTTATCTTACTTTTCTTCATTTTTTACATTGTATCATATTATCTTTTTAAACCACAAGCCAACAACATAGACGTGCGTACCTCAGATCCAATTCGAATAATCAAAACAGTAATAAATGAAATGTGTTACGTCAAACGTCACTAATATGAAAATGCGTACCGTGGAATTAGCATCACACATAGCTGAGAAAGAAACTCGCCGTGTTGAAGAAGACACTGATGAAGCATCATCATCGTCGTCTGTCAACGACGCCAAACTAAACTCACTACCTTCTCCAGATCTTCTCGAGAAGCTCATCTTCGGCTGCGACGAACAGCTACTCCGATTTCCTTCATCGTAATCCTCCTCTCCAGCCGGCTCAACGGTTAGGTAAATCTCGGAGCTAGCATCATTCCTCGAGCTTTTCTTGAAAGTAAACGGAGCTCCCACGGGGACTGAGTTGGTCAACACGCCGAAATCAGCGAGGTTGACCGAGGCCGTGCCAAGAAGCTTGTTCTTGACACCCTTGTCTTTCTTTTTCGCGTCGTAGACTTGAAGTTCAAGAAGATTCTTGTGGAACTTGTTGTCGGCTCCAACTTTGGGTTCTAACGTTAATGTTAGCCTAAAGGACTCGTTGAACATGATCGTGTCTTTGCCCACGACCGCGATGAAAGAGCCTGAGTTGTTTTCGCCGTTTTCCCATTTGAGAAGGACGCATTGTGCAGGGACTTGGCTTGTTGGCCATGGTTTTAGCTCCTTGATTGAGACTACATACTCAACGAACACTCCATTGTCTTTACGACTCTTTGTTCGAAGACCCAACACCATTCTTTTTTGTTTTGTGTGGAAAAAAAACTGATTGTTGAATGTGAATTATTAGAGGGTTTTGATTTGGTTATAATGGAGTTCATGTTTTGGAGGGGTAATAAACAAAACCACCGGCCTAAGACGGACGTGGGTTGCACCATTGTCTTTTTTTCTTATTATACAAGGAGCATATTAATGCTCTCATATACCCTAGGGTATTTTTATATTTCACAGGAACTAGCTTTATAACGGATTTTAAAATTAGCTTGAATAAATTACTAGTAATACTATTTTTTGTGTGATTTTGAATCAAAGTTATTGTTTTGGGTTACCAGTAATGGAGGATCAAAACTTCCACGGAAATAGTTTTATTCTACAGTATGTGGCAAACTCTCTCAGGTATTATGGTAGAAAATGAAAAGTTAGTTTTTACTTTTCTAGGCATGTTGGCGCCGCATAAGTGTAGTCCTAGATGTGGAACTTATGAAGAAAGAAACCATTAACCAACCATACTTTGTGCAGTTGCTGGCCAACTCTTTCCAATGTTAGGGGTTGGTCACTTGGTCTTACAGTTATAAGATGGTTTGGTCAGACCTCAAGTCCCAAAACTCCCAAATGATACTTCAATAGACGATCAATATCACACTAAATGTACATTCAAATTAAAAGATCACCAACAGCAAGTGAACGAACCACACTGTTCAGTGGTTACCCAATATTGCAATCATACCACCACCACCTCAGTCACAAAAAGCGAACCCAAACACATTACCAAGCCCTCAAAGATGTAAAAGTGGTGCAGACTACAAGGATGATACTTGATATATCCACAGTCAAATTACAAACTACAACAAAATGATGGGAGGGGAAAGGCCACTATAGAAGTTAGAACTTCCCTTTTAAGCCAACCAAAGCGTCAGGACAACAAAAAGGTAAATGAAAACTAGTTCCTTTGCTCTGTCGAACACAGACTACTCTCATTACCACAATTTCTAACAACCAATATACTACTCAATCATATTTCTTAAAGATGTTTCCAATATTTGTTTTTCTATATAAACTGAAAGTCAAAGAAAAATAAATCAACCAATCTTGATTACAGTAACTCTAAATTTGGTGTATCATCATCCATTCATCTTTAGAATTTACAACAGCTGTAAAATCAATGTTCATGGGCTTGTGCGATGTAGTTTACAAACAAGAAAAACCCAAATGCTAGTTACACTCTTTTCCCTATTGTCATCAAGTCCCAACATAAATATTCATTACATAAGTAAACACGGGCGCTGCACAGAACATCGGTGATTCCGCTGATAACTTAATTAAGTTAGTTGTTGGTTGGTTACCTGATTAGATTTTCCAATCAGTTTCAAGATGGCTGCATTCAAGTGATTCCTCGACTTTATCCAATGCTCTCCTCCGGTGTAGAAGCAAAGCATCACTCTGACTCATCTCCTCATCTTTCTTTCTCCGTGGTAACTTTCTTGAGAAGATCTTCCATTTCGATTCAAACGAGGCAGCTAAAGTATTAAACAAGGAAAACTCTCATCATCCATAAGACCATAACCATACATACATGCATTCACAATCACAACGCAATGTCCAATTCAAACAGATGAATAAAGATGGTACCTTGGCTTAAACAAGTGAATCCAGTGATGATACAAGCACAAAGCCATGGTCTTCCAGCACTTGAAGCTTTTGCACCACCTCTGATTTCACCATTGTGCTGCTTTAACCTGCAACCAACAAAAACCACTTTGCTTTCATATTGCTTGAAACCTATGAATCCAAAGCTCATTTTTTTCTAAGCAGAACCCAAATGGGTAATCAACAAGCACTTTGCTTTATAGATTCCTTGAAAACTATGAATCTAAAGCTCGCGCCTTCAGAAACAGAACCTTAATAAGTAATCAACAAGTACTTAGCTTTTCAGTTTTCTTGAAATCTATGAACCAAAAGGCAAAAGCTCAAGCCTTTCGAATAAGAACCTAAATAATAATCAACAAGCATTTTGCTGTTTAGATTCCCTGAACTCTATGAACTGAAAGCTGAAGTCTTTCGATGCAAAACCTAAATGGGTAATCAACAGGCACTTTGATTTTAAATTCCTTGACATCTATGAATCGAAAGCTCAAGCCTTTCGAAGCAGAACCTAAAATGGTGATATACCAAAATCAAGTCATCTCAAATTCAAAAGAGTGTGAAGGGAGAAGGGAAAGATGACGAACCGGCGAGCAAAATCTGTGGTGATGCCAACATATGTTTTGATGGGTTCGTTTGTGGAGAGAATGAGATAAACGGACCAGGATTTGGGATTGGGGATTTTTAAATTCTCTTGCGATTGTTGCGAAGATGATGGTGAAATCGAGACTTCGGTTTGTGGATTTTTCAAAATTTTGAGGACCGGAGCTTTGGGGTTGGTATCGCGGAGCTTCACGGACGGAAACGTCCTAGATAGCAACCTCGTCATCTCACTTCTCTCGTATCTTCTTCATCGAATTCTCATAATGGAACCAAAAGAGTTAGCAAAATTAAAACCGTCACCTTTCTTTTTTCTTTTTTTTTTTTTTTCTAGCAGAATACAAGAATGGACAGAAAATTGTTCACATAGGTAACTGGAAGCGACTCCACTCTAGCTCTACGCACCACTTTGTCTGCTCTACCATTTTATGATCTGGGAATCTGAACAACAGAGAATAAAAGAAATTCATCCTTATCTTCTTCAATAACGTCCAGATATGTCTTGAAAGCAGGCCACTCGAAAGACGAAGACACCATCTTCACCAAATTAGAACAGTCTGTGAGAAAAACTACATTCTCATTGTCCACACTAATCATACACCGCATTGCCCAGATAAGGGTTTCCACTTCTGCATGGAGGGGTGACAAACTACGACGGGAATTAGATGCACCCATAGCGGGAGATTCTCCCTCAGGAAAAATGCAATACCATCCCCTACCTATAAACTGGTCAGTCACCTTCCAAGATCCATCTACAAAGCATCGGTGACTAGAGTCATAACCGTGAACCGGGTCACAAGTTTGAGCCATAGACCTGGATAGAGGTCGGGAGCCACTTTGAGGGAAGGATCCTAGGGGTTCTTCTTGAGCAGAAGACCAAAGCTTTGATTCCTCTTCCGCTGAACAATTTATCATTTTGGGCCTTCCAAATATACCATAGAATCTACGGAAATACTTCTAACGAAGGAGTGTCCTGAAATCTCCAAAAGAAAGAGTCCATATTATCATAGACTGAGTTCGAGGGGAAGCAACCCGAGGATGTCGGGAATTGGGACAATCCCCAGACCTGCCTAGCCGGAGGACATAAGAAGAGAGCATGGTTGACCGTCACCTTTCCTATAAACATTTACTAACAACCCCTTCATCTTTTTCTGAGTTTTACTAACAACCCCTCCATCTTTTTCTAACTTTTCAAACCATCATCTTTTTTCTACTCTTTTTTTTTTGTGGGGTTTTAAACCCTAATATTATAAGAGAAATTTGACTGTATAACCAACAAAAAATCTTTAATTCATTTGATAACTATTCTAACCATAAAACTGTTATATACTCTATATTTTCTATATTAATCACAAAATTACCCCTACCATCACCACCATTTATCACCATCTCCTACCACCACCAACCACCATCCACCACCACCTCCGACCATCATTCACTATCTCCGGCCACCGCGCACCACCACCTCCGGCCACCGCACACCACCAACTCCGGCCACCACCTCCGGTCACCGGCCGGCCACCTACCTCCACCACCTTTAGCCACCTCCGACCACCTTCCTCCACCACCTCCAGCCACCTACCTCCGGTCGCCGGCCGGCCACCTACCTCTGGTCACCGTCCTCCAGTCACCGGCCGGCCACCTACCTCCACCACCTCTAGCCACCTTCCTCCACCACCTCTGGCCACCTTCCTCCACCACCATCAAAACCCCACTTGGTAATTATTTCTACCCCTTATGTTATTTACTTAATTTTTTGAATTATTATGCTATATTCTTAATTATATATCATAATTTGGTTAGTAGGCAAATTGGCCCATATTATAAACCAAGTCTTATTCAAACCGAAATACTTTTTTTTTTGTTCAACTGATTTCTATTGATTTTGAGAAACTGATACACTTGTTACATGGGTTTACAACTTAGCCTTTCCAAAAAACAAACCTGATATCCACCCATAATTAGCCTAACCCTATCCTAGCCACACACCAGTTGCGAGAACTTGGCCTATACAAAAAATGGTTAACACTAACACCATTTGGGCAATAAAGCAAACATAAAAAAACTATGTAGAGGATCGAACCCTCTCATCCTCAAACACTGCTTGTAGCCAAGTTGGGTAACTGGACGTCACATAGGATTGTAAACAACAATCACTTGTAACACTGTGAGCAATAAGAGAAGCTCCTCTATTAGCTTTTGAATTCTCTACTACCATCGTCCACTGACAAAAAAATCTTAGTAACCTTAACAGTTCCCCTGATTCATACGCAAAAGAGGGCCACGCTTTTGGCCACAAAACACATCAAACTAGTGAAGCATCTTCCAACGCTAAAATAACCTTCACACATCTATGACTAACTAAACTTTCAACAGCCCATCGTGTAGCTAGAAAGCTTGCCTGGTCTTTGTTTGGCACATTAGTAAAAGCCCTACGGCTGTGCAGAATCACCATACCTTTGTCATCCCTCAACACCCAAGACGCCCCTGCGAGTTTGTTTCTTTTTGACCAAGACATACCAACATTACATTTATACCAAGAAGTCAGTGGAACCTCCCACCTTGTATTGTATTATAATATATGCGGTCTCAGATTACTCGTTTTTGGCTCCCTTGTTTCTCTGACCAGTTCTTCCTCTCTCCTCTCTTCTCCATTGGAAACCATTTTTTGAGCCACAAACCATTCATCCACATCATTGATAAGCGAAATTTCACTCAGGGTATCAATTCCCTATGCAGTTGTAGTACAAAGAGTTATCAATCCAAATGGTTGTTTATGCTAGCAGGTAGGATGCAATCAGAACAATGCAAGTCAAGCCAAGCAAAAGATGGTTTTGATATAACAATCCTAGAATGAATAAAGGAAAAGAATATAAACAACGAACCACACGACCTAAGCACTCGATGCAAGCATTCGAGTACAGGATCAGGTGGGGTGATCGAGTAAACAAAGAAGGTATGAACAACTCCAGGGGTTACTCGAAGAAGGTGATCATGTACCTGTTCGGGTAAGGGATCGAGTGATGAAATAAAATGCAAGCAATTAAAATTTGAAAGCTTCTAAGGATGAGTAATCGAATCATAAGTGTTTCTTAGCCCTGGGCAAAATATCCGAACCCAAAAATCTGACCTGAATCCGATCCGAAAAATCCGACGTGAACCCGCATTCAAAATTTTAAAATACCCGAATGGGTTTAGGATTTATTGAAATCGGGTACCCGAACCCGATCGGGTATTATCCGATATCCGAACGGGTACCCGAATTAACCCGAACATGTATAAACATAGTGCAAAATAGTCACTTGTAGGATTTGAACCGATGACCTAAAGCATTAAGTGGATGCATTGTAACCATTTTGCCACTTTAATATCTTTAACTAATTTTCAAACCTCCACTATTTATATATTACTATGTATAACTTTCATTTTTTAAAAAGGAATTTAGATATGAGAGATTTTACTTATTATGTAGAGACTTAATTGTATTTTTTTATTCTATACTCATGAACTCTAGATACCAAAATATTTTTTTTTACATATTAAAAAAACACAAAGAAGAAGAAATGCAAAACAAATAGAATATTTTCTACAAGAAATATGTATGCCATACATTTTCTTCACCTTTAATATCAGAGGAGAGATTTGAATTCGGATATAGAACGGGTACCCAAATCTGAAGTATATTTTGGGTATTGAACGGGTACTCGAACCAGATCCGAATCCAATGGGTGTTTATCCGAAATCCGATCCGGATACTAGAAATATCTGAATGGGTCTAGGATCCCTTTACCAAAATACCCGAAAATTTGAAATACCCGAACGGGTACCCGAATGCCCAGGGCTAGTGTTCCTGACCAATACAGATGTCTTAGCCTCAAGCAAATATTCCCTAGACAATGAACCTCTAAAATCTTGTTAAAACACTCTCGTGATAGAAAAAATTAACCTTGATCACTCCCCTACCCAAGTCTCGTTGGAGAAACATGACCAAGCAGACAATAAGAACCGATTCATTATTGTCAATAAACCCCTTACTCATCTAATCTCTTAGGCTAAGTAAGTAAATATCTAGCATTGGTTGATTCAAGCATTTCATCTACACCTCTCGGTGGTAAAACACCTTAGATCTAATCTCACCCTCTCGGTTTGTTGACAGCATTAAGAACACCAACCTAGAAGGGAATCTATAAAACATATACAATCAAACTAAGACATCCTAACTGATCAAGAACACAAAATCATCTATCCCATCCCTAGAAACTTTACTACACTACTCGGAAATCATTGCAAGAAACATAAAAGCATATATGAACGAAAATTGCATTGTATTAAAAGATAGAGTAGAGAAATAAAGAGTACAAGGTAGAAATCTAAAGAAATGATAAAAAGATATAAAATAAATCCTAACAAAAGTGAAAAGTGTTTTGAGTCGCTCAGTTCTCTCTCAGAAGCTCTCGCTCTCTGGTTTGAGGGTTTGCAGCGTACTCGTTTGCGAGGAAGAAGAGGAGGGGTTTATATATGGAAATCCCTTTGACCTAGCTTCCCAGTCCTGCCCGAGGGTCTACTCGATGGGGTACACGAGGATAAGGTCGGGTTACTCCTCGGGTAGATCTTCGAGTTGTTCTTCCTGCTCTTGGATCCTCCTTGATCGTGTTGGGGTTCAGACTGTTCTTCCAGCTCGATGGCTCCTTTGGGTACATGCTCGGATTTGTCCTTGTTTCTCCCCATTTTAGGCTCTAAAGCACTTGTTTTCATCCAAAGTATGCAAATGCAAGAATGCAACACTCTAAATGGCCTAAAAGTGAATTCCTACAGATAATGACCTAAAAATGCTAAGGTAAGGGTATAAACAATGCAAAATATGGACAAAAAAGGATGCTAAAAAATGTAAATTAGAGAGTTATCAGACCCCCAAACTTAAATCTTGCTAGTCCTCTAGTAAGGAAGTAGGAGAGTGCGGTTTCAAAACGGGGACTCATAACCTTTTATGCTAAGCGAAGGATTCAAGCTATAGTCCTTAAAGATAGTTTAATGGTGCTAAGATCAATCAATATACTTACAAATAATTTTCTATGCTTATTACCATGCATCGATCTAGTTCAACCTCCAACTAAAAGTAAAGAACATCTCTTTCACATTCAATTAAGTGTTTGGCGAATTCTTGCAAATGGAAGGTGAATCAAGCTCAATCGGTTTCAAGGGTAAGGCTTTTTGGTAAGGTGGTTTCAAACAAATTCTTTGGGTGGTTTTCTCTCAAAAGAAAGAATGCTAGACAGTTGTGAAAACTATCTAAGATTGAGAACAATTTGGGCAGACAAAGCTTAACTCTTGATAATCTACTATCTTCTCATTCACTTTCTCTTTTTTTTTTTTTCTTTTTAATTTAAATCCCCTATAATTAAACTATCCACAACCTTGATTTTAACTCCCTTTTCTTTGTAATCCCTAATGTCTAAACTTTAAACATCTAGCTCTCTCTTTTTTTTTTTTTTCTTTTCTTTCTTTGCTAAACTCCTAATATGTATATATATATTTTTTTCTCTCTAGGAGACTATAGCAAGATCTTTTTCTCTTTTTTTTTTACTTAGAGAGAAAAAAAATATATATATACATATTAGGAGTTTAGCAAAGAAAGAAAAGAAAAAAAAAACGAGACTTAGAGCTAATTGATTCTAACCTTAGGGACTTCTTTTTTTTTTTTTTTTTCTTTATTCCTCAACCCAACCCAAATAAACATGCTAACCTACCTATCTTTCAAGACCGAATCTATCAGCTAGTTCAAATTCTAACTTAGCTAAATCAAGAGGCAGTTCTTTGTCGTTCTCAATACTCTCAAGGTTTCACAACCTATAGCACAATGAAAAAGATCTCACTCAACAATTCACAACAAGGTTTGAAAGAAAGGTTTGGGTTCATGGGTAGGAAAAACGAATCGGGTTAAACGAAAAGATTGGTAAAAATGGAGTGCTAACCCGAGTTTAGAGTTACCATGAGCAAGTATTCAAATTTCATAAGCAAGACAATTTAAGTTCAAATTAAGTCCAATAATATAGAGATGTTCCAACGTTCAAGCAAGTGGAGGAAACATTCAAAAGACACAAGGTTCTAAACAAAGATTTTTCATTTTTTTCCAAAGATTGATCTAGCAACAATGAACTGTGATTAAGGGTTATAGCTTCAATCCTAAGTTTTTATTTTAAAAAAAGTAGTTTTAATCATTGTCCCCTAAGATGCATATGCAACAATCCTATATGAAACAAACTAGACTCAATCCTAATATGTAAATGCAACTACATGAACACTCTTTTTTTTTTCTTTTCTTTTTTTTTAAATTTTTCAAATTTTTTCGGTTTTTCAATGCACATAGATGCATACTCAAATGAATAAAACTAGCTTGCAAAAATTTGAAATAAGAAAATAAGAAAATAAAACACAATGTTATATACATTCTAGGACCCTCCCTCAAACTTAAATTACACAGTCTCTGTGTAAATAAAAGTCGGAAAAAAGAATCCAAGAATCACGCAAATTGAAATAAAACTAAATGCAATGTTATTTACAAAGGTTGGATGAACTTGGTACCTCATGGGTTGGTGAAGAAGGAGGTTGTATCAGCCTCCATACTCGCTAACGTGTAGCCAGGGTCGTCACCGGCTTCAGCAGCTGTCGGTATTTGATCATCCGAGAGCTCTGTGATATGCACGAACGACTTGCTCGAACCAGCATCCGAGGGGTTGATCGTAGGAGGCATCACGTAGCTCATCGGGTAGGGCATAAATACTGAGGAGAGAAAAGACTTAAAAATGTAAACTATATTTACAACTCTGCCGTTGGGATTTCCTCCCAAGTGAGCTGTTTATAGTCACTAAGCTTGACTTTCAACTCATCTCAGACTGGCGCAGGATCGACGAGACGCAGAGATGATCCCACCTCTGTGCTCTCATTTGCCATATATTTCTTCACTCTCTGCCCATTCACAGTAAACTCAGTCCCATCCTTCCCTAGCAAAGTCACCGCTCCATAGGGCAGAACCTATTTAATTTCGAAGGGTCCTAACCATCTTGAATTGAACTTCCCAGGGAATAGCCGAAGCTTTGAGTTGAACAGAAGGACTTTGTCCCCAACTTTCAAATCCTTGTGTCGGATCTTCTTATCATGAAAAGCTTTGGTTCTTTCCTTGTAGATCCTCGAATTATCATAAGCCTCCAGCCGTATCTCATCGAGTTCGTGGAGATCCATTGCTCTCTTTTCTTGAGCAGTCTTTATGTCCAAATTCAGCAGCTTTGTCGCCCACATTGCTTTATATTCAACCTCGACCGAAAGGTGACAGTTTTTTCCGTAAAGAAGCTGGAAAGGCGTCCGCCCAATCAGTGTTTTATAAGCGGTCCTGTAAGCCCATAACGCATCATCTAGCTTGAATGCCCAATCTTTTTTTTGTGATTCCCACGATTCTGGCTAATATGGCTTTGATCTGTTTATTGCTTACTTCCACTTGTCCGCTGGTCTGTGGGTGATAAGCTGTTGCGACTTTATGCTTGACTCTGTGCTTTCTCAACAAGCCATCGAAACCCTGTTAATGAAGTGGGTTCCTCCATCACTGATCACTACTCTTGGGATTCCAAATCTTGGGAAAATGATGCTTTTGAACATCTTCATTACGACCTTGTAATCATTCGTTGGGCTGGCGATTGCTTCTACCCATTTCGAGACATAGTCGACTGCCACTAGGATGTACATGTTTCCATTTGAGGGTGGGTTGAAAGGTCCCATGAAATCTATTCCCCAGACATCGAAAACTTCGACTTCTAAGATTGGCTGTTGAGGCATTTCATTTCTTCGATCTATGTTACCCATTTTCTGGCACAAATCACATTTTGTTATGAAGAGTTGCGCGTCCTTGAACATGGTTGGCCACCAGAGACCAGCTTGGAGTATCTTTTGGACTGTTTTGAAGGTGGCAAAATGTCCTCCATAGGCGGACCCATGACAGTGCTCTAATACTCCTTAGACCTCCTCCTTTGCTATACATCGTCTGAACAGGCCATCCGTCCCTTTTTTGTAAAGATAAGGTTCATCCAAGTAGTAGTTGTTGACATCCCTGAAGAACTTCTTCTTTCTATCAGCATCATAGTCCTTAGGAATTTTTCCGCACACCAAGTAGTTCACGAAATCTGAGTACCATGGTAGCTGAGCCGACTCGATTGCCATGAACTCGATCGACCTGGTTGACTCGGGGATCGAGTTAGCTATCGTATGTCCGATCGTGTGGCTCATTTCTTCCAAGAAGTCGATGTGCATCAGTCTTTCTTCAGGCATTGAGTCGTCTATTGGGAGTGGATCTTCAATTCTCATTCTGGACAGATGGTCTGCTACCCCGTTTTCACTCTTTTTTTTTATCCAGGATCTCTATGTCAAATTCCTGCAGAAGAAGGATCCATCTGAAGAGCCTAGGTTTGGTGTCCTTTTTTGAGTAAATGTACCTTAGGGCGGCATGATCCGTGTAGACAATCACTTTCAAACCGACTAAGTAACTTCGGAATTTCTCAAACGCAAAAACCACGGCAAGGAGCTCCTTTTCAGTTGTCGCATACCTCGTCTGGGCATCGTCCATGGTTCTGCTGGCGTAGTAGATCAGATGGAGCTTTTTATCTATTCTTTGACCCAGTACTGCCCCCACAGCATAATCTGACGCGTCACATATAATCTCGAAAGGATGGTCCCAGTTAGGTGCTTGAACTATTGGCGCGCTCACCAAAGCTTCCTTTATCTTGTTGAAGGCGTCTAAGCAGTCCTTGTCGATAATAAACTCTGCTTCTTTGTAAAGGAGCCGCGTTAATGGTCGGGCGATCTTAGAGAAGTCTTTAATGAATCGCCTGTTGAACCCTGCGTACCCTAAAAAGCTTATGACGTCTCGCACCGATTTAGGAGGTTGCAGCTGAACCATCACTTCGATCTTAGCCTTGTCGACCTCTATTCCCTTTTCTGAGATATTGTGTCCTAAAACTATCCCCTCCTGGACCATAAAGTGGCACTTTTCCCAGTTTAACACTAGGTTGGTTTCTTCACACATTTTTAGCACCTTGCAAAGGTTTGACAGATAGGACGAGAAAGAAGCTCCATATACTGAAAAGTCATCCATGAAAACCTCCACCATTTCTTCTATTAAATCCTAGAAGATGGATGTCATGCATCTTTGGAAAGTCGCGGGAGCGTTGCACATACCGAAAGGCATCCTCTTATAGGCAAAGGTATCATAAGGGCAAGTTAATGCCGTTTTCTCTTGGTCAGAAGGGTGTATATGTATTTGGAAAAATCTATTATACCCATCAAGGAAACAGTAGTATGGGTGGTTAGCGAGTCGTTCCAGCATTTGGTCGATGAAAGGCAGGGGGAAATGATCCTTCCTCGAGGCGGTGTTACGCTTCCTATAGTCAATACACATTCGATGACCTGTTATCGTCCTTGTGGGAATTAGCTCGTCTTTCTCGTTTTTGACGACGGTGATTCGTCCTTTCTTCGGAACGCAGTGCACCGGGAACACCCAAGTGCTATCAGAAATGGGGTAGATAACTCTAATATCGAGCAACTTGAGAATTTCCTTTTTCACCACTTCTTTCAGGTTCGGGTTTAGCCGACGCTGAGGTTCTACGCTAGAATATGATTCATCCTCCAGGTTTATCCGGTGGGTGCAGAGATCAGGGGATATACCCTTGATATCATCTAGAGTGTAGCCTATTGCTCTCCTATAGTTTCTTAATTGAGTGCAAAGCAATTTCAACTCTTTTTCAGGCAGGCTAGAATTGACGATAACTGGGTAATTTGAATTAGGTCCTAAGAAACCGTACCTCAGCCTAGATGGAAGAGGTTTGAGTTCCACTTTAGGCGCCTTAGACTCGGACCAATCATCAGTGGTTTTGAGTTGCGGCACAAGGTTGTGCTCGATCACCCTACTCGATGGGGCGATCGTGTTAGCGTCCGAGTTGGTGATCGGGTGGGCTGGTATTGAGCAACTACACGACATGACGTAGGAGATGACTACTGGCTTGTCCAAGCTTCTGTTGTCGAGCATCATTTCGTCTCCTTCAGATTCCATCATGTTCTCACTAAGCTCCGGTTCGATGACTTCTCGATAAGTGTTAAGCAGCTCCTTGTAGAGCTCCGTTTCTTGATGTATGAATCCCTCCTTACTATCATTTGTCAGCGCTGTTTGTAGGCACTCCCCGATTGCAATCTCCTCAAACGACTCCTCACGCAGTTTTTCTAACTCCTCTATCTAGAAGGTTTGACCAGCTATTGTAGGGTTTTTCATAGTTTCCCGAATGTCGAACTGCATAGTGAGGTCTTCCCCGAGCTTCAGATCGATCTTCCCGTTCCTCACATCTATCATTGCCCCTGCGGTGGCTAAGAATGCACGTCCTAAGATAAGCGGATCCCTTGGCACCACATCCATTTCCAAAACCGGGAAGTCGGTTGGTACGTCTACTGACCCTACCTTGACCGGCAAGTCTTCCAATACTCCGCTTGGCAACCTCGTTGTTCGATCTGCCAGATCCAGTTGGATTTCGGTGGGCTCGAATTTCTCGAATCCAAGACGTTTTGCTACTGTTAGAGGCATCAGGATGACTGATGCCCCCAAATCGCAAAGACATCTTCCAAACTTCAAGGGCCCAATCGAGCAAGGTAAAGTAAACGACCCGGGTCGCTCAGTTTCTTAGGTGCAGCATTCCTCTGGATTATGGCACTGCACTCATGATTGAGTATGACCATCCCTTATACTTGTTTGATCCGCTCCATCACTGCATCCTTCAGGAATTTATGGTAAGGAGGTATCAGGGTGAAAGCGTCCATTAGAGGCATGCGAAGTTCGAGTTCTTGCATCTGTTTCTCGAACAATGACTTGTACTTCTCCAGAAGTTCCTTACGAAATCGTCTAGGGAATGGCAAAGGTGGCTTGTAAGATGGAGGGATGAATCTTCTTTCTTTCTGTTTCTCTCCTCCCGGTTTGTCTGCAGGAGGCGGGGTTACCGGAGTGTCAACCCGATCATCTATACAAGTAGTGTGGTCGGGTGCAGGGTGGGTTGTTCTGGAGAGTGGCTTGGTGCTTCAGCAGAAGTGGCCGGTTCACGGAGATCCTCCCCATCTAAATCATTGCTGTCCTCAGTGATGTTCAGTGGTGCCGTTCGAGGTGGTAATTGTCGTCCACTCCGTAGGGCTATCGCGTGTGCAGACTTCGTAGGACTTTTTGAGGTGGAAGTCGAGTTATCTGTAAGCACCTGAATTCGAGATCCCAAGGCATCAAACTTGTTATGTAGTTGCTGGAAGTTGGCTGATAGACGGCAAGCGAGATCATCGAATCTTGTATTAATGTGTATCGTGTCGGTCTTCTGTGTGGATAAGACTGTGTGCATCAGTGATAGCAAATCCAGCGAGGAGGAATGATATGCTCAAATTTACCCTAGAGCTACTCTCTCAAATTAAGAGGTCAATGCAGTACTTAGGGGTCGAATTCCACAAGGACTCAAGACTACACAATAAATTATAGAGTTTTATAATTATGTTAAACAGATATATTTTAATTAAATTGCATGATTAAACAGAAAATAAAAGAGTTGTAAATTCAGATGGATGAAACGCTAGGCCTAGTGAATTTCTCAGGAAATTATGAAATATTAAATCAATCAATAAATTAGGATTCAAACAATTAAGAACAGATCTAGAACTCTAAATACTTTTGTAAATTAATTCAGTTCTCACTGCAAATAATATCTAAATTTAAAACCAGAAAATCCAAATCTCTTTGTAAAATTCTAGGTTAAAAAGCAGCAATAAAATCAGGTTTAGATTGTTCACAAAATTATTAAATCAAATCTCTTTGCAAGAAATAATTTTGCTCATCAAAAGGTTTTATCAGGAAAACAATTATATTCTCATATAAATTTATTTTCCTAAAGTATTAATTCTAGATGATCAATTAAGAATTAATATGAAGAACAACCTAAGATGAAGATCTAGAAAGATAATGAATCCTAAATAATCAGATCTAATAATTCATAAAATTCCCTGTGAAAAACCCTAAACCTAACAAACAAATTACTCAGACATAATCAATGAAGAACAAGACATCTTTCTGAATAATAAGCAATTGAAATTAAAGAGTAAAAGGGAGTTCAAGAAATTCTTCTCTCAAAGCAGATCTCTCTCTCTCTCCAAGGCTCTCAAAATCTCACAGGGTTGCAGGAAAAATAAAACTTGATAGAATAAAACTTAAGGGTTTGCAAAAAGGAAAAAAGATGGCTAGCTACATGAAGTATAGGTGAATACATGGTCACACATACCAACTATATTATAGTATACTCAACTACACAGAGTATATGTATTACATGGCCACATGCATGAACTATATGACGTCATGTGTTCAACACCATAGACATACAATCTGGTACACTGATTGATTAATTCCGGTGAAAACCGGTGTTGACTCCGGCGTTGACCAAAAAAAATTTCTAAAATAAAAAATAAAAAATAAGAAGTTATTATATTAAATCATTTATAGTTTTTATTAATTAAAAAATATTCTATACAATATCTAAATATTTTATATATATTTCAAAAATATATCTTAAATGTAAAATAGAGAACTCAAACCTTAAAAAAATTTCTAAAAATTAATTTAACATATTGTATTTGTGTAAAAGAGGGTAAAAATGAAAATGTTCATATGTTAAAAGTAAATATTGTGAATTTTTTTGTTGTTGTTTATATGTTAATTCACTATCTAAAGATATTTTTAATATATTTCCTAAATATATCCTAAATGTAATATAGAGAACCCAAACCTTAAAAAAACAATTTCTAAAAATTAATTTAACATATTGTAATTGTGTAAAAGAGAGTAAAAATGAAAATGTTCATATGTTAAAAGTAAATATTGTTAATTTTTTATTGTTTATATGTTATTTTGAGTATGTAAATTTTAAAGTAAAGAGTGTCTAATTTTTTTTCTAACAATTACCATGCAAAATTTAGAGTAAAGAATCATATACTCAATCTTTTGCATATTATTTTCTAATGAAAGTAGTTGAATTTGATTTTATTGATTTTGTAGTAATTAAATAATCTGATTATGAGAGATTTATATATATATATATATATATATATCTTGAAAATAATTATAAATTTTTTTTATATTTTGAACATAATTATAAATGATTTTATATCTTGAAGATTATTATGAATGAATTTTTTATATCTTTAAAATAATTATAAATGATTTTTATTTAACTATTTACTTTACCTTGAAAAATAAAAAGTAATTAATTACAAGAATGAATATATTAGAGATATATAAAAAATATTTGGATATTGAATAGAAAATGTCTTTTAATCATGAAAACCCATAAATAATTTACTATAATATATTTTTTTTTTAATTTAGAATTTTCTTTTTAAGTGTTGGTCAACGCCGAGTCAACGCCGGTCTTTGCCGGAGTCAATTGACCGATGTACTGGATTATATGTCTATGATGTTGACCGCATAACGTCATATAGTTCATGCATGTGGTCATGTAATACATATACTTCGTGTAGTTGAATATACAATAATATACTTGGCATGTGTGACCATGTATTCACCAATACTTTGTGTAGGTAGCCATCTTTTTTCCTTGCAAAAACCTAAAAAAACTATATATATATATGTGTCCTAAAACACGTCAGGGACTAGTCTTGCAAATATGGAAAACTTCGGGCAATTTTGTAAAACTTCCAAATTTGGCTCTCTCGTCGGTTTGGACTGGGTGTCGATCGATGCTAAGGCAGTGTCGATCGACACCATCTCCTCTGATCGATTCCAAGTTGATTTCTTGCGGATTATTGCTCCAAACTGATCCAAATTGCTCCACTTTGCTCCTTTCATGCTAAAATCCTGTAGAACCTGTAAAGACTCAAAAACAATCTAGAAACAAATGAAAAGACACTAAAAGACTCCTTATATCATGGTTAAAAACCACAAAAACCATGATATATCAACTCCCCCAGACTTAGCCTTTGCTTGCCCTCAAGCAAAACATAAACTTAGACCTGTGAAAGAGGTTTGAAGACAGGGAACTCACTCAATTGCATGATGATTCTTATTTGCACTCTTCATTTACCTGACTCAAGAACTTACTACTTATACTTAACCATGATTAGCATCAACATTCCTTACTCAAATCCCACAATCCCTTGGAATCTCTGAAATCTCCATTGTCATCTCATTAGTCAATATTAAAGCATAAATAAGGTGGATTCTTACCTTGGGTGTATTGATCAGTGGCATGTGGACTTTCTTCAGGCCAAGACATTCTTCTTCAATCTCTTTTCCTCTCCCTTTTCTCACTTCCATTATTTTTTTTTCTTTTTTTTTTCTAAATCAAAGATGTAAGCGAATACCGGGGTCATCGGTAATTTACCTACCCCTCGCTTCCAAGCTTTGTGTGATCATTTGACTCAAGAGTAGAATAATGAGGTCACTGGTAATTTACCTACCTCTCTAAACTGATCAAAATCATCTCATCTTTTATTCTCTCTTTTTCTGATTTTTTTTTTTTTCAAAGCACTGAAGGGAAGAGAGAGGGGAGACATACTTTGAAAAATTGCATTGTCTTGTATGGCCTGAAGAAGAAGTCTAGTCCACTGATTTCCAACCCCAAAGTAAGAGATTAAGTCCGGTTAAAATCTTGATAAAAGGTTGAGACAACGTTAGATCAATCAGATATCCATTGAATAAGGGCTTTCAGGATTGTTGATAAGGCTCATAGTCTTTCTAAGCTTCAGTTCTGAGATCAAGCATAAACAAATAATCATTAGAGTGTTAGCCAAATAAGAGAAATCATTAGTCAAGATCATAATTCCCAAAGATAAAAAAGAAAAATTTTGAAAATTTTTGACTCAAACTTTATGGTTTTGACTGACACAACTGAAACTCAAAAACAGAAATCATAGTTAGTAGACAACCTCCCCCAGACTTAAACAACACTGTCCCCAGTGTTATCAAGTAAGAGGAAAGCAAAAATAGAAATAAAATAAATAAAAATCAAAATCAAAAGAAAAAGAAAACCTACTAGTGGGTTGCCTCCCACTAAGCGCTTGTTTTCAGTCATTAGCTTGACTGTATTGGAGCTCAGGCATCCGGTGGATCAGAACGTGGCAGTGAAGTCCTCTTCATCCAAGGTGGGGTATAAGCTTTAGGTGCATGAGGCTTGCCAAGGATGTGAGGAACAGGACCAGGGTAGGATTTAGGGATTGGTTTGCCTCTCTTATGTCCTGCAAAATCATCAACAGAAGAAACAAGCGCTCTACGATAATCTCGTGGCTTGGTTAACTGCAAAACAGTTTTTATCTCTTTGAAATTCTTATTGATGATAGGAGGAAGTTTAGGAGAAGGAGAGGTGTACCTTTGCCTTACCTGAGGGCTCTGGAGTGTGGATTGATGACTCTTCTGTTTGGGAACAGGTTTCTGACTTGGAGCATCAGTCTTGGACAAGTTCAGTCGCGGTCGTGGAGGGGTGTCGATCGATACCCTCTTGGTGGCATCAATCGACACTGAGCCTGATGCTCGTGTTGCAGAAACTTTTTCAACAGAAAAAGTCCGTCCATCAATAGTAGAAACCCTCCTCAGCTTATCCATCTCAAATTTCATACTCAATCCATCCACATTCAGTGCTATGTGTCCCTTCTGCACATCAATGATGGCACTAGCTATAGCCAAGAAAGATCTTCCTAAGATGAGAGGATCTTTAGGCTCTGTATCATACTTCAGCACCACAAAGTCAGTGGGAATCACGAAGTTGCCAACCTTAACCGGAATATCCTCTAAAACACCTTCAGGAATTCTTCGGGATCGATCAGCTAGGATCAGAGAAATCTGAGTTGGCTTGAATTCTGTCATCCCAAGTCTCATAGCAACAGAATGTGGCATCAAGTTGATGCTAGAACCAAGGTCACAAAGTGAGTGTGCAAACCTTCCTGTGGAGATAGAGCAATCAAGTACAAAGCTTCCAGGATCTGGTAACTTCTCCGCAGTCTTACATTGAATGATTGCACTCACTTCCTTAGAGACAACCACCTCCTGCTTTCTCTCTTTCTTCCTCTGAACAGGCTGATTCAACAGAATTGCACTAACATCCTTTGTAAGAAGTGCTCCTTCTTCAGGGCTCAAACCATTGGATACCATTCTCTTTACATAGCGTTTTAGTGGTGGTGAAAGCTTCACTGCATCAATCAATGGCATCTCAATCATCACCTTGTCCATCATTGCCTTGCATCTAGCTTCTTCCATCTCCTGCTTAGACTTTCTTGGCTTGGGAAAAGGAACCTTAGGCTTGTAGACCCTCTCAACTGTTGGAACCTGAGATTTTGCAGCTTCTGGGTTCGTCTGAGATGAGTGTCGATCGACACCCAGGTGGTGTCGATCGATGCCATCATCTGAAACCGAGAGATTGGCCAATTTTTCTCCTTGTTCTGCATAAAAAATTTCACCATCATCTTCATCTCTCACTGATATGGCATTGCAAGCATGTCTGGGGTTTGACTCAGTTCTTGCTGGAAGAACACTCTCTTGCCGTTTAACAGACCCAGCAGTCTGTGCAACTTGAATCTCCAGCTTCTTAACATGAACATTCATTGCTTCTATCTTCCCATTCAGCTCAGTGTAGACATTGTCAATCTTTCCATTGAATGTCACTGTCAATTGCTCCTGTCCTTGCAAAAGCTGCTCAAGCATGGCTTCCATTCTACTCTCTGAAGAATTCTTAGGAGGTGGAGATTGATAAGATGAATTCCCATAGGTCCTTGTATAGCCATTGTTCTATTGTTGCTGCTGATACTCAGGCTTGGAAGTGTAGCTTGAAGAGTTCCCACTGTAAGGCCTATTGCCTTGCTGATTTCCAAACCGCTGTCCCTGATTCCCATAGACATAGTTCACATCTTCCTCTTGGTGTCCTTGATCAGGTTCTGGCTCATATGTCTCAACCTCAGCAGCAAAATGAACAGATTTCTTACCCATAAGGAGATTATGCACTGAATCCAGCTTAGCATTAATAGAAGCTAACTGGTTTGAATGAAATCCTCCATGCAATCTCTTCCTTTCAGCATCTGCTCCCTTAGTGCTATTGCTAGAAGCCAAATTCTCAATCAAAACTTCAGCGTCTTCTGGAAATCTTGTTTTGAAGTTCCCATGACTTGCAGCATCCAAAGCTAACTGATACTTCCAGTCACACCCTCTGAAGAAGATACTCAACAGTTGTACCCTTGAAAAACCATGGTGTGGACAGTCCCTCTGATAAGCTTTGAATCTCACCCAAGCTGCCTTGAAAGCTTCATCTGGTCTTTGCTTGAAAGTGGATAGCTTGACTCTCAACTCATCTGACATTGCATCATCATAGAAATGGTTTAGGAAAGCCACTTTGACTTGTTGCCAAGATGTCAAAGATCCAGCTGGCAACTGCTTCAACCACTGAGATGCCTCTCCTGCAAGTGAGTAAGGGAAGAGTTTGCAGAAGATGTAGTCCTCAGTCACCCCATTAGCCTTGATGCTAGTCACCAGATCCTCAAAATGCTCAATGTGGTCCAAGGGCTTCTCATTGGGCAAAGCAGAGAAAGGTCTATGCCCAACTAGTTGAAAGTATGCAGGTTTCAACTCAAAATCATTCCTCTGAAAAGGGGGAGGAACAATAGCAGACCGGTTCTCATACACCAGATCAGCCCGATTGTAGTCAGCAATAGTCCTGATCAGATCCCGGTTGTTCTCCTGTCGTCGAACTGGGTTCTGTACGTGGTTGGCAGCTCCACGCACATCTGCAGGTGGGTGTCGATCGATGCCACCTGGTTGGTGTCGATCGACACCAAGATCCGGATCATCAACGACACCTGCTTGCTGGTTCACGACAGCCTGCTCGTTGACAACAGGTTCAGGAATCACGTTTCCTTCTGCATCAAGCTTTTGGCCCTGCTCATTGCGCAAGTGGCCCTCTTGATCCCTCAAAACACCAGCCGCATCACGCATCAGAATGATCGTATTAACCATCTTCAGAGATTTAGCTGCTTTTCTTATTCTCACGCTCAAGTTTTCCCAACTCTTGGTTTGACAAATTCACAGTAGGACCAGATTTGTTGCTCCTTGTGTGAGGTCTAGGAGGCATGCACCTGAAACACCAAAGAGAAGAAAAACAAAAACGTGTAAGTAGAAAATAAAAAGAAAATTTTAGACGAAATTTAAAACTCAAATCTAATGGTAGATCAGAGAGTCCTCGGCAACGGCGCCAAAATTTGATATGCTCAAATTTACCCTAGAGCTACTCTCTCAAATTAAGAGGTCAATGCAGTACTTAGGGGTCGAATTCCACAAGGACTCAAGACTACACAATAAATTATAGAGTTTTATAATTATGTTAAACAGATATATTTTAATTAAATTGCAAGATTAAACAGAAAATAAAAGAGTTGTAAATTCAGATGGATGAAACGCTAGGCCTAGGGAATTTCTCAGGAAATTATGAAATATTAAATCAATCAATAAATTAGGATTCAAATAATTAAGAACAGATCTAGAACTCTAAATACTTTTGTAAATTAATTCAGTTCTCACTGCAAATAATATCTAAATTTAAAACCAGAAAATCCAAATCTCTTTGTAAAATTCTAGGTTAAAAATCAGCAATAAAATCAGGTTTAGATTGTTCACAAAATTATTAAATCAAATCTCTTTGCAAGAAATAATTTTGCTCATCAAAAGGTTTTATCAGGAAAACAATTATATTCTCATATAAATTTATTTTCCTAAAGTATTAATTCTAGATGATCAATCAAGAATTAATATGAAGAACAACCTAAGATGAAGATCTAGAAAGATAATGAATCCTAAATAATCAGATCTAATAATTCATAAAAATCCCTGTGAAAAACCCTAAACCTAACAAACAAATTACTCAGACATAATCAATGAAGAACAAGACATCTTTCTGAATAATAAGCAATTGAAATTAAAAGAGTAAAAGGGAGTTCAAGAAATTCTTCTCTCAAAGCAGATCTCTCTCTCTCTCCAAGGCTCTCAAAATCTCACAGGGTTGCAGGAAAAATAAAACTTGATAGAATAAAACTTAAGGGTTTGCAAAAACCTAAAAAAACTATATATATATGTGTCCTAAAACACGTTAGGGACTAGTCTTGCAAATATGGAAAACTTCGGGCAATTTTGTAAAACTTCCAAATTTGGCTCTCTCGTCGGTTTGGACTGGGTGTCGATCGATGCTAAGGCAGTGTCGATCGACACCATCTCCTCTGATCGATTCCAAGTTGATTTCTTGCGGATTATTGCTCCAAACTGATCCAAATTGCTCCACTTTGCTCCTTTCATGCTAAAATCCTGTAGAACCTGTAAAGACTCAAAAACAATCTAGAAACAAATGAAAAGACACTAAAAGACTCCTTATATCATGGTTAAAAACCACAAAAACCATGATATATCAAGGAATTAGATGGAGGCATTGGGTTGTGTATCTGGTTACTGTGGATGTAGGTTTGGGGCCTTGTGGTGTTACCACTTTGATGATAAATATAGTGCACATCTTCTAGCTGAATAGTCTCCCCATCTTGTTGTAAAAACTGATCTTCCTCTGATATTGCATGAACATGCTGCTGCTGGCTGAGGAGCTTATCAAGCTTGTCATTGAGGGCTTTCATGTCCCTCTTGTACTTGGCATCTTCCTCTCATGTAGATCGCACATGGCGATCCTTGTTGAGGAAGTTACCATTGCTTGCGGTGTCCAGAAACATCCGTATCTTGAGGACCACTCCTCTGTAAAGTGTACTCAGCAATGAAGCATTGCTGAAGCCATGATGAGGACATCTGGTAGTGTATCCCTTGAAACGTTCCCAAGCTTCACTGAACATCTCATTGTTCTTCTGAACAAAGCTGGAAATGTCATTTCCCAGCCTTGCGGTTCTGGAGTTGGAGAAGAATTTGGCTAAAAACACCTTCTTGCACGCTTCCCAAGTGGTGATAGACTCCTTGGGGAGTGATTTCTCCCAAATATGTGCTTTGTATCCCAAAGAGAATGGGAAAATCCGGAGTTTGAATCCATCCTCACTAACTCCATTTATCTTCGTGAGGCTATAGAGCCTATCAAATTCATCCAGATGATCCAATGGGTCCTCCATTGGCAATCCATGAAACTTTTTGCTTTGTATCATCTGGATGAGACTACTTTTGATCTCAAAATTGTTGTTCTGGACAGCAGGTGGCACAATGTCATTCGTTTGAGTATGAGTAGATGGAGCATCCCCTGCTCCTATGTTGGTCCTTGCTTGAGGAGCTGGTGGACCGTTCTGGTTGTTCATTGTCTCCTCAATTGTTGCTGGTTGTGGTTTTTGAACTTGTTGTTGTCTGAGTAACCTTGGTCTGTCGATGTTGTCGATGAAAGGACTCAAGTTTTGGCTACCCTTGGATCGTGTTTGCATGCACAGGTAGGTGACCGAATGTGTACACGAAAGTCAACCCGATCTAGGTGATTGAGTGACGGGTCGGGTGGGTGCTCGGGTTGTACCTGAGATTCAAAACTAACAAAAACGAAAGCAAACAAGTCAGATTCTGAACCAATAGAGATAAAAGAACTTGATCTAGCAAGTGTTGAAATCCTAAACGTAGCAAAATAAAATTCAACCAAATGGCAACGGTGCCAAATTGATAAGCGAGACTTCACTCAGGGTATCAATTCCCTATGCAGTTGTAGTACAAAGTATTATCAATCCAAATGGTTGTTTATGCTAGCAGGTAGGATGCAATCAGAACAGTGCAAGTCAAGCCAAGCAAAAGATGGTTTTGATCTAACAATCCTAGAATGAATAAAGGAAAAGAATATCAACAAGGAACCACACGACCTAAGCACTCGATGCAAGCATTCGAGTACAGGATCGGGTGGGGTGATCGAGTAAACAACAAAGGTATGGACAACTCTAGGGGTTACTCGAAGCAGGTGATCGTGTATCTGTTCTGGTAAGGGATCGAGTGATGAAATAAAATGCAAGCAATTAAAATACGAAAGCTTCTAAGGATGGGGTAATCGAATCCTAAGTGTTCCTGACCAATACAAATGTCTTACATGTCTCAAGCAAATTTTCCCTAGACAATGAACCTCTAAAATCTTGTTAAAACACTCTCGTGATAGAAAAAATCAACCTTGATCACTCCCCTACCCAACTCTCGTTGGAGAAACATGACCAAGCAAGCAATAAGAACCGATTCATTATTATCAATAAACCCCTTAATCTCTTAGGCTAAGTGAGTAAATCTCTAGCATTGGTTGATTCAAACATTTCATCTACACCTCTCGGTAGTAAAACACCTTAGATCTAATCTCACCCTCTTGGTTTGTTGACAGCATTAAGAACACCAACCTAGAAGGAAATCTATAAAACATATACAATCAAACTAAGACATCCTAACCGATCAAGAACACAAAATCATCTATCCCATCCCTAGAAACTTTACTACACTACTCGGAAATCATTGCAAGAAACATAAAAGCATATATGAACGAAAATTGCATTGTATTAAAAGATAGAGTAGAGAAATAAAGAGTACAAGGTAGAAATCTAAAGAAATGATAAAAAGATATAAAATAAATCCTAACAAAAGTGAAAAGTGTTTTGAGTCGCTCAGTTCTCTCTCAGAAGCTCTCGCTCTCTGGTTTGAGGGTCTGCGGCGTGCTCGTTTGTGAGGAAGAAGATGAGTTGTTTATATATGGAAACCCGTTTGACCTAGCTTCCCAGTCCTGCCCGAGGGTCTACTTGATGGGGTACACGAGGATAAGGTCGGGTTACTCTTCGGGTAGATCTTCGGGTTGTTCTTCCTGCTCTTGGATCCTCCTCGATCGTGTTGGGGTTTGGACTGTTCTTCCTTGTTTCTCCCCATTTTAGGCTCTAAAGCACCTGTTTTCATCCAAAGTATGCAAATGCAAGAATGCAACACCCTAAATGGCCTAAAAGTGAATTCCTACAGTTAATGACCTAAAAATGCTAAGGTAAAGGTATAAACAATGCAAAATATTGACAAAAAAGGATACTAAATACATGTAAATTAGAGAGTTATTTGACCCCCAAACTTAAATATTGCTAGTTCTCTATCAAGGAAGTAGGAGGGTGCGGTTTGAAAATGGGGAGCCAAAATTGTTTGCTTTTAAAATTAGTAAAATTGTATGATCTAGCCAAACCGAACGGAGCCAAAATTCAATATATTCTCTTTGACATTGGTTTATCTTCGAAACTGATATGCATAATTTTAAGTTTAGATGGATTACCAGTTCAGTTGTTTAAACTGATTAGGTTTTTAAAGAAGATAAGATGTTTAAAACAAACAAAAATCATATGAGACGTTGATATTATTAAAGGTTTCAAAAATAATTGTTAAGAAAACCAAACTTTTAGATTCAAATTAAAACTGATAATATCATAACGAACTGAACAAAATTTAACAGTTCTCAAAACCAAGCTAGAAGTCTTGTTTAATCTCTGTATGCAAAAAAATAAATAATAATAATAATAGATAAAAAACAATTGGAAACTTCAGGATTGTTTGGATCAAAATTTCAAATATAGTTTTTTGGTTTAACAAACTGTATCGTAATCTAAAATACTTATCAATTTCAAAACAAATTGTTATTTACTCCGTTCTAAATTGCTTGTCGTTTAAGATTTTTTACACATATTAAAAAAACAGTTAAATTTCTATTTAACTGTTTCTTTAATATATTTTTTAATTTTTTTATTAATCATTACATTAAAAAAGTTGGGACAAAACTGATATGTTTATCAAACATATGCATTGAAAATCTAGGACGACAATTATTATAAAACTAAATTTTTATTCTAGAATAACAACTAAAAAAATCGGAGCGAGTAGTTGACTACAAGATAATATTAATGAAACCATGTGTATATGTCAATCACATTGTAATTACCTGGACCCAAAGTCCACAAAATAGATCACTTGAAAATCATCGTCGGCATAGTCGATCATTATAGGCGATCAATATAAGTTCTAGAATCGGTCAAGTGGAGAAAACTAATGCACTTTTTTTCTTTCTCAACAGTTAATGCACTTTACGAGAAATAATCAGTAATATAATGGATTACTTTACGCACATGTTTTGAGAGTAGCATCATTATCAATGGTTACTCGTATAGTTGCTTTATCAAAAGTTTAATGAATAAATAATAAAAAATATTAAAAAGACAAAAGAGAGGAGAGAAGCGTTTCTCAAGTTACTCCGGGAAAAAACGATTACTACACTATTCTTACACATGGCGACTTGTTATTGGTTTCTACTTGTTTCAATTAAAATATTATTAATTTTTTTTATTTGAGTAATGTTTATGACTTTAACCAATAATGATGGTCTTATAGGGAAAAGGGTCATTTCATACCCGTACACACCTCAAAAGTACGAATTGCTGTCTGTATAAACAAAGAGTGCCAATTTAGACATGTACCCTAATACATTTCAAATTTCATACCTGTACTCACAAAATCGAACCAATTACAAAGTCTACGTTAACGAATTTAAGTCAACCGTTAGAGATGCTGACTCAGAATCCACGTGTATGCAAAACGACGCCATTTTGATACGTTTTCCTCGCAAAAAAATTTGTGGACATTCCACACTCGGGGAGATTCGAACCCTCAATCTCGAACATTACTAGCATTGGACTTAACCAATTGATCCCACAACAACACTCGGTAAAATCATACAATTATTATATTCTTATAAACCTAAGGTAGCATCTAAATCGAAGAAAAATGTGGGATATCCACACTCCCGTGCGTCGAACCCGCATCCTCAGATTTTAATAGCAAGGACGTAACCAATTGATCCAACAACATCACTCGGTTATATCACACAATGTTATCCTTATAAAACGGAAAGAAATCTAAATCCCAATTAAAAGACCAAAATCAATTTTAGTGTAACCAAATAATTTTATTTTATTTTCTCAAAAGTTTTTAATATGAACAGATGTATTAAAGTAGATGTAATCTAAAAAATTTATATTAAAAATATGAATTAATTAATCTAAATTAATTAATCTAAATTTTTTTAGATTAATTATTTTTTTAGATTAATTTTTAATGAATTAAAGAAAAAATGAATTAATTTTTTTAGATTAATTAATCTAAAAATTTTAGATTAAAAATGAATTAATTTTTAATTAATTAAAATTACATTTAATTAATTAATTTTTAATTAATTAAAATTTAGATGTAAAAATATGTCCTATTGAGAACATCTGAGGACATTTATATTAAAAAATATATCCTATTTTTTTCTTTAATTCATTAAAAATTAATCTAAAAAAATAATTAATCTAAAAAATTTAGATTAATTAATTTAGATTAATTAATTCATATTTTTAATCTAAATTTTTTAGATTACGTCTAATTTAATACATCTGTTTATATTAAAAACTTTTGAGAAAATAAAATCAAATTATTTGGTTACACTAAAATTGATTTTGGTTTTTTAATTGGGACTTAGATTTCTTTTCGCTTTATAAGGATAACATTGTGTGATATAACCGAGTGATGTTGTTGGATCAGTTGGTTATGTCCTTGCTATTAAAATCTGAGGACGCGGGTTTGACCCACGAGAGTATGGATTTCCCACATTTTTCTTCGATTTAGATGCTACCTTAGGTTTATCAGAATATTATTGTATGATTTTACCGAGTGTTGTTGTGGGATAAATTGGTTAAGTCCAATGCTGGTAATGTTCGAGATTGAGGGTTCGAATCTCCCCGAGTGTGGAATGTCCACAAATTTTTTTGCGAGGAAAACGTATCAAAACGGCGTC
This sequence comes from Camelina sativa, assembly GCF_030686135.1. Taxonomy (NCBI): domain Eukaryota; kingdom Viridiplantae; phylum Streptophyta; class Magnoliopsida; order Brassicales; family Brassicaceae; genus Camelina; species Camelina sativa. Next base: position 28,441,100 of record NC_141899.1, on the reverse strand, counting down.
GTTTTGCATAAACGTAGATTCTGAGTCAGCATCTCTAACGGTTGACTTAAATCCGTTAACGTGGACTTTGTAATTGGCTCGATTTTGTGAGTACAGGTATGAAATTAGAAATGTATTAGGGTACATGTCTAAATTGGCACTCTTTGTTTGTACAGACAGCTATTCGCACTTTTGATGTGTGTACGGGTATGAAATGGCCCTTTTCCTTGGTCTTATATGTCCATATTTTCTTCTAGAGGTGGATACTAACGCCGCGTATAAACGTGTGTACGAAGAAAATCTTGGTGTATGAACATATAATACTTTAGAAGCTATTGGGCAATATTGGTGTATCCAATATATGCGTTAGACTTGACCAATAGCTTCTAAAATGTACTAACATCAATATATTTTAGGAGCTATATTGTACAATATATGTGTATTGGACAAAATATTCTAGAAGCTATTAAGCAATATTGGTGTATTGGATCGATTTTGTTGATGTCTGTTATAATAAGTTTTAATATTGTTGTAAATTTTAAGATTTGATGTTACATAAACTCCTATATCATTTATTAGTATAGAAAAACCAATAATAAAGAGTTTTTCTCCAAATTTTCCTCCGGTTTCTACAAGATATTAGAGTCTGATTAATTATTGTTTAGAGGAAAACTATTTATTATTAGGGCTTAGGAAACTAGAGAAGGATTTGATATCATATACATTCAGTTCAAAAAACTTAATAAACTTATAAGAGAACACATCGTCGCTACTTGCTACTGCTCTGCAGCCTCTCGATATAACATTGTTCAGATTTCGCATGAAAAGAGTGTAGACGAGCGGATCTTATCTACTGGTCCTACTTACTTATTATGACTATTACATCACCGATCGAGATAGACACTTTTTGTAAAAGATAGAAACCATATTAAATTCTAAAGTCAAAAAGTGGTCCTAAGATTAATTTTCATAATCAACTGTTCCATTCATCAATAATGTAATTAGATGTTGGTCGTCCAACGACGTTCGGACTATTATCATCAATAAACGTGCATTTATGTGTAATTGTATAATTTATGGCCCACTTGTGATTGCGAAGAAGAAGTCAAAACTCTTGTCGAGTTTAGTTTGGTTGTTGTACTCTCCAAATACTTGAATTGAATGTGGCACCGTCATTGGAGTTTTCAGTTTGGTTTATTCGGTTTAAAATAATGCATGACTGAAACTTTTGTCTGGTTTGATTGAATCACGTTTTGTTTTAGATAAAAGTATTTTGAATAATATAAAACTAAACTAAAATAATATTTATGTTAAACATAATATTTATATTTATATAGATTATATTTTTCGACATCATATGTTAAACATATTTATAATATAATTTTTTTTGGTGGTTATACCGTTTAATATGAAAAGACTTTAGCATTGATATTTTTCAGTTTGGCTTCATTTGATTTTAAGAAATGCATATTTGGACATTTGGTTCAATTTTTTTTTTTTTTTGGTTCCATTATAGAATTCTCTTCTGTTTAGTTTTGAAAAAAAAAATACAATGTATAAATAATTCATTTTAACTTAAAGAATTTACTTATAAAATAAGTATTATTAAAAATTTGAAACTTAAAAATAATTGAATTTATCTAACCGTTTTAATACAACACTAATATTCTTGGTTTCGAGTTAGTTTTGATATATTAATTTTTTTCGTTTGAACAAAATATAGAGAAAATATATTAATGTTTTATTCCGATGTTTGACCAAAAGAAAGATTAATAAATTGTTTACTTTCATATATAAAAAATTAGTTTCATTTTTGTTTATATGCTTTTTTAATATATTAAAAATTAGAAGAGCATCATCAGTTGGGTCCGGTTCACTTGTTCTTTTGTCCCACATCCCAAATGTGAACCGTCTAGACGCAAACGTAGAGTCTTCGTTACATATCTCTTCCCTTCCCTTTGTCTCTTCTTGAAGTAAGAAAACAACTCAAAGCTGGTTGAAACTTCAACGTCCCTCCTACAATCTCTCACCATGTTCCGACTCAGAGCTCACGGCAAGAAACCCATTACCATCACCACCACCACCACCACCTCATCCACCGCCTCCGATTTCCTCTACTGGTCACCAGAATCATCCCCCACAGCTCTATCTTCTCCAAGAGACATGGATCCAACCATCTGGTCTAACTTACCAAATCACCTCCTCGACCACATCCTCTCTTTCCTCCCTTTCAAAACTCTCATCTCCTTAAGATCAATCTCACGCCATCTCCGATCTCTCATCCTCTCTCCATCTTTCCTCTCCGACCATTCTTCCTTCTCTCTCCCTTCTTTCCTCCTCCTCTCTCATCCTCAATCTTTCAACTCCTTCCCTCTCTTCAACCCAAATCTCATCTCCTGGTGCACGTTACCACTCCCTCGCTCTCTCTCAGTAACCTGCGCCTCTTCTCTCCTCTCTTCTTCCCACGGCCTCCTCTGTTTCTCACGTTCCACTTCCTCTGTTTCTTCTCTCTCCATCTTCAATCCATTAACCAGATCCTCAAGATCTATCAAGTTCCCTAGCTACTCTTTCCCCTTTGAGCTTCTCTCTCTTGTTACCTCCCCTGACGGCTACAAAATCTTCGCTCTTTGCCCATCTTCCTCCGCCGCTTCTTCAAGATCCGTTTGCCTTTACGATTCCGGTGATCGCACCTGGAGAAAGTTCGGCGGCGTTGATCAGGTCTTACCTCGTGGGTTTAATCAAGATGGAGTGTTTTACAATGGGTCTCTTTACTTCGCTAGATCCGAGCCTTTTATAATCGTGAGCGTTGATTTAAACGACGGGAAATGGACAACAACAGCCACCGGACACGGTGTTTTTCCGGGGGAGGATCACATCACGTTTGCTAGATTGGTGAGTGATCCAGAGAGGAAGATACTGTACATGGTTGGAGGGATTGGGAGCAATGGGATTTGCAGGAGTATCAAGATTTGGGAATTTAAAGACGAGACATTGAGTTGGATCGAAACTGAAACGTTACCGGACATTGTTTGTAGGAAGTTCACTTCGGTGTGTTACCATAACTACGAGCATGTGTACTGTCTGTGGCATAAGGAGATGATCTGTGTTTGTTGTTACAATTGGCCTGAGATTCTGTTTTTTCATGTTGGAAGAAGGACATGGCATTGGGTTCCAAAGTGTCCTTCGCTGCCAGAGAAATGGAGCTGTGGGTTTCGTTGGTTCTCTTTTGTTCCCAGCTTGTCTGCTTCTGTTTAGTTATCTGATATTTGTTATTGTGTTTATGTTCAAAATCTCCATATTTTTTTGTCTTCTATCAATGGTTTCGTTGGTATCTCTTTGTGAAATAAAAGATTGGTAATATTTAAAATGAAACCATAATATTTTTGTTATTTAATATTTCGTTTGATGTTGCAATTTTCGAGTAGTCTTTCCACTAGGGATAAAATTTGCACTATTGAAAAGAGTGGTTAAGATTGCTTGGGACACTAGGGGTTGACACGTTACAAGGAGTGTCCCATGGTTTCAAGCATCGCATTGTGCCATTGTCACAAACTGATTCCTCGTGAGCCAGTTCATTGGTCGTATCACTTTTCCACCTGTTGTCGTTGCTAATTGCTATTTCAACCTCATCAGAGCTCGAGAACCTTGGCAAGTAGAGAGAGAGGGAGAGAAAAGCGGTTAAAGAAAGAAATTGTTAGAATGGTTGGTTGCTACAAACAGGGAATCCATCCAACCTAAACCTAACAAGTAAGAGCATGGCCATTAGTCATATTCTGGGGATGTCTTTTTATTTTTTAATAATAAAATAAACAAAAAATAAAGTTTTATTCGTAATTATCCTAGACTTGTGTCTCTGCGCAAGCTATTTTAGATACCCACAGACACTCAACGTGTCAATAATCTATTGGTTGCGTTTTTTTTTTCTTCTTTTTTCTTTAGTTGCTTCTCTCTCTCTTTTGATACCAATGAAACGAGGAAAGCATGAATCGATTCATCAAATGATAAGAACAAATCAACACTTCAATTACTCAAATCAACAACACAATATCAATTCCTTCAATCCGATTACAAACCAACGAGATTCAACATTCTTGAAACGAGAAATCCCAAAGTCACCTTGCAAGAACTTCAATGGAAGAAGAGTTCTTCGCAGAGGATGAACAATCGCCTAACAACCAGAGAGGAAGAAGAAGATCTAACAAACTTTTCAATATTTTCGATAAAAAACTAAAATGAGATTATTTTCTTCTTTTAAATGAATAATTTTTCCAAGTCTTCATCTTAGCCGTTGATTCCTCTTGTAATCTGGACCCTCCACGTGGCATTCACTCTCATATGACCGTTGCTATATCAAATCCTCCCCCCTTCAGCAACCATGACCTCATGGTTGAAAGATGGATACTTCTTCAACAGATCATATAAGAATTCCCAAGTAGCTTCAGATGTATCTTCATGAGTCCACTTCACCAAGACCTTAGTAACAGCTTTGCCTTGACGATTAACCATCCTCCTCTCCAAAATACACTCAGGTTCTTTCACAAAAGCATCTGGAACAGCCAGTGGTAGTTGTGTAGAAACACGATGATCACCAACCCGAAGCTTCAATTGAGACACATGGAACACCGGATGGATCTTCGAAGTGTCAGGAAGTTCCAACTTATAAGCAACCTTCCCACAAGTATCCAGCACCTTGTAAAGACCATAGTATTTAGGGGCAAGCTTGTAATTGGAACGACAGACGACTGAACCCTAGCGGTACGGCTGCAGCTTAACATAAACATAGTCACCCACCTGAAAACTTCTTGCAGAACGCCGTCGATTTGCAGTTTGTTCCAAACGATGCTAAGCGCGAAGCAAATGAAACTTAAGGATCAACAACATATTCTCTCGCTCCTCCAAACTTCTAGCAACCACCGCGACTTTTGACTCACCAGGTAAGTAAGGAAGGTGTTGTGGTGGGAGCTGACCGTACACAATCTCATATGGTGTCATTTGAGCAAAAGAGTGAAAGTTAGTGTTATACCAATACTCAACTAACGACAACCATTTGCTCCACAGATAAGGGCGATCACTGCACATACAACGCAAATACGTTTCCAAGCAACGATTCACAACCTCGGTTTTGCCATCACTCTGAGGATGATAGGCACTGGAATAGTTGAGAGCAACCCCCTGTAAGGTAAACAACTATCTCCAAAAGTCACTGAGAAAAACAGAATCCCGATCACTGACAATTGAATTGGGCAAACCATGAAGCTTGAAAATGTTATCCAAAAAGCCTGAGCAACAACAGCAGTAGTGTACGGATGACTGAGAGCCACAAAGTGAGCTGTCTTAGACAATCGATCAACCACAACAAAGATCACTGTCTTACCAAAAGAAGGAGGAAGACCATCTATAAAATCCATTGAAATGTCAGACCAGATAACATTTGGAATAGGTAAAGGTTGGAGTAAACCTTGGGATGCTGCAGTATCATATTTACACTGTTGACAAACAGCACAGCCGCGTATATAAGCCTGGATGTCTTTAGACATCCCTTTCCATTAAAAAAGACTTTTAACCCTTTGATGTGTTGCATCCTGACCCGAATGGCCACCCACACCTGAACCGTGGAGCCATTCCAGTATAGAAGTCCGAATAGCAGCATCATTAGGAATCACCAATTTACTTTTCCGACGCAGAATACCTTGTGACCAAGTAAAAGGCGGTTTGGAACTTGGGTTGGCTTGTAGCGTGGAAATCATAGTCTGTACACCCACATCAGAAACATAACTAGCTTGAATACGCTTCATAAGATCACATTCCAACACAGAGAGAGCCATGTGTAAAATCTCAGAACCTTCAACACGAGATAGAGCATCAGCCACCAAATTTTCTTTACCCTCTTTGTATTGAATTTCATAATCAAATTCCAAGAGCTTGGGAAGCCATTGTTGTTGTATCGGAGTGTTTAACCTCTGCTCAAGTAAGTATTTAAGACTTCATTGATCAGTCTTAATAACAAAGTGAGCCTGCAGCAAATAATGCCTCCACTTCTGCACTGCAAAGATCACCGCCAATAACTCCTTCTCATAAATGGACATGTGAAGTTGCTTCCCTTGTAAATGACGACTGATGTAAGCAATAGGGTGGCCTTCCTGCATCAACACTGCCCCAATTCCATGCCCACACGCATCAGTTTCAACCACAAATTGCTTATCAAATAATGGAAGAGCCAAAACAGGAGATGTACAAAAAGCTTGTTTCAAAGCATTAAACGCTACAGCAGCATCCTCAGACCATAGAAATGCATCCTTCTTGGTCAATAAGGTCAGTGGTCTGGCAATGTATCCAAAATTCTTAAGGAAACGACGGTAATAGTTGGCTAACCCCAAGAACCCCCTCAATTGCTTCAAATTCACAGGTACGGGCCAGTCTTGAACAGCTTGAATCTTGGCTGGATCTGTTGAAACACCGTCTTGTCAATAAAATGACCCAAATATTCCACTCGAGTCGTAACAAATGCACATTTGCTCTGTTTAGCGAAAAGCTGTTGTTCTCGCATAACCTCAAAAACAACCTTCAAATGAGCCACATGAGATTCTAAAGACTCACTATAAATGAGGATGTCGTAAAAAAAAACTAAGACAAACTTCCGTAAGAACTGTTTAAAAACAGCATTCATCAACCCTTGAAAAGTGGCTGGAGCATTAGTTAATCCAAAGGGCATCACCCTATATTCAAAATGACCATTATGCGTCTTAAAAGCTGTTTTAGGAATATCACTTGGCTCCATTCAAACTTGATGATAACCCGCACGGAGATCAATCTTAGAAAACAACTTGGAACCACCTAACTCATCCAACAAATCTTCAACCAGAGGGATAGGAAAACAATCCTTCACTGTCAAGCTGTTTAACCCTCTATAATCAACACATAGGCGCCAAGTACCATCTTTCTTTTTGACTAACACCACCGGAGAAGCAAAAGAACTAGAGCTCGGTTGAATTGTACCCCCAATCAACATCTCCTGAACAATTTTGTCGATTTCATTTTTTTGGTGAACCGCATACCGGTATAGCCTCAAATTTACCGGGTTAGCACCCTCAATGAGCTGAATCTTGTGATTATGGTGCTCTCGAAAGGGTGGTAGGCTGCGAGGTTCCTCAAAAATATCCGTATACTCACTCAACAAGGCATCAACAGAAGCAACACTTGTAGTGGTTAGAGATGATAAAGTCAATGGAGCAATCTCTTCCTTTTGAGAAACACACAGCATAGACAATTGCATTGACTCCTCCTGAACTTTATTCAACTTTTCAGCTTTAATTGCTCTCACAGACTCTGGATGAATGCCATGAACAACCACTTTCTTATTACCCCAAATAAACTTCATAGTTAGTGTAGTAAAGTCCCAAGTAATTGGACTTAATGGCTTAAGCCACTGTACCCCCAACACTGCATCAACACCAGAGAGGGGAATAACCATAATATCTGCACAAAAGGTCGTACTATGAAAGTTCCACTACAACTTCTTAATTCTGGCCGACACCTTCAGATGATTACCATCAGCCACCTTGACCTGAGCATTGTTCGCTGGTAATAAAGTACAACCCAATTTTGCTGCCATTCTAGGGTCCATAAAATTGTGAGTGGAACCATAATCTACCAAGACAAAGAAAGAACGTTTCTTGTGGACTCCCCTTGCACGCATCGTACTGTAGTCAGAATTCCCGAAAGAGCATTAACTGAAATTTGAGCAATAACACCGACTGGTTCTTGATTCTCCTTTTCCAGTTCCACAATCTCCAAATCATCCTCCTTATCCATATCTATGTTAAACAACTGAGCTTTACGATGGAATTTAGCATGAGCTGGTGTAAATGGTTCATCACAATGAAAGCACAAACCCTTAGCTCTCCTTTCATTCATCTCGTCTGTTGATAAGAATTTCTTTGGTGGAATAAATTGATCCTTAGGCTTCTCAAGAAACGGTTGTCTGATAACCCGTTGTTCTGTCTCCTTCGTAGTGGTTGGTTTATTTCCATTCCAAGATCCCAATTTACTCTTACGAGGATGTGCTGCCTCGTAGAGACGTCCTAACATCAAACACTGCCTCACTGTATGAGGTTGAAACATGCGAACATGCATTTGAGTGTCGAGACGGAGACCTGCTAAAAATGCACTCACCAAATATGATTCAGGTAACCTTAAGCGAGTTTTGAAGCTCTCAAACTGGACATTATAAGCCATGATACCATCGGTTTCTTGTAGCTTTTTTAATTACGCAATAGGATCATCCCAAAATTCTTCAAACCTCTCTTTCAACATCAACTTATATGTTGACCAAGACAACTGTGAAACATCCTCAACCTCATCCTCTATCAATGACTGATGCCACTTAGCAGCGATCCCTTCCAAATGCATCGATACCATAGTAATCTTCATATCATCCGGAGTATGATCAATAACATAAAATTGTTCCACCTTAAACAGTCATTCCTTCACATCCTCACCATTAAATCGTGGACAATCTATCCTTTCAAGTCTCGTAACACTACCAGAAGCATGAGAAACAATCGATTTCGTACCTCCCTTCAGATCTGAAGCACAGCTAAGTTGTCGCAAGCGACGAATGTTGTGGATGCGGTGGAGCCGATGTAGAAAACGAAGCCGGTGTAGAAAACGAAGCCGGATTTGTCAACATCTGAATCGATTCAAACAACTCCTGAAACTGCGTCTCTTGCCGCAAATTTTGCTCTGCAAACTGGCGATCCAATTTAGCATTTTGTGCTTCGATTTTTTCTTCTAATCTCCCAACACGAGACTCAAGATCTTCCTCCGTCACGTCGGTGACAGGATTCTTCAATGCCTGAGCTCGCGTCGCGATCGTCATACCTCTGAGAATTGTTTGACTTCTGATACCTTTGATAAGAACAAATCAATACTTCAATTACTCAAATTAACAACACAATATCAATTTCTTCAATCCGATTACAAACCAACGAGATTCAACGTTCATGAAACGAGAAATCCCAAAGTCACCTTGCAAGAACTTCAATGGAAGAAGAGTTCTTTGCAGAGGATGAACAATCGCCTAACAACCTGAGAGGAAGAAGAAGATCTAACAAACTTTTCAATATTTTCGATAAAAAACTAAAATGAGATTATTTTCTTCTTTTAAATGACTAATTCTTCCAATTCTTCATCTTAGCCGTTGATTCCTCTTGTAATCTGGACCCTCCACGTGGCATTCACTCTCATATGACCGTTGCTATATCATCAAAATCGACGAGAACAAAACAATCGAAATTCTTATCTGGTTTCCAAAACAATCGAATTTCTTCCTCAAATTTTTCCTTCTTGGTTTCAAGAAACCTTGGATCAGGTATGGATCTCGATTCGTTCTAGTTTCAATTTTTCTATGGGACTATCTATTTTTTGGGGTTGTGTCCATTGTAGTAGTATATGGTACTATTGATTTCGCGTCAGACATTCGTGGGATTCCAATAATTGCTGATCCTTTTAAGGATTTTGATTACGGATGATGAAATCAGTTTTTTTTTTTTTGCTTTCAGGTGATAAAGAAACTATGTGTGCTTACCTAATCGTAGTAGTGCACAGGGACTATGTGTGGTCTCTACAGTTTGCTGTATATGGAAATACAAAGATTTTAGGTGAAAAAAGGATTTTTAAAAAAAATCAGGACATGTTTTTCTTTGTTTGCCAATTTGGATTCAATGTCTAAAACTTGAATGCAGCATGTGGGAAATTGATTGTGGATTTTGTATATTCATAGAAGATCAAGTAGTAGATGAGTTTCTGGTGGATGATAGAGTGAATATATATATTGCAGATACTGTGAATAATGCTCGTTCTGTCCTCCATGGCTCTGTGGTTGATGGCAAGAAACTGTAAGTTAATTGTGGCTTTAAGCAGTGATTACTTTATTGGTTGAAGGTTAATGATGAGTGATTGTTTGTTTTACTTGGTGTGTGTCTTTCTTTAATTAGGTTCGTAGCCAAGTTCATCAACAAGAATGAAAGAGCAGCTATGGCAGGGCATCAAGAACTCACAAACGTTTATGTGAAGAACATGATTGAAACTGTTCCATAGGATTGTTTACATACCCTGTTGTGGTTATGAGGGATGGTATGGGAAGATCTAGAGGTTTCAGATTTGTCATCTTCTGCAATCCAGTAAATGCTAAGAAAGCTGTGGAATCTCTCCATGGACAACCACTTGGTAACTCAACCTTCTTCTTCTGAACCCAATACTTAGTACATTGTCATTAGACCAGAGCAACTCGAGGTATGTTATAGTAAAGGCATTACCAGCTTTTCATAGTGTTTGGATGATAGCTGAAAAGGAGTAAAAGTGTGAAACCTGGTTCTATATATTCTGAGTTTGGGTAAAAAGAGTTTGTTCTTCTCCTGTGCCTGCAGATTCAAAGAAACCTCCAACTCCGGATAGAAGAACAAGGCAAGTACCTGCAATTGATGTTCGAGAAGCAAAACTCGGGTGAAGGCTGAAGTTATTGTGCTTCAAGTTACTGTTATCTATGGTTTCAGCTTCAAGTTGGTATCAGTAGAAGGTCCAAGAGAAATTGTTGTCTATGGTTTCAGCTTGGTTTTAAAGTAAACATTTAGTTAATAAAATTCAGAACTCTTTTTGTATATATGATCTATATAGTTAAAATCATATTCTAGTTTTATTTTCCTAATATTGCATATATTATATAACCAACATTTATAACATTATAAAATATACATTACACATATTTTTAATAAAAAAAATTAGACACTCAAAGATGACTAATGGAAGGACAAAAATTAAAAACAAAGATGTGAAGACATTAGTATTATTTTTATTATAATTAAAAGATATAGACCCTCATTTGAGGATGTGCAATGGCCATGCGCTAACAATATAGATTAATAATCTAAAAGCATTCTACACTTTTCAACAAATATTCTACAACTGTCTTAAACATCTTACTACTATATACCGGTTGGTTTTTCAAAGTTGGATTAACATAATAGTGTTATGTGTCAGTTAATAGACCAGATTTAAAACTTATAGTAAAATATACTAAGAAAAGTAGTTCTAATTCAAACAAAAATATGATAATCATTTAGTCAAAAGATTTTTAAATAGACTAAAATTTTTATAAAAAACAATATAATGACGATCATGTTGTTTTTGCGGGTCATTCCAACAGGCGACTAAAACATGTTCTCGGAGAGGCATGCATGACTCATGTAGGAAAGTACCTTTGGAGTTAGGCACACCAACTCAGTTGAGTTCGAAGATTTTGTCTCTGACCAAAGATGTGACTTTGAAGAAGGGGTTCCATCATCCCTGATGAGCTCACGGCAGGACAAAATCAGCCAAAAATGGCCAGTGAGACGAAGATTGAGACTTTGATCATAGAGTTTGTCGATAGTTGCACAATTTTAAAATATTTATAAAAATGACTGAAAAATTAATTTGAAACTTAAAATAGAAACAATTCGTTCTTTTACGTGTCATCCGATTTTGTTTTTCACTAAAAATAGCAAATGCTCCAAAACATCTAGAGAAAATATAGCAAAACCACTAAGAATAAATCTTTAAACAAAACACAAGATATCATACACAATTTTTTTGACAATAGCAAATTTTTACATTGTTGTCATTCTTCTCATCTCCTAAGAGAAGGAAACTAAGAGAAGGAAACTCATGAGATGAGAAGAAAAATTTGGTGGTTGTTTTTATACAACAATATAATACACATCAAATCTTTGAAAAGATACCAACTTAAAAAAGAAGAAGCTGCGTTGATCTTCCCAAAGGATCCTCCATGGTTCAAGCCATGGATGGTTCCTGTGATGATGCTTTTTGTTTTCTTTGTCTTTTCTATTGTAGGAATCTGTCGACGTTGTCACAGTTATCGCCGAGGCGAAAATTCTCCCAGTATCCATCCTATCACCTAATTATTTAGACTCTTTGTTTTTTTTTTTTTCTTTTGATAAAATGTAAATCATTGTTGGTGAAATGTAAGCTATATACAGTATATAAAATTTTCAACTTATAATTGGGGTTTTTAATTTTGGAGGCCAAAGCCATTGTTTCACTAGGCTTCTTATTTAGGCAGCAATTCCTCAAATATGAGCTAGAGATCCTTCGGGGCCAACCAACCAAAAGTCGAGTGCTCAAGGCAAAACTTACACATGTCAATCTTAGTCTTAATATTTAATTTATATTCTTCTTCAATAAGAGAGTTGCTCGATACTGCGAGCAAGTCTATAAGAAAATCTCTGAAGTCAAACTTACATTTTTTTTTTTTTTTGTCGACCAAACTTAAATGTTTTATATGTAAGTAAACGCACTTGTACATAAAATAAAATAAAAGTACACTTCTACATATTTAGACATTTTATTGAATGTGTGTTGTTACATGATAGCAAACTATAAATATAGGCCTGGGCATTCGGTGATAACCGAGAAAACCGAACCGAAAAAACCGAGTTTTTCGGTTATCGGCGCTGAATTTGAGAGAGACAGAGAACCGATCGGTAAAATTATTTAGGGATTTCGGTTATTAGTTCGGTTCGGTTCGGTAAGCTATAACCGATCGGTTATTCGGTTCTCATCTATCATTACGGTGATTCCTGCTGAAGATCTCGTCTGCAACTAGACAGGTCGGCGGCCATGGAAGCTGAACTAATGAAGATGATGAATTAGGGTTAGATGCGTTTAATGTTTTGTTAATATGGGCTTATTTAATCAAATGTGTGTTTTAAAGTTGTATGGGCCTGACTTAATAATTTTTAAACGGTCCATTAGCCCATATTAGTTAGATAAAACACCAAAACCCTAATCCATCATTTTCTATTTTCTTTCGTTTTCTTTCAGTTGCAGCCGCTTCTCTCTAGGTATGGTTTCTGACCTCTTTCTCCATTGTTCTATGACTGACTCGAGTATTTATCCTTTAGGGTTTGAGTACATTTTAATTCACATATTGTGAGGGATTCAATATAGTAGTTAACGGTAGATTTTCTAGAATCTTGTATATATACTGAAGATACTAAGAAAATTTTATCAAATTTTTTTTTTCGTTGAGACTTGAGTAGTTAACGGTAGTAAATTTTATCAAGTTAGAATCATATAGTTTTCTAGTATAAGAATTAGAATTATATTACTATTAAACGGATGTAATTGATTCTCAGTATGTGTGTTCTTTGCAGCTGGCGGTTATAACAGACCTCAGTCATTGCTAGCAACACGAGCGGCGGTTAACGAGTGTGGTGGGCAAATTTACCGTCGGAGCTTGTCGTAGCCGCTGCCGCAGATCAGTCCTTTTTGTTGAAAATCCTAACCTTATAGTGGATTTGGGCTTGTTAATAGTTTTGTTTAAGGCCAATTATTTTTATTTTTTTAATAAGGTCCATTATGTTGTTGGTTTGTAATTAGAGTTTTATTTATTCAGCCTTTGAGCATAATTTTGGTCTAATTCGGTTCGAATTAACCGAATTAGGAAAATTTTCGGTTTATTTCGGAACTGTTTTTAAATCCACTAACCGAACCGAATACCGAACAAACCGAACCGAATAAAAATTCGGTTCAATTCGGCAGAATTTTTAGATAACCGAAAAATCAAAAAACCGAATTAACCGAACCGAATAAATATGTAGATGTTAATATGTCCTACTTTAGCTAGTGGGTAATGTGAGTGTGCATTGTCAGATGTTAATATGTCCTACTTTATCCTAAATATTTAACTTTTGTTTAATAGTCCGACCAAGAATTAGTTGCGTATACGTCCAAAATAACACCGGCAAGACAATGGAGAGATGTCCACTATTTTCGTTTTGATATCTGACTATGAATCCCATTTGTCCACTAACTTTTTATCTTTATATATTGGTATATTCCTTTGCTAATGCGAATTAGAATCAGTGTAATTAGTCTCCAAAACTGGAAGAAAAAAAAAAGGAGAGGAATGAGAATGAAGATCGACACAGACAGCATAGTTGTGCCATTAAGTTTGTTGATAGCAGTGGGATACCATGTCTTTCTATGGAGCACCTTCAAGCACAACCCTTCTCGTACTTCCCTTGGCATTGATTCCTCCAAACGCAAAGCTTGGTTCCGTGACATCAAAGAGGTTCTTTTTTTTAGATGTTTGTTCTATGTAGATTTTGTTTTGCGCTTATATGTTATGATAAAAAACAAATTATTTTCTTTTCAAATTTGAGCTAAACCAAAATATTTAGGCAACTATGATTTTTTTTTTACATACTTTTATCTTGTTTTTTTTTCGTTTCTTCGTAAAGTTTTCAAAAGATGATTGAAATATGTATACTGTATGTATTGCGTATTGCAAATATAAACACATTTAATTTCTTTACCCCAAAAAAAAAAATTAGTTGTAAAACGTAAACGGAATAAATGGCGTTGGCGTTTACATGTAACATATATCTTCAGTGAAAAATCAGAAAATAGTTCACTTGTTTCTTTTTCATTTGAAACAATCAAACCGACAAACCCCTTATGTCTTTGTCATTTTTACTAACTATTAGAATATGTATATGCAAGGGTAAACATACTACTCATTAGTTTTACGTTTGAACAATAGGTCTTATTTTAAAAAAGAAAAAAAAAATCTTCAACGCAAACGGAATAATCGGCGTTTTGTGCTTACATTTTATAAAAAATAGTATTAGTTGTTACATTTTACAAAAATAAGTCACATGTAAAGTTGTAAACGCAAAGACAAAATTCTGCTTTTACGAGTAAAACAATTAAATCCGTGTCTTGTTGTAGTTTTTTTGTTAATAAATCAGTTATTGTTTTGTTGATCATAATGAAAACGCAGGGTGACGATAAGACCGGGATGTTGGCTGTACAAAGCTTAAGGAACAAAAAAATGGTGACAATTCTCACCGCTTCGATCGCCATACTTATCTTCCTTTCTCTAGCCGCGGTAACTAACAACGCGTTTAAAGCGAGTCATCTCATCACCGCGGCCGATGACATCTTCTTCGGCTCACAAAACGCTAAAATTTTCGTCCTAAAATATGCATCTGCCTCGTTGCTTCTTGCAGCGAGCTTCTTCTTTAGCTCAATTGCCCTGAGTTATTTTATGGATGCAATTTTCCTAATCAACGCGATTGCTAAGAAGCCTGAGGGAGACTGCGACTGCGGTTTTGATATCACGGGGACAACGTCGTTTAGGGAGTATACAAGATTGGTGCTGGAGAGAGGTTTTTTTATGGCTATGGTTGGGAACAGGGTTATGTGTGTTTCTGTCCCGTTGTTACTTTGGATGTTTGGACCGTTACCGGTGCTCGCCTCTTCATTAGGCCTTGTTTGGGTATTGTATCAGTTTGATTTTCCAGCGAACGCTAAAATTTCTGTTTGTAAATCATAAAGAAAAACATTGAAAATAACATTGTATTTTTGGTCAGGTTCTACATGGTATGTTAAATTTACTTTAAAAAAAAATTCTTTGCTCATATGTAGATTCTAACGTGTTAAAATGGTAACTACATGTCGGCCCGTAGCAGAAGCCTAACAAATAAGAGTCTTAGGCAGTAGATCTTATATAAAATTTTAGGGGCATCATATATATATAATTATTCTATAGTATAGTGGCTAAGTAACGTGCTCTCTGTCTTTCGAACCCTTCAAACTCTCTCCACCTTAATCTGATAATCTCTGACACCAGTTTTCTTCTATCTTCGGTCTCGGCCGATTCTCTTCTTTCTTCATGTATGTCATCCTCTATTTTTCTTTTCTTTGTTATCAAGTTTGCCATTTGCCAATCTCTGTCGTTTCTTTTTTTTTTGCTTCCATTTTTGAATCATTTACAGGCTTCCTCACTTAGCACTTTATCAGAAAGATTAATATACAATATATGGCTCAGTAATTGACTGAAAATTTTAGACAAAGTGATTAAGTTATTGTTCTTTTTCTGTTTCTATTTTTGTTTTCTCATTCTGAACTCTAGTTATTTTTATCTGTAGTACAATGCCGCCGGGAGGTAAAACAGTCATTATGTTAAACATTAGCTTCCAAAGTCAAAATATGAAAATTAACTGTAATATATACAATTGAAGGATAGAAATAGAAAAAAAAAGCTGGTATTCATCTGGTACGATTTTGAATTGAGATCTAAATAAAATATTAGTCGTCCTTACAGTAATATATTTGACCCCCAGGTACATTTTAAAATAAAACTGAAATTAAAATGCTGGTAGTCCAAATTGACTTTAGCATATAATAATTACTAAAGGAGTGTCAAGTTCATTGAACTGAATAGACAGAAAAATTGAACAACGCGAACAAAAATAACCATAATCATGAACATACAGCAAAAGGACACAAAGTAAGTTATATGTTATGTTATTCCAACGATATTCCCTTACATAAGCCGCGACAAAAGATTGTGATGTAGTCCCATATTCATGCCATTGTGAGCAAGAGGTGCATACATCCATAGATCATCTGAACTCAATAACTACGTTGCAAAATTTCCAAAAACGGCAAGAAACAAAAGTGTTTGGTTAGGAGACATGTTGTATATAAACACAATTTAAGAAAGACTTAAGTACATGGTTTCTTGCAGTACAAGAAACAACCAAGACTCAAACAAGACATAAGTTGTTACCTTGATTTGCAGCTGCAAGAACTTCACGTAATGGACGGCGTCTTCAAGCATTGTGCTTATATCGACCTTTGTCCCATTAGGAACTAGGCTCTGCAATGTCTTTAGCCTATCGTTTATCCTTTCTCTTCGTTTCTGCAACATTCTTTAACATTATTATTCCACAAAACCTAACAACTCAAACCAGCAATGATCAATGATTTGTTTGGTTTCTTGAATTACCCGAGCATATAGGCTCTGAGGATCGGATGCTATCCGTTTATTGGGTTTTGCTTTCCCTTTAAGGCTTTTTGATGTATTAGCTGTTAAACCTAAAGCTCTCTCATCATCTGAACTATTGAAACTGTTTAGGCTCTGACCATCTCTCAAAGCAGTCTTAGGCTCGGTGACCAAATTGTTTTCCGAGCTTAACTTTTGCTTCTTCCTCGGTTTCATCAGCTCCTGGTTTGTGTTAACCATTATCGTTAGCTCAACGATATTGCAAGATAATGGCTTACCTTTTAATAAATAAAAAAACATCGAAAATTTAACATTTTGATTTGAACTTACTTGTCTTGAGTCGACATAGTGGTTCGTTTGGTAATTGGAACCATCAAGAACAGCCGGATAGTTCCTTTGCAGAATCATACCAAATGGGAAGAAATCATCAGAAGAGAAAGCATCAGTCTCACTAGGAGCATTGTAGAAGCTTGTATCGTCAGATGAACATTGATCAAAGTTGAATATCCCTAAAAGAGACTCAAATTCACCATCAACCAAAGCTCCATTCTCCATCGCAATCTTTTTTTTTTTTTTGGGTGCAAATTTCAATGCTCAATTTTTATCCTTTCTTTTCTTAGGCGTGCGTCTATACATTTATATATAGCAGCGTACCAGCTCATATCAGAGGCTTGAGGAAAATAAACTTTTGAATATGATAAATATTTTATGGTTGGTTACAAAATCTTAGTCACTCTGTCTTGAACAAGTCTTAAGGTTCATAACGTACCATGTTCAACTACAATTAGTCAACTTGTGGGGTCGATAAAAGCCAAGTTTAGACAGAGTCAATGAAGAATGCCACTCCATTGCATGACGATCGAGTACATTATATATTTTAGATATATAGAAAGATTCATGTTTCTCAATGAATGTCAAACATTTTTATGTGAAAGATCAAAAAGAGAATAAAGAAAGAATATATGGGGCGCCCCACGATATGTACAAAAAGTGTCTTGTGACAATGAACTTGTTTTTTTAGTTTTCTACCTTTTGGGGAAATAAATAGTCCATTAATCCGAATGTAAGTTTCTTTTCCGCAATACATGGATGAATCTTACGTACGTTGGGGGTTCGGTGTGTGTCCAAATCACGATTTGGCTATACACGAATTACTTAAACTAATTTAATTGAATTCGTAAAGAGGTTGATATACAATATAGAAGATATACTTTCTAGTTTAAACAACAAAGTTACTCGTGCTTAGAGCAAGTTTAATGGGTTAATGCTAATGTTGTCGTTGTGTAAGTGTAATCAGCTTGATTCAAATTCCTGTAATAATACATATTGTTGAAAGATAATAAACATAGAGATATACTGAAAAATCCAAAGGACGGCACAATATTATTTGAGATTCCGACAAGATGAGATTCACACTCGTTTGCGTGTCTTAAGATCACCCTTGCATACACAAACAAATAAAAATTAATATGTCAAAAGTCATTGTCCATTATATAAACAAATAAACACAGCTCAGAAATGTTTTGTTGTGTCTAAGTTCGATTAAGGTACAATGCATTAAATCTTACGGATTAGCTGTTCATTGATGGTTAGACTTTTTTCTTTTAACCTTTCATTTACTAGATTATAAAGTTTTATTTTCTTTCTAAACATTACAAAAATATATACTAGCTGTTGTTATTCCATTGATGATTTCAGTTCCATGACATGTTGTCAAAATAACCATGCATGCATAATCTCTTTCCAACGGTTTTCCTATTTTTTTCATAAAATTTCTGGTGTTATATTTAGAGAACTTCGGTTACATATATAGAGTTTAGGTGCCGCAACAACAGCTAATCCGGGGTGAACAAGCCCGGTACAAGAACATATATAGGTTACATATTAGACAGAGAAAGAACGAAACCACAACATGAGCAAATCTTGAAGCTTCGGATTGGAGCGCCTTGCTATAAGCAGGTGTTTCGTATACAGCGGTCAAGCTGGTGAAAAAGCCCTTCCACAGGGGTGCGCATACCCGTGAAGATGCTGGCGTTTCGTTCATGCCATATTGCGTAGATCACTGCATGGGCTGCGATAAGCTTTAGAGGACCCATCTGAGCTTCGCTAGTAGGAGACTTTAACCAGAGCAGAAAACGATCCCAAGTGTTGAACCCTGTGTAGTGGAACTGAAGCCTGGCGAGGCACCATCTCCATAGATCATAGCTATATGGACATCTCAAAAAAAGATGGTCTCTTGTTTCAAAGTAAATCTCGCAGAGGTGGCAAGTATCATCTTCTACTAAACCCCAATTCCTTAACCTCGACAAAGTTGGCAATCTATCAAGGCAACATAACCACATTATGAAAGAGTGTTTGGGGATAGAACCTGTGAACCATACTTGTTTGTGCCAGTTAACCTCTTGCGCATGTGGCCTGATTAGATTCCAAGTTTCGGTGAAGGTAAACCTATCTTGAGGGTCCCCATTCGGTGAAGCCCAGAGGTAAGTGTCCTTGGCATCCGTATTGAAATCAGATTCAACGAGATGGGAGAAGAGTAGTTCCTCGTTGAGGTTCCGAGCCCCTCTAAAGATCCATCCATCTATGGTACGAGCATTGGCCATAGTAGAGTCTAGTGGGAGACCAAGTCTTAGGTGTTCTCTTGGCCCCAGGAATGTAAACAAATCACCAAACGGAGTCCATTTATCATACCAGAAGGAGCAGGATCTACCATCACCGATTTTGCAAGAGAGGAATGTTTTGGCTAGGTATCTTAGTTTGAGCAATTGCTTCCACATAGAAGAACCTTGGCTCGAAGATGGAAGTCTCCAGAAGCATTTCCTTCTCAGCTTATGATTTTTGCACCAAGCAACCCACAAGGATCCTGAGGCAGTGAATAATTTCCAGATCAACTTGAGACCAAAAATCTTATTCCATACTCTAAGATCCTTTAGACCGAGACCACCCTCTTCTTTTGGAGAGCAAACTTTCCTCCAGCTGACTTTGGCCTGTTTGGGGATGTCAGAAGCTCCTGACCAGAGAAACTTTCTACAAAGCTTTTCAATGTCCTTAATGCACTTAACTGGAAGTATAAAAGCTGCACACCAGTATGCAACAATGTTTTGGATGATTGAACTCAAAAGTTGTAATCTTCCGGCATAAGATAAGTGTTTGTTTTTCCAGGAGTAGAGTCTGGTCCTTATCTTGTTTACTAGGGGTTCTCAATCTGATCGTGTAAGAGGGTTTGGCAACAGTGGGAGGCCCAGATATTTGACAGGGAGGGTACCCAGGGAGAATCCAAACATAGTGCTTAGCAAGGTCTGATCAGCCGCGGAAGTACCAGCTAGAAACAGCTCTGTTTTGCTTCGGTTCATTACAAGTCCAGAGATGTTGGTAAAGTAGGCTAGAAGATTCACAATGGCTTGCAACGAATTTCTCTCCCCATCGAAGAAGAGCATCACATCGTCAGCAAAGATTAGGTGCGTGACATTGGGATTGGTTGCCTTAGGGTGGAAACCGATCTGGCCTGATAGGAACCTCAAATCTAGGAGTCTCGAGAAAATGTCCATTCCAAGCACGAAGAGGTAAGGTGATAAGGGGTCTCCCTGTCTGAGACCTTTCTTTCCTTTAAAATACCCACATAACTCGCTATTTACAGAGATAGAGAATCTTGTAGTCTTGATGCATTGGCTAATCCAGAGTATGTATTTGCTTGGGAAGTTTGTTGCGATCAGGATATCTAAGATAAAGCTCCACTCGATGGAATCAAAAGCTTTACGTAGATCAATTTTCAACATTCCACGCTTAGAGGTCCCGACACTGTTATACCCTTGGACAAGCTCTGAAGCAAGCAGGACATTCTCCACTATCTGTCTATCCTTAATGAAAGCTGTCTGGTTTTCTTGTATCATGTCTGGTAAGAGGATCTGCAGCCGTCGTGCAAGTAATTTAGAGATTACTTTGTAAACCGAGTTAAGGCAAGAAATAGGCCTATAATCTCCAACTGTTTCTGCATTACTCACCTTGGCTATCATGGAGACTGCTGTAGAGTTCCAGCTTGGCTCCATCTTTCCATGAGTGAAAAAATTTAGAACTGCAGCAGTGACCTCCTCCCCTACAATCCCCCAACAATGTCTAAAAAATTCACCTGTGTATCCATCAGGGCCAGGAATTTTGTCTCTTGGAAGAGCAAAAAACTCAGCTTTAATTTCTGCAGGGGTGAAGGGTCTTTCCAGACACTCTCGCTGCGCCTCAGTACAACGGAATGGGTGGATGGATTCGATACAGGCCTGAAGGCAAGGGGTGGGGTTTGAGGTGCCAAACAATGATGTGTAGAAATCGACACATGCATTCTTGATTACCAGTTTATCAGTGGTTGTCGATCCGTCTTCAAGTCTAAGCCTCTTAATCCCAGTGAAAGCATTTCTCATCACTACACTCTTGTGAAAATACCCAGTGTTTTCGTCACCATCAGTTATCCACTTAAGACCTGACTTTTGGTGAAGGAAAGTCACTTCAGCTGTTGCTAACTTCTGCCAGGATTGATAAGCAATGCGCTCTGCTGAGGCCATCTCTGGAGTAGGAGTGGTAAAAAGATCAGCTTGAGCTGCTTTGAGGTCAGCTAGAGCCACTCTAACTCGATTTTCGATCCCGGAGAATGCAGCTTTGTTTAGTTCCCTGAGTTTGCCTTTTAGACGTTTTAACTTTCTTGATATTTGCATAATAAGAGAACCCGAGGCATGCTCTGAGGTCCAGCTCTCTTGGACTAATTGTAGGAAGTTTTCATGTTGCATCAGGTGGTGGTTAAAGCGGAAAGGTCTTGGTACTCTAGGGCCTCGCCCCTGAAATCTGATACAGCACGAAGCGTGATCTGAAAATAACGGTTCCTCAAATGTGGCAATTGAGTGAGAGAAGGAATCAAACCAGAAAAAATTCCCCATCATCCTGTCCAGTTTCTCTGCTACCGGAGTACTTTGCTGATGGTTCCACCAAGTGAAAATTGGGCCATGTGAAGGCAGGTCCGACAAACCGCAAGAGTTCACACAATTTTGGAGATCTCGACACCCTCCCGAATAAACTTCATAGTCCTCTCTTCTTGAGTGTTCTGAAGGAAGAAGGGTTTGATTAAAATCTCCTAAGACAAGCCAAGGAGAGCATCAGAGAGGCGTGTTAGAAGACATGGTTTCGAGATCGTTCCAAAGCTGAGTCCTTTCGCTTCTCAGATTTGCTCCATAGACAAAAGATGCTATGAAGTTTATATCCTTTTCAGGCCAAGCAATACCACAAGTGATATGTTGGCGAGTCTTCTTGTAAAGAGTTACAATCACAGGCTTACTACTGACTATCCAAATTCTCCCTATATGAGAGTGTTCATAATTGGATATGAGACTCCAACCCGGCAAAATCTTTTTGATAGTCTTTTGCGCGTTGTGTTCCAAGACATGAGTCTCCAAAAGGCAACCAAAAATTGGTCGTTGTTGCTGGCACCAAGCTCTAAATTTCTGCTGCTTATCTGGATCATTGATTCCTCTAACATTCCAACAAAACATCAGCATCACAAAAAATATTTAGATAAGTGACTAGTGGCGGAAGGAAAACCTTCCCGCATGAATAGGACCTTGCTTAAGCTTAGCCCTGAGTTTTTTCTTTTGACTCTTAGAAAGAACCTTTGTAAAACCTCCTTGATCAGCTTCTGGGGGCTGGGGGTTTTGATTCTTTCGATTCTGAGCTCACGACTTGTTCAGGTGTGTCGGTCTCAGCACCTGATTGGTCTGGTGGCTTCACCTTCCCGAGACCTTCCTCCACTGCAGGTTCCTCCATGCGCAGAGTTTCTTCCATATCTTTTCCTCTGCTAGGGTCAGGAGAGATATTTTCAGGTTGGGAACTTCCTTTTGGAGGGGAGGAGGGAAGGACGTGATCCCCACTAGATGAGGGAGGAGCTTCCTGAGGTCTCTTAACCCAGACCTTGCCTTTTACTTTGCGGTTGGCAGGATCACCAGTCTGATTCTCATGGTTTTGCATAGAGACCATCTCTTTACCATTTCGCCAAGGACAAATAGTTATCGCATGATAAGCCTTTTTGCAGATGAGGCAGAGAGGCGGAGCATTGGTACAATGTTTGGAGGAGTGCCCAGCTTCATCACAAAGAGGGCAGACAGGAGGCAGATGAGGACAAGAGACTGCGACTCTTCTTGTTTCCCCAGATTCAAACTGAGCACAAACAAATTCTGGGAGCGGCTTATGCAGGTCAATTTCCATGAAGACCTTTGCCACCTCAAAGTTTGTCATCTGTTCAGTTTCTTTATGAAGGCAAATCGGGTGACCCACAATACTGGCAATTCTGCTGAGAGCTGGCGGGTTGTAAAACTCATAGGGCACATTGCGTAATTCTATCCAGACCGGAGCTGTCTTTAATGAAGGCTTCGACGGTTGAACACCCGGCGACCACTCAGCTACAAACATCGTGGAGCCATCAATAGACCATATTCCTTCTCGAAGAACTCTTTGTCTCGTAGAAACATTGGATATCTTAAAAAGAAATGTGTTTGGTGTGTCGAGCTTGGATACAGAAATATCCTGGTGCCATTTACTCCAAATTAAATTGACAATCGCACGGATCTTACCAAAAGAGGGAGCTTTACGGTAGAATTGACCGACCACAAAACTCTGCCAAAGGGGTTTACTATCCTCGATTACTTTGTTTGGGATTGTTACACAGAGCTCGCCCGAGTCTAGTAGGAAGGGGGAGCCACATTTCTTCAACGAGCTAGATCCACCGTACGTCCGCTCCGCCCAGATTAGTGGAAGCGTTACCACGGCGGCAGCCTTGATTTGTAGAGACGAAGGAACAATTTTGCTTTCGTCCACATCTAGATCTGCACTTTCCACGGGGGGAGAAGGCAAGATCTCTTTCGGAACTGGGAGAGGGAGTGGTGGAGGAGGATTGATGGGAAGAGGAGGAGGTTTTCTTTTTTTCTTGGCCATGACAGAGGAGAAACGCCGGTGGTGGCCGCCACCAGCTCAGGGGGAACAAAGGAGGAGAGGCAAGATCTCCAACGGTTTTCCTATTGCAACATCACCCCAAAGGTACCCGTAACCCTTCCGCTTGTGAAAGGAAAAACCAACGGTTTGGAGATAACATGCACACATTATTATACGTGTGAAAATGACATGCATGACCCATATGTTTTCCAAGATTTTACGTATGTAAGTCATCGTTGCTCATGCCACCAACGCTGCTGCTAAACCTGTTTTGTTAGCGTGAATTAAATTTGGTATTTCCACCACCCCTACAAATAATCACACTTCATTGGGCTTGCCAAGTGGCGGTTGGATCTTAACCAGGACTCAATAACCTTAAATGTAAACCTAGGAGAATATGTACAAATTACAAATATACTTTATATTAAACAGTAATAGGGAGTGATTTTTGAATACAATGTGAATGAGAGGATATCCCAAGTAAGAATAACAGATAATAAATGTCAAAACAAATAGCATTATGAACTTTCTCTATAACACATATATGTGTACATAAAAATCAAAGTATGAATTCTTTTTCGGAAGAGATGACCAATATCAATTGATACAAGAACAAAGATGATATTAGTTTAGAGATTATTGTGCATATTCCTGTAAGGTTATGTGGATTACATATATATACTAAAGCGATTCATTCTAGTTTCCTACTCAACCAAGATATGATATTGATACTAAATCTGTATACTAAATTGATAGTCAACATTCAACAATTACGGATTGATATGTAGTTAAGTGAATGACGAAGTTGGAACATGTTGAGATGATTTAATCTCAATAGCAATATTTTAAGGATATAATTCAATAGATTAAAGGTCTGACTGATTCAAACGCAGCATTTGCGATTGCGGTTGTGAGAGTTTGCAGAAGCGGGCAGTTGCGGTTTCAAGCGATATTAAGCGTTTTGAACAACTGGTTTAATGTTTTAAAATGGGTGCGTTTGCGGAAGTTTTACGACTGGTTGATCAGCATATACAATAGCAGTTAAAACATAATAAATATGATATATAACTATATAAATGTTTTAAAATATCAAAAACTTTATTAAACTTAATTAATATCATAAAAGTACTAGAATTATTATTCAAAAAAACAAATAACTTTCATAGTAAAATACTTATTACTTTATGCATTTGGTCTATCACCAAAAATTGTATCAAGTAATTTAACAAATTAAATGGCAAAACAAATGCTTGATATCGTAGAACTTCTGGATTGATTTTATAATTATGATAATATTTCTTCAATGAATACAAACGATTTTGGTTTGCCCCCAATTATGATAATATTTCTTCAAAAACTATATTATGAAAAAGTAAAAAAATTTTAAACATGATTAATAATTAAGAACCATAAATAATTACTAAATATAAATAAAAAATAATTATTCAAATATTAAACAAGTAAATTTTATTTTATAATGATACACAAATAATTATTAACTAGATTATGACCTGTGGTATACCGCGGGAAAAGTTTTTATTTAATTTCTTTGTTAATGTACTATTTTAATAATTTTTCTGATGCACTTTTTTGTTAATTTTAGTAATTTAGTATATAATCCGTGGTATACCGTACAACAATTTTTGTTTGATACAATCAAAATTAAATGAGTTTGATTCGATATATTTTATATTGGTGTTGTTAAAATAATAAAATAAAGATTTAACATGTTTCGAAGTATCATATTAATGATATTTTATCTTTTAGTATTATTAATTCAATCATGTCATATCATAAAACCCGTCATGTAATATAACTCATTTGTATTATTTTATAAATTTTATATGTTTAAATATTCACAATTTTAAATTTTTTATTAAGTTTAGATATATCAGTTATAAATTATAAATTTTTAAAATTTTTTATAATTTACTATATACGGTAATTTACTATATTTGTATGTTAAACACACACTTTTTATATTAATTGAGTAATATATGTTCGTTTAAAAAAATCAAATCACAATATATGCAGAAAATATATTTTTTTTATAACTTTATGTATTATATGATGATTCACTACATTTAAAACTTAAAATCAAAAAGAGATGATAGGAGAATAATCCACCAAACAAATATCTATCTTAATTGTAAAACATTATATATGGATATTTACAATATTTTAATTGTGTTTGGTTATAAGGGTAGTAGAAAGAGTTAACTAAACTTGTTTGGATATGAATATAAGTATATAATGACATTCAATGGTAAATGTTTCCAAAAACATATTTATGAGCAAAAAGTGCTGCAAAAATACTAGTATAGATATTGAAAAATTACAGTTAAAGAATGATTATTTGAGAATTAACATGAATATATATATATACATATATATGATTTGATAATATATATTTTAATTAGTAGATTTTCCTTTTTTAGTTTCTTTCCTTTTTAAAAGACAAACGCAACCGCCAATAACCGCAAATGCTTGCGGGAAGAAACTTTTGAAATTTAGCAATTTTGAGCGGTTTGAAGAGATATGGAGCGATTTTTATGAATGGTATCAACCGCTAACAAACGCAATCGCCCACTAACAAACGCTAGGCGGGTAATAGCAAAAGAACCAATAAACACCTAAGTAGTACTTTTTTATGCTTAGGCTTTGAATGGCTGCGCAGTATGGTATAGACCGGACTATGTATACCAAAATATTGGTATGCAAAACAGTGGACTGTAGTATGGAGAAGACGAGTATGGCGTTCATAATGGTATGAAGCTTTGAGGAGTGAAATGAAAAATGCAGACTAACAGTGAATTTACATTGGTATGAGGTTGTATGCTTAGATGTATACTAGTATGGAGATTTTTAGTATGCAACAATGCATACTGATACCCAATGGTGAATAGGTAATTAAGTGTGCACTAGTCCAATTTTAGTCCGGTCCGGAGCAGACTATACAAGTATACAACCATTCAAAGCCTTAATAAATAATTTCCACGCATAGTGAGCGGAATCATTCAAATAAAATAGTTGAATCACAACGAAATGATTTGACATCATCATATTATTGTTGATCACCAAGAAACAAATAATATGATGATGTCAAATCATTTCATTGTGATTAAGCTATTTTATTTGAATGATTCCGCTCACTTCCCCGAAGGTCACCCATCCTGAGACTATTCCAGCATAAGCAAGCACAACTCTAGACTTCTTTCAGGATCCTTGACCAAAAAGATAAGTGCACTTTGGTGACATAGGTGGCCAAATCAATTCTTTCAAACCTCTCTGCAAACCGGGGTGTTACAATTCACCCCCATTAACATATCGCAACATCTTCGTTGCTCGCCAAGACCGTCACCCTTGACGGTATGATCCCACTCGACTCCACACTCGTCTAGGTTCGGCTCTGATACCACTTGTAACGCCCCAACTGCTATCTCTTAGTGGGTTCCATGTTTACTCTCAGTCCATGGCCCCACCTTCCTTAATGGGTCTCACATCCTCTTACTAGGCCCGTGAGCCCATCCATATTCGATGGTCGGTTTGCTACAACTGGGAGGCTTTAAATATTTGTTTACCGTCCCTACGAATCACCACATAATCATCCTGTGTTTTGTCCTCACTCGCACAGTTCCGACATTCACTTTTTGAAAAGTCACATATCCTGAGACTACTTCAGCATAAGCACGTTTAACTATGGATTTCTCTCAGGACCCTTGACCAAAAATATAAGTGCATTTTGGTGACATATGTGGCTAAATCAATTCTTTAAATCCTCTCCACAAATCGGAGTATTACAATTCTCCCCCACCAACATAGATTTGTCCTTAAATCTCGAAAACCCATGAACGATTGTGAAATACTTATCAACCTCGTCAACAGTTCTTCGAAAAATGGATTTCTTACTTACTCAATTCAGGACATTCACTTTTTGACTTTAAAATGTACTTTTGAAAGAATTACTCAAATGTTATCCAAAAGTTGGTTTATCACTTATATATATAAATCTTCTAAATATTACTCAAATGTTTAGTGTCTTGGGTGTAATTACAATTTACCCCTTGGGTTTATTTTTTCGATTTTGAGTAAAAAAAAATATACATACACATCAGATATGATTTAACACGTCACTAAGCAGTTTTTTTTAGATCGACAGTTGTTTTCTTGTTTATATCAAAGAAAGGGAAAGTGAATAGATTTAACTGTTCACAAACCGCGAAATTAAAAAAAAAAATCGAAACTCTCGTCGTCTCTCGTCGCCGGCGATACTCTGTCATTGTCCACTCTCTTGCCGTCAATCTCTCGCCGTCATCTCTCACCATCTTTGCTCGCTCTCTCTCTCTTCGTCTTTGCACTCTCTTTCTTTGTCGTCGCTCTCTCTCTCTTCGTCGTTGCTCTCTCTCTCTCTCTCTCTCTCTTCGTCTTGTTCGTCTTCGTTTAAACGTTCCCGTATGTGTCGAGTATTTAGTTTCGAGTTTTCCGGCTGAATATGGGTTTTTATCGATGATTTATGGCTGATTGTTGCCGTCGTTAATGACGGCTGATTTGTTAGATCTATTCGATTCGATGGCTGATTTACTTTTTGTTTTATGTTGCGGTTCAGTTATTTTAGAGTTTACGGCTGATTTGTTAGATCTATTCGATTCGATGGCTGATTTACTGTTTGTTTTATTTTGCGACTGAGTTACGGCTGAGTTTTGTATTGGTGACTGAGATATTTTGTGCTTTAGATCTGAGTTATGTATTTGTGGCTGAGTTATGTTATGCTTTGTGTATGAGTTTGTTTTATGTTATCGCTGATTTATTTTATGATTTACTTATGAATAATATTATTTATCAGATGTCGATGGTGATTATTTCTGAAGAACAAGCAAGAGATTACCTTGGACTATACGCTGAAGGAAACTCTAATCTAGAGTTTAGAGATATTAATACCAATTTCAAGATGGGATAATTCACTACGATCAGGGAATCAATAGGACAGGATGCATGGGATGAAACGAAGAAAGTACCCATTGGAATAATATCTAAGCTAGTTGATAGCCAATTCGTCTGGTCTGGTAAGATAGTACATTTCCTACTATGTAACCAGTTAAGGGTACATAAGAAGGAGCTTTGGTTTGTCGTCGGCGGTCAACCTATCAGGTTTGGGTTGAATGAATTTGCTCATGTGACGGGGTTAAACATAGACCCAATGCCTACTGAACGGTTTGAACTTGAAGAGGAACACAAAGAGTTCTTCAGACTTTTGAAAGTGCCTCTGGGAAAGGTCCAACACTACTTGAACTCAGGGAAGCATTAAAAGTGTGTCGGGGATGGGACCCTGAGCCCCGTAAATGGTTGGGGCTGTTGTGTTTTCAAGCCATTGGACTTTATGCCATCCATCAGTACTCTAGAATACCATTTGAAAGTGCGAAAAAAGTTTTTGTTGATGAAACCGTGATGACTTATCCGTGGTGTTGGTCAGCATTTGAAGCTCTTGTTGATTCTATAAAGATGTTGAAGCCTACGAGAAAGTCGTACACCCTTAGTGGTTTTACACCCGTGTTACAGGCTTGGGCGTATGAGTCAGTCCAAATCTTTGGAGAACGGTTTAGGAATGCATCAGCTGAAGATGGTGGCATACTGTTGCTTCAATGGGGGGGAAACCGTACACGTTCAACGCTGGAAACCGTAATTGCTGAAGAGATCAAAGTGCTTGGTGAGGTAAGGTTTATATCTGGTTGAGTAATTTTTTAGTGATGGATGAGTTATGATTTAGTGATGGCTAAGTTATTATTTTGTAATGGCTGATTTATGATTTGGTGATGGCTGAGTTATTATATACTGATGGGTCTCATATTCTCTTATGTTACAGCTGCGTGTGACTAAAATGGTTATGAAGGATGATGTACGCGAGCTATTTCATACGTGGCCAGATCAAAAAGATGACCCAGCAGTTGATCGCCTTATCCAAGACATACATGAGGATAAGTTTGTTAAAGGTTTTTGGGATGTTAAAGCAGATGTTGATTCTGAATCTCCTCCCGCGAAGAAGCAGAAAGTCCAGAAGATGAAAGTTTCTAACAGCCAGGGTGGTGAATCTGGTGAAGGAGCTGCACAGAAGAGGAAGAAGAAGAAGAAAGGAATAAAGGTAAGAGATATGGTGTATAGTGAGTTTATATTATATGTAATCTTTTGTTAGCTTGTTTACGACGGTTTGTGTATTTGTTTCAGTGTGCTAGTGAGGAGGAAGATGCTGGAGAAGATGTGTCGGTTGGGTCGGTTGGAACTCTCATTGAGTTGGTGTCTAATTTAAACTCAAGGTTTGAAACCTTGGAAAAAAACATTGGATATTGAATAGAAAAGAGGATGAATGAAAGGTTTGAAACCATGTTTGGATCTGTTGAGAGTGATCTCAAACAGATGAAAGAACACGTGCTTTCCATGGGTGTTGGGCAAACTGGCCAAAACACTTTTGATGCGTGTTCAAATTATAAAAATTTCTAAATAAAGAACCTATTACCAGAAGACCTTCGGGAAAAACTGTTGACACCAAAAGGTCCACCAGCAGTTCCAGGAAAAATGCAACAAAACTACTCTGTCAACACTCCTCCGGTAATGTCTGAATTATGTTAATGTTATGGCTGATTTTCCAGAATGTTTAGATTAAGTTATCATTATCTTTAATTGTTTTCCCTATGTTATACAGGTAGATGGCAGTGGTTTGGCTAGGATCAGTAGGAATCTGAATAAAGATTTTGATAAAGATGATCCTCTTAATTTCATTGAGAAGTCTCCGCTGCTACAAAACCAAATCAACGGCCTTACACGCGGAAAAATGCCAAAGATGTAAAGAAGGACAAAGAATTAGATGCAAAGAATGTCAAAGAGGTTACGGCAAAGAAGGCCAAAGAGTTAGCGGCAAAGAAGGTCAAAGAGTTGGCGGAAAAGAAGGTTGGAGAAAATCCGCACAAGAGAAGAGGTAGAAATACTACTAATCCTACTGCCGTGAAGCCGTTGCAATTTGTAGAACCTGTTTTGAATGAGGGAGAAGCCGAAGTTGGTGCAAACGCTGGTGCCAACGCTGCTGACAGCAGTATATGTGATATGACAGCCGAGTTTATGGCTGAAAACAATGTCCTTGAACCTGAATCTGAGGATGATGAGGAGGAAAAGATTAGGCTTGATATAATTAAAGCTTTAAGGCTGGAGAGTGTTAAGCTGTCCCCGGATGGAAGTGCATTGAATACACAACAAGCTACACAAGCGAGGATTTTTCCTTATATTGGGGACAACGGACTGACGTGCATGAGGAAGAACTGTGTACCTAGAGCTGGAATATATGATCCTCTGGCACCGGTTGATCTGGTCAAATTGAAAAAACTTTTGGAGTACCTAAAGACAGCCGAGTATGACCCGTTAGACCCTTGTTAATCACAGCTTGTTAACATTATATTAACCTGTTAGGCAAGTCAACACCAAATATTGAATTCTATAGGACTCTCATCACCGAAAGAAAGAACTGGCCAGTGAAGGATGATACATTTGGGTGGCTGTCTAATAAAGTAAGTTTAACTTGATGTCTGAGTTATTATGTTTACGGCTGAGATATAATACATAATGGCTGAGTTATTATGTTTATGACTATGTTATAATACATAATGACTGAGTTGTTATTGTTGACGGCTGAGTTATAATACATAATAGCTGATTTGTTATTGTTTACGACTGACTTATATTACATTATGGCTGAGTTGTTGTTTACTACTCAGTTTTCTGTTTTACAGCACATGGGCGTGTTTATGAGACTCCTCAGTATTAGGTACAAACGAGATCCCTTCCCATTCCACAATAAACGCATTGCGTTTATAGACCTGTGGTTCACCAGAACGATGGTTCGTGATCATCGTCAGTTCGAGATGAAACCCAAGCTGTTTAAATTCACTAGCAATAGTTATAAAGATTTAGTTAAAGGTTTGATTCCACTAGATGAACCGACTAATTTGAAGTGGGTAGAAGATATGGATCACCTGTATATTACTCCACAACTGAAGGGAATCACTGGGTGGCGCTGCACGTGGATCTCATCAGAAGGCATATTGATTGCTATGATAGCATCGTGGGTCAAGCAAACAAAGTTAGTGATATTAGAATGCTGAATGCTTGTAGGGCGTTTATGCGGATGATTCCAGCAATGATGAACGAGAACGTTCCTGACAAATGGCATACACCTACTTTCAAACAGTTTACCTTCAGGAGGAAGAGTGTCTCCAAGGTCCCCTCTAAACGTACAGGTTGGTGACTGTGGTGTGTACGCTTTAAAGTTTATAGAATGTCTAGCGCTTGGTGTGTCTTTCGATGGAATCTGTGATCAAAATATCCAGGCTATACGATTAAAATGGTAGCAGAAATCTACGATGAGGCATCTGATTTTATGAGTTCAGTTTAAATAATGCATTATGTCCTTTGTTTCGTTTCTTTTGGTAGGAATTGTACTATGATATGTAAAACATTTGGATTTCTTTTGGTAGGAATTGTACTTGGATCAGTAAAACTTTGATCTGTCTATTTCCAAAATTATGGCTGATTTACGGTTCAGTTACGGCTGATTTATATACTCTCCACAGCTGACTTAATAAATATTTGTAAATTAGAATTATTATAACTCAAAATTAAAATATAGAATGGAAAAATGAATATTACAATCATTATAAGCAATAAAAAGTAATAATTATAGAGAAATATTGATTTGTACACATTCTGATCAAAACGTGTAAAACATTCAAAACATGATATTTAGGGGTTAGGGTTTGAGGTGTAGGGTTCATATTTCTAACATTATGGGTTTTAATATAACAGTTTGGTATTGGTTTTATTGTGTTTGGTTTAAGGTGGTAATTTGGATATACTAATATGATAACCATTTTTGAAATTACTTTTCGGTTATTTCCGGTTATGTGTCGGTTAGATGAATATATAACCATAAATAACCCAAATGTTATCCAAATTAGGTAGATTAACTTAATATAGCCCTAAACCGTTAGCAAGCCGAATATAACCGTAATTAACCGAAAATTCCAATACAAAAATACCAAAAGGGGTAAAATTAGTTTTTCGGTTCGGTTCGGTTTGGTCGGTTATTTAGTCTTATAATTGTAGTTATGACTGAGTTATAGTTTATGACGGCTGAGTTATCGTTTAGAGTCTTCTCAATAATATGAAAACGTATTATTTTTTCTTTCCTGGGTCTTTTACTCTGTCAGATTCCTAATAAATATTAAAACATCTCTCGATATCACAAAAAATGTTGTTAGGGAAACGCGAAAAATCACTAATTATGTGCCTGCTCAAATACACACGCGTAATAAATTCATAAAGTGAACTTTTTTACAATATATTATTAAAATATATAAATAATTGTTATTCGAATTTAGAATTTTATTTTTTTAAAAGTATTTCTCCAACAATTGAATATTAAAATTATTATAACTTAAAATTTAAATTTAGAATGGAAATATGAATATTAATATCATTAAAATCAATAAAAAGGGATATTTATAGACTTAGAGTGATTTTTACACGTTCTAATTTGAGAATTGGCTGAATTATCGTTATTCACGACTGAGTTATGTAAATATTTATAAAGTCATGGCTGAGTTAGCAAATATTGTGGTTGACTTATCGAACTTAATGGTTGAGTTATCATTCCGTAATGGCTGAAATGTCGAAATAACGACTGAATTATATTAATATGAAGGTACAACATAAACGAAATTAAAAAAAAACACACAATCATAGTTCATAGATCATCTTTCATAGTTCATATAGAAGATGACAAGAAAGTACAATAGAAATCACTTTCTGAAACCGACGTCATTTGGGCCAAATTCTTCAAACATATCGACCAAATCATTCCAAACTATGCTGCTCAACATCTCGGGTTTATTGCCACCTTTCGCCCATATCCTCTTGAGCGCACGCATCTGGGCTCTGAATAATGTTCTAGCCCCCAAATTAAACTGCGTCCAGACCGTTAAAGTATGCTTTGGATCCCACGTGTATTTACGCTACAATTAAAGGAAAGAAACGATAAGAGTATAGAATAATATCAATATGGTGGTTTGTCCAGAGATCTTACCGCGAGGAGGAGAAACCATCGTCTCTTAAAGTGGGAGGGGATCAAACGGTACGTCGGCCACGCATGGTGCCAGTTGTGTTGAAGTATTCCTCCAATTGCGATAGAGAGAACGTGAAGGAACTTGAACCACGTAACAATGGTTGTGTCAACCCAAGAACCCACGCCAGGGTTTAGAACCGGAATATTGTCCCGATCAGTGGCGCAAATGATCGCTTCGACATCTCTAAAAAACTGTCAATCGATATGAGGAACAACTTCCATGTCGATAGGAAAATGTAACAAATAGAAAGATCTATGATTTAGGGGAATATAAAGAGAAACAATAGAAACGAAGAATGAGACAGTCAGACATATGAATAAGGAGAATATAAAGGAAAAACAATAGGAAAACGAAAGGCCACGTCTATTATTAGGTTAACATATGGTTTCCCGCCAAAATATTGCTTATTGGATGAGTTATAGTTTTACGGGAAAACGAAAGGTCTCGTATATTCATGTGATGGCTGAGTTATAGTAAGTAATGGCTGAGTTATCACTAGGAATAATCTGGTATATATACAAATAGCTTTCTTGTATTCTGGTCCAACCAAATAATTTACTTTTATGCTATCTATGTATATATACAAGTATTTCTGTTTCTTTAGTCTATTACCTCTCAACTACAAACTAGAATAAAATTATTGTTTACAACACTATGTCCGCTCGAGCACCCAAGATGCCGGATCTCCCCGACGATGTTTTCATAAAAATCGTTTCCCTTGCTGCAGAAGATTGATAGTGGTCACTTGGTTCTATTTTAAGGGCTGGTCATAGGGAAAAAATGCAGTATACAGTAAAGAAGTTCTAACGACAGCTGCTATCTATTGCCTTTGTACTGATCCATCACAAATCAACACATCCAATGTCCCTGATGGTGGCCTCCAAATTGAAGGGCGGTACAGGCCTTTCTTTGTCAAATGCTTTGACGCCGGCAACCCAATTGCCATTTACTACGAAGGGCTAAGGGTTGTGGCTGAGGAAAGAGATATCCAGCGTGGGATTGATATTCTCAGTCGTAATTGATATGCTCAAATTAATCCCTAGAGCTACTCTCTCAAATTAAGAGATTACTGCAGTACTTAGGGGTCGAATTCCACAAGGACTCAAGACTACACAATAAATTATAGAGTTTTATAATTATGCTAAACAGATTAAATTGAATTAAAAATAGCAATGCAAAATATTAAATAAAGCTTGTTGTAAATTCAGAAGATCAAAAAGCTAGGCCTAGGGAATTTCTCAAGAAATTATGAAATATTAAATCAATCAATAAATTAGGATTCAAACAATTAAGAACAGATCTAGAACTCTAAACACTTTTGTAAATTAAATCAGTTCTCACTGCAAATAATATCTAAATTTAAAACCAGAAAATCCAAATCTCTTTGTAAAATTCTAGGTAATAAATCAGCAATAAAAACAGGTTTAGATTGTTCACAAAATTATTAAATCAAATCTCTTTGCAAGAAATAATTTTGCTCATCAAAAGGTTTTTGTCAGGAAAATCAATTATATTCTCATATCAATTTATTTTCCTAAAGTATTAATTCTAGGTGATCAATCAAGAATTAATATGAAGAACAACCTAAGATGAAGATCTAGAAAGATAATGATCTAGAAAGATAATGAATCTTAAATAAACAGATCTAATAATTCATAAAATCCTTGTGAAAAACCCTAAACCTAACAAACAAATTACTCAGACATAATCAATGAAGAACAAGACATAATTCTGAATAATATGCAATTGAAATTAAAAGGGTAACGAGGGAGTTTAAGAATTCTTCTCTCAAAGCAGTTCAGATCTCTCTCCCAAAAGCTCTCAAAATCTCACAGGGTTGCAGAAAAATAAAACTTGATAGAATGAAACTTAAGGGTTTGGAAAACCTAAAAACACTATTTATATGTCCTAAAACACGTCAGGGACTTGTTTTGCAATTATGGAAAACTTTGGGGCAGATTTGTAAAACTTCCTAATTTGGCTCTTTTCTCGTTGGCAACAAGGGTGTCGATCGATGCTCTCTAGTGTCGATCGATGCCCTCTCTCGTATTCGACTCCAAGCTGATTTCCTCCAGATTATTGCTCCAAAATAATCCAAACTGCTCCACTTTGCTCCTTTCATGCTAAAAACCTGTAAAGACTCAAAAACAATCTAGAAACAAATGAAAATACACTTAAAGACTCCTTATATCATGGTTAAAAACCACAAAAACCATGATATATCAACTCCCCCAGACTTAGCCTTTGCTTGCCCTTAAGCAAAACATAAACTTAGACCTGTGAAAGAAGTTTGAAAACAGGGAACTCACTCAATTGCATGATGATTCTTATTTGCACTCTTCATTTACCTGACTCAAGAACTTACTTCTTATACTTAACCATGATAAGCATCAACATTCCTTACTCAAATCCCACAATCCCTTGGAATCTCTGAAATATCCATTGTCATCTCATTAGTCAATATTAAAGCATAAATAAGGTGAATTCTTACCTTGGGTGTATTGATCAGTGGCATGTGGACTCTCTTCAGGCCAAGACTTTCTTCTTACATCTCCTTTCCTCTCCCTTTTCTCACTTCCATTATTTTTTTCTTTCTTTTTTTTTTCTAAATCAAAGGTGTAAGCGAATACCGGGGTCATCGGTAATTTACCTACCCCTTGCTTCCAAGCTTCGTGTGATCATTTGACTCAAGAGTAGAATAATGAGGTCACAGGTAATTTACCTACCTCTCTAAACTGATCAAAATCATCTTTTATTCCTTTTTTTTTTTATTTTTTTTTTTAAAAGCACTGAAGGGAAGAGAGAGGGGAGACATACTCTGAAAAATTGCATTGTCTTGTATGGTCTGAAGAAGAAGTCTAGTCCACTGATTTCCAACCCCAAAGTAAGAGATTAAGTCCGGTTAAAATCCTGATAAAAGTTGAGACAATGTTAGATCAATCAGATATCCATTGAATAAGGGCTTTCAGGATTGTTGATAAGGCTCATAGTCTTTCTAAGCTTCAGTTCTGAGATCAAGCATAAACAAGTAATCATTAGAGTGTAAACCAAATAAGAGAAATCATTAGTCAAGATCATAATTCCCAAAGACAAAAAGAAAAATTTTGAAAAATTTGACTCAAACTTTATGGTTTTGACTAACACAACTGAAACTCAAAAACAGAAAACATAGTAACTAACCTCCCCTAGACTTAAACAACACTGTCCCCAGTGTTATCAAGTAAGAGGAAAGCAAAAATAAAAATAAAATAAATAAAAATCAAAATCAAAAGAAAAAGAAAAACCAACCAGTGGGTTGCCTCCCACTAAGCGCTTGTTTTCAGTCATTAGCTTGACTGTGTTAGAGCTCATGCATCCGGAGGATCAGAACATGGCATTGAAATCCTCTTCATCCAAGGCGGTGTATAAGCGTTAGGTGCATGAGGCTTGCCAAGGATGTTAGGAACAGGACCAGGGCGGGACTTAGGTATGGGAGGGTATCTTTTCTGTCCTGCAAAATCATCAACAGAAGAAACAAGCGCTCTACGATAATCTCGTGGCTTGGTTAACTGCAAAACAGTTTTTATCTCTTTGAAATTCTTGTTGATGATAGGAGGAAGTTTAGGAGAAGAAGATGCATACCTTGGCCTTACCTGAGGGCTCTGGAGTGTGGATTGATGACTCTTCTGTTTGGGAATAGGTTTCTGACTTGGAGCATCAGTTTTGGACAAGCTTTGTCGCGGTCGTGGAGGGGTGTCGATCGATACTCTCTTGGTGGCATCGATCGACACTGAGCCTGATGCTCGTGTTGCAGAAACTTTTTCAACAGAAAAAGTCTGTCCATCAATAGTAGGAGCCCTCCTCAGCTTATCCATCTCAAAATTCAAACTCAAACCATCCACATTCAGTGCTATGTGTCCCTTCTGCACATCAATGATGGCACCAGCTGTAGCCAAGAAAGATCTTCTTAAGATGAGAGGATCTTTAGGCTCTTGATCATACTTCAGCACCACAAAGTCAGTAGGAATCATGAAGTTGCCAACCTTAACTGGAATATCCTCTAAAACACCTTCAGGAGTTCTTCGGGAGCGATCAGCTAGGATTAGAGAAATCTGAGTTGGCTTGAATTCTGTCATCCCAAGTCTCACAGCAACAGAATGTGGCATCAAGTTGATGCTAGAGCCAAGGTCACAAAGTGAGTGAGAAAACCTTCCTGCTGAGATTGAGCAATCAAGTACAAAACTTCCAGGATCTGGTAACTTCTTAGCAGTCCTACATTGAATGATTGCACTCAC
The DNA here is from genome assembly GCF_030686135.1 of Camelina sativa. NCBI lineage: Eukaryota > Viridiplantae > Streptophyta > Magnoliopsida > Brassicales > Brassicaceae > Camelina > Camelina sativa. Next base: position 28,402,872 of record NC_141899.1, on the reverse strand, counting down.
TTCCTTAGAGACAACTACCTCATGCTTTCTCTCCTTCTTCCTATGAACAGGCTGGTTCAACAGAATTGCACTAACATCCTTAGTTAGCAATGCTCCTTCTTCAGGGCTCAAACCATTGGATACCATTCTCTTGACATAGCGCTTAAGTGGTGGTGAAAGCTTCACTGCATCAATTAAAGGCATCTCAATCATCACCTTATCCATCATAGTCTTGCATCTAGCTTCCTCAAGCTCCTGCTTAGACCTTCTTGGCTTGGGAAAAGGAACCTTAGGCTTGTAGACCCATTCAACAACAGCTGGAACCTGAGATTTTGTGTTTTCCGCATCTGACTGAGATGGGTATCGACCGACACCCAGGTGGTGTTGATCGACACCATCATCTGGATCCGACAGATTGGCCGATTTTTCTCCTTGTTCTGCAGAAACAATTTCACCATCATCTTCATCTCTCACTGATATGGCATTGCAAGCATGTCTGGGGTTTGACTCAGTTCTTGCTGGAAGATAATTCTCTTGCCTTTTGACAGACCCAGCAGTCTGTGCAACTTGAACCTCCAGCTTCTTAACATGAACATTCAATGCTTCTATCTTCCCATTCAGTTCAGTGTAGACATTGTCAATCTTTCCATTGAATGTCACTGTCAAATTCTCTTGACCTTGTAGAAGCTGCTCAAGCATGGCCTCCATTCTACTCTCAGAATAAGTCTTAGGAGGTGGAGACTGATAAGATGAATTCCCATAGGTTCTTGTATAGCCATTGTTCTGTTGCTGCTTCTGGTCACCATTGTAAGGTCTGTTTCCTTGCTGATTACCGAATCTCTGTCCCTGATACCCAGCTCCATACACATAGTTGACATTCTCCTCTGAATTCTCTGGCTCTGGCTCAAACGTCTCAACTTCAGCAGCAAATTGGACTGACTTCTTTCCCACAAGAAGATTGTGCACTGAATCAAGCTTAGCACTAACAGAAGCTAGCTGATTTGCATCAAACTCTCCATGCAGTCTCTTTCTTTCAGCATCAGCTCTTTTAGTGCTATTGCTAGAAGCCAAATTCTCAATCAAAACTTCTGCATCTTCTGGAAATCTTGTCTTGAAGTTCCCATGACTTGCAGCATCTAAAGCTAACTGATACTTCCAGTCACACCCTCTAAAGAAGATACTCAACAGTTGTACCCTTGAAAAACCATGGTGTGGACAGTCTCTTTGATAAGCTTTGAACCTCACCCAAGCTGCCTTGAAAGCTTCATCATGTCCTTGCTTGAATGAAGAGATCTTGACTCTCAGCTCATCTGACATTGCATCATCATAGAAATGGTTCAGGAGAGCCACCTTGATATCATGCCAATTTGTCAGAGATCCAGCTGGCAACTGCTTCAACCACTGAGATGCCTCTCCTGCAAGTGAGTATGGGAAGAGCTTGCAGAATATGAAATCCCCAGTCACTCCATTAGCCTTGATACTGGTCACAAGATCCTCAAAATGCTCAATATGGTCCAGAGGCTTCTCATGGGGCAGAGCAGAGAAAGGTCTCTGTCCAACCAGTTAAAAGTAAGCAGGCTTCAGCTCAAAGTCATTCCTCTGGAATGGTGGAGGAACAATTGCAGACTGGTTCTCATACATAAGATCAGCCCGGTTGTAGTCAGCAATGGTCCTGATCAAGTCTCGGTTCTGCTCCTGTCGTCGAACTGGGTTCTGTACGTGGTTGGCAGCTCCACGTCCGTCTGCAGGAAGGGGGTGTCGATCGATACCCTTTTGTTGGTGTCGATCGACACCGTCGACACCATCAGCTGGTTCGTCGACAACATCAATTTCAGCAATCACATTGCCCTCAACATCAATCTTTTGGCCCTGCTCATTGCGCAAGTGGCCCTCTTGATCCCTCAAAGCACCATCCTTATCTCGCATCAGAATGATAGTATTAACCATCTTTAGAGATTTGGCTGCCTTTCTGTTCTCACGCTCAAGTTTTCCTAACTCTTGGTTTGACAAATTCACAGTAGGACCAGACTTGTTGCTCCTTGTGTGAGGTCTAGGAGGCATGCACCTGAAACACCAAAGAGAAGAAAAACAAAAACGTGTAAGTAGAAAATAAAAAGAAAAATTTAGACAAAATCTAAAACTCAAATCTAATGGTAGATCAAAAGAGTCTCCGGCAACGGCGCCAAAATTTGATATGCTCAAATTAATCCCTAGAGCTACTCTCTCAAATTAAGAGATCACTGCAGTACTTAGGGGTCGAATTCCACAAGGACTCAAGACTACACAATAAATTATAGAGTTTTATAATTATGCTAAACAGATTAAATTGAATTAAAAATAGCAATGCAAAATATTAAATAAAGCTTGTTGTAAATTCAGAAGATCAAAAAGCTAGGCCTAGGGAATTTCTCAGGAAATTATGAAATATTAAATCAATCAATAAATTAGGATTCAAACAATTAAGAACAGATCTAGAACTCTAAACACTTTTGTAAATTAAATCAGTTCTCACTGCAAATAATATCTAAATTTAAAACCAGAAAATCCAAATCACTTTGTAAAATTCTAGGTAATAAATCAGCTATAAAAACAGGTTTAGATTGTTCACAAAATTATTAAATCAAATCTCTTTGCAAGAAATAATTTTGCTCATCAAAAGGTTTTTGTCAGGAAAATCAATTATATTCTCATATCAATTTATTTTCCTAAAGTATTAATTCTAGGTGATCAATCAAGAATTAATATGAAGAACAACCTAAGATGAAGATCTAGAAAGATAATGAATCCTAAATAAACAGATCTAATAATTCATAAAATCCCTGTGAAAAACCCTAAACCTAACAAACAAATTACTCAGACATAATCAATGAAGAACAAGACATAATTCTGAATAATATGCAATTGAAATTAAAAGAGTAAAGAGGGAGTTTAAGAATTCTTCTCTCAAAGCAGTTCAGATCTCTCTCCCAAAAGCTCTCAAAATCTCACAGGGTTGCAGAAAAATAAAACTTGATAGAATGAAACTTGAGGGTTTGGAAAACCTAAAAACACTATTTATATGTCCTAAAACACGTCAGGGACTTGTTTTGCAATTATGGAAAACTTTGGGGCAGATTTGTAAAACTTCCGAATTTGGCTCTTTTCTCGTTGGCAACAAGGGTGTCGATCGATGCTCTCTAGTGTCGATCGATGCCCTCTCTCATATTCGACTCCAAGCTGATTTCCTCCAGATTATTGCTCCAAAATGATCCAAACTGCTCCACTTTGCTCCTTTCATGCTAAAAACCTGTAAAGACTCAAAAACAATCTAGAAACAAATGAAAAGACACTAAAAGACTCCTTATATCATGGTTAAAAACCACAAAAACCATGATATATCAGTAATGTACCGGCCGATGTTGATGCCACTTTAGCATGTGGGGTACTAAGTATTTGTCAAGGGAATGAGGTTATGGCCGTCCATTACCTCCAGCTGTTTGATGCACATCATTATCCTCTGTTGTCTGCGTGTGTCAGGGCAACCGGCGATGATTTTCTGTTTGAGTTATCTCGTTATAAGACGGCCCGAAAAAACTCATACACAGCCTCCCTTCGCTATCCTGACAGCCCGTTACTCCCTTCACCCGCTTGTGCTGTGATGAGTTATTTGGATAACGGTCTCCATCCTCTTGGCTATGGAGACTGTTATGAAATCATGTGCAAAAACTGTTACCTTTGGTGGTTGTCCCTCAAAGTCTCTGAAATCCTTTAGGGTTTCCAGCAGTGATTTCCAGTTTTACCTTATCAACTCGTGACTCTAAAGTTTGTTTATTTTAAAATAATTATTTTTGATTTCTTAGGCGAGTTTCTTTTTCATGTATTAAAGGTCCCTGTTATCCACCTTTTATGCTTCCACATTTTAGTATCTCCTCTCATTTAACCGCTGAGTTATAGTAAAGTTATGGCTGAGTTATCACAAGAAACAATCTGAAAGCAAACGACTGATTTATACGTTTTTACGGCTAAGTTATGGTATTTAAGGGAAAACAAAAGGTCTCTTCGATACATGTAACGGTTGAGTTATAGTGATTTATAAATCTGTAATGGTTGAGATATCGTAATAACGGCTAAATTATAAATCCGTAATGTAGGATATTTATAGTCTTAGAGTGATTTTTACACGTTCTATTATTAGGTTAACTTATGGTTTCCCGCCAAAATATCGCTTTACGGCTGAGTTGTAATATTTACGGGAAAACAAAAGGTCATGTTACGGCTGAGTTATAGTGAGTTTTGGCTGAGTTATCACAAGAAACAATCTGATATATATGACTTTACGGCTGAGTTATTATATTTACGGGAAAACGAAAGGTCTCTTCAATTCATGTGATAGCTGAGTTATAGTGATTTTTTAGGGACGCGTGGCAAGAAACATTGAATGTTTGCACGGTCTTTTAGAGTGATTCTCGGGACGCAGTGGAATCAATGGCGGTTGCGTTCCAAGTTTTAGTATAAATAGGGAAAGGGTTGGAAATGTTCAGAGCATTCCAAACTCAAACGAAACTAGCAAAGATGCCAGTGACTACCCGATCTGCATGGTTGAAACGAGCCCGAGAACAGACAGCCGCTGGAGCTAGCGGTTTCGATCCGAATACGTAGGATAATCCCCCCCCCTCCCGTGAAGTCGTTCCGAGTTTCAAGTCGTCGAGCCGGAAGGGGATCCTTTGCAAAAGGAACTCCGGAGGTACCGAGCTCGCTGCAAGAGACTAGGCGCGTATATCAAAGCACTTTGTCTTAAACTCGAGCAAGTCTTTCGGCTCTGCCGATTGAAAGGGACTATCCGAGTCTTGGATGAGCTCATTGCTGAAGGTTTTTTTCTGGCGAAGTGGCGCATGACTCGTCTACTTGCTGAGCATGCCTCATGCGAAGAACAGGTCTCCTGTATGGTGGTGCCCAACTTAATTGATGGTGATTACGAACCTTTGGGAGAGTCTGACTTCCCGCGCATCATGGACGTCCGGGCCTACCAAGGTTGCCTGGAGAGGCTGAGGCGGTACGTCAACTACTTGGAGTCAACGGACCATTTCTTCCGAGAAAGCCATGCCATAGAAGGTCCATGTGCCTTCTTGGAGGAGATTGTGTCCAAGGGCTCCGAAGTGCCGATGGAAAGGCTTGAAGCCTTAATGCGGGAGCGTTAGATCTGGCGATCTGAACTGAGCAAGCTGGTGGTGGAAGAACCGTTGGAGTCCGATCTATTCGGTCCGGCTCCCATTCTGAGACGACAGTACCGTCCAGAATGCTAGAGACGATAGCCTTCCCATGGGAACTAGTTCGCTGATAGGACGCTTGTCGCTTTTTATTTTTAATTTTTATTTTTATTTTGGCAAATTTTCGAACTGAATGTAATCAATTTGAATTTAATGGAAAACGAAAGCTGAGTTATAGTGACTTGACCTCTCTGGTGTATATATGACTTGACGGCTGAGTTATAATAGTTACGGAAAAACGAAAGGTCATGTGACGGCTGAGTTATGGCTGAGTTATCACAAGAAACAATTTGAAAATAAATGAGTGATATATATGACTTGACGGCTGAGTTATAATATTTACGGGAAAACGAAAGCTCTTGTGACGGCTGATTTATAGTGAGTTATGGCTGAGTTATTACAAAAAACAATTTGAAAGTAAATGAATGATATATATGACTTGACGGCTGAGTTATAATATTTATGGGAAAACGAAAGGTCATGTGACGGCTGAGTTATAGTGAGTTATGGCTGAGTTATCACAAGAAACAACTTGAAAGTAAATGAGTGATATATATGACTTCACGGCTGAGTTATAATATTTACGGGAAAACGAAAGGTCATGTGACGGCTGAGTTATAGTGAGTTTTGGCTGGGTTATAGTAAAGTTATGGTTGAGTTATTAAAAGAGATTGATAAAACATCATTAACAACAACATTAATTTGCTTGGAATCCATAATTATTAACAACAACATTATGGGAACATAATCCCATCATACAACCAAACACAAAATCATGCTACACTAGCTCATCCTGCTATCTTAAATAGACCAAACATGATCATATAACCAAAAACTATCACAACTATCATCATCTTCATCCTTGCTTTCAATTCTGATTTTGCATCTTCAACCCTCTCAAATAGCTCTTTCTCAAGCTTCATTTGCATCTTCTTCTCAATCTCCATTTCCATTTGTATTTTTACAGTTAGAACAGAGAAAGACTCTACCTCATCCAACAGTGCCTCATCGACCCACTTGAAGAGGTGGTCATCATTCATAAGCTATCAAGGTGATGGAGATAACAATTAAAACAAGAACAGATTCAACATAAACCAAATCAACAAGAACAGATTCAACATAAACAAGAACAGACTCTACCGTCTTCGCAGCTGCATAACCACAACGGAAGTATCGTCGACAAGGATTTGACTCCGATTTCGAATTTTTGGCCATGATTGCTTCTCCACACCAACATCTCTTAGGAACGCCAACAACTCTACCTCGTCCTCTCTCTCGGACATTTGATGCACAACTCGAATCTCTAGATACATTGCTCATGATTCCCAGAACTTGATTTACGAGAATTTGATTTTTTAGGGTTTAAGCATTCGACATTTGGGAATTTTCGTTTTTAAGAAGAAGAACATCACTCTGGTTGGGTTCTGATTTTTTCTTGGGTTTTAAATTTGTTTCAAACCGGGTTTAGGTGGGTTCCTATCTGGTTCAGTTCGTAAACCGTCGAAACCCAGGTTATGGGGGGGGAAATAGTATGTGTTTCCTGCCAAAATATTGCTTTACGGCTGAGTTATAATCATTACGGGAAAACGAAAGGTCATGTGACGGCTGAGTTATAGTGAGTTATGGCTGAACTATCACAAGAAACAATATGAAAGTAAATGTCTGATATATATGACTTTACGGCTGAGTTATAATATATATGGGAAAACAAAAAGTCTCGTTGATTCATGTGACGGCTGAGTTGTAGTGATTTATAAATCCTTAATGGCTGATTTATCGTAATACCGGCTGAGTTATATTAATATGAAACATTACAAAAAGAAATATAAAAAAAAAAAACAAGTTCAAAGTTCATAAAGAAGAAGACACGACAGTACAATGTAATTCACTTTTAAAAACCGATTAAGAGGAAGAGGAAAAATGAGCTTTTAGTTTATCCCAATCAAGAGGAGGAGGAACCACACACTAGTCGGCATCGGCCTCCGTAATCTCTCTCATCTCCTCTAACCTTTTGTGCTCTGTCGCTCAGTCAAAAAGTTCTCCACCCAAGATTTGATTCAGTTGGGATAGTTGAGCGTCGATTAGTTCCACTTGATGCAGGAGGACGGTTTTCTCTTCCTTCTTCTTCATATGATCATCTATCATACGCAGAATTGCTGTGTAGCGATCAGTTGTCTCCGCCTCGGCCGCGACTCTTGTCGGAGTAAAAGCTTCGGACACGGCCAATAGTGATTCCTCTTCCCACTCGTAATCTGCATCTCTTGCTGGGCGTTTACTGGAACTTGCACCGGCCATGTTCATGGGCGATATTGCTTTGTCTGCCTTGCGTTTTTGATATTTATTGGAACCCTCTCCGTCCATAGCTCAGCTATCAAAGTAAAAACAACCGTCACCAACTGATAGGTGCAATGATCAGAAGAGATTGAGAGGGGATGGAGAGGAGACTTACATATGAAATGATCGAAGGAAATGCAATATATTAATATTGGATGTAGAGGAGATTTGTAGGTGCAATATATTGTGAAGGGATTCAGAGGATATTTATATGTGTGATGAGCGGAGAAGAACGAAACGATACAATGAATAAGAAACCGAAACGATACATTGAATTAAGAGAATATAAAGGAAAAACAATAGGAAAACGAAATGTCGCGTCTATTATTAGGTTAACTTATGGTTTCCCGCCAAAATATTGTTTTACGGCTGAGTTATAGTTTTACAGGAAAACGAAAGGTCACGTTGATTCATGTGATGGCTGAGTTATAGTGAGTTATGGCTGAGTTATCACACAAAATAATTAGATAGCAGAAAATGAAAGGTCACGTTGATTCATGTGATGGCTGAGTTATAATACTTGACAGCTGAGTTATTACACAAAATACAATAAATCTCCCTAACTATAGAGCACAAGTTTTTGCATTGTGCCCAACTTGCTTACATCGCGAACATGCGTGTTGCTTCCTAGGGTGTTTATTTTCAGTGGCAACTTCCAAAGATGATTTAATCCTACGCTTCTTTGGGCTTCCTGGCTGGTTCACAACAATCGGAGGCAAGCACTTCTGATTATCCACAACTTCAGGAGCAGGGAATGATTCATCTAGAGGCATGATTGAACCAGCCCATCCGTTAACCAAATCGACACTCCTAAATTTTGGATCGCACATGGATATACGAAACACATCCATATGCTCTACAGCTTCGATTGCATGGATGCATGGTATTTTTTCGTGGTCGAAACGACGGCACGTGCAACTTTTTATTTCTAAATTTACAACATGCAAAGATCATCCATATTTCACTTGCACACGTACAGCATCAATCGTTTGTACCTCCATAAGTCTTGCTATGGTGACACGGTCCTAGTAGGGAGTAGAACAAAAAAAACGTTTTAGGCTAAGTTATTAAAACAATTACGGCTGAGTTATTGAAACAACAATGGCTGAGTTATGAAAACTATAATGGTTATGGCTGAGATAAGGAAACAATTACGACTGAGATATGATAACTGTTATGGCTGAGTTATCATAATTGATGATTGACTTATGTAAACTTACCTATAACAGTTTCTCAATACCTCGAGTGAGCGTTGTTAGCTGCGATTTCGCATCCTCTCTCCGTTCAGAAAACCATCTGGTCATCATATTCCGTATCGATTCTAGCAGTCTAAATATGGGAAGACTTCTAGCATTTGACAGTGCATGGTTCATTGATTCTACAATATTCGTTGTCATTAAATTGTACATTTCACCCGGGAAATGAACACGCGCCCCCATTCGGACACCAGCTCGTTGGAGGTATCCATGTAGTTCGGGATGACGTGCTTCAATCTCATTGAAAGCCTCATTAAAATCAGTTAGCCTAAAACACCTTGCCACTTTTTTCACCAGAGGGAAAAAATGTTTTCCTTTGAACTTCACTAAGATGTTCTTATACAAATGGTAAGTGCAAATTCCACTCGAAGCCAACGGATACACTTAACCAATCGCTTTCCCTATTGACTTATGTCTGTCATAGATTATCGCAAGATCCTTTTCGTCTGGAATGGCAACTTTGAGTTGTGTAAAGAACCAACGCCAAGACTCATCATTTTCAGTGTCAACAACAGCGAAAGCTAATGGGAAAATTTGAAAGTTATCATCCTGAGCTAGGGCTGTTAGAAGCGTCCCTTTGTACTACCATGGAGAAACGTTCCATCGACAACAACAACTTTGTGCATGAAAGGAAACCCAGCAATACTCGCACCAAAAGCAATAAAAACATATTTGAATCTATCTTCATCACCTATTTGAAGACGCGTGACTGTACCCGGATTTTCCCTTTTTAACTTGTATATGTAAGAAGGCAACGCTCTAAAACTATCCTCAGGAGTTCCCAGATCGATCTGCCTTGCATTCAGCAGCGTTCGATATGCCTTCCAATAACCCATCTGTTGACACCAACAAATTAATAAATCAGCCATAATATATAGATAACTCAGCCGATACATTCGAATAAATCAGCCGTAAATAATCAATAAATCAGCCGTAACATGTACTCACCCTATACATACCTATAAGTCAGTCGTAAATAATCAATATGTAAATAACTATCAATAAGTCAGTCGAAACATATTAATTACCTTTAGACTAAATTGCTTATTGGAAAAGACTCCGACACTTTTAGGTTTAACTTCCGGACCAAGATCACCAAGATAGTCCCTGTAAAGACCTGCCAATACATCAGCTGTTGATTGGCGGGATCTAGTAGAACGTTCCGTCACAGAACATGTGTGTTCCGAATCGTATACACGAACATGAAAATCCGGGTCATCCCCTTGTACAGATGCACGAAGTCTCCAAAGACATCCTTCAACCCAGCACCTATAAACCGATTGTCTCGGATTTGATACTGGTATATGAAAATCGAATCCATCCCTAACCAAAATAAGTTTCACGTGATTCCTGAAATGCTTTTTGCTCCTGAATCATTGTCACATCAATTTTTAGCGTTGACACCTCCAACCTAATAGCCTCCGGATTCATCTTTGATCCGGCAAAGTTATCATCTTTATGAGCTTTCTTCTGAGGAGGCGGAGTAGGTGGGTCTTCCTCTTTACTCTGAGGCTCGCCCAATACAGAAAACTTCTCGTCATCAGATGACTCACCATCGGAGTCGTCGAAAACATCAAATCGGGTTGAAAATTCATCGTCTTCTTCCTCGTCAGATGCTACTTCAGCTTCTTCTTCTTCTTCGTTTTCTTTGTCAACGATCTTACCATAATCAAAACAAGTGCCTTCAAATCCCCCAACGTACACTTCGTATGTAGATTCTACTTTCGAGTCACTGCTTGGCCAAATCATACTTCCTCTAGCTCCACTAGTTTCTGTAGACTCTTTCGCCGAAAACTCTACACAGAGGCGTAGCTGATCGGTTTTCCATAGCCCCCAAAAACATTGCAATTGTCGATCATTGGAGACAAAAACTGGTGGAGTATCATGCGTCATATGTTTCAGTGCCCTGTTCGAGAACATGTAGTTCAGCTTTAGCTCATGGCTAAACGCGTCCAATCTGTAGTCTTCAAGAACAAATTCCACAAGCTTGTCGTGTGTTGTGCCTCCATCTATCTGCACAACTATACACCCTCTATCGTCGGTGTTAAATACATATCTCTGTGTCTTTATCCAATTACCGGACACAACTAGTACCGAAACTGGATCCATGAAAGATAATGAAGAACAAGGTGAAGAAGAAGTAGAAGAACAAGTAGAATAAGAAGGTAAATAGTTCACTTATTAACCAGTTGAAGAACAAGAGTCGAACGACGTTTCGTATTTCCGGAGAAAAAAGATGATGACATGGATGTTGCGTCCGACGTGGCAAGTCAGTCATCAAACAATTAATAACTCAGCCTAAATAAAACTCAGCCATCAAACAAATTATAACTCAGTCACAACATGAAAAACATTACAGTAATTATAAACAAACAAATTGATGCCAAATTCAGCCGCTTCATCAACTGAAAATATGTAACTCAGCCGTATCGTTTAATAAGTCAGCCGTAACTGAATAACATTCTAGTAATTAATATTTTGCTACTAAGTCAGCCGTGAAATGGCTGAATTGTACTATAAGTCAGCCTATCACGGCTGAGTTATAGCTTTTTTACCATAACCCAGCCGTAACAACATCTCATAAGTCAGCCGTTTTTTCATAAAATGGTAACTCAGCCGTGTCGTAGTGATAACTCAGCCAAAATTTTGACAACTCAACCATCGGGTGAAAACTCAGTCGTAAGGATGGTTAAGTTAGAGCATAACTCAGCCAGATTTTAATAAGTCAGCTGTAACACTTGGCTGAGTTATTCTCTAACTCAGCCGTCCGCTCTTACTCAAAACTTTTTTCCATAACTCAACCGCAATATACCTATAACTCAGCCGCAACATACCTTTGTAACGCGTTACAGCTGAGTTATGGTTACACGTCAACAATTTCTGACGTGGCAATGATATTTTTGTAATTATGTTTTCCGGTAACATAAAACAAGAACACGTTGGGTATTTTGAAAATACCCAAAATATTCTAGTAATAAATTTTTTTTTTTGTAAATTCTGGTAATATTACCTAAAATGAGTAACATTTAAGTAAATCACCCTTTACTTTTATTCGTTTTCTTTTAAAAAAAGAATGTAATGGTGTAGTTCATAATTTGGCAAAGTCTTGTTATATTGATAAATTTATTTATTCTGATTCTGTAACTCAGCCACCTTGACTTTGAGAACCGTTATGTATCGAGTATTGACCAATCTTGAATAATATAAGGTCTATTTGAGGAAAAAAAATCTTTAAACATATTTTTGGTATGGGAAAAATGTCATTTAAACCATGAACTTTCAAATTTTGGCCATTTAAACCATGAACTTTGTTGTAGGCCATTTAAAACATCAACTTTTGTTGAATAGTTTTTTTAAACATGAAGTTTCGGTGAACAACCCAAAAAAGACATGACGTTAAATCTGATAATTGACCTACTAACAGACGTTACTATTCCATTAATCACACCGTTACTAACAAAACGACATCGTTTTAATGGAAGTTTTAGTTTAAAAAATGTCATTTAAACCATGAACTTTTAAATATAGGCCATTTAAACCATGAACTTGTAAATGTATGTCATTTAAACCATGAACTTTCAAATTTCTGTCATATAAACTTTGAACTTGCCTTAGGTGTTAGGTGAAAACTAGACAACCTGAAAATTTTGGTTATCGAAGCAAACAGAAAAGAGAAAGCCTAACCGTTCGGCGCAATTGATTTGGAAAATTGGATTTCGGTTTGGTTCGGTAGGTTTATTAGAAACCACACAAGTATATAAGTCTAACCGGCTAAACCGTTTAACCCTAGTTTAGTTTCTCTCTTCTTTCTTCTTTCTTCTACTCTGCCTCATGATGCGATTGTGAAAAAGAGAATAAAGAACATCAATTCATCCTTCTTTTTCGATCTTTGTCATGTATTTTGTGTCTTTTTGTATTTGTCTTGAATCTTTTTTTTCATTTTTTAGGACACTACACTAGAGTTTGAAGGATTGATTATCTTGTTTTAGGACACTACACTAGAGTTTAAAGGATTGATCACCTTTTTTATGTATTATAGTTTAAATGATATAAATTTGAAATTTCATGGTTTAAATGACATACATTTATAAGTTCATGGTTTAAATGGCATATATTAAAAAGTTCATGGTTTAAATGACATTTTTCAAATTAAAGCTTTTATTAAAACGATGTCATTTTGTCAATAACGGAGTGATTAACGGCATAGTAACGTCTGTTAGTAGGTCAATTATCGGATTTAACGTCATATCTTTTTTGGCTTGGTCAACGAAACTTCATATTTAAAAAAGCTAATCAACAAAACTTGATGTTTTAAATGGCCTACAACAAAGTTCATGGTTTAAATGGCCAAAATTTGAAAGTTCGTGGTTTTAATGACATTTTTCCCTTTTTGGTATAATACGTTCATAACATTATAATAAAAAACACCAAAAATTAAATAAAAACAAAAGGAAATTAGTTCATGAATAAACCCGTATAATTTCTGATTTTTGCATTAGGCGCTAAACCCACTTAAAATGAATGATTAGCGCGCTTAACAATATTTTAAACATGATACAAACCTACATTTAATAAATTACAATGTATAAAGTATATGCAAAGTGTCTTAAAACATAAATGAAAAGCTAGATGTGATTAAATTATAAAATACGGTCTAGGTTTAGAGACATGGTCTTTATAAGTTTTAAAAGAAGCAATCATTATCGTGTAGTTGGATTCAAATGTCAACTCTCAACTAATCAGAACAAGAGTACATAGCCCGACTTGTGTGCCTCTTTATCTCTACTCTCCCCACACAAACGTGCCAGAATAAATATATATTCCACTCTCACCAAATTTCAAAATAATACTTTATTAACATACTTTGGTTACAACTTACAACAACTTGCTCCGCACATATCTCGTTTCAACTAAAATAATTAAATCGGCCCAATTTGGCCACCCACTCTCACTCTTTTTCTCACGCAACTTCCTCTCTTCTCAAGATTCTTCTCCACACTTCACCTTACCTTATTCTATATATCTATCTCTCTGCTCTTTTACTTAGGTTTCTTGTAACAATGGCGCTTGAAGCTCTGAACTCACCAAGACTGGTCGAAGATTCAACAAGATTCCATGGCTTTGAGCAGTGGACCAGAGGCAAGAAACGATCAAAACGTTCTAGATCTGGTCATGACGACCACGATCTCACTGAAGAAGAGTATCTAGCTTTTTGTCTCATGCTTCTTGCTCGCGACCGCGGCGATCTTGATACTGTAACGGCCGCCAAGAAGCCGGATTATAAGTGTGGCGTATGTGACAAGACGTTTTCGTCTTACCAAGCTCTCGGCGGTCACAAGGCGAGCCACCGGAGTTTAATCGGAGGTGGAGATAAAGATAAGTCGATGGCAGTTTCCGCCGCCGTGAAATCTCACGTTTGTTCGATCTGTTTGAAATCTTTCGCCACCGGTCAAGCTCTTGGCGGCCACAAGCGGTGCCATTACGAAGGGAATGGAAACGGAGGCGTTTTGAATTCGGAAGGTGTGGGATCTACTAGCCACGTCAGCAGTAATAGCCACCGTGGGTTTGACCTTAATATTAGGCAGGTACGGGAAATTTCGCCGGACGACGAAGTGATGAGTCCGATGGCGGCGAAGAAGCCTTGCCTGAAGTGAAGTTTGGTGAAGTTTACTATAAACTGTAAATACCAAATTTTCGATTTCAAATAATCCAGTTTTGCAAACAAAATATTCAAATTTTTTTTTGATAAAATATGATGTTAGACCATGGGCAACGCCGTCGATTCGGGCCGTCCCTGGTTTTTTTATGGATTTAATTTAATTCTAAAAGGCCCATTATTGAAAAAACGGTTCTTATTATAGGACGTTTTTCGTCCGTCTTCTTCGCCACGTGGTCTATTATGATTGGCTGTCGAATTCTCTAGGGTTAAACCAAAAAATTGTCAAGACAAATTTTGTTTGACTTCTTTCTTCTCTCGACGGCAACGACAAAGGCGATACACATCGTCGACGATATCACGAAGGCGCTCCGTTCTTCTCACCGGAATTTCTTTACAAAATACCAAAGCCGATATTCTGTTTCTCCCGAAGCCGGTCCGATCATCTGTCTCGAAGCTTGTCCGGCGATCCGATCTTCTCTCCCGAAGCTTGTCCGGCGATTCGATCTTCTCTGTCTCCCGATGCTTGTCTCGTCGATACCAAAACAACGGTCTTGCTTCTAATCGCTTACATCGTTGTTGTCACCGTCTTCAATCTCTTAGCTATTGGATCAATCGCTTACAGTGTTTTCCAAGGATTTTACGGTAGACCTGTGAGATTGATCTCCGCTGTTAAATCGAGCTTCGCCTCGTTTCTACCACTCCTCGCTACTTTGATTTCATCCAATTTCATCGTTTTAGGGGTTTTCTTGATTCTAGGGATTTTAGCTTTCTTGTTTACTAAGCTAATCCAGATCATCCCAGGTCTTCAATTCGGTTACGCTTCTCCGTAATTCCAAACTCTCACTACGGTAGTAACAATCATCTCGATTCTAGCTGTGGTTAAGCTCTATGTGGATTGGGTTCTTGCTTGGGTTGTTGTTGTTGTTGAGTCAGCTTGGGGTTTAGCTCCATTGAAGAGAAGTAAAAGCTTAGTTAAAGGAATGAAGAGTGTTTCTTTGTCTATCATCTTCTTCTTTGCAACAACTGAGTTGATTCTAGTTTGGATCAGTACCGTAGCTGCCTCTGCTCAGCTCGACGATGGTGGTGGGAAGTTGTGGACGAATGCTTTCTTTGTGTTGCAGATTGTGATCACGTCTGCGGTTTTGACGCTGTTGATGCTGTATAATCTTGCGGCGACTACTGTGATGTATATGTATTGTAAAGCTGTTCATGGTGAGCTTGCTTGGAAGATTGCTGAAGAGTTTGCTAGAGAGTATGTGAGTTTGCCTTTTGATGATGGTAAAGTTCCTCACTTGGTCTCTGTAGCTTACAACAACATCTGATGATGAATCATATTGATGATGATGAAGTAAAAGATCTATGTTTGCTTTTGTGTGTTTAAGGTAGTGTTTGAAAAATCTGGTCTTTTTGTATTATAAAAGCATGTTTTTCACTTTGTATATACATTTAATGTTCTTGTGACTTCAAAACTTTGGTAATGTCTCTGAAATGATCCAAAATGGTTTATCCTTCGGGTCATTTGCTGCTCTCTCTACATGTTTCCTTACTCCACAAGCCGATGTTGTACACTTATAGTAGCTCCTGTGAATTAGATCAAAAAGCATTAAGGAAAAAAGACCGATGAACTCTATCTTTAAACTCGATGACTGGTTTCTAAATTCACCTTGGATAAGGATTTCCTTTGACTACTTTCTGACCATACTTGCGCCACCTATATCCATCATCTAAGAGATCAACTTCACTCGTTGTTTGGACAATAATCCTAGGCTCTATCACAGTTTTGTGCGATGAAGCAACTGGTTCTGAAACCCGAACTTCAATATTTCTGCAACAATCAAATATTGTCTTAATCTCATCAGAAACACCAATACATATTTGGACTAACTTTGGACATCTTCCGGATAATGAAGATTGATTTTAAAATTTCTATGAGTTGAATAAAATGTTTGTTTTTGTTTTTATGTTTTTATGTTATATGTTTTCTGTTATTAATTTCTTAATTGTATGTTTTTGTTTTTTCAACTTTAAATAATTAATCTTTAAACTTTCAAAATATTATTATTTTATTAGGGGGACCAAATACAAATAGACACCAATGCTCATACTAAAAATAAGAAACTATCAAAATATTATTATTAAATGTGAGGGACCAAAAAAAGTCCCCAACCAATGTGGATGCTCTTAGCTCACTACCTTTTTACAGCATATGAATTTAATCGTCTTTTTACAGCATATAAATTCAGACAAATTCCCCATAAATTATCTAGATATTTATATATATGTCAATTTTGTTGAGTTACCTACAAAAGTAGTCTAAAAGATGTTCATGATCTACCTGAATTGTTTAGATGATTAGCTATATATATGTTTCAGTCCTCTGTTTCTAAAGTACACACACTAAACATTAATATATCTGCAGAACAGAAGTAGCAACAGCAAATTAAATTTGATTTAAACCACGACTTGTATATTTACAACCAGACTTCTTGTTGTTAAAGTTAAACTATCAAACTGAAATGGTCTCTCTATTTGAATCAGATGATCTCCTAACATTCTCATAACTCCAAAAAATTGACCATATTGAGTGGCTTTCGTACTTACATTCAGTTAACTTTTGTCACTTTTACTATTTTAGCTGTGTAATCTGTGTCTTCAAACTGCATTCCGTTACCTGCATAGTTTAAAGATAAATCCCCAAATTTCTAGTTACAGAATGGATCAAAATTTAGATATCGTACCTGCAGAGCTGAGATTGTGTTTAGGAGGTCCCGGCACACGTCGAGCATCCTTTCCTCCTTGACACTTACACTGCCAAGTTCTGCTGCCAAGCTGCTTATCTTCCCAACCTGAGAAAATGGGATTCACTTTTTAGTATATAAATATGAATAACTTATCGACGCAAATCCTCTTCTCACAATCACGTAGTGCTGACAAAATTATGGAACAAAGTAATTTAGACCGGATATTAAGACACTAATCATAATCAGAGAATAATGCGTAAACGAAGATAGTGGACTATTCACTTGACTGCAAGAGGAGATGGGCGCAATTAAACAAGAAGGGATGTGCTCTGTCAACTCAGTACATTGCTTACTCTCTATTTGTCTTAACATTTCCGTGTAGGTGTTAAAAATTGCAGCTACACACTATTGAGTTCGGCAGTAAAAAAATAAACACGACGAGGGAAAAGATTGGGTCACCTTTGGCAGCAACAAGCATATGGAAGATGCCATTGCCTGCATAACATCAACTGCTGAGCAAATGGCATCCTTAACACTTTGTACGTTTACCTGCATATGGTATCATCATCAGCAAGCATAACATATGTTTTCTCAATACAGTACTATAGGCAATACGTGTGAGTAAGAGTCAAACCATTGCCCCGCAATCAACAGGTAGACAAAGCGTGCTGCCTTTCAACGCTTCAGCAGCTCCTACCAAAGAACCCATGTAATCCCGTTCCATAACCAACCACTCTTCTAGATGTCCCATCTATATATTTGCACGAAAAAAAATTAACTTTCTTGCTAAGTAAGATCCAATTTGGAGAAGGTCCCAAAGCTATAAGAGGCAGAACATACAAATGAACCTAAAAGGGAAAATCACTCCTATAAAAATGTTACTTAAAGAGCACAGGGGGATAAGGCAGTTCAAGATATATAAAAAAAGCGGATTAACTTACCTGCCTATTGAGAATAGATATCAGTTTCAAGTTCTGCTTCAGGTGCTGCAATTCAATTCTTTTGGCTCTGACAGAATCATACAGCATAGAGATATTTATCCATGCATTGTACAATCTTTTCTGCAATGAAAACAACGCTTCATCAGAGTTTGTGGCCTCTCATTGAAAACCAACTGAAAACTAACAACTTAAAACTTAGCCACTTGAACATAGTTGGCATAGACAAGCTTGTACAACATAACAGATTTAACTTTTTGAACACAAGAGAGAGGTGCCTACGAGTTTGTTTTCATTGAAACTAACTTATTTTCTAAAACCATTAGCTATTGTCACATTCAAAGTGGCCGAATGTTAAAATCCAAAATTGATTGGAAACACTTACTGTGCTAATAATAAAGGTTCTAAAGCATTCAGTACGAAAAGGATTTACTAACCTCCGCTCTCATCTTTTGTGAAGAGATAACAGCATTTGCTCGTGCATTAGCAAATCGCCACTGCAGCAACCTATTGTGTAAAAGCTTTAACAAGTGAGCATCAGCAACCCCATTATCTCTGATCTTCTCTTTAGCATCCACAGCAAAATTCAGAACCAAAGGTGTGGTTTTAGTTAGGGAGCTTCTCACTCTTAGTGGGCTCATCCTGCCTGAAGGACTAATCCCTCTTGGAGGAACCACGCCTCTCGAAGGGCTTATTCCTCTAGCAATGCTGGTTCCTCTCGGGGAAGCTGCAGTCATACCAAACTTGCTAGGTGAAGCAGGTCGAATCTGCTCACTCTTTGGAAACAATTGGCTTCCTTTAGGAGACAAAACATGACTATCAACCGATACCTTCCTCAGTCCATTAGATTTAGAAACCTGTGAGCCAGGCTCTAACCGATGCTGCGACAGATTACTAGCCAATTGCGGAACTCTCCCCTGAACCACATTGCCACGAGCTGGTAACATTCTCCCTCTTCCATTAGAGCTTCCAGAAGAAACACTCTCAGTCTCTAATCCAACACTCAATGAATCTCTCGTTATCCGCGGTCTATTATTATTATTCACCATGGAATTCTGAAGAGCTCTAGATACACCATTGCCAGATCCGTTCAGTTTCTTCCTAGTATCAGTGAAGTCTACACTCCTACTCAAACAACTCGGTTGCACTGACCTAGGCCATTGCTCATTGAGCTTTGTCTTCTCTTGCTGAGCTCCACAACTCCTAGATGCTATTGCCGTCGGAATCGTCTTCTTCTTCTTCTCTACTGTTCCTCTCCCCGGCGATGAGTTTAGCTTCGATCTAAACTCAATCCCTGAGAACGAATCCGCCTGAAACGACGCAAACAAGCTTCTCCCAGAAGTCAACAACATTCTCTGCGCTGAAGAAACCTCTCCACCACTACCACTACCACTACCTCGTCGATCCAACGAGTCACGACGTGGTGTTGATCTCGGCCGATTTATAGTAACAGACGGAGTCACCGGTCGAGTAACAATCGGCGATTGACATCTCTTCGCCGCGGAGGACGGTGACGACGATTTGTGGAAAACCGACGACGACGAAAAGGAGGAAGCGCCGTTAAGGTATCGCGACGCTACATCTCGTGATTTAGGACGGCGATGCGATGCTTCCGATGGAAACGACGGCGGTTTGTTCTGTTTAGCGGCGTTGAACGAAGCCGAAACTGCAGCTGTCATCTCCGACATTGAGAAATCAACATTGCGAAATGTGAGCAGTGAGGAGAGATTTATACAGTGGATGATTTCTCCATCGGGTTTTAAGAGATTACCGGCGAAACTAGGGTTTGAGTTTAATTGGAATTTGAGTCAGTTTAGCACTGTAAAGTATAAATCTCCGGCGAGAGAATAGAGTGTGGGGAAGGTGGGAGAGGAGATAATTACGTGAGAGCATAACTCATAACTGTCGTCGTCTCTTTTACTCATTTAATATAAAATGAGCAAATCCTGATCTATAAAAACTGAAAAGTACCATAGACGACCAAAAAAAAAAAAAAAACTAAAAAGTCCCACATCGCTCAGACCCAAAGAGATGACTAGGGAAGCAGGGGTATAAATATAGAAGCGGTGTGTACGAGCAAATCACTTACCTGGACGGGGTCAACTCGTGATCAAGCAGACGAGTGGCCTAGGCTAGTGATAGTGTTAGACAGTTGAAATTTTAAATTCTAAGTTTGATTTATTAAGCTTACTATTAATATTTTGAATTTTGGAGGATTTGTTACCCTAACCAGTGCCAGCCCGTCCATAAAACAGCCAAAGCATGTGCTTTAGGCCGTATGTTATATTCTAAATTTTTAGATTAGATTTTAATAATTTCTCTTCGCAGGATGGTTATGTAGCTACTAAATGCATTCAACTTAAACAGACAGTATTCTTAATTTTTCTTCTATAATAGAGGAATTTTATTTTTTACTCTAATTCACATCTATTCTCACATATAAAATAGAAATTGCTATTTTTTTCTCTATAAATAGATAAACTCTATTTTTTTCCTCTATAAATAGATGAAAATATAGCAATCTCTATTTTAGAGGTGAGAATAGTGGTTGATTGAAGTAAATTTACCTCTAAAATAGATTGCTATATTTTTCTCTATTATAGAAGGAAAAATAGAGCAAACCATTGGAGATGCTCTTCGAAGGTAAGTTTTATCTCTTCCTAAAAAAAACTCTAACCCAAGTCAATAAATGAACCCATTAAAAAAAGCCCACAAACTAAACCATATCGGAAAAGGACATTTTTGAGATTTCACCAGCGGAATCGATACAATTCTCTATAAATACAGAAGGTTTGGCGCAATAAAGGAATCTATAATTCTTTCTAAAGCAAAGTACATGGCAAGATCGTCTAAGCAATTCGCCCAAAGAGAATATGACTCATTCAATACGTTGACTCAACCCGAAGCTCGACTAATTATATTCTTGTTCGGCATCGACCAATTCTTAGATTGTTTTACGTGCTCGTTCATCTTGTAATCGTTCCTATTTTTAGTAAAATTTAGACTCGTCTATAAAAGAGATTATTCTTACTTGCCTTGAGATTCCCACAACTTGTTTGTAAGATTCATAGAGGAATAAAACGAGGAATCCTAAAATGTATGCTCAAGACTGTTTCAGGTTTCTATAACTCGTTTCATGATTCTACAACTCATATAAACTTTTAAAATCGTGTAAGATAGTAAAAAGTGTGTTAATCATATTTATAACTAAAAAACATCTTACAAAATCTATTTAAAACCTTTTAATATTTTCTGAACACCTATTAAAATCCTTTTAAACCTAATTAAACAATATACTTATGTTTTATTATCATTTTAATTAAAAAATTTAAGAAAATTTTAAAATCTTTATAAAACGTTCTAAAATCGTTTACACTTAAAACAATAAGAATTGTGCTTTATAATAATTTTTTTTTCAACCAAACATTAATAATTAAAAGAGAACTGCAAGATTGGTGGCCCAAACAGGAGGATAAGAGTTTACAAAAGTAGTTTCAGAAATTAAAGATCTTGAAGATCGAGCAAGACAATCAGCCCTTGCGTTGACGTCTCGTGGAACCCTGGTGAGGGTGAAGGAGTTCGAAGCAAAGAGAGATCCTCCAGCAGGTTAGAAAAAGCGCGCCAATCATCCGGCGTCTGCACCATCGCAACTAGCTCTGCACAATCCGTCTCAAAAGCCTGGCAATCGACTCCAGCCACCAGTAAAGACTCCATAGCCCAGATCAGCGCTTGTAATTCCGCATGTAAAGGGGAGATGCTTCGTCGGTGACTCCGTGCTCCCAACAGAAGCGTTGAATCCTCTCCACTGCAACACCACCAGCCCAGACCCTGAAAAAGATTCGTACCTTTCCAAGAACCATCAACTTGACATCGGGGAAAGGAACCCCTGTCCTCCGATAAAGGCGGAGGATACAGGTATCTCACTGAGTAAGATTTGGCCTCCTCCCACAATAATTTATCATTAGCCGCTTGATTCAAAATATCAATTGGCTCTAGATCTATACCCTGGAGAACCTTTTTATTCCTATCTTTCCAAATTGACCAAACAATCCTAAGGAGATAAAGGGCTATATCCGAAACCCCAGATTGTGAAGACACCCGCCAGAATATGAAATCTAAATTCGCATATATCGATGTATATGGAAAACCTCCCGGATCTAACAAAACAGGGGACATCTCCCAAATACCTCGAGACCAAGGACACTCAAAGAGTGCATGGTTTATAGTCTCCACTGCAGAAGCACATCGCTTACATGAGGTATCACAGCGAATACCCCGATGCGCAAGACGTTCTAACACGGGAAGAGTACCAGAGCCAATCTGCCAAAAAAAGTGTTGGATCTTCGAGGGTACATCTAGTTTCCACGACTGTGCCCGCAAAGCCATACACGTCAGCCCATACTCTACATCCGTGATTAATTCCCGGGCCAACCGGTATCCTGATTTAACCGAATACTTCCCGGACTTAGTAAAGTGCCATATTAGTCTATTCGGTTGATAAGTTCTACTTACCGGCATACTCCGAATAAGTTGTATATCCACCGGATCAAAAAACTCCTCAAGAATAGGCAGATGCCAATCCTTTGTAACTGGGTTAATTAAATGATTAACAATCAAACCCGGGAGCCACAATCTCCCCCGGCCATTCGCCGATCTTGGACGAATATCCAGTAACCATGGATCACGCCAAACCGAGATGGAGCAACCGGAGCGTACCATCCATCGCGCTCCATGTTCCACCAACCCCTTGGTTGAATAAATACTTCTCCATGCAAAGGAAGGGTTATTTGATTTTTTTGGCATAAGAGGATGCTTGTTCCTGAAATATCGACCTTTCATCACCCTAGCCATTAAAGACGTCGGATAATGAATTAACCGCCAAAACTGTTTGGCCAGCATAGCTTCATTGAATTATTCCAGAGCTCGGAAACCTAGGCCCCCTTCATAATTATCTTTACACAATTTATCCCAAGCAACCCAGTGCATACCACGTGCCTTATCATTGGACTTCCACTAGAAAGTGGAAATAGCACTCGTTAATTTAGACGTCAAATCCTGTGGCAGTTTATAACATGACAAAACATGGGTAGGAAGTGCCAAAGCCACCGATTTAATCATAATTTCCTTACCACCCTTTGATAAACACTTTGCAGACCAACCATTTACACGATCATCCAGCCGATCCTTAACGTAGCTAAAAACTTTAGTTTTCGAGCCTTGTAGGTTTTCAGGAATACCCAAATAATAACCCATACCACCCTCCTTAGAAATCCCAATAACTAATTTCAACTGGGATCGAAGATCAGTAGTAACCTTTTTGCCAACCATGATAGAGGATTTAGCCAGATTAACCTCTTGTCCTGAGGCTCTGCCATAGTTGCCGATTATATCCATTACCGTCCTACATTCCTGCGCATTTGCCTTACAAAAAAACAGGCTATCATCCGCGAACAACAAGTGCGAAACAGTAAGACTACCACGGGCAATAGTAATACCCGTTAATTTCTTCTCCCTTTCAGCCTTTTTAATATTTGCTATCAAGACCTTTGTGCATAGTATAAATAAGTATGGTGAGAGAGGATTCCCCTGGCGTAATCCCCTCTGAGGTCTAATAAAACCTCGGGGCTGACCCTTCAGAAGAACTTGATACGACACTGGCGATACACACCACATGATCCACGAAATCCATCTCCTATCAAATTCTAACTGAATCAAAACCGCCTCTAAAAAATTCCACTCAACCCGATCATATGCCTTACTCATATCTGTTTTAAATGTCAAGAACTCCGAGTTACACCGGATATTAGTATTTAGTCCATGGAACATCTCCTGAGCCACAAGAATATTATCTGTAATTAAACGTCCAGAAACAAAGGCTGATTGCGTTTTTGAAACCAAAAGAGGCAATAAGCGCTTCAGGCGAAAACACAATACTTTTGAGATAATTTTATAACTCACATTGCAGAGGCTTATAGGCCTAAACTCCGCCATCCGCTGCGGACGGTCCGTGTTATAATCATTTTAAACGAAACTTCTTAAAACCTTTTAAAACCTTTTTTTGTCAACCAAATATTAAATTAAAAGAGTACTCCAAGGTTGGTTGCCCAAACCGGAGGGAAGAAGTTTACAAAAGTAGTTTCTGAAACTAAAGAACGCGATGAACAGGCAAGACAATTTGCCCTCACATTTGACGAACGCGGAATCCTGCTTAGGATGAAGCCGGGAATTAAAGATCTGTGTAAATTGAAATCATCCAACAAGTTGGAGAATGCGGGCCATTCATCAGGAGATTGCACCATCGCCACCAGCTCTGCACAGTCAGTCTCGAAAAGGGAACAATCAATGCCAGCCGCCAACAGAGACTCCATAGCCCAGATCAAGGCTTGTAACTGTGAATGTAGAGGTGAGGGGGTTCGTCTATAGCATATTGCTCCCATAAGTAACACTTTGTCCTCTCTATTGCAAAAACACCAGCCCAAGCCCACAAAGGAATCAGACCCCTTCCAGGATCCATCAACCTGACATCACGGAGAAGGTTCTAGATTTTCCATAGGTGTCGAATAATCCATGGCTCTGCCCGTGAATGACCTCGCCTCCTCCCACAAGATTCTAACATTAGCCGCCTGATTTATAATATCTATTGGTGCCGCCTCTGTACCCTGAAAAACATTTTTATTCCGATCCTTCCAAATTGACCATAAAATCCAAGGTAGACGAGAACAAATATCTGAAACACTCGATTGAGATGTCGCCCGCCATAATAAGAAGTCTTAATTAGAATAAACTGAGCCATAGGGAAAACCATCAGATGTTAACGAAACCAGAGATAAATCCTAGATCCTACGAGACCGAGAACACTCAAAGAGAGCGTGGTTTATCGTCTCATCCGCCAGCCCACACCGTGTATAAAGGGTGTCGCACCGAACACCCCGATTAGCTAGCCGTTCCAACACCGGAAGAGACCCGGATGCTATTTGCCAGAAGAAGTGTTGAACCTTGGAGAGAACGTCAAGTTTCAAAACTTGTGCCCAAAGGGCCGTACACGTCGGTCCGGACTCAACTACCTTAATTAAATCACGGGCTAGCCAATAACCCAATTTGACTGTATATTTCCCGGATTTAGTGTAGTGCCAAATCAGTCGATCCGGTTTATATGATTTACTGATTGGAATAGCCTGAATAATACGAATATCCTCTGGATCCATGAACTCCTCAAGGATGGGCATATGCCATTCCATAGTGTGTGGGTTGATCAAATGATTAACCATTAGGTTAGGATGGAGCAGTCTCCTGCGACCATTAGCTGGTCTTGGTTGGCTATCCGGTATACAAGGATCTTTTTATATCAAGATATCACAACCAGATCCTAATGCCCATCTTGCTCCTTTTTCCACTAAGCCTTTCGTTGAAAAAATACTCCTCCAAGAAAATGAGGGAGAGTATGACTTTTTGACCAATAGAGGACGTTTATATCTAAAATATCGACCTTGCATCACACGAGCCATTAGAGATGTTGGGTAATGAATTAAACATCAATCTGCTTAGCCAATATCGCATCATTGAATTGCTACAAATCACAAAAACCTAAACCGCCTTCGCATTTATCATCACACATTTTATCCCAAGCTACCCATTGCAAACCACGAGCTTTGTCGTTAGACCGCCACCAAAAACTTGAAATAGCACTTGTTAATTTAGACGTTAATGCATGTGGCAATTTAAAATAGGACATAACATGAGTTGGGAAAGCCAACGCAACTGACTTGATCATGATTTCCTTGCCGCCTTTCGATAGATATTTTGCCGACCAACCATTCATACGATCATCTAACCGATCATTAACATAACTAAAAACCTTAGTTTGCGATCCCTGAAGGCTTTCAGGAATACCCAAATAAGAATTCATACCGCCTTCTTTTGAAGTACCAATGACAGACTTTAATTGGGTTCTTATGTCCTCCCGAACGTTTTTACCAAACATGATAGATGACTTTTCCAAGTTAACCTCATGTCCGGACGCTTTTCTATAATTGCCTATAATTTCCATGACCGTACTACATTATGTCGCTTCTGTTTTACAGAAGAATAAACTATCATCTGCTTTATTGAAAATTAATTGTAAAAGGGTTTTTTGGATGTATATATAAGTAGTAATATACATTCCATAAATACTCTTTGTGTGCTAACTTATTTTTTCTAGTAAGTAATGACATTATTTGTAACTATAAATTTAATCAGAGACTATTTTTAAATGTACTTAAAAATGTTACTATAGATATGGTTACAACAACAAAAAAAAGAAAGGAATCTTTGACCATATCTTCAATCATATATTACTGCAAATATATATGCTATTTTTGACCCAACAGTTAACATTGTAATATTTATCAAATTAACATTTCCACATTAAAATGTTACAGTCAAAACATTTCTACACATGTGAAGTGACTTTAGTGCAGTGGTCAAAGGTAAGTCCTTAATGCACAAGGCACCATCACACCAGGGATCGAGTCCCGCTCCCTATGAATGTAGGAATTAGGCTAATGGGCCGGTATTGTGGCCTAATGGTTGACAAAAAAAAAAAAACATTTCTACACAATGGGTGTTAGTGGTTTATTCTTAGTGAGTAGTAAGTAGGTAAATTGTTTTCGGTTTAAGAATCAATTTGCAATTATAATAGAACGAAAAAACTGAATATAACTATTACAAGTGATATAAGTGGTATAACAGAGAAAAGTGGTATAATTGAGAAAAGTGGCATAACTATTAGAAGTGGTATAACTGGCATATCTGAGTAAAGAAGTATAATTGTTAAAAGTGGTATAATTAGTACAACTTGTATTCCTAAGAAACTAGTATTTCTGCTACAAATCATTATGTGTTAATTTCGTTTTGTTTTAATAAATTCAATTATCGGCTGATCCATTTTTTTATAGAATTCATATATATATAGTTAAGGAGGAAAACAGTATATTTATTGTTAATATGATTTTTTCTTGTTAATTTTGTACTGTCATTATGTTGTATTAGAGATAAATCTAAATTATATATCGTAATTTTGTAAAATTTAAAAATTAAAATTTGAAGTGGGGATTATGATTTAAGTCTTATTTTCTATTTTTATATACATAAGAAAATGTAATCTCAATCAAACATCGGTTACATCTGGAGAATTATTGTCAAACATGGTAAAGATAAAAAACATCTTAATATATTATAGTTACCGTAAATATGAAAATATATTAAGAAAGAAATAAAAATCATTAGAGGTATTTATACCATAAAAAATTTACTTTTGCAATTTTAAATGAATAAAGAACTTACGTAAATTAATTTAAAACTGTAATAGGGCTTAACCACCGTAATTGTGAATGCATATGATTTATTGAAATTTAAGAAATTAAGGAATAACCAAACTTAAAAAATTAAGGAGCAATCTAAGATTACAAAATGCCTAGATCTAGCAATAAAAATAAGATGACATTCTATAAATAAATAAGATTTCATTTCTTTGCTAAAAATGAAAAGATACAATGGAAATAAAATTATAAATAAGCTTTTTTTTACGAACAAAATATGTTGGAAACATTCTTCGTTACTTATTCAACTGCTACCAATTCCATTCTCTGTTTTGGTCTTCTGAGAGTCGCCATGAACTTACGATATTTTCTTTTGTTCCTTGCACGAAGTCTCCGAGCTCTTTCTTTGTTCGTCTCACTCTTGTAGTGTAGTGACATATGTGCAGCAAATTTTTGAGAAGTATCAAACACCTCATTGCATTTGGGACATGTATATGGACCATTTTTTTCACGTGGTATACTATGTGTACGACCATCATACTTATCATCACCACTTTTCTTATCTTCTTCAGAATCAAAAGTTTTGGTTGGTTTGAGAATTTTCTTCAAAGATCGACGATCTTGGGGAACATGGTTTTGCTTTGATGACAAAGAAAACACATCAGAATGATGAGGAGCAGCAGAATGATGAGGAGGAGCAGCGGATTGATGAGGAGCAGCAGCAGAATGATGAGGAGGGGCAACATAATCGTATGGATAAATGACACTAATAGGTGTCGGATTCAAAACTTTACGTTGTTGAGGAAGAAAATCAGCATGATGAGGAGGAGCATCATAGTGATGAGAAGGAGCAGCAGAATGATAAGGAGAAGCATAATCTTGGCCAGGATAAACAACACGAAGAGGTGTTGGATTCAAATCTTTGCGCTGATGAGGAAAGGCAACATTATGATGAGGAGGAGCAGCATGATGATGAGGAGGAGCGGCATAATGATGAGGACCATCATGATCATGGTCCGGATAAACGAAATTAAGAGGTGTTGGATTCAAAACTTTGCCATGATTACCAAGAAAATCTGGAGGAAGAGAAACAGGAATCCAAATATTGGGGTTAGAATCCATGACACTATTGACACGTTCAATTTCATATTTGGCACTATTAAGTATATTGGTAGAAAAATATTCAACACCAAAAGCAGAATCAAAGTTTCTCCTCATCATATTAAATAGAAAAGAAGATGAAGAGAGATGTGAATTTTGATAAGAAGAAAAAGAAGGAGTAGAAGCAAACAAATTTGCACGGTTCATATGATCATGATCAGATGTTGTGAACATCGATTGAACCATCTTGGAGTTTTGATTCATTTCGATGGAAGACATTTCACGATGGTTTACGAAATCATCACCGTATATATTGAACATATTTGGATTGGAAGACATATTGAAACTTTAAGTGTGTTTAACACCATTTGTCTACCTACCCTTTTATACAGTTTTAAGTAATAAAAAAAAGGTAATGAAATGAAAATTTTCAATTCAAAGTCAATATATTTTGTTATTTGGTTAATTTCAAATTTGGCTCGTTATTTATGACTATGAATCACTTATTTGGCGGGTTATTTACTTTTGTTGACTAGTTAGTAGAAATTAGTATTATGGTTTGAACTGTACATTCAGTATTAAATTTTATCATTCTAATCTTCATAGATTTTGAACACATGTTTTTAGCATTTATAGTCTTTCTTGACTGATTAATTAGGTTTGATAGTTAGTTTAAAAATTATGGGGGATTTTCAAATATCAGAATTTTTTAATTCATATAAAATAACTAATTAAATATGAAAAGAAATAAATTAATAAAATATTATTTTAAAGAAGTTTAAAATTCTGATATTTAATGTTAATATTTAAAAGTAAAGAGACTAAGCCAATGTAACAGAGAGTGGAGTTCGCCGGACTCCACCCCTTTTTGGATATGATGAAGAAAACGGCTTCTCCACAGTTTGAGTTTTTTTTTTATAAAGGTTGGAAAATATACAACATGGGCCAAAAAGGAGAAAAAAAAAGATTCGATAAAAAAGAGAGAGAAAGCTTCAAAAGGAAGTAGAGGTCGAGTTTGCCCGATGCCAGCAAGCAGGAACTCCACTGATGTTGGAGAGATTCAGTGGTAGCGGCGCCTCAATGGTTGTGTCTGGGAGAGAAAGTTAGGGAGAACCCTTATTTGATATAATCTAAATCTTACACTTTTCCTTATAATTCAGTCGACGGATCTGGAAACAAAGTTATTTATGTCTTGCCAAGCACTACTCTACGATTTCTTTACTTAATCAATCCAACGATGAGAAAGCAGCACAGATTTACTCTTGCATTATCGTAATAATGTATGTATTAGTTACACAATATTGACATCTAAAGAACAAAATTTAGATAGACACTCAACCAGTTGATATATTCCTTTTTTTTTTTTTGTCAAACACTTGATTCAATCTCATAAAACCAAATACAAAGAGAAGGATACAAGGATCCAAGTTCTAAAACAGAAGCAACAGAAAGGTAATCCCAAATGTCATACAAAGAGTGATAATAAATAACGACAAATGATCCAAAAGAGCTTTGAGGCACTAGCTAAGAAGCAAATGTCACATGAGAGGTAATGGTTTGTCGATAAATCTTCTATGGAAAGCTCAGTGGTAGACGGATTGGTCCCTGTCAAACTATGACTAGGTGACATTGATAAGGTTGTCATGGCTAAGCAACTTGCCGGCGCAAAAGATGCTTCTTGAGGTAATACAAGGGCCATAACATGGAACTCCATGTGTTTGGGAGCAAAGAAACTCTCCAATTAAGCTATCAGACGGATGTGCCAAAGATATGTGTCCAACCGTAGCAGAGCAGGTGGAGTCTCCCTCTCATAAGATCCTTGGCTATGGAGGTTAAGGCTTTCACACAAAGCTTGCAGTCGACATGACACAGACAATGAATGGTTTAGTGTTCCCGGCATTTGATGGGTGTTGGTTTTTAAAGGTGGCAGGATTGAACAAGGAAAAATGATTGTCAGCTACTTGAAGTATACGCCAACACATCGTCACACATACAAACAATATAAATGTCTTGTTAACTACGTGAACTATTGTCATCACATAAGGACATCCATAAACAAGCACATGTTATGTGTACAACACCATAAACATTCAACTCCGGTGGTTGGTTGGCCGGAATCCGGCGTTGACCAATGTTGACCGACATTGACCAATATTAACCGGTGTTGACCAGTGTTGACCAGCGTTGACCAAAAAAAAATATTCAAAAAAAAAAAATTTCCTATAAATAAGAACTTTTTTTGTTTTTAGGTATTTTTGATAAAGAAATAAAAAAGATAAATGATTTGTATAATTTACAAAAACAAAATATAACAACAAAAAGTTATACACCAAAATTTTATGTTTAGTAGATTTTTTCATAAAAATATAACAAAATATATATTTTTTTCCTTTTAAAAAGCATTTTTTATTTTGTATTTTCAAAGTTGGGAGTTATAAATATTTTTTTCTTTTTACTTATTTATAAGATTATGTCATTTGAAATATATCCAAAATATTGCCAACTATTTCTTTATTTTTAATAAGAAAAAGAACAGAAGAAAATAATGAAAATTTTTATTTATTTACATGAAAGACATATATCTAGAAGATAGTTAAAAAAACAAAAGTTGATTTTGTAAAAAATTTTGATAAATGTTTTGTATAATTTACAAAAACAAAATATAAATGTTTTGTACAATTTACTTATTTATAAGATTATGTCATTTGAAATATAACCAAGGCATTGCCAACTATTTCTTTGATTTTACAAAACCAACCTTTGATTTTACAAAATCAACTTTTGTTTTTTTAACTATCTTCTAGATATATGTCTTTCATGTAAATAAATAAAAAATTTCATTATTTTCTTCCTTTCTTTTTCTTATTAAAAATAAAGAAATAGTTGGCAATGTCTTGGATATATTTCAAATGACATAATCTTATAAATAAGTAAAAAGAAAAAAAATATTTATAACTCCCAACTTTGAAAATACAAAATAAAAAATGCTTTTTAAAAGGAAAAAGTATATATTTTGTTATATTTTTATGAAAAAATCTACTAAACATAAAATTTTGGTGTATAACTTTTTGTTGTTATATTTTGTTTTTGTAAATTATACAAATCATTTATCTTTTGTTTTTCTTTATCAAAAATACCTAAAAACAAAAAAGTTCTTATTTATAGGAAAAAATAATTTTTTTTTTGAATATTTTTTTTGGTCAACGCCGGTCAACACCGGTTAACATTGATCAATGTCGGTCAACATTGGTCAACACCGGATTCCGGCCAACCAACCACCGGAGTTGAATGTTTATGGTGTTGTACACATAACATGTGCTTGTTTATGGATGTCCTTATGTGATGACAATAGTTCACGTAGTTAACAAGACATTTATATTGTTTATATGTGTGGTGATGTGTTGGCGTATACTTCAAGTAGCTGACAATCATTTTTCCTTTCATATATCCGCTGTTGCACTATATTTTGACGTATGGGTTTCAACTTTCAAAGCCATGGTTTCAAGAGCTTTAAATTACATCTTCATATCTTTTTGGCCGTCAACTTCCCCAAAACCATTAATTTGCTGTCAAAGCTAGGGACGACAATAACGTAACATAACAACGCAACGACAAAGACAACAACACAAGATCCATGTTATAAATTGAGCACTTAATAACTAGCCTTATGCGTTTTGCTGAGGCTATCACTGCAAGAGTTATTGCACCACCGCTAGGTGTCTACGTGTTTTGGATCTTTTAACCATTTTGACCTACCAACGAAGTTGACAGACCTTCTGATGACCTGAGGGAATATATGCCCAATGCTCAAATCACAAAACTCACCGCAGAGTCTGTGAGTTTTGGTTGCATAATATTGTGGACTAATTATTTGAGAAGTAATTATATGCCTTGAGAAGTAATAAAAGAGAAATTATCACTTATAGGCTATGGTTGCATAATATTGTGCACTAATTTTCCACGATTTTTTTACCAAATTTTCTACCAAATATTAATTAAATAAGCATGTAAACAAATAATTGTTAAAATCATCCCCTTCAACTAGCTCCGCCATTGCTTATAATAAGTTTTTATGTTTGCCTAAATTATGATTTTCATTTGTAAACGGAGTCACTCTAACATGTGGTCGAAAATGTATGTATAGTATCAAATTAATGTATGTGTTCCATCTTGGTATAATGGTATTTTTGTTACATCTTGTCATAAAAATGATATAAAGAAATTATATAATCCATATTGAAACGATTTATACTTGTTTTGGTCATTTTTTAATGTAAGCTTTTATGTTTCATTGTCTATACCAAAAACATAAACAAAATGGAATAGGTGGTCTGAATTTGAAATGAGTAAACGTAGCCAATGGACAAGTTCAGTTGGTTCGCCGACTAATGAAATTAGTTAAAAAAATAACAATTTTACAAAGAAAAAATTTGAATACATACCTCAAACTTCATAGGGAATTTAAAATCTATACTAAATTTTTTTAGTCTTTGAAATGTACCTTATGTATTCAACTAAATGACTATATTATCCTCAATTACAAATTAAATTAAAATAAATATAATATAATTAAATTAATTCATTTGAAAAAATATTTTTAAAAACATTATGTAAACTAGATATTCAGAATTTTGCTAAAATTTTCTAATTAGAATTATTTAAAATTTAAAAATTTAAAAATTTAAAAATTCGGTATTATTTAGTAATTTAATTTTAAAAATTTAGTATATAAAAATTTAAATAAAATTAATTAGAATTATTTTTTTTCCATTTATGTTTAGTAAATGTTTTAGATAATATTAGTTTTAAATAAATGTATAATTCACTAATAATTCTTCAGTTTTTTCCATTTAATAAAAAAGTTTTGAAAAATAATTATATATTTTAATTTATTTTGAAAATTGTTAACTTTAGTAAAATAATAAAAAAATTGTGAGATTTTAGAAAAATAAATCAACAGTTCAAACAAATCGACTATGTAACAAATCAATTATTAAAAGAATAAATTGACTTTTTAATATAAGTCCACAAAGAAAAAACATAAATCAGCATGAACAAAATATAAGTCGACAGTTCAAAAAATCAATCATATTAATAAGTCAAGTTAAAATGAAATAAGTCTACTAAGAGCAAACAAATCGACGGAAAAAAAATAAGTCGACTTTGTAAAAAAACAATCAAACAAAAAAACAAGTCGACAATTTTAAAATAAATCGACGTAAAATTAAATAAGTCGACAAAAAATAAATTTAAGTCAACCATTTAAAATATCGACCTTATTAATAAATCAATGTAGAATATAATAAGTCAACAATAAATAAAAAATCAATAGAAAACAAATATAAATCGATGAACAGAAAAAAATAAGTCACTTGTTAAACAAATCGACTATGTTATAAGTCCACTAGCCATAACATAAGTCAACTGTTTTAATGTAAGTCGATGATAAAGATAATTAAGTCAACAGAAGTCAAAAACAAAATAATAGTTCAAAAAGTCGACATTATAAATAAATCAACATTGATAAAATAAATCTAAAACATTGATTATAAATTGTAATCTGGAATTATTTATTTTTAAATAAATTTAAATCTAAATAATAAAAATATTTAAATTCTTTTATTTATTCAAAATTTTAAGATCAAAAATTGATTGATGTAATCATTATTTAAAATACAATAAATACTTTTTGTTATAATTTTAAATTATTAAATAATTTATTCTGAATTTAACAATTTTAAAAAGTAATTTATTTTTAAAGTTGATTTATTTTTAAATATAAATTTAGTTTTTATTGTTTTTTATTTAATTGTTAAAACTGTTTAATAATAAGGATATTTCTGTCCATTTTCATTTCAAAATGTGTAGTTTCCAAATCACTATAATATTAAGTGTAGTTTTCAAATTTCTTTTCAAATTTAGTATATTTTTCAAATTGTCCCACAAAACAAATATATCAAAATATGGTATACTTAATAAATTTGGTAATTTTAATCATATAACACTAATACTAAAAGTGTACAAAACAAAAGTGTATAAGTATATTAGCACATTTCAAGTGAGAGCAAGAAATAAATATCTATTATTGATATCAAATACTGAAGAAAGTACCAGATAATCTCATCAAAATTACAAGATATAATCATACAAAACTTAAAGCTATAAATTTGCGCATAGCGCCGTACTAATCTAGTATATTGTGATGTAACAATCAATCACCTAATTCTGAAGATATGCAGTGGAGTTACGAATATATTGGCCCTTAGACCAAGAAATTAATAATTAAAAAAGGATTGAGTCAAGTAAAAAGGATAAAAAGATTCACACGAAAAGAATATGTAAGTTTGACACTGGGAAAAAAGTAAGGCATATATAAGAGATACATAAATTATCAAAATGCCTTAGTTACATTACATTTAATAAAATCAAAGAGTCGTTAGGTGAAATGTCCAACCAAAAAAGAGAAAAAAGCTATCACATCATCACACAATACTTGTTGAGTACTCTTTTGAAGACCGGCCTTTAAATAAGCCCAGAAGAAGCCGACACACATATATATACAAGGATGCAACAAACACACACTTGTTTGGACATCAGTATCTAACCAGTTGACTCTGACATTTCATCTTTCTACATGGATTCATTGGCTGAAATCTAATTATTTTAATAATGACCACTTCTAAATTGGAAGTCTAATATGCTTGATGGCATAAGGATACTTTTTTTTCGTTTTCTTTTTTTTCTTTCCGAAGAGAACAACAATTTAAAGATACCACTATCATTATTTTTTCCCTTCAAAGAGCATTGATTTTAGAACTAAATGTATCTATCATTTAATTCAAAAGAGAGTGTGTTCTTCTATTAGAAAATCCATTTGTGTATGTAACTTGGGAGTTTTTAGTTATATAATTTTGTAATTTAGCTATACATTTTGGAGTAATTAATTTGTCACCAAAGTTGATCAGTAATTCGTTAGCTTAGGTATCCAAGAAAATTAAATACTGATCTTTTGCTTTCTAGGGGTGTATGGAGAAAGAGTGTTCTAAAACATTTATTTCTCGTATTTTTTTCGCCTTAAAGATTAAAGAAAACAAAAATTATATTTCAAAATCTTTTCTCATTAAGGAATCAAGAGTTCTGTATTTCAATGTATTATAGCAAGTAGTAAATCTAAAAACTAGAGAGAACACTTGGTTTCTCAGTATATTATGGAAATGTAAGTAAGCCATCAAAGAAATATTTTTAGAGCCATGTGCATAGTATTATGTCTCAACATAGGTTATAAACTGTTTTTTTCTAATGTAGTTGAGCAAAAAACAGGGA
This sequence comes from Camelina sativa, assembly GCF_030686135.1. NCBI lineage: Eukaryota > Viridiplantae > Streptophyta > Magnoliopsida > Brassicales > Brassicaceae > Camelina > Camelina sativa. The sequence continues at coordinate 28,366,996 of NC_141899.1, read as the reverse complement.
AACCAGAATAGATGAACTTAGTAGTATCAAACTTTGTGTATTTTTTATATCTACAAACACTCATGTGATGATAATACTCATAAGTACACATAGAGGCATGCCACGGAATATATAACAGCTAAAAACTCTGCAACCTCGAGTTTATTAAAATTTTGCGAACCTCACCACACTGCAAGGGACCCGTCAAGGCTCTCTCAAATACAAGGATGGTTTGGAACATCTTGGGTTACATATATAATAAAACCGATCAGAATCTTTGGCAAAGATATGAACCAAGAAGATTCCAGCAAGGTTTCTTCCTCTGTTGTTGTTGTTGTGGTTTGATCTGTAAGCCGCGATTAAGATCTTCATTCTTGTGTAACAGATTCCACATTATGTGTATGTCTTCGTACTCACAAGAACTCACGTCATGTTGTAGCCTCAGGAGTCCTACAACACACAAGACCATCATTTAGTTTTTCTTTTTTTAAGATATAAAACCGATTCATAGAGACGTCCTATTAATCCGGAAGGTGAATATATTCTACTTAGTAAGGATCTTACCACAAGCCCATCACGGATAAAGCAATAAAACCCTCAAAGACCTTAACTATATTGAAAGCTCAAGAGCCTTTTTGGATCCTATATATAGCTAAAAATTTCCACCGACAGTTTCTTTACATGATCATGATTCACAAAAAGAAAATGATAAAATCTAAACTAACTATTATATGATCAAGAATCACAAAAGAAGATGATAAAATCTAAACTATTATAAGATCAAGAATCACAAAATAAATTGATAGAATCTAAACTAATTACTATTATATATATGATCAAGAATCACAAAAGAAATTGATAAAAACCTAAACTAACTATTTTTTTTTTTGGTTGGTTTCCCTCAAAGCGATGAAACAGAGAAAACGTTTTAAGGGGCTGGTGAAAGGGACAGTGAAGGGATCGGAGCTTACCACTGTGTCGGAAGCCAACGCGTACAGTGATACGATTCCAGATGCGTCGGGTGGGGAAGGCCATCGTGTTCCACCACTCTCTCCATCTAAGGCCGGCCATTTGATCAAAGTGAAGGGAGAAGAGAAGAGAACAGAGAAGGAGAGAGAAGGTAGAAAGGGAGAAGAAAACTCAACCCCCCCAAAAAACTGACGTTTCAAGCAATAACTTCAACTAAATAGACTCATAGAGAGGAAAATACTTTTTTATTTATAAGGAAAGACATACCAGCCGTATATTCTACTATGTTTTATTGGTAAGAAATATTTTATAAATATAAAATAAAATACGGAAAAGACTGTTAGGTCCTTTCATCAATGCAAAAAATAGGCATGCACATTCGAATTAAAGATAGAAAAATAGGCATGAGCATTTGGATTAATACGGATATTACTAGTATGATAGTATCGAATCAATTTGGTTCAAATTATTAGATTCTAATAATTTCAGTTCGATTTAACTTTTTTGTTTTTTACTCTATTACAAGGTATATTCAGTCAAAAATTTAATAAAATCATTGTTATTGAACTAGTATTTTGAAAATATAATTTAGGATCTGTAGTTATCCAAAACATTTTGAAAATATTATTTCTAATGATTTTAGGAGATTTTAGAGAACTTTAAGTAAAAAATACATAACCCTAAATCTCATAGTTTATCTTTTAAGTGGTAATTTGGAAAGTTTTACAATCAATCATAACAACTTAATCTAAAATTATGTTATTACATAAGAAAACTCACTAAAATTCAATCATTTAAAATATTGAATTCAATACGTCCCTAATATGTTTAGATTCATTTCCGTTTTAGATAAATGATTGATTATATTGAAAATAAAATATTCTATAAAATTTATGTAATATTTGTGTTTTTTTAACATATCTTATTATATAAACTTGGTTGCCAAAAATCAGTTAGGTTCATTCCAAATTCAGTTTTGATAATTCGAAATTGAATTAATACTATTCATATATTAAAATACTAGTAAATTAAATTTGTATTAATGGTGTGGTGATGAATTCCGGTTTAAATTAATTAAATTTTGAATTAGTTTTTTTTGTCCAATTAAAAGAATAAAGAGTTTCAAAGAAGGAGAATATAGGAATACTATTACTTACTAGCTGCGGTCCTTTGCCTTTCGGCATACTGACGTCACACCAATTAGATTTGGGCCACGTATGAAAAGATTCAGTGTGGTTCTCCCTTTTTGTCGAGTGCCGTTGAATACGAACGAAACTATTAAAAACTGTCGGTAAGCTCTTTGATTGTTCCCACGTGTTGATTTCTTGATGGCTTTTAGATTTCAATTTGGCTTTTTAAAAATTCATTTTCTGTGGAGAAGAAAATGGCGGAAAAAAACAAATATCTCGTGTGTTTTTTTTTTTTTGCTCTGACGGCAAATATCTCGTGCCAATTGTTTATTTTTTAGTATAAAGAAAATACGAGAAGAGAGTAGGACAAAAAATATAAGGACGATTATATAGTTTACTTTAGGAAGAAAAATGATGTTTTATTTTGTCCACTATGATGTTTTTTATTTTATGATTGAAAGAGGCAGAATGACCTAAAACGTGCCTAAGTTTGGTTTTGACAATGTGAATTATGTGGTTAACCTCATACTAGTTCTACCTACCCTAGTTTTCTTTTTTTTTTTTTGGCAAAGAGTTTTCTAAATATAAATATATTCATGAATTTTAAGAAAATAAAAAAATGTTGCAAATTTGAAAGTGTTACAAGAATGTAATACAAACACATTTATTCTAGAGTGAATTGGTGCATTAATTTTTTTTTTTGGGGCATTAATTATGATATTTTTCGAGAATGTTTAAATTTCTTGAAAAACTGTCCGTTGTGTTTATTTATGAATGTGTGTGAAGTGGTTCGATTTATGGGTAGAAACATGATTTATCTTTGCTCATTTGTTCGAGTTCCAACCTTATCACTTAAGTCTTAATTCGGCCAAAGACAACTGGTCGGTCTTACCCGAATCCTAGTTGGATTAATCATGCAAGTTTAGTTCCATGGTTAGATACATATTTCGTTGAACCATAACCTCTTAAACAGTCCTAATTATTCATTTGAAATACTTTGCTCATAAGACATTTGCTCAATGTTAATACTCAGTTACAACATGGTTTAGCGTGCAAGGTAATTTCCCTTGCCCCAATTCCTGTGACACACACACATTTATCTATTTAAACTTGATTAAAACCTAGATAATTTGAATGACAAAGGGTTACTGTAGACGAAGTGTAAGAGGGGGAGCCCTCTTAAGTTTGCACCACCACCAAAGGTTGTCCCTGTGGACAAAGAAAATATGTTGCTGGTTATCTCTCTCAGATGTTCATGAGTTCACCGAACAAAATCAGGATGTTCTTGTTCGGACTTCAGAAAGGTATGCAGAACCTCGCTCTTGAGATGAGACTATGGAGGGTCTTAGTAACATAGTTGAGTGGCACGCAGAGCAGCAGATAATAATTGTGTAATCGTATAATTGCTCAATGCTGAAATCGTACTTCATTCAAAAGAAAGACATGACTATAAATAGTCTTACAAAACAAGAAACAAACTGCAAACGAAACTGACGCTAGTGGAACAGAGCAACAGACGTGAGCCTATATACTCGGTCTCATTACAGACACTAAAACCAAACAAACAAAGACTGAATCAAACTTCCAAATCTAATGGCTCTAAAGCTCTTAATTAATCCAACGGCTACCTTCACTTCATGATCCATTTGCTCCAACAAACCCTCCCTAAACTAAGCTTTGGTGAACCAAGCTTAGCTTATCACTTGCTGAGCAAATCCCAAGCTTACTCCTTAGTCTCTCAAACACTTCCAGCTTCAGAGGTTTGGTAAAGATGTCAGCCACTTGCTCTTCTAAACCACAATGCTCCAACTGTATCTCTCCATTCTTCACAATGTCACGCAGGAAATGAAAGCGAACTCCTATATGTTTGCACCTCCCATGAAAAACTGGATTCCTTGAAAGCTTGTTTGTCGAAGTGTTGTCACAGTAGATTGTAGTACTTCCTTCCACATTGTAGCCCAATTCTCCTAAAATCCTCTTGAACCATATAGCTTGACAGACGCAAACTGATGCAGCAACATACTCTGCTTCTGTTGTGGAGAGTGTGACTATCGGCTGCTTCTTTGACAACCACGCTACAGCTGCGTTGTCCATAAGGAATGCATATCCCGTGGTGTTTTTCCTGCTGTCAACGTCACCGGCGAAATCACTATCAGTATACACCATTAGTTCTCCCTTTCCTCTTCTGTACCAGATTCCATAGTCCATTGTGCCTCTCAAATACCTCAGAACCCTCTTAACCGCTTGAAGATGCATCTTTGTTGGTCCAGACATGTAGCAGCTCAGTAGGCTCACAGCAAACTGCAGGTCCTGTCTCGTTTTCGTGATATACATGAGACTCCCGATGATCTGCTTGTAGAATGTTTCATCGATCCTTTCACCAGTCTCATCCACATCATCTTGAAACCAGGCACTATCGGATTGCGAACTGCATTGCAATCTTCCATCTCAAACCGCCTCAAAACCTCAAGAGCATACTTCGTCTGAGAAATGTGAATTCCCTGACTTGTTTGCAACACCTCTATCCCAAGAAAATACCTCATCTTCCCAAGATCAGACATATCAAACTCCTTTTCCATCGACAGCTTGAACTCTTTCACTATTGCAACATTATCTCCACTGTAAATCAAATCGTCTACATATACACTAACGATGAGGAGGTTACCTTGTTCATTGCTTTTGGTGAAGAGGGTTTCTTCATTTTCAGATTTGGTGAACCCCTCTTTGGTGAAATACTCCTCGATCCTACTGAACCAGGCCCGTGGGGCTTGTTTCAGTCCATACAGGGCTTTGTGCAGCTTGTACACCCTTCCTTCTTCGCCTTTTATCTCGTACCCTTCTGGTTGTTGAACGTAGACGTCTTCTTCGAGTACACCGTGAAGGAAAGCTGACTTGACGTCCAGTTGAAAGATATCCCATCCTTTCTGAGCTGTAGTTGAGACAATGGTTCTGATGGTGTCCATGTGTGCAACAGGAGCATAGACCTCTGTGTAGTCTATTTTGTGTTCTTGTGCATACCCTTTGGCCACCAGACGAGCTTTGAACTTGCTCACTTCTCCGAGTTCGTTTAGCTTTGTCTTGTAAATCCATTTTACCCCAATGCATTTTGCTCCATGAGGCAAGTCTGATAATTCCCATGTGCGATTCTTCTTAATCGACTCAACCTCTGCATCCATACCCCTTCACTAATTGATGCACTTCTGAGCTTCTGCAAATGTTGAAGGATCATCGGAGTTGAGCTGAACCATGTTTACCTCATCGTCTGCATCAGCATCATCACTGTTAGTGATGTAGTCTCTGAGATAGGCAGGAGGTCTCGTCTGTCTTCTTCCCTCCCTGACTGTTGCCTGTGGTTGCTCTTGAGTTTCTTCTGCAACAGTCACTGGTTCTGTAGCATCTTCTGGTTCTGCAACTTCTTCTTCTCCATCACTGTCGTTTTCTCCCCAAGGCTGATCATCATCATTCCACTTCAACTCGTACTTAGTGTGATCCTGATTCTCATCCCAGCACCAACCTTTTGTTTCTTCGAACACCACATCCTTGCTCACCACAATCTTTTTTGTTATTGGATTGTACAAACGATAGCCCTTTGATTCCTCCGAGAAGCCCAACAACACACATGGAGTGCTTTTGTCGTCAAGTTTCCTTTGCTTCTCGTTTGGAACATGCACATGTGCTAAGCTTCCCCAAACCCTCAAGTGCTCCACGTTTGGTTTGATCCCACTCCAAGCTTCTTGTGGTGTGACATTCTTAACAGCGAGTGTGGGGCATCTGTTCAGGATGTAAAAGGTCCAGTTGACAGCTTCTGCCCAGAGAGTTTTTGGTACCTTTCTCATTGACATCATGGATCTCACCATGTTCATCACAGTTCAGTTCTTCCTCTCCGCTACTCCGTTCTGCTGTGGGGTGTAGGCAGTGGTGAGCTGTCTTCAAACGACTTCCTTCTTACATAACTCAGAGAATTCGCTTGATGTGAACTCCCCTCCTCGATCAGTTCTCAGACATTTGATTTGCTTTCCCGTCTCATTCTCTACTTTAGCTTTGAACTCCTTGAAGTGGTTAAATGCTTCAGACTTTTCTTTTAAGAAGTACGCCCAAGCTTTCCTGCTGTGATCATCTATGAAACACAGGACGTACCTCACGCCACTTGTGGTCATGGGAGTGATGGGTCCGCAAATGTCAGAATGCACCAGCTCAAGGATCTCTTTGGCTCTCCACGAACTCTTCTTAGGAATGGGATTCCTTGTTTGCTTCCCCACCAGACAGTCTGAGCAGGTGAATTTCTGAACATCAAAGTTTGGCATCCCTCGTACCATACTCTGATTCTGCAGAGTCTTCATCCCCGTGTGACTGAGATGCCCATAGCGCTCATGCCAGAGCTTCGGTATGTCCTCTGTTGTCGCTTGGAAGCAGCGTTGTTGGCTCGTTTCTCCATTCTGATCAAACAGGACGAACATTCTGTTGGAGCTCATCTTACTTACAGCCAATAGACCCTTTTCTTCATGAAAGATCTTGCAGACACCCTTCTGTATGATGATTGTCAGCTCCTTTTCTTGAAGTTGACCAAGACTCAACAGGTTGTTCTTGAGCTCTGGTATGTAGTATACATCGGTGAATGTGTACACTACATTGTTCAGAGCCAGCTTCACATTGCCTTTGTCGACAACTTGCATTCTCTTGTCGTTCCCCAGCTTCACAGTGTGATTGAAGTCTTCATTCATCAGACATAATAGGTCTCGATCTCCACTCATGTGATTTGAGCAACCAGAGTCGAGGAACCATGCTCTCTTTCTCATGCTTTCATTCTTCTCTGCATACGCCATTAGAGCCTTTTCTGCAATTTCTTCAGCGTTCACTTTCTCATCTTCCTCTTCGATGTAGGCCATCAAGAGCATCTCTTCTTTTTCACCGAAATCAACATAGTTAGCTTCCTCTTCCCACTTTGGACACTCGTATTGAAAGTGTCCTAGGCGGTGGCATTTGTAGCACTCCACCGTGCTCTTGTCTCTACCACGACCTCTCCCTCTGCCATAACCTCTTCCTCTTGGTGTTGTTCCTCTTCCACGGTATGATCTAGTTCCACCATGAGTCACCTTCAGAACTTGATCATCAGCTTTCTCAACCTTCTTGAACTTCTGTTCATGAACCGCGAGGGAACTTTCAAGCTCATCGAGATCAATCTTCTCAATCTCCTTAGATTCCTCAATAGACACTACAACATACATGAATTTGTCGATGAGTGTCCGGAGAATTTTCTCCACCACCTTGGAATCGTTCATGATCTCCCCATTACTTCTCATTTGGTTAGTAACTGCTAGCACCCTTGTGAAATACTCCTTCACACTCTCAGATTCTCTCATTTCCAGAACTTCAAAGTCCCTTCTTAGCTTCTGCAACAGAGACTTCTTCACCCGATCATTTCCACCGAACTTCCTCTTCATCGACTCCCAGATGATTTTGGAGGTTCTCCTGTCTAAGATCTGCTCGAACGTCACCCTATCAATCGATTGATAGAGATAGTGCTTCACCATGTGGTCATTTTTCTTGACTTCTTCCAACTGTTGTGTCTGTTCTACCGTGAGCACCGTTATTGATGATGACTCCTCAAAGCCGGTTTCAATCGTGCTCCACAGCCCCTTCGATCTGAAGAAATTCTCCATGACCTCACTCCAGTGATCCCAATGCCCATCGAATTGAGGCAACTTCATTTTCTCATCTCCCATTGTCACTCACGTGTTTCTCTCTCTCACACAGTTTTCACAGAGCTCTGATACCAATTTGTTATAGTATAATTGCTTAATGCTGAAAACGTACTTCATTCAAAAGAAAGATATGACTATAAATAGTCTTACAAAACAAGAAACAAACTGCAAACGAAACTGACGCTAGTGGAAATAGAGCAACAGACGTGAGCCTATATACTCGGTCCCATTACAGACACTAAAACCAAACAAACAAAGACTGAATCAAACTTCCAAATCTAATGGCTCTAAAGCTCTTAATTAATCCAACGGCTACCTTCACTTCATGATCCATTTGCTCCAACAAATTGGATGTAGAGAAAAAGAAGATGGCAAAGCCCATGTTGGCAATATTTGTGATGGAACTTTCTTAGAAATATATGCTTGGATAAAAAAAATTCAAAATCCATACATTTTTATGTCCATATCTATGAGATACTGTTGCTGAATTGTAAACACAAAAAACAAACCTACTAGTACTAATATCTGATGTTTACTTGACGGTTCAATGGAATAAAGAGATTGCGAATTGCGTGTGACCAATAACAGTGTCCATTATTTCAGCTGTCAGCTTTCGTCTGGTTTGCCATATATGTCAAATAAATCGTCCATATATAAGCGCACGAGCTATTCATCAGTGGCTGCAACCACGAGATTACATGTTGAAGTTGAAATTTTATTTAAATCATACCAGACAATGGAAAAAGTCATCAGAGAGATATTTGGTTTACCTGTAGATGAACTGGCACATACTTAAATGTAACAAAATCACAGGCCGGCCAATAAATAAGTCCATTTCTCAAAGTTGGCAGAAGATCTCGCTTCAATCTCGCCAAAATTTCGTCAGAATTTTCACCTTTATGATGGACCAGCAACATGCAAGTACCCAAAACAAATGATGAGTATGATAAATATACAGGTACAACTGTGAAAAGCTAAATCCATTTAAAACAGAGATTCAGTCGATAAGCTTAATTATATGATATGTACCTTGTAAAATGGCATTATAAGAATAGAAGACAGTGTTGCTACAAGGTCCGAAAAGAACCTGCCCCATCATTATTTTCTTAAAGGTTGTCAACACGTCGCGCTTTGGCAATATTTTAGAAAGATAACTGAACCACAGATGCTGTGACGGCCCAAGAAATATCAACCCAAAGCTAGCCATTCTAGCTGTTCTTATCAGGTCAAAAGAACCAGCGGGCGGCATTGTGATCATCTGTTGAAGAATTAAGAGAGTCAGCACAGATAATAAACCAACAAAAAGAGACAACATGATCATCATAGATGACCGAAAAAGAGAGTTTATAAGCACCCCAAGACACACACCTAAGAAATTTCTGCCTTATAAGAATCCACAAGAGATAACAAGATCATTAGACAATTGGGATGTGAGTTTTCTGACCGACGACACGAATACCAAACTCATCCAGTATTCAGTAAAGAAAGACTTCAAATTCACAAAAGAAAATATACAGATTAGTCTATTATAATAGTTGGTTACCCGAGCTACCAAAACAGATAGATTTTTCCAGTGTCTCAGTAAAAACTGTTAATACAGTCTTTAATACCAAAGGAAACAGCAGTTGAGAACACAGAATGGACCAAAGATAAGTAAAACAAATTAGAAAATAACACCAACTAAACCAAACACCAAAAATCACAGCTTTTAGTGCTCTCTTAGCTAATTCTATACTAAAGTATATCATTTCTTCTAACTACTAAGATTCAGAGGTAAAAAAAAGTAAGAACATACACATCAATTTGGAATTCTCTAGGGTATGATGAAACAATGCAAGATTGGTGTTTTCTTCCAAAATGAAAATATAAAATCCCCTGTGAATGAACCCTAAATTCCAAAACTACAAATGATTCAACAAAACCAAATTCCAAACCATAAATACTCCATACAGAAACGAACAAGGGAGAGAGAGAGAGCCAAACCTGAGAAGTGAGATCGGCGGCCATATAAATAAGGGAAGTAGTGACGCTCTTAGTCACGAAAGGGTGTGATTCGAGCTTTCTCAAATACCATCGCAGAAACGCAGGCTGTTTCGAAGGAGACGAAGCGTTCGTCGATAGATTTCGCGACACGGAGAAGACGCGAGGGACTACGAAATTCCCAGCCTTGCGCAGCTCGTGAAACGATCGGCCGGAGAATCCCAGAATAGGTTTCCGACCGGATAACACAGTTTGGACGAGAGCATTGTTGATCCCGTGAAGAGAACGACGATCGGAGAAGAAACGTTTGCTCAATCCAACGATGTTCATTCTCTCTCTCTCCGATGTTTCGTTAATGGCGGCAGCTTTACACTGTTTTGATGTATCTCTGTATCTCTGTATCTCCGTACCAGGACAATACGACAGCGTTTCCAACATAACATTAAACCGACGTACAGTGCTTAGAGAAAACCAATAAACGACATGATGTTTGATGTGATAACTCTCTCCCACGAGAGGGCTTACAACAGATCAGACGACAACGTTTTGATTTTTCATTAGAACGACATACAAGTGCTGTAAAAACCAAAAACGACATACAGTGCTTCAAAAAACAGAACGAATCGTTTTACATATCCGCGGTACCATAACAAAGCAAACGACAGCGTTTGTTTCATATATTTAAAACTCCCTTCAGAGTTCAGACAGTTCGCAGTTCGAAACAGAGAAAACGACACCGTTAAACTACTGTACTTTCGAATGACAAATAAACGACATGAGGTTTTAGTTTAGGACTCGTATGTGATTTAATCTTTATGTAAGGATTCAATCTGAAATTTACCAGCCGAGATTTTAGAACACATGTTTCCTTTTAATTCATCTTCGCCGAGAGGTCTCTTTGCCTTCTTTTCTTCCACAGCGTAAGCTTTTTTTTTTTTTTTTTTTCAATGGATCCTTCAATTTTCAAGCTCCTTGAAGAAGACGAGGTTAGGTTTCTATATCTCATTTTGTTTTTTTTTTTTTTTTTTTAAATCCAATTTTGTGTGATGCCCTTGCTCGGTGGCTTGAAGCGTCGTTAGTGATTTTTGATTCCGGTCGAATTGTGTTGGTTAGGATGAATCGATGCATTCGGGAGCTGATGTAGATGCTTTCCAAGCTGCTCTGAATCGAGATATTGAAGGTTCTATGACAACTTCAATGCCACTCGGGACGAATCCTGGTATAATTCTCTACAAAATTCGGTTTTTTTTTTTTTTTTAAGATAGGGCTAGTTAGATTCTACGTCTGAGATTGTAATTGTAGCCTGCTTTGTGATGAGAGCTGTAGTTTGAAACCTATTGCTGAACGTTTTTGTATAGTTTCTGAGGGAACTCTGTGTCAAATTCTTGAACTTATGGACCGATTTAGGTGCAGTATTGGAAATAAAGATAGGATTTTTTGTTGTGGGTTTCTCTTAGAGTGGATGACTTGTCACTGTGAAGCTATTAGGTATCTGGGAAAGCTTTGGCATGTTAGCAATGTTGTGCTTGTTTTGATATACAGAGTAGTTTCTGATACATTATTATTACTCTCGATAACTAAAGATGTCTATGTTAGGCTATATTGTAAACTTCTCTTATCTACTGACATGTGAGAAATTTTCAATCCTACATTAAAGCAACTATCAAGGTCATGAAAGACTAGTTTTTAAGGGCTGTTGTATGCTAATAGCGGCATATATTTTGTTATCGGCAAGAGCCTGTATATATGCTTCACTGAATATGATCAATGTGATGGGACTTATTAGCTAGGATAGAGAGTAGGGTGATGGTCTTGGTTTCCTTTTTGGGCATTATCTGATTTTTCCTCCAGTTTAACTTGTGATTCTAGTTCATCAACCAGTTGCTTGAATTTTTTCTGTAGGAAACAACCATCCTCCCAGCCAGCAGTTTGCGCCATGGAAGAATGGTATTGGAGATGCTAATATCAATGTCCAGACGCAGCACAGCCTTGAAAGTACTCAGATGAAGGAGCAACAAGGATCGACTTTAGAAAATCAACATCAACATGATTTGAAACGAGCCAATGAATCTCATTTACAACACAACCAGCCTCAAGACCTTCATCGAGCAGGTCAACTGTGGGAGAATCCATCGCAGGTACCCCAAACAATTGGGTTGCCGATTTCTGAAAAGAATCCTACTGGTAATGAACCAGATAGATCACATAATATTCAAGAGAGTGAGTCTCAGTATGTGAAACTGCAAAAGATGAGTAGTCAACAGGCTCGGGGAGTGGAACCGTCTGCTAACCCTATGAACCGCAACCCTAAGCAAGTGCCATTTGCTGCTTTGCTTCCTACCTTAATGGCCCAACTCGATAAAGATAGAGCACTGCAGCTCCGTACCCTATATGCTAGACTTAAGGTATCTCTATCAGTGAAATCTTTTGACATTCTGTTCCACAGCTATTGCAATATCATTGCTTTCCTTCTGATACTTTTTTTTTTGCAGAAAAATGAAATCCCCAAAGAGGGGTTTACAAGACATATGAAGGATATTGTAGGCGATCAGATGCTCAGGTTGGCAGTTAGTAAACTGCAGCAGGTATTACCTTTTTGCATATTTTGTGTCAGGTAGGAAATAAAACCAGAAAACCGACTTAGAGTATTAGCTTGTGAACGGAATCATGTTGGAATTGTCTATTTAAGTCTGCTTTTGAGGCTCTAAATTCTTTACTTTTGTCCTTTAAATTTAGCTGGATCCAAAGACTATTGTTTTTTTTTTTATTAGCTTGAATGGTCTGAGTCTGACATCAGCTACATCTGGTGATCTTTAATTCAACTGGTTTTTAGAATATATACTTCTAGGCTGGCATCCTTCACGATAATCTGATATTGGTTTTATGGCACACCATCTAATTATCCTTCACGATACTGTATTTCTGTGATCTGATTTTTTCTTTACCAGATTCCAGTTGATGGGAACTTTGTTTGGTTGATTTTCTAGTTTCCAGCTGTTAGGTTTTTTCTTACCTCAATGTTTGAAACGTTTTTGTATCTCTCTGTTGCCTCTTTTCCAAAATCCTTAACCAGAAGGTCGTATTTGCACTGTCTGCATCTTTTCTCGCTTTCACTTCTTTCCTCTACCTTGCAGTGGCTTCATGAATTAGGCAAAACCTTTAATCTTCCTCTATTTTGTTCACAACCAAAAGTCGAGATTTACTTTTTTTTTATTAAACACTATCTTAGCGATTATAATTCTTTCTAAGGTTATCAGACTTATACCTGGAATGATTGATCATATGATTTTTATTGACTTTGTCCCACTTTTTGGTCACACCATGTCTGATATTTTTTAGTGGACATGTTAAAAGGGTGCTAAATTTATACTTCCAGAGTTTGTGGTCAACGTCTGCAAAGTGGGACTAGTTTAAGACGTTAAGTATATACCATCTGATACGATTTTTATCTTATTATTTCAAATAGTAATATGATACGAAAGTTTTACTCTAATTAAGTAGGATTTCCATTTTTTGTTATTTCCCGATAACAATAGGATTTCTATTTCTTTTCTTTCCCTTTTTTGTTTGGGAGTTATCTTTTCCTATATTTATATGGTTGACGCTCGTTTATGAACTTCTTCCAAGACTTTGGAGGGATTTGGGGTTTATTGGTGTATCCGAGAGAACCACAGTCATTCCCTTTGGGAGTCTTTACTTTGTTCTGTTTTCCACTATTTTAATAAAGGTTTTGCTTTTTGAACTGGGATCATAATTCCATCAAACAAAATTGTCAATCGTTGAAGCATCTGTACTTCTGAGCAATTTACCATGGGTGTGATTAAGTGGGTCTAGATTCTTCTTTACTTATAATCTGTGCTAATTGTTTTCAGATGAACTATAACCAAGGAAAAATTGGGATTCAAGCTCCTTCTACTGGTATAAATTATTCACTGATGCATTTTTTTTTTAAATTTTCCGTTCACTTTTATAATATTCTATACTCTCCTTAGATATATCTTATTATTTCCATGCTGGAGCCAGTATCATACCTGATTAAATCTATTGCATCGCAGAAATCAATAATCAAAAATCTCAGTCTGATCCTCGTGCAGTCCACCTTAACCAACTACCTTCCTCAACTTCAGGCACCTTAGGCAGTTCAGCTACAGTACAGGGACTTACCAAACATCCGCAGCACCAGATGCAGCATCCACCAAGTTCTTTTCCTATGTATACTACCTCTGGTAGTTTTCACACATACCCCGGTCCAAACACCAATGCTTCTGGTTCCGCGTTGAGACCGCACCTTCATGATTCCCATATGAGACATGGGGCACATAACCCGACTATGGGATCAACTGGTATTGGAGGACCGCCCCAATCTACCACAAACATGATGACTATGCCCAAATTTGAGAGGCCAAGTTCTGTAAATGACCCGAATAGGGTTCAAGGTGGCGGTACATCACACTTCCAGAACAGCTCATCATTACCTCTAAATTCTGCACCTGGTCAAGGATCATTAGTGTCCCATGTTAAGCAGGAATCAGTTGATCAAAGTTTTGAAAAGAATAATGCCACCTCAGTGACTTCGAATGAGGACTTAGAGAAGGATTCCTCCAGAATGGTTTTATCCACACCTAACAACATGGCGCCTGCAAGCTCTGTTTCTCCTTCCATGACAACTCAACTAGACGCTAGCACAACAGTAAGAGATCTGTTAATAAGTAATTTTTTCATTATAAAAGTTAGTCTCAACTGTTCTTGTTTTTGAGCTCCTGGGGTAACCATGGCACGTCAACAGCCCTTGCATATTTTCCTAGTTATTTGTAACAACCTCGGTATTTCAGTTGGACAATCTCTCATTGACATTGTTTGTGTATCCATCAGATGAATTCTCGTGGCCCATTGGGAACCTCTCAAGGAGGAATTAATGCTAGGATGCCACCCAAAAAGCCTTCTGTTGGTCAGAAAAAACCTCTTGAGACATTAGGTTCTTCACCTCCACCACCAAGGTAATTGATCTGCTCAGGCTTAGAAATCGGGAACAATTTTCTTGAGTCACTCTTTTTCAGTTAGCCAAATTTAATAAGAGATTTCGGTTGTATGGATTTTTTAAAGCTTAAAGCATTTTTCTTTTTGAGTCTCCAAGTAAAATAAAATCAGAATTGTTTTGCATGGGTCAACTTGCAGTAAGAAGCAAAAAGTAGCAGGGAATTCTATGGATCAAAGTATTGAACAGCTCAATGATGTCACTGCAGTCAGTGGCGTTAATCTCAGGGTGCGTTTCCTCCTCGTAGATTCAGTTTTCAGTTTGAATCTGGAAGTAGATTACTGAATAAATCATTTTTTTTTGGTCTGCATTTGGTTTAGGAAGAGGAAGAACAATTATTCTCTGGGGCCAAGGAGGATGCTCGTGTTTCCGAAGCATCTCGGAGAGTTGTGCACGAAGAAGAAGAAAGATTAATCTTGCATAAAAATCCGCTGCAGAGAAAACTGGCGGAAATTAGTTTGGATACTTCCCTTATCTTCTATTTTAATTTCTAGCTATTGAAACACTTGGAGAAGAAGCTTACAAATGTTTCTCATATCTGGCAGTGGCGAAAGCGGGTATAAAGCAGATAAGCAATGATGTCGAACGGTGCTTATCTTTGGTGAGAAGTCAACTTGTGCATTATTTGCTTACAGTACTTGAGCTTCTTTTCTTTTCTGTTTTCCCTTTTCTCATGTATTTGTGCTCTCAGTGTGTGGAGGAAAGGATGCGAGGATTATTATCCCATATAATTCGGTTGTCAAAGCAGGTCAGTCTAATTTTCTCTTACGACCTGCTTCCACATTTTTGTATCTATTCTTTCTCAAGGTAAAAATTCTTCTTCAGCGGGTTGATGCTGAGAAATCTAGACACCGGACTTTCATCACATCAGATATTCGCCTACAAATTAATGAAATGAACCAGAAGGTGAAGGAAGAATGGGAGAAGAAACAGGCTGAAGCTGAAAAGCTTAAGAAACCGAGTGAGGTCTGTTCTTAGTCATTATCTATGTTTTTGTTTTTACTACAGCACACAGACACTGCAAAATTTATTTTTCTTGCTGCAGAGTGAAGAAGGTGATGGTGGAGTTGACAGTGAGAAGGAGAAAGACGATAACCGTTCAAAGGGTGTGAAGGTATGGAGAAATTAGTAGCAGTTGTAGAGTCACATCAAATTTATCTTTGCATTGTTCTTAGACTAGTGGTTTCGATATGTGAAGGTAAATAAGGAGGATGATGACAAAATGAGAACGACAGCTGCAAATGTTGCTGCTCGTGCTGCTGTCGGAGGAGATGATACATTTTTAAAATGGCAATTAATGGCTGAAGCTCGTCAGAAATCTGTATCTGAAGGTGGTAAAGATGGGAATCAGAAAGCTACTTCAGGTGGAGGAAAGAACTCCAAGGACAGGCAAGATGGTGGACGACGGTTTTCTGGAACTGGTGAGTCCATTATATAACCGCTGTTTACGTAAGAGTAAAGAATCAGGACTGAACAAAGCTCAAAGCTTTTCTCTTGGTTGAAAACCGTTAAAGCCTCAAAATGCTAAGAGTCTAGTTGTATATATATGTGGCTTTTGTCTATTTACTTAAGTTCCTCGTGGTTTTGTTTGCGATAATAAGCTCTGGATTCATGTTTCCAGGTGGTCGAAGAGTAGGAAAAAACCAAGGTTCGTCTCCTCAACCAAAAGTGGTGAGGACAATCACTGTGAAGGATGTGGTTGCTGTTTTGGAGAGAGAGCCGCAGATGTCCAAATCCACTTTAATGTATCGATTAATTCAATAGATAGCAGAATCATTATTTATAAGCTTCTGATGATAATTTAATCGTCAAGGCCCAAGTGATTTATACCATTGTCTATTGTGTGGCCATTTCAACCTCAAACGTCAATTCACAATACAACCCCTAAAGATTCAAAACTCAATACTTGCATCCAGTGCTAGAGAGTTCAGATGTTCCAAATTCATTGAAATACAAACCCACTCCTACTGTCCATCTTTGTGTTGGATCACCTCTCACTATAAGTCTATAAGCAATTGAAAGGTATTTATTTATAAGAGAAAAACAAATACTTGATCCAGGCCAGGAACCGGGTCTTGAGTAGTCGGGTATAATGTTTTAGGATTGTCTATAACTTTTTTTTTTTTTTTTTGACAACAAATCGAATGTCCATAACTTCATTATTATTCTGATTGACATTTCTGGTAAATAAATAATAAAAAACTGCAGTGCTTAGTCCGAAATCCAAATAATGTACGCAAAGTCGTGAAATTATTGTCTACACTCTACACTAAACCATATATTTAAGTAAAAGAATGAGTTAAAAAGATCACGCGGACCTTATTGTGGTTTTGTGGTCCTCCCCACCTTCTGTGTGACTTGCACCTTTCATTTACTTCTTCACATAAAATACTCATTTCCCACTCTATCCAATGCCAAAAAAACAACGTTGTAACTACTAAGAACCCATACATATTTACGAATTTTCAAATATGTTTATAGTGTATCATCGTAACTTTAGTTTTTTTTTTTCATAATATATAAGGATCCGATCTTATCTATAGAAAGTTAATTGATTAATTCATTTCAAATTGCAATGATAAAGTAGAAGAAAACTCAACTAGGAAATAAAAAACTAGGACAAAGTTGTTACATGAGATATTGGTGAATTGGAGCAAAATGTCTCTACTAGGGTTTCTTTTTAGTAAATATGTGGATGAGTACTAAATGCAATCCTAATGCAATCATTTTATAAACTACAAAAGAAACCAAGAATAAGATTTTTAGTACTTACAAATTGATTTTCAACCCACTTAACACACCTTAACTCTTTTTGAAATCCGATACTGGCAGCTCCTTTAGTTTCAAAAACGGCATTTCTAAAAATTTTGGGGTCATTGCAACTTCTTAGCCATAAGCTTTTGTAGTCAACTCTTGGGGTTTTTCTTGTTGTTGCTACTAAGTTCACATTGTCTCGAAATGAAAAGAAAGATACTAATCCATCACAAAAGTACTAGTCGATCAGTCTAATTTAAAATGAAAAGGAAACTAATGAGAGATAGAATGAGATGCTAAATAGATTGCTCAATGTAAGTAATCAGGTTTCTTCCTTTCCATCACCATTCCTTCCTTCTTCTTCTTCTTCTTCTCGGATTCTTCTGTGATCGTCGACAAGCCTTAAGAGGGAAAAAGAACAATCTTGTGTTATCTAGAAGAGATCCAAAATCCTTTATTCATACACACATATGTAAAAGAAAATATACCGGTTAAGTGATATTTATCCTTGAGCATCATCCTGCTAAGCTTTTCTGCTCTAGCCTTTTCGAATAGCCACGTAGCCTCCATCTGTTTGCTGATCATTTGAGCAGCGTAGTAAGGGATTTTACCACGAAAGCAGCGGCCATTGACAAACATGATACAGTCCATCAAGCTTTCTCTTGAATGTCCTTTGATGTCATAAGCTCTTGATCTTGTCCAAAGACTCTTACCATGCGAATTCACTGGTTCCGACAAGCAAAGAGCTCTTGTGCAATCACTTATGGCCGCATCTAAATCTCCAAGGAGTAAGTAACACTCTCCTCTGTCGCTATATAGATTCATTCTCTTTCTCCTAAGTTTCAAAGGGCATAAGCCTATCGCTTCAGTGTAGCATCTAATAGCTCCCTCTATGTCTCCTACACAAACCAATTGGTTTGCTTGCTGCTTAATCAAATTCAAAAAACACTTGTCTCTGTCAGCAATTCTTGATTCTCACTCATCATCTTTTTCTCCCTCTTTCTCCTCTCTACTTTGTTCCTCCATAGTTCTTTCAAGGCTTTTTGAACCTTCTGAGTGTAGACACAACCTTTCTTTGTGTTGTAATGCATTAAAAGAACCTTAGTAATTCTATCTCCTAGGTTCGGTCTGACGTTAAGAGCTTTAAGCTCAACTAGATCTACTAGATAAAACAATGACATCTCAATGACTTTGTACCTTGTTTCTTGGTCTTTGAGAAGCAGCAAAAGGCAATCTATACCCATGTATTGCCAATCATTAGAAGACCGAGAGAGATTGCATAGACTCAATATCATTTCTCTTGATCCTGAGACATGACCTCGCCCTTGTTTACTATAACAAAGAGTCCGGATCAGTCCGATGCCTGCACGAGACGTGTGGTTAACCAATCCACCCCACATTTGGCTAAGCTCCTTGAGAAATTTTTTGTTGCAAATAAGAGAAATAGACCTTTGCTTGTAAGCAAAACAATTGAGTAAATGAAGTGACCAGCATTGGAGCTGACTTGCCCATTCCTCAGCTTTTCGGTCTTCCATCTCTAACCCTCCGAGGCCTCTAGTAAGCAAGTCACAGTTAGAGCTGTCAAAATGGGCGTCCACGTCCATTTTGACTCGTCCAATATTGTCCACTTTTATTTTGGACAAATAGGTGTCCGTGTCCATTAACGTCCGGTCCATTAACGACCATGTCCACTTATGCCCATTTTTTTATGGGCTTTCCATGGGTGTCCATTGGACAAAAATATAACAGATTTTGTAAAATGAGCAAAAATTATGTAATTAGCTTAGAACATAAACATAAAACATAAAAGATGGATCCAAAAGCAATGATAAACATCCAAACACAATGATAAACATCCAAACACAATGATAAACATCCAAAACACAATGATAAACATCCAAAACACAATAAAAAAACATCCAAAACACAATGATCAACATCCAAAAGCAATAAAGCAAACACAATGACACACATATTTCTTCGAATGGATCAACAATCTCTTCAAAACCTCTAAGCCAATTAGAAAACATGAACAAGCAAAGATATGACTAATAAATAAATGAACAAGCATCACGGATACAAGCATTAATAAATAAATGAACAAGCATCACCAATGAGCATCACCAATGAGCATCACGGATACAAACATCAATACAAGCATCACCAAAGTAATAAAAATAAGTTGCAGTGTAATAAAGACCAAACAAGCATCAAGGATACAAGCATCACGGATACAAACATTAACAAAACGTTTTGCTCAAAACATTAACAAAAAAAGAACAAAACAAGAACAAAACAAGCATCAAGGATACAAGCATCACCCAAATCAGAAAGCTACACACTTAAAGACGGCTTGACACCAATGAGCTTACCTTGTCTACCACCAATGAGCTTAACTTGCACACCCTTCTCCACCAATGAGCTTAACTTGCACACACTTCTCTTCTTCTGCAGAAAACAACAGAGCACAACATGAATTAGAAAAAAGTCGAACATATTTCACTTAAGAAACCTAAATCTAAACCACAGCCTGCAATAACATATGAACCCTTGTGAATATCCAAAATAACACAAACTGAGACTCAAAACTTCGTTATATAGCTATTCGTTTCTAATCAAACCATAAACACAAAACAGATCCGGGAAGATACGAAACCTAAATCTCACTTAAGAAACCTAAATCTCAAATGGGTATCTCGCAAAATCGAAAGAGAAGAAGAGAAGGAAGGAAGAAACCTAAATCTCAAATGGGTATCTCGCAAAATCGAAAGAGAAGAGAGAAGGAAGGAAGAAACCTAAATCTAAACCTAAACGGCTAAACCTAGATCTCAAAATCGAAAGAGAAGAAGAGAAGCAGATGGGTCTCTTAGTTTCGTAGTTTCGTACCTGAAATCGATGGAGATTGAAGGGAAGAAGATGGTATCGCCGGAGAAATCGCAGAGAAAATCGCAGAGAAAGTTAGAAGAAAATGAAAATGTGTTTTACGATTTCCCCCAAATCAATTTTGACCTAGAATTGTTTGTCCAATGGGCCGCCCAATGTCCAGGCTGTCCACGCCCATTTTGTCCTTGGGCTTTGTTGTCCAAGCCCACATAAGTCCGTTTCAATTATGGGCTTGTCCATGCCCGGTCCATAATGAATTGGACATGGTCTGCCCATGGTCAGCCCGCCCATTTTGACAGCTCTAGTCACAGTGATACCTCACTCTTCCTTCTTTTGCTTGAACACTCACAAACTCTTCATACACAACATCAACACATGTCGTTGCAATCTCCATGGATAATCTCACCACATCATTCTCGTAAGCAGCCACTGCCTCAAACGTCCTCTCGTAGCTCGCCAAGTGACCTAACGCCCTAACAACGACTCTTTGCTCGACCCAGCTCATCTTTCCTCTCATAAGCTCAAGCAATGGAGCTATAACTCCAGACTTCACAGCTTTTACAGCAAACGCAGGCTTCTTCATGGTGTAAGATCCAATGACATGAGCAGCATAGTAAGGAACATACACATTTTGGCCTGTCATCACCCATTCTACATCCTCAAGACCTTTCTTCATTAACCTTGTCATGCAGTCGAACACCCCAAGAGACGGTAACTCGGGGTTCTCAGGGTCGGCCATGGCGTATCTCCAAATAAAACTAAGTGTGAGAGCGAGCTCTGTGTCGTCTCTTGTCATGTGCAAATCTTTCAGAAATAACTCTAACCATGCTTTTCTTACACAAGGGTCTTTTTCCTCCATGGCACAGATGAAGCAACACGGTCTGGAACCGACAACAACGTGGGTCCTGGCCATCTTGTTTGTACTCCTGCAACGGAAGTGGTCCATGAAAGATCTGAGATTTTATTGATCTTTTTGGCTGTTCTTGCTGATTAAAGAAGGTTAAAAACAAAAAGGGAAAATAGGGTTTTGTATGTGATCCAGGTGGATATGCAGATCAAAGTGGGTTTTTGTTTATTAATACAAAAGTGAACTAAAGTGGCCTAGTAGTGTGATGACATCTAGCGGCCGCATAAGAAAGCGAAATGCAAATGTTTCCATTTAAACAATTCAAAAAAATTGAACGGTTTAATTTGTAACTTTGTTTAAATGGTATACAATGATACTAGTATCATTGTATATATTAAATCCAATTGTAAATCGATAAAAAATAACACATAACAGAAACACCTTGTCTGCTAATTTTATAAGAGTTCTTATGAGTCTAATGTCTCCCATTAGTTGGAATAAAGATCTTTGATTAATATATAAAAAATGTGGTATTTTCAATGCATAAATGGTCAAAAGAACTGCGATGGACAAAATACGTTGACGGACAAAATTGGAGTACACAAAGACCTGTTGTGTAGATAAAATTGTGAGTGGACATAAAAAACCTATCTAAAGGTTGAATCTGGTCCACCCAAAGTACCACAAGTTTAGTATATGTCTTAGCAGATTTGTAGGGTAGACAAGTTATTTTAATAACTTTTGGATAATAGTGGACATGTAAAGTCCAACCAAGCAGATCTGATCAATTTGAGAGGTTGATGGACAAATTAGATATGGACTAAACCTGACTAGGCAGATTTGGTCCACTGGAAAGTTATTTACTGAAAGGTTATTTCCGTCTTTTTACTATGTGGCGTGATAATGGAAAGTGGTATAATCGAAAAGAAAAGAAAAAAATAATATTTTCTACAAGTTTTGTTTCAAAAGTGGCATTCTGACTAAAATCCCTTATTTGAAAGTATATGAACAATTTGGAACAAAATAAAAGTTCTTACCAAAGATATGAAGTTGAAAGTCGTTTTTGAGACTAATGTTGGTTGACACCATCACCTACATATTTCTAAACGAGTTTTTGAAGACTTTTGGAAAACAAGGCTTTAGATAGAGGTTGAGAGTCTCAACTTGAGACGTAAATAAAATATCATTCAACAATTTGGTAAGATAATAAAAAATATCGAAAGAGAAATATACCATAGACGTGTAGAGCTGTCAAAATAGACGGGTTTTCCATGGTCAGCCTATGTCCAATTCATTATAGACGGGTCATGGACAAACCCATAATTGAAACGGGTTTAAATGGTCTATGTCTAACAAAGCCCACAGACAAAACGGGTTGGACAATCTGGACATTGGTCGGCCCATTGGTCGGATAATTCTAGGTCAAAATCGATTTGGAGAAAATCATAAATTCATTTCTCACTGTCATATTTATTTTTAGATATTTATGTTTTTTTCTCTTTAAAAAAATATGTTATATGTTGTCTAATAGACGCCAATGGACAGCCCATAAAAATAAGGTCATTAGTGGGTATGGTCGTTAATGGACTGGTCGTTAATAGACACGGACTGCTATTTGTCCAAAATCAAATTGAACAATGTTGGACGCATCAAAATGGACGCGAACAGCCCATTTTGATAGCTCTATAGACGTCCAACCCTTTTTTTTTTTTAGTCACAAAGGAATACATTCATTAGTTTTCTCCGTCTCTATTAATGATTAATCATGTCTTCTTTCAAACTCAACCCCTCCATCGATCACTACACTTTAAAAATGATAGCTTAAATTATATAAGAAAAGTTAGAGAAGATGAAAGGGGGTTCACTTTTAGTTATTGATCTACTAGGTAATTAGTCCATGCAATGCGTAGTTGTATGCATAATAGTTTTGATTATATTTCTTAAATTTTCTTAAACTAAAATATTATTTTACTAATGTATGAATCTTAAAAAATTATACTAATGTATGAATCTCAAAAAAAAATTATAGCAATTCCTCAAAATAACACTTCTGTCAACATTTTTTTGGTATGGTTATTTATTATACAAAATTTAAAATATATAAACTTCTCTATAAATCAAAAATTAACAAATACTACAAAAAATTATTACAAATTGATAAGCTATATTAACATAAATAATAATATAGAAATTTAAACATTTTTCTAATATGAGAGAATCTATGTTTGTCATGTTTTATAGAGGTTAAACATTGATTTAAAGAGTTTTTCTTAATGATATTGTAAATAGAAGACTGTAGTATAATAAAATTGAATCAAATAAAATTATCAAAAAATTTAGTAACTACGTATAAAATTATTGTATATAGAATATTCCTCATTTCAAAGTTTAAAGCAATTAAAATAATTAGAAAATATTAAAATTTAACCTAAAACATTTTTTCTTCAAAGATAAATATATTAGTTGGAGGAATGAATGTAAAATTATTGGGTAGGAATTACATTTGAGTTAAATGTAGAGTGTACATGCCTTTAAAAGTGGGTTAATTATAAATAAATACTTTAATTTATTTTTGACTTAAAAGAAAAAGAATACCAAGTGACTCAATCAAAATCTAAACTTACACTTTTTGATTGTTTTGTTGATATAAACTCAACACTCACACATAATATTCCAAATTGAAAATATAACATTTGAAGTGACAAACTAAATTAGGTTTCTTAAAAAATTCAATCTAAAGATTTTTTAAAACCCCAAGAATAACTTCAATCCTTTTGTTTTTTTTTTGTTTTTCACTCATCAATTTAATTTATAGTGCTAGATCTCATACCAATGGTTTCATCTTTAGAGGAGTTAGTTAAATCGTATTTTAATAATTATATTATTTTTTATATTTCACTTCCAGTTAAACATGATTTCTTTTTGGAATCATTTTTTTATTTTGCTTAAATCAAGAAAACCAATTTTTTTATAACTAAGTTCTTTATGTTTTCAAAAACCTCAAATCTTAAATAATATAAATATTATATTGATCTTTACATATTTATCTATTGGATCATAAAACAAAATAGACTTTATAAAATAAAATAGACTTTATAAATGGATAATTATATTGATCATTCTAAATTATTAAAAATGATACATGAATACGTGAGATAACCAGAATACATAATAGAGAATTATAGATGGATCTTTTCAACTTCATGAACTTATTGTGTGGTGAATATTACAAGAGTATGAAAATAATGACTTGTAAGATGTTAATCGAAAATAGACAATGAAGATAAACCTTTTAAAACAGATTCTCAATTAAACTTGATTTTTTTTGTTAAAACCAACATATGTGAATTTAAATTTAGCTATGGAACTTTTAAAAATAAATATGAATAGATTAAAAAGGCAAGAAATATAAAAGAAATATTTTATTTTTATATAAATAAAATAAAAAATTGAAAACAATGTTAATTATATATAATACTTTCTAAATTAAAATATAGAATCGTCAAACTCTTACACTACATATTAGATATAACAACATTTGATATTGGTGAGAGAGGAGGAGAGAATGATTACTTATAAGATGATAATCCAATTTAGATAATGGAGATGAATCTTTAAAAATAAGAACAATGTAAAATTGAAACGACCACATCCGGATTCCCAATCCTCACATAGGATCCACGGGAAACGATCTCACCGGAACCGCATAATTCCGACGATACAACCGGCGTAGAAATCGCTTCTTACAAAAATTTCACAAATTCGCACAACCAACCACCCCTAGCGACCAAGTAACAAGAGAGGTAGGCTGGAATATTTAATTTCGTCCAGCCACGGATAACACTTCCCCACAATTATTCCAACTCACTATCAACTCCTCTAGTGTCGAACATCACTTCCACCTGGTGTCGAACGTCACCCATCACACCACTTGCGAACCAACACACACACCGACGCTTAAGGCATCACTTTCATCGATCTCCCCTCAACTAAACCTAGCTCCAGCTGTCCTCCTATGACCCAAACACACAACAACATGCTGGTGTCGATGGACACCACATTGGTGTCGCTCGACACCCCAACCTTACCACAAAACTATCTATATCAGACCACAATACAAGTACTTGATTACAAACCCACCGTTGGATATGAAGTTTATAGCACCACGAATTTACCTACCAAAAATTCAGCCAAATCGGACTCCGTTTCATCCTCCAAACATTGCCCCGAAGTAGCCCTCTCGAACCAGTTTGCGCTGTTCATCCGCAGGTGTTGGTGTCGACCGACACCAACCCAGAAATCACGATCGAGCCTCCCATCAAGCTCCTTCTCACCGCAAAACTATAACCCTTCACAGCCATCTATTCCCTAATCGATTAAACATCAAACAACACGACTTACCTGGATAACAACCATGATAAAGCCTCCTTGACTCCTAATCCACCACCAAGTAATCACATCCTTCTCCTTACACATGAAGAGGATGGATCTCCTTTCTCCTCTCTTCCAAGTGAGAGTACCACAACTCTCTCTGCTTCTCTCCTCCTATAACCACCAAAACAGATCCCTCTGCTCCTCTTAACCCTCATCAAGGCTCCCTTCTCTCAGGATCAACAATCTCTCTTTGTCTTTCTTTTTCTCTCTTAGAAGCGACCAAAGACTCCGACTCCCCCCCCCCCCAGGAAATAGGCAGCTCGTGCCTTTTAAAACGAGACTTAGGGTTTCCAAACTAAACCAAGCAAAACCGATTGATTTTGAAACAAACCAAACAACCACCAATTTAGTGGTGTCGACCGACACCCTCCTTGGTGTCGATCGACACCCACCCAAAATTGGGTTTGCGATGTTACAATTCTCCTCCTCTAACAAAAGATTCGTCTTCAAATCTGAACACAACGCCACTCATCCGCAAAACTCATCCAACCATTATCGCAACGGTTCGCACCATCCAACCATCTGGTCTGTCGCAACAAGGAAACCACTGGTCCAAACTACCCTGACCCCACTCATCAATCCATCCTGACCCCACCGGTCAACACCATCCTGACCCCACTGGTCCACACAATCCTGACCCCACCGGTCAACAAAGTCTTGACCCCACAGGTCAATCCAAACCATCCCAATCATCACAACTCTGGTCCCCCCGACCAGCATACACCTAACCCTCCTGGTCAACACACAGAAACCCCGAGATTGAATCCCCATCAACCCCGAGATCCGCATCCGGTCTCAACCGGAAACCTGAGATTGAAACCCCCATCAATCTCCTAAATCCACATCCGGTTACAATGAAAATCTGAGATTGAACCCCCATCAATCTCCTTAATCCACATCCGGTTACAATAGGAAATCTGAGATTGAACCCCCATCAATCTCCTTAATCCACATCCAGTTACAATAGGAAATCTGAGATTGAACCCCCATCAATCTCTTTCATCCGCATCCGATCACAATAGAAAATCTGAGATTGAACCGCCATCAATCTCCTTAATCCACATATGATTGCTGCCTTTTCCCCTTCCTTTTAGTTTTATTTATTATTTTAATTTTATTTAGATAATTTCCCCCAAAATTAAAGTTATGCTATTTGGAACAATTTAAAAAATGAGCTAGTTTTGGAACAAAAACTTAAATTGATGTTATTTTTGAGAATTTCTCAAATTTTATTTAAGTTAGAGGATTTTAGGGAAGCTAAAAGAAGGAATTATTTCCCAAATAGACTATTTTATCTTGAAAAGTCAGATTTTCCATGGAGGAATTATTTCTGGAGCAATGACACATAAAACTGGTCGAAACGGGATATTCCGACGAGAAACGTTTAACGATTTGTGAAAGTTAGGCTTATAATCAATTAGAAGTGTTTTGATTGGTCAAGAGAAGACCAAATGGCTCATTCTCAGCCAATAAAACAAGATAGAAGCACTGGTGAGCTGTTGTGCCATGTGTTATCTTAGGAAGTGGATAAGTATGGTTAATTTGGAATGGCAAGTTGTGATTGGTGGAGAAGTGAACGTGAGACACTTGTTTAGGTGACTAAACAGCCTTAGCACTGACCTTACGAGAGTAAAAATAGGCAGCCTCCGTTCATTAATTTTAGCACACAAAAAATCAACCAAAAACCTTAGTTAAAATTCCTATTTTGTTTTCAAAGATCCTGGAAGTTTCTGAGCAGATCAAGGAAGTTTTTCGAAGAAGTTAGCAACCGAGTAGGTAAGTAGATTAGTCTTAGTTACAACTTCCCTTCTAGCTTTTCTTTTTAGATCCCAATTTAAGTGGATCTTAATGATGTGGAATCTAGAGTTTCTAGCTAGTCGAAGATGTAAAACCAAGTAAAGCTTCAGCCAAACCTTGTGAGTACCAAACACATGTGAAATAGCATATGTTTAGGCTTTATTTATTTATTTGAAATTGCGTATGAGTTTAGTTTATAGTTATTGAATTGTTTGGGTATTATGTTTATTATAGTAATTGTTGCATTTTAGGTTCATGTTCTATCACGTTATAGCTCACATCAAACAAATCACACAACAATGATCATGAGCTATAACGTGATAGAACATGAACCTAAAATGCAACAATTACTATAATTAACATAATAACCAAACAATTCAATCAACTATAAACTTTAACCTCACACACAATTTCAAATAAGTAAATAGAATCTAAATATTTTGCTACTTCACATGTGTTCGGTACTCACAAGGTTTGGCTGAAGTTTCACATAGTTTTACATCTCCGACTAGCTAGATCCACTCGAACTCGAAAGTTCTAGATTTTGAATCATCAAAATCTGTTTAGATTGGGTTCTTAAAAAAATCTATAAGAAAAATTGAAACTAAAACTAAACTACTTACTTACTAGCTTACTGACTTCCTCCAAAAACTCTCTTGAACTGCTCATAAACTTCAGAGGTCTCCGAAAACGAACTAGGAATTTTAACTAAGGTTTTTGGTTAAGTTTTGGTGTGCTAAAACTAATGAATGAAAACTAATGGAGAAAATTATTTATGAGCTCCAACTTAGTTTTTACTTCTTCTTACAGCCTCCTCAACTTCCTCTTAATTTATTTCATGGTCATGTCCATGTCACTCCTGTATGTTTTTAGGTTTAGTACGAGGTATTACATTCTCCTCCTCTTAATAGAATTCATTCTCAAATTCTCCTTAGCTTTGCCTTGAGTCTTCTACTAACTCAATCTCCTCTTTGGCCGCTTATCTTTCGAGACTTCTTCCTTTTCTTTCATTTTCTAATTTAGTTAATTTTGTCTTGGCGTTTGATGTAAATCTTGTATTAGCTTGACTTCGATCTTTTATTCTGTTTTTGGATACCACTCTTGAACTCTTTCTTTAAGTTCTTGCTATTAGAACTTCAATATTTCCCTCTTCCTCCTTCATCTTTAGTTGCTTCCATTACGACTTTGTTTGATTTTACAATCTTAGAAGTCGGGTCCATCCTGACTTCTAGTAAGGTACTATGCTTTGTTTTGGGGCTGCATGATACAACACTTCACTTGAATCTTCTCCATTATTTTCTTGCATCCTCTTTGAATTCTTCAGTTCCACCTTAAGTTCATGGCTCCTTTTACATTTTTCTTGTTTCTTGACAATCTTTGGTTTACTGCTCTCCTCTTCGTTAATTTTTCTTCATTATTGCTATTGACAAATCTCAAATACATGGTTTCTCAATCTCGCATCAAATATGATTACACACCTTCTTCTGATAATATTTTACATGCAAACCATCATTCAACCTATTATCTTATTAACTTATTTACATCAATTT
This sequence comes from Camelina sativa, assembly GCF_030686135.1. Classification (NCBI taxonomy): domain Eukaryota; kingdom Viridiplantae; phylum Streptophyta; class Magnoliopsida; order Brassicales; family Brassicaceae; genus Camelina; species Camelina sativa. The sequence continues at coordinate 28,337,936 of NC_141899.1, read as the reverse complement.
ATGAATCACCCAATCATATATTACTGTTGGAACATTCTCTTTAAGACCATCTAAAAAATACAATATGTCAAATATATGTCTCTTTACTTTCACTTAATTTGTATAATTTATTTAACCATAAAAACTGTTGACAAACATATATTTTGAATAAAATTATATCACAGAGCAATAATTGATGACATATTTATTTAAAAAAAAACTAAGATAATTAAATCTATGTGATTGCAATGAGTATATGACCAACCAAGAAAAGTTGAGAAACTAAGAAATAAAGATTGTAAACAATAAAGGATGATATTGTGAGTCCCAGATAAATCTGAAAATAGAACTTAAGAGTAAGAAATTTTAAAACACTACAATTAAATTAAAACTATTAGAAAATAAGAAGCATATATTGATCTTACATTTTTATAACTACAAAAAATCAAAATAAACAGTATCAAAGTTTCTAAGAAATTATCACATATTTCTAATTAGAAAATGATATGGATTAAATAATGTAAGTTTTTAAAATTTAATCATGACATTATTAGCATGATAATATATGATAAATCTTATGTAATTTGAAGCTGAATATAAAAATCATAATAATTAATCTAAAAATAAAATTAAGAATCTAAATATAAAACTATAGGCACCCTCTTGTTTAAACTTTCTATAATTCAAAGATGAAAAGAGAAAATAAGAAAAAATATACTACAATTATAAATGACGACAAAACATATAAAACTAAGTAAAACAAATATGAAAAAAAGGAAAATCACACATTATAATATAAAAACTGCACAGTATTTTACCGGCAGAATTGACAGCAATCATTTTAATGAGTAACTTTGATACCAAATTTTATATAAAAAGATAAAATATATCATTCTTTGTCTTTTTATATCCTCATCAACCTCTTAGTTTAATTACGACGGTTTTATCAATTAGAGACATCTAGAAGTTGGAAAAGATTATTTAAGCATAACCACATAACAAACTCAATCTCTACTTATCCGAATAGCATGTTAAGTCATGAGCTCATTTAACTTTAAACAAATTAAGTAATGAGTTAAGTTCCAGATTTTGGTTCTGAACTGATTTAGATCCCTCACCTTAAGCTGAATGAGCTTTTAATAATGTTGAAAAACTCCTTCAAGTCTTTAGGAAGCACTTCTCCCCGACTGCTCTTGTAGTCCACCAATCCTTGAAACAGAAGAATATCATCTTCCTCCGTCCAAAGTCTAGCGAACACTGCTTTCTTGGCAGATCCGCTCTCAGTCTTTGCTCTTTTGGATGGATTCTCTTATTTAAGAAGCTTATGTCTATTTTCTTATTTCATGTTAATCACTTTTCTTTATTTAAAATATTTTAGAATACTATTATGAAATAGAAAATATGTTATAATAATAAGATTCTGATCATAATATTTTTTTTTATCAAATATTTAATTTGTAAGTTAAAAGTTTTACAATTAAAACCATAAAGAATAATGTACACTACTCTTGAAAGAATACTAAACACCTAACCAATTTTTATAATTTATTTGTATTTTTATATTTATTCCTATTGAATGTTATTATTATTTTACATTTGACATTGTTAATTTATAAATCATGAAATATGTTTTAAGATTGAACTCTAAAATCTAAAGTCTAAACCCTAAATCCTATACCTTAAACCCTTTAGGGTATAATACAGGGTTTAAGGTTCAATTTTGAAACATATTTCATTATTTTTCAATGACAAACAATAAAATGCAAAAAATATTTTTTAAAAAGTTTTTACAAGTATGAATTTTGAGATCTTATTGTGTATATTCTTAAATCCATAATAAGTGATTATAGTTTTATTGTTAATAGAATTAGAAAAGTTATATTCTTATAAATAGTATATGAGAATATTTTTTTTTGCATTTTATTAAGTTAATTGATAAATAGTAAAATATGTTTCAAGATTAAACCCTAAATGGTTTAGGGTATAGAGTTCAATTTAAAGCATCTCCTATTTAAAATTTCGGAAGAACACAACTTCTTTTTGGTAGACTTTATCATAGTTATAAGTTATAAAATTATAGTTATTATTTGATTCATTATTAGGTTACAAAATAGGTTATATGGTTTGGCTTCATTAGTCATACCGAGAGTTAGGGGTTAAAATAATTACTTTACCTGCATTATTATTAATTACTAGCAATGAATACACTTAAAGAGAATATTTCAAAGAATAATACAACTTAAAGAAATAAAATTATGTACTACTTATCTCTTGTCTCCTTCATATTTATAGAAAAGAAAAAAAGAAAGAAAGATAGTGACTTATGTAGACCCTTTGTTTTTTGGACTTGATCGTTACTACTACGGTGCAAAGTTTATGCAGCTGTAAATGGTGATTTCGACGAGTCTTTTTGCACCCATGTTCATTTATCTGTAAAATCACTGGGAGGTACCTGTCTGGGATGATAATTTAGTGGCTCGAAGATTGATAAGAGCTTATAATATTTCAATGTGGGTGTCAATTTTTTTTGTAGTAAATGTGATACACAAGCAAGCGAGTTGTGTGACTTGTGAGAATAACCAAATAGTTGTGGTGATCACTGAAAAATGATCAATAGGTTGCTAAAAAAAATTAAGAAAATTTATTAAAATATAGGTAAAATTAGGTCTATTACATGTTCGTTCATGTTCTTACGCCAAAGAGTTTTAGTGCCATAGGTAACATATATATATAATTTTATTAATAATAAATGTCATACAAAAATGTAATTTTTGTATAAGTAAAAAAATGTAAAAACCCAAAACTTATAGATAAATTTTTGGAAATACATATCAAAACAAATATGGTGTTTAAGAAAAACTATGGATGCCAAAATGAGTCAAGATTCATGTTACAACTCATACATTCTAATGACTTGAAATTTTTTACTCTAATGGGTTAATCATTAAATAAGTTAATAAAAATTGTCAAAAAAAAAAGCTAATGGGTTTGGTTATAATAGCGCTAATTTTTCACCAAAATGTGAATTTATAATCCACCAAAAAACGTAAATACACAATTGCACATCAAAAAATGTGATGATGTGCAAGGATTTTTAGTCAAGTGGTTATAGCACCACCTCTGCGACTGATCCCACCGGAGTTCGATTCTATTAAGTCGCGTTATTTTGCGTAGTAAGGATTGATTATGGATGTTGATTCAATGATGACAAAAAAAATGTGATGATGATGATGATGGTGATAATTATAATTAAGATTAGGAAATATCTCGTGCTTAAAGCACATGTCAATATTTAAAAAAAAAAAATTATAATAGAATAATAAAAGTTATTGTTAGATATTTTTTAAAAAAATTATTTTGTTTTAGATAATATTTATTTTTAATTATTCTGTAAATCTATATATGTTTTTTGAATACTAATTATTTTAGAATATTATAGTATTTTCTTTTTGACGTATATTACAGTTTTATATTGTTTGTTTGTTGTATTTGCATCATTATTTTGTGAAATATGAAGTAGTAATTTTAATATTATAATTATGAACAAATAAAATTTATTAATTTATCAGCTATATAAATTTAGTTTTACCACCCCGCCAATGTGAAAATTAAAACACACATTTTATTTTCATAGATCGAATAATATATTTTTGTTTTTAAAAATTCAAATCACAACATATGCAGAAAAATATGCATTTTATTAATCATAAGTATTATATGAAAATTTCAAACAATTTGTAAATAAAATAAAATAAAGATGATAGGATAATCATAATTTGAAATTTTAACAAAAATTTTGAAATCTAGTTATTAAAAATAATTATATTGACTACTTGGATATAAAATCTTATTTTTTGAAATTCTGATTTGTTTTTTTAAAAAATATTTTGTAATTTTCGTCCATAATTTATTATAGAAAGAAAATATATATTTTTAACTAATAATTATTTAAAATCATTGGCATGACAATATAAAATTAAAGAAGAAAATAAACTCTACTTGAAAAATATTTATCCTTATTTTTAAAAAATCTTGGCAGTTAATTTTTATTTTTTATTTTTCAAGTACAAATTAGTTTTGATTTGAATATGTTTCTTTTACTTTTCTACATTTTTTTATATTGATCTGTCAGCGTTTTTATTTTTAATTAATTTTATTTATTTCTTTATTTAATTAATCTTAATTAAAATTTTCTATTGGCAATTGAATGTAATTTTTACACATATTAAGGTTAGTTTCATATTTGTACTTCTCAATTAATATAATAGGATTAATTAATTATAATTGTTTTATGCTAATATTAATTAATTAATTAATACTTTAATAGATCAACTCAATTAACCATTTACCCATCAAATTAAATGGGTTCATGAGTTAATTCCTTTTCATGATGTTCGGTTATAGATGACTACGCTGATTTTGAATATTTATCGGTGTTTAACATCCAAATTTTGAATATTTATGTTTATTTATCTTACTTATTTTTGATTTCAAGACAAAACCCTTGAAAAAATAATCAGAGTTTTATTGCCCTAGAATGAGATTGCAGATATACACAGAAAATCATAAAGACCATTCAAAAACGTATCAAAACTCAAAATATTGAGATAAATACACCTAAGTGATTAAGTGTGAGCTTGAGTAGCTTTGTCTCACACAAAACAAACCCTCACGTCCTAAACTTTTCAAATACCAAAACACCTCTCGAAATCAGAAATTAAGCAAGAAGCGAAAAAACATTCCAACCATTTTTTCTCTATTTTCTTTCTTTTAACTTATACATCAAAAATAACACGTAATAACTACATCAATTTACTTAAAATCAAAGTGTCTTTTTAATTAGGAATCTTGTTTCCTGTGTTTAATATCTTTCTATCAAACGTATATAAAATATATATAAAGAAAGAGAGAGATATAAAACTCTATAAGTGATGGGGAGGCTCAAGCATTAGATGTATCAGAGGAGAGAGGCTGAAGTTCTTGTTCTTTAACAGCAGCACTTACAGGCTCATAAGTAGCTTCCTCTTGCTTTCTACGTCTCCACACCAATACAAGTTTGATCATCGCCGAAGTAACCAGCAATGATATCACCACTCCCGCAACCACCCCGAATACGTGTTTCTCCCACCAGCTCCTGCCAAAATCACCACTACAAAACCCGTAAGATAGATCAAATCCACTAAACCAGTGTGACGATAGATATGAGAACAATGGAACCTACTGTTTCTGCTTTTGCTCAGCCTTCCATTCTAGCAACTTGTAGCTTCCAAATTGTCCAGGTAGGCGCAATCGGTTTTCCTTCAGAAGCAGCATTATGTTCTGCAAACACGTAAAAAGTAGAACTCACATCTTTTCATCTGCGTATGAAGATACTTAAACCATCATTTGTAAGGAAAAAGAAAACTACCAATGCCGTAGTATTGGAAATGTACTCAGATGATTCTGCGGGAAAGATTCCCCATTTCAGGCGATACTCATTTCCCCTGGATGAGATATTCAGCAAGTGAACCTGACAATAACAATAGTCATATGGAACGATTTAATCACAACGAAAGCACCTCAGACAGAGAAAAACTAGTCAAATGACTGTTAGAAGCATGCCTGTGAACTTTTAATGTCTAACTCATGGGCAATGAAATCAGCCATCTCTGAGAACTCAGGCTTCTCTGAAGAATTATTCACGCTAATTGACACTTCGAAGGTGATAACTCCAACTCGGAAAACACCTACATGTTCACAAGATATAGCCAAAAACAGGTTAACGCCAAAATAGAAAATTAAATGAAGTTCTGATGTAGCCAATGACAGTGATATGGATAATGTTGATGAGGCTCTGGGTTATAACGACTAACTTATTTTAGGAGTAATTTAATTTAGTTTAGGAGAAATTTCACTTTTTCATCACCAGAAAACCAGACTTTCAATGCGGATAAATAGTCTTCCAAAAGAATTTAGGAAAATGGCATGTCCAAGAAATGTTTCGATTCAGCAAACTTCTGAATAATTTTCTCAATACATACAATGACAGATATAGTTCCTACTCGTTTGCAGTCGCTAGCGACCAACGACTGCAACTTTGATAGCGACTAGCAACATAGAGACATACAAGGCTAAACTACCTGGAAGATCAGTGGTAGAAGACTCGCTCGTAGCGGGACTTGGAGAAATACTAGAACTTTTATTTTGGGAAACTGGTGAAGTAGGCGCAGGAGAATCTGGTGCCGCAAGCCTTCTCCATAGATCAGAACAGTTGGTCTTCAGAAACCCGAGCTTATCATTCTCACGATCATAAGTGACAAGCGTATTGCGGACAACAATTCCTGGTCACAATATAAGATGTACCAACTTTACGCTCATCACATGAAAGCAAAACCAACATAAAAATTGAAAATGACTTGAAAAGACAGGAAACCACATTGTCTCCTTTGACATTAAAGCCTACATGATAAAATGCTTTAATGGAAATGGGAATGCATGCAAGATATTTAGTACCTCCTAGGAGTGTCGTTGAGTCTCTATCAGGAAATATTCCAAGGCAGTATGCGCCTCTAACTTTAGTGTGCTATAAGCATGTCAGGAAGGAAAATGGAAACTGTTAATACTTGCCTGAAGGATCAAACAAGTACTTATAAGAAAAAGATTAGCCAAATTTACTTTACCAAGTTATTACCCTGAATAAGTAGTTCTCAGGAGAAAGAATCAGTTTCTGACCATTTCCAAATTCCATAGCGATCTCAGGAAAAAAATTGTGTATCTCAGCCACATCCCTGATTCGTATCCAAAATCAGTATTCTTAGAAAACATATAAATTTGAAGTTGCGTGTATTGTTGTTCAAACAAACCTTCCAGCGCCGGAGAAACAAACATCATCATAATTTGGGTCTGGACCATGGATCCGTTTCAGAGATGGAATTTCCTTAATGACCTGCAATACCACATAATCACATGCGAGCACAATAATGAAGAAACATCAGCATTTGTCTCCTACAATTTTATACTATAAGCTCAAATAGCACAATCTTTTGTCAAAGGTCATCCATTAGGCATGACAGGAATATTTTACATAGCTCTAGCAACTTTATTAAGTTCTTAATGTCTGACAGATTGTAATTGTGATGCATGTGCGATACAAAATAACATAAACAGGAATCTCTTAACACCAATGCTTCAGAGACCAAAAACAAACTAGTGGAGAATAGAGACTCGTAAAGAGGAAAGAGCTGAGAGATAATGAGCAAACATATATACGACTTAAGATATCTTACCGCAGCCTTAATGGCTATAAAGGCTTCCTTGGGGAAATAAGCATATGTTGTTCCACTATCCAAAACGGTTCCATGCTTTCCATTAAAGACCTTGGGGTTTAGCTTTAGAGACTTGCCAGCAACATGCATTTGTTTCAGGTCAATGTTATAATACGGACTGCAAACACCCGAAACTACAGTGATGTTGTGAGAAGCTCGAAATCAACTCTCAAATTACTCAGATACAAACGAACTGCAAATATTATGAAGTTACTCTACCTGCGGAAAGGATCCGAATGAGAAAACACCATTCCAGCTGGAGGAGATATTTTACCAAGTACCATAGCACCACCTCCAACTTCCATACCTCCATAACACAAAGAAAAAGTATCCTCGATAACACCCTTATCAACAAGCTGATCAACAACACTAAGCTTACCACGACCCAAACCCATTATACCATCAGCACGTTGGCTAAAAAGATCGCCAGTTTCCACATTCTCGCATCCAAAAACAGCACGTTGCGGAGAAAGCTGACTCTCGTTACCAAAAGATATCAAATCCTCACTTAAAACCCCACTACTCGAACTCATCTCAGCATACCGTCTTTCGTAAACACATAATTTCCCTTCATCATCACAATTACAGTCAGGATTACATTTCAAAGCCTGGTAACTACTAGACAACTCAGGTTGAAACTTGGGATCCTGAAAACAGTTATAAAACAAAATCCCTCAGGGCAATGAAAACTACAGAACCATCCCTCAGGGCAATGAAAACTACAGAACCAAGCCTAATCACACAAACAAGACTCACCTGATGCTTCCCACACTGTTTACAAGTGGAGCAAGGAACGTAAGTAACAGTACTACCGGTATCTACAATCAAAGCAAACTCTTGTGGTGGTGTTCCAATCCATAATCGTGTAGTGTAGTAGCTGTAAAAAGATGAGTCATAAACCTAGATTTTAACACAATAGGACTAAAATTGGTAATTAAATCGAGAAAGAAGACGAACCCGTTAGAGAGGAGGTCATCGTAGAGTTTCATGTGAGCGTTAGGGAGCTGAGATTGGTGGAGACGACGGCGGCGAATATCCTCGACTCGCGGAGGTAAAGAAGAGTAGCTAAGCGGGAAAATCATAGGCGATTCGGCTGTTAAATCGAGCTCATCGGCGGTGGTCAGATCGAAGAAGAATATAGAGACGGTGGTGATGAAGAGAAGGAGGATGAGGAGGAGCGAAGCTCGATCCATGGGTGGTGGATTGAGGAGATCAGTGGATTGGGATTTAAATTGAAGAACGCCGGTGGCGACGGAGGGGGTTTAAGCGGAGTCAACTCCACCGTGGCTCCGTCGTCGAGAAAAATGAAAAGAGGAAGAGAGAATGAAATGGTCTCTCTATTTTATTATTTTCCATTTTTGTGCCTCTTAAGACGAATAACGTACTGACACGTGGCGGTTAACAAGTCTGTTAAAGTCAACGATCACAACTCCTTTACCTGCTTCAGAGCGCGTTAACTACAACAGATCTTACTTACTAGTAGTACTACAATGAAAATACAAAAACAAAAAAATCCAAATTTGTTTTGGTTTATCACAGGACAGGACGCCTCAATCCAATCAATGAACTTTTACATGCATGCAACCTTTGTGAAACCTCATTGTTGTCATGTCATGATATAGGAGAGAACCCAAACGCGAACAAGCCACCCTTTCAAAAGTGGTGGTTAAGGGTAAGCCACTTCTCCTCTCCTCTCCAAAAGGGCACAAACCTACATGCCCTTCTCCTTAACTTCCACACTGATGTCGTTCCTTTTGAGGATTCCAAATGGATAAACCATCCTCTTCACTCCACACTCACATTGACCACCACGCTGCTGTCACATTTACGTTAGAGGTTCACAGGACTGAAGGTTTGTAAATTACAATATACCAACAAGGTCCACAATAATGTGATTCGCTTTTAAGGTTTTGTTTTTTTTTTCCATGGGTTTTTTTGGCCAACCAAAGCAAACTGGTATCCGATTCATGTTTCAACCGGTTCAGCCGACCAATCCGGATTTTTATTTTGTTTTAAAACACTGATAAGATCTAAGAAAATTTATTTGAGACAATTAAAACACAAAATCTCAATAATCACTTTTTTTCTTTATAGAGTTGATATTTATAGCACTAAAAAATAAAAGAGCAAAAGCAGCCTTATTGGAGGTCAAAAAAAAAAAAAAAAAGCAGCCTTATCATCAGAACATATAAAGTACGTATCATTTCTAATTAGGACGGAGCAGAAACAGAGATAGTCAAAGAGCTTTGACCAAAGTAAGCAATAATGGAAAAAAAGAAGAAAAAAGACAACAAACATCATGACTCTAAAAATAAAGAATAGTTCAGAGTTTTACATAGAGAAAAAGCTCAGAACACAACACAAAACACACTTAAATCTCACACAAACAAGACATGGTGTGTTTTTTTTGGTGCTGTGTCTAACAATTATCCTATGATTTAACAAAACGTTAAAGTAAAAGAAAACACCCACAGAGAACACTCTCACCTAGAAAACATCAACAACGGCTAATCAAATACTAGTAATCAGCAACAACACAAATCTGAATCAATCAAAACAGAGAAAGCTAACAACACCAAAGCCAACTAATAAACACCAAACAACATTGTTTCTCTTTTCTACCATTGGGCTCCTCCTCTCTCCTTTAGAGATTGAGCCTCTCCAGAATCTTGTTCCCAAACTTGTTACACCTCATCAACCGAATATTACGCTCAATATGCCACTTCAACATGTGGCGCACATCATCCTGCAAAGACACCAAACAAGATTCCTCATTATCTCACCATCCCTCTAAGCAGAAACCAAAGTTTTAGACAAACGTATAAGCACACGCGGCCTTTACCTTAGAGACAAACCATGCGGTTTGAATGACATAGTTCCCAAACGGGTCGACAAGAAGTGTATCAATCTCTTGAACCAAGTCATTTACGATCAACCTAGTGTTGATACTCTTTAGCTGCAGCAACTTCTGGACAGCATGACTTCCATATTTGTTACGGGCGAGGTATGCATAGCTCCCTAACAGCTGTACCACGAGCGCTTCTGTCACCTGTTGGTTTTCCAGCTCCACGACATATTGCACCACGTAGTTTCTGAAAGGAAAACATACTTGTGAGTAATAAACAATAAAGACGATTTGTGTATCATTCATCTTATGCTTACCCGTAGCAGTTCAAGCAGAGTTTCAACGCATGAGTGATTATCTCGCTAATAAAACGTTGCCTTATTTGAAAAGGCATCGGACGTTTATTGTTAAAACATTGCTGAATCAGGCAGCAGCCGTGTTGATCAATCGCTATCTGGTAACAGTGTCCAGCTACAACTTCAACAAGATGCTGCGAAGGATAAAAGACAAAACACAGATGGAGAAGAAAGAGTGTCATTTCCTCAAGAATACTTAGCATATGAAAATATGATCCATGGCTCATTTTACTTGTACCACAAGAAATAAAGTTACTAAGGTTAGACTATACTACAGATTCTAGGATACTTTTCAGTCATGAATTCTATAACAAATCTTGAACCTGAATAAAACAGACATTGCAAAATTTAACCGACAACAAGCAAATCGACTAATCTACTTGAGCTGCTACAGTGGATTCTCTTCAACTATATGGTATAAGAAAGTGACTTGAAGCTTGATAAAGAAGGGCTCATCTTAGTAAGCAAAAGTACTAAACAACTCTATGACCAGAAACAAAGATTCATCAGATGAATAGATTTCAAGTTTATCAACAGAAGGTTCATTACTAACCAACTTAAATTTTGAGGTATCCATTCACATTCACATTCACATAACAAAGGACCAACCATCATCTCTAACATAATATACTTCCAAGTACTGAAGCAGACAACTGCGAATGAGATGCTTACCCTACACTGCAGGAAAGTAAACTGGCAAAAGCATTCCAAAATCACTTCTTTAGCATTGCTGCTCCTTGACAATCGAAGAGCTACCATGGTTATAGCTCCCAGGAAGCGCAAAATTTGATCCTCCCCACAACGAAGTCTTATATTAATCACCAGCGATTGCATTGCCTTGGTTCTGATATCTCCAAAACAAAGACATTACTAGTTACAAACTATAGCAATCATAAAAACAAAGATTCATGACCCTAAGCAATGCATAATCATATATATCAAAAGTCAAAAAAAAGATTCAGAAGTGTCTACCCGAGTGGATCAAAGCATAGGTTAACAAACTGAGACTGGGACTGAGTAACCATATCAAGAATCTGAATGATCTGTTCGGGGCTGCATTTGTCCATAAGCCTCCTAACGACATCATTAGCATGAGAGTCCACCATCAAGTCAAAGAGATGAGCAATGAGAGCGTTGAAGATCACATCAACTCTCTCCTGAGGACCCAAGAGAGTCATCAGCAGATGGTCTCTCAAATCTTTATCCTTAGCCATCGAAAGTATCGATGGCGGCTCCCTCCAGTTCGCCATAGCCAACGCCTGATCATGGTTATAACCAAAACCCATCCAAAGATTGTTCATTCCAGTCCCAAAGCCATTACTGTGGTCCCAAGGGTTCTGATCTGAGACATGGTTTCTTGAAGAATAAGAAACTCCATTCAAGAAACCATTGTTAAGCAACCCATAAGTATCATACGACGATCGATTAGAACAATCGTTCTGAACAGACAGTCTCTGCTGCATCCGATTAAACCTCGGGATCTCTTCGAATTCACGCTGGTAGTAACCAACACTCAGAGGAGGCATGTACCCATTACCACCACCAACAACGCCACTACCGCCGCCGTTGATCACCTGGTTGTACCGATTAGGGGGCATCGGTTGACCGTTCTGACGAACAGTTGAATCAGAGAAAGAGAGGCCACCAAAAGAGGATTCTAGGGTTTGCAGATCACTCAAGAAACCATTAGAAACTCTCTGGTGAGAACTCTCCGGTTGATGAAACTGAGACGACGGCTGCTGCTGCATCTGCGGTGGTTGTGACTGAGTCCCACCTCGCCTAAACGTTGCCGTTTCCGGAGTCTCCTCCGCCGTTGACCAGATGTCGCGTTCGCCGTTAGTGTTGACACGAAACTTCTTGTCCATGACTCTCTCCAAGGAAGCTGAAAAAATCTATGGAAATTAAAAAATAAAAGTGAAAAGAGTAAATATATATATTAGGGAAAGAACTAAGAAAGAGTACTTTTTTATCTGTAAAAAAAAATAATACGAAGGGAAAAAAAGGAAGGTGAGATACTTAAGAGGATTTAGGGATTAATGGAGGAAGGCGTGATTATGGTAAACTTAATTGCAGAGGAAAAAAAAAAAAAAAAAGTAAAAAACAAAAGAAAAACTTAAGGAAAAGAGAGATTGAATACGTTTTTTTGAGAAATCTCTCTATCACCTTCGCTTTCAATTGCTTCTTCTGCCTCTTCTTAAGTTTTTCTTTCCCATGCACATTAAATAGTCAGGAAAAATATATTCCAAGTCAAAGTCTTGATATACTTTTTTTTCACAATTTCAATAATTTTTATTTTTAACGATAATTACATCAGAATATCTATCGTAATCTTCTTTTGTATATATCTAAATCTACACTTAAAATCTCTAATATCAAATAACATAAATATAAAATCTAATATATTTTCATAAAAATGAAATATAATAAAATATAATATTACTTGAAAATTAACCATACTTTGTAAACCAAACCTGAATTGACGATTGAACCGGTTCAATTGCAAATCGAATATCAGATTTTAGGTTCACCGTCAGAATCTATAGAATATAAGATACTTAAAACACCATTAAAGATAGAGAATTCGGTAAAATTGATCGAACCACCAACCCTTCAAAATTCTACATTTAATTGTGAAAGATTTACACCATTATCTTCTTTGGATTTTTTTGTGCTGATTCATCCGATGAATGATAAACAATGTTTTGAACTTGGAATAAAGACGACGAGAATATAATTATCAAATATTAAAGAAGAAGAAACAAAATGATGAGAAATAAAGAAAAACCACAAGAAAAGAGGAAGAAGGGAGGTGGCGGTGCTTGTAAGAGAAAAAAAAAATTAGAGTTACGAGTCTAGGGTTTTCTTTAAAATATCTTGTTTTTATTAAAATATTTAATTTCACCTAATTATTTTAAATTTATGCTTAGCAATTATAATTTTTTGATTATTAAAAAATATCAAAAACAACATTTTATAAACCAAACTGGGATCTATAATTTCTGATTTTTTTTTTGTAAACTTTTATCTTCCTGTTTGGGCAATCAATCTTGGAGTTCTTTTTTAATTTAATTTAATGTTTGGTTGAAAAAAAAAACCAAACTGGGAAAGTTGAGTGAACCGGTTCAATTGTAAATCAGATATTAGTCTTTAAATTTATCGTCAAAATCTTTAAAAGAGAAAATACCTAAAATATCAGTAAAAAGAAATTCAACAAAATGGATCGAACCAGCAACACTCCAAACGTGGTGTCTATTTGTAAAAGTTTCAAACCATTATTTTTCAAATTTTTTTTTTGATAATTCGTTCCATGAATGCTTAAACAATGTTTTGAACTCGAAATAGAGATGAGAAGAAGAATAAATAATCATTTTTTGTCAACAACTTTATAAAATTAGCTCAAACAAGTCACAATATTGTTTTCACATAAACTCATCAGCGGTTCAATACGTATTTTATGTGTCAAATTATCTACTTTGATATTAGCTTGACGAAGTAATAAAAGTTAAAGAAAAGGTAAAGAATTCTCCCTTGTCGCTTTGCATCTCTTTGAGTTATGTTGAAAAACTTGGCCACTCGGCTGGGAAAGACACAATTTTCACCAAAACAGAGTAGTTTGCAAAAAAAAAAACCATTTATTGCTTGTTTGCCACAAATATACACTTTGTTGCTCACACTAGAGTTTTCGCCTAATGTAAGTATCACCTATGTATGTAAGGAAATCAGAATTTTCCGATGAATAAAATAATCATATTATCGGAGAAGAAATATAATGATGAGAAATAAAGGAAAACAAAAAAAATGAATGAAAAGAGGGAAAAGAAAGGTGGTGGCGCTTGTAAGAGAGATAAAAGATGATAAGATTGTTGGGATTACAAGTCTAGGATTTCTTTTAATATATCTAATTTTTTATTAAAAATTTTAATTCCATTTAATCATTTTTTATTTACTTGTTCCATGTAAATTTTACAATTTCAATCATTAAACTATATATTTTATTTTTACAAAAATTACATAACAGAATCTATCGTATCTTTCAAAACCTACACCTAGAATCTTTATCATTATATATATATATATATATATAATCTAATATTTTCACATAAAAATGAAATAAAATAAAATCTAATATTACTTGAAAATTAATCGTATTTAGTAAACCAAACCTGGATTGATGATTGAACCGGTTCAATTCTAAATCGAATATCAGATTTTAGGTTCATCGTTAGAATTTATAGAAGATAAGATACCTAAAACACCAGTAAAAACAGAAAAATTTGATAAAGTTGATCGAACCAGCAACCTCTGAAACTCTATATTTATTTGTGAAAGATTTACACAATTATATTTTATGGAGTTTTTTGGTTGATTCGTTTTCGTTCCATGAATGATAAACAATGTTTTGAACTTGGAATAGAGATGACTAGAAAAATAATTAAAAAATATATTAAAGAAGAAGAAAAAATATGATAAGAAATAAAGAAATTTCACAAAAGAAAAGAGGAAGAAGAGAGGTGGCAGAGCTTGTAAGAGAAAAAAAAACTAGAGTTACGAGTCTAGGGTTTTCTTTAAAATAATGTTCTGAGTGGGCCCATGTTCACTCACAGTCCATAGGTCTGTTTCTTAATGGATCTTACGTTCTCTTCCGATCCGTAAACCTACTTATATCTGGCGTTTGGTTTGCTAAGTACGAAAAACTAAAAAAATTTATAGTCAAATATTATATAGTTAAAATCTCTTTAACTAAAAATTCTATAGTCAAAATTTATACAGTCAAAGTGTCCGTAACCAAGTCACAAAATGTCTGCCGAAAAGTCACAATTTTACCAAGTACAGTTTCATATTCTCATGGTTTGTTCATCTCCATGAAACTGGCATTTATTGGCTACACCTCGTCATGATTGACCTGTACGACCCGAAATCAACTTCCAACACAACTATCTCTTTTGTTTCTATACTCCCCTTGTTGTTTTGTTGTCCTTGACTTTGTATCTGTTTTATATTTTATTTATTGGATTCGACAAAGTAAATTTTCTTTGTCATGTTATAACTTCATTTTGTGTATTGTCAAAAAAAAAAAACTTCATATTGTGTCTACTTTGGCTTTGATAATATTAAGCAACTCTTTGAATTGGGTCCCTAGTTTACATTAAAAAAACACTACAACCTGAACTAAACCAAAACACTCGATGTTACACTGAATAAAAAATAGATGGATGATAACCATTAAAAAAGAGATCTTTTGCGTATAGTAACAAACTGATCTCATTGGCAAAAAAAGATCTTTTGCGTATAGTAAAGATCTTTTGAGTATTATCAGTTTTGGCGAAATCCAAACGAAAATTTCATTAACTCTGTAACCAAAATCTTTGAACATTAGTTTAGATACTTAATCACAACTAGAAGTAGTCCTAAGATATGTACAAACCCAAAACACTAAGAAACGAGACCAACAAACCACTTCCTGAGTTCCTGGTTTTATACTATCTTTGGTCAAGCTCTCACTAAATGTTGACATCTTCAAAAACCGTAAGAGGCAGCTCTGGCGATACAGGCATTGTCGCCACACACTTGAACTGTGATGAACAAAATAGACAGAGAGAAACGTGTAAATCAAAAGGAACATTGGTACTTCACATTCAACTCAAATCATCATATTTCAAAGTAGTTAGTTTACCTTATGCTGCTTGTATTTCTCTCTTATAGCTTGTAAAGCTCCACCTTTTCTACTCAGATACAAGTCATGTATCATTCTCACGCATTCTTTCAGATCACCCGCTTTGTATTTTGTGTATTCTTCTAACATTACATTCTGCTACATTAAACACCAGCGCTTTAGTTTCTTATGTAAAACTAGTGTACATAGAATTAGAACGAGATACGCTTTGCAAGAAATGGCTTACCCAGGGATGTTGCTTTGGACGGATGATGAACCTAGCGAGAAAAACAGCTGAAGCAGCCACAATAGATGGAAGAAACTTCAAAGAGTTATAGTCTAACATGCTTAACTCTGAAAGATAGCTACAAAGAAACTCCATCTGTAAAGGTGACATCTAAAAGAAAGAAAAGAAAAAGAAGTCTTAGCAATTGATACTTTATACATTGCAAACGCCACAATTTAAAAAGAGAGCTTACTTGGAAATCTTCTTGTGCAACCCTTGTGAACCGTCTGCACAAGACAAGCATAACCAAAAACAAAAACACAGTGAGATAATGAACACCAAAACCTGCCTTCTGCAATAGATTCTAACCTCAGATACATAACCAATTAGACAATGAACTAGACAAACAAACAAAAAGAATCAGAACCTAACCTTAGAAATGTGTTGCTTGTTGGGTTCCCTAATTCAAACTCCAGAGCAAGAAGTATATCAGCTTCCATCTTCACAATCTCTTGTTTCGTGTAAGTATGGTCTGTGATGTAACAAAAGTCATTCACATTTGGAGGAGTAATCTCTTCATACTTTCTACAAAATCCAAAACCCAAAACACAAATAAGCAAACAACAAAAACAAAAGAAAACAAAACAGACAAGAGAAAGAGTAGTCTTACGAAGCAATAAGCATTGAAGCAACTCCCAAAAGCTGAAGCCTTTGTCTATTAACAGTCTTGAGAGACAAGAATCTATCAATGTAAGAGACAGCGAGGTAAAGAGTCTCTGAGAGAAGTTTGTATTCTTCAGCAACTTCAACTAACCAATCAACCAAAACTCCTCTCATACTCGAAGTTACATCTTTCTGAATCTTGTCAATGTAATCAATCAAAGGTCTTGACTTTGCTTTCCCCTGAATTGTGAATCAAGCAAAAACTACTCAATGCTTGGTTCTTTCTTCTACAGTTGTAAAATTTAGAGATGGGTTTTTGTTTATTTACCTCTAATTGACGAAGATACTCAAAGATTGAAGTAACATAAGGAGCACACATCTGAGGATCATCAGATCTCGTGTCAATGTCTGAGTTTGAGTTTGCGAGTGTCGGAATCGAAACTGGGTTCTTCTGTTTCGTTGTAATAACCTTAGTGGCTTTTCTTCGAGGCTTCTTGATGTTGCATAAGTTAGGAAGCTCTCCGAGTACGACTCTCTTCTTCTTGTTGATTCGTTCTTCGTCTATGGTCGCCGCCGCCATGGCAGCTTTTCGTTTCGTCGCTGCTCTTGTCATTCTAACGCAGTTCTCCTTATCGTCGTCGGCCATGGATTCAGGTTGAGGATGAGAAGGAAGGAGAGAGATGGGTGAGAAAAAGAGAAGAAGCGAAGAGACATTTTTGGGAAATTTTTGGAATAAAGATTGAAACTTTTGGCGGTCTCTGTGATTATTTTCGAATTTCTCGAAAAAATTAAGCTGAGTTTTTGTTTGGCGCGATGTTTTTGTTATGTGTTTTTCGAGCTTCAAAATTTTCACCGGGAAAATGCTAATTTGGCCGTCACATGAAGACCTAAATCGTAAACGAGGAAGATGATTATTAAATGTCGTCACTGTCTATGTAAAATCAAACGTTTAATGGGCTTTCTGAATCGGCCCAGTAGTGATTATGTAAAAGCTAAACCAGTAAAGTATTTGCCTATTTGGTCTTTCAAACCAAAATTATTTGTTTTGTTTTTAGCGATAATTGATGAATCTTCTAATTATCCGCTGATTTTATCATTTTATTTATTTGGTAGAAAAATCTATATAATATTTTTGAAATACATTTGAACGAGAAGTTTTTATTTTATAAAATATTATTGATTTTAAAACCAAATTAGAAAGATAAATATGAAATAGAAAAATATTTATATAGATGGTATCCAAACAAACCTCTACAATTATTCATCCAAAAAAAACAACCTCTACAATTAATTTTCCTTCTATCCATTTTACAAACACAACTAAAATAAATAATTTTATAGTAAAGATATTTAAAAGATTTTATTAAGATTTCTAAAAAATCTTATTTAAAGTATGATTTTCTATAGCTTTTTTTTTAACGCAATTCATTACTGATATGAAAAAGAAGATAGTCCAAACAAATAAAAACAACAGGGGAAAAACATGATCTCTAAAACCAAGTAAGTCATTAGAAGACTCTGCGCCAAACACCTCATCGATCTGGTTGTGTAACCAAGCTGGACCACCTAACACAAGGTATGAGGTAAGTCGTCCGTCCCTTGTGACACTAGATGCAATCGTCCTGGCCAGTGAATTGGCCTTCGGTGAAGAAAGTTTGATACCGAACTCCCCCATCACCCGTACTACATCATTGATCTTGTCCAAAACAGAACGATACCTTGGCTAATGTAACGGAGAAACGATGGCCGAAACCACCGCATGACAGTCTGTCCAAACTTCAAAGGCAGTGATATGAAGATCATTAAGACTTTGCAGACACCATAGCAAACAATTAAGCTCTGCTGCAATTCTGTTTGATCGTGGTAAGAAAGCATCTCTTGCATGGTATAAAACATCTCCAGTGTGATTCCGTAAGATCCACGCACCACCGCTGTAACTCGAATCGTTGGTCCAAGCTGCATGTATGTTACATTTGAGCTTACCAAATGGAGGTTTAATCCAATAGTGAACCATATGTAGCTCCCTTGTAGTTCCGTTGGCTGTTTCCTGCATTATCAACCTTTGTTGTTTTAACCATTCCTCTGACTCTTCTAAGGCCGTAGCCACAATAACATGAGCATCCTGGAGTCGGTCCGCAAATATAATAGAGTTTCGCGCTTTCCAAGTCTCCCATAGAAACCACGGTATAGCCTGCCTCCTCTCCACAGCTAAATCTGTCTTATCCATTAGTTCCAGCAAAAACGAGATGTTTTCTGCTACTGACCCAGAGAACCCTTGTGGGGGAGTTGGAAGAGTTGTTGCAGCCCAAACTCCACATGCTAATGAACAACCAAACAAAACATGATTAATTGTCTCCTCTGCACTATTACAAATTGAACAGGGAGGAGTAACTGTAAGCCCATGTCGATGCACACAGTCTGTAACAGCCAGTGCTCCTGAAAGAGATCGCCATAGGAACATCCTAATCTTAGGCTCAGCCAGCAACTTCCACACCCTTTGTTTCTCTTTGTTCACAAAAACCATATCAGCTGGGATTGGATTCAAGATTTCCACCTCATGTGCTAAAAGCCAATTCCCACTTTTAATTGAGTACTGACCATTCTGAGTAAACGCCCATATAAAACTGTCAGAGAGACTTGGTGCCGGAGGAAAGGATCGAATCCGAGTGATCTCACAGGGTGGAAACAATTCCTGAAGGCGTGGTACATTCCATTCCCCATTAGTTGTGATAATGGCTTATACCTTAAGGTTCAAATCAATCGTCATTTCTTTATTGAATGGTCTTCTTGGCATGTTCTCAAATACCCATTTGTCGAGCCAAACATTAGTATCTTGGCCATTACCAATAGTTTTTATGACACCACGTTAAAGTAGTTCTCTTCTAAATAATATGCTCCGCCACGCATAAGAAGGCCTATAACCGAGCCGTGCCTCAAGGAAAGGGACATCCACAAAATATTTAGCCTTATACACTCGAGCTAATAAAGAGTTGGGAGAGTCAAGAATACGCCAGCCCTGTTTTGCTAGTAATGCATTATTAAAACAGCCAATGTCACGAAATCCAAGTCCCCCAAGCTCCTTAGATTGACAAACCTTATCCCATGATACCCAATGAATCTAATGCTTGTCCTCACTTGCGTTCCACCAGAACTGACACATCGCATTGGTAAGTTGTCGACACTGATGTTTGGTAAGCCGAAAGCATGACATAGCATAAACTGGAAGTGCCATTGCTACAGATTTGAGCAAAACTTCTTTACCACCCAAGGATAAAGTCTTTTCGTACCAACCACTAACCCACGCTTTTAAGTTATCACTGATGAATTGTAACAGATCCCTCTTGGAGCCACTAAAGCATTCCGGTAGCCCGAGGTATTTGCCCGTCCCTCCTTCTTGTTCAATGCCTGTATACAGACCAAGTAAGTGTCGCATGTAAGGATCTATCTTCTTTCCAAAAGTTATCGCGGACTTCTGGAGGTTGATCTCTTGTTCCGAGGCATTTCCATATAATTGCAGGCACTTTAAAAACTCTGAACATTCTCTCAAGTTTGGTTGGCATAGAAATAAGCTATCATCTGCAAACAAAAGATGTTGGATCGATGGACAGGAAGAGGAGATTTTCATTCCTGTGACACGACCCTCCATCTCAGCTCTGTTCATTATGTGTACCAATGCCTCAGTACAGAAAATGAATAAGAATGTTGAAAGAGGATCCCCCTGGCGAATTCCACGTTCAAACTTGATGTATCCATATGATGAACCATTTAAAAGCACTGAGTAAGTTACCGACGTAACACAACTCATTATCCACTGCACCCATTTAATATGGAACCCCATACAAATGAGTAACTCTTCTAAAACTTCCACTCAACCCGGTCATAAGCCTTCGGCATGTCAGTTTTAATGGCCATGAAGTCCTCATCACACTGTTGATTCGTCCTCAACGCGTGAATCATTTCATGTGCAATCAAAATGTTGTCAGATATTAAACGCCCCGAGACAAAAGCTCCTTGTGTGTCTGACACAATCGACGGGAGAAAGTGTTTCAACCTGTTGTACAACACCTTGGAAGCAATTTTATATAGAACCAAGCAGAGGCTGATTAGTCGCAAATCCATCATTTTGGATGGATTAGGCTTCTTTGGAAGAAGACAGAGTTGTGTAAAGTTCCACTTCGGCTGTAAGGTACCATATTCAAAAAACTGTTTTACTTCCTCAACCACCTGTGGACCAACAATGTTCCAAAATTCCTGATAAAAATGTTTGGACATGCCATCTGCATCGGGTGTGCTATCCCCTTTGATACTTAAGGCTGCAGTCTTAATCTCCTCACTTGTTACTGGTTTGATCAGTACATCATTCATCTGTGTGGTAACCCGTGGAAGCATCCCATCTAAAGCATCATTTATCATCTCAGGGTTCGACGTAGTGAACATGGTGCGAAAATATGCGATTGCTACCTCTCCCTTAGATCCCTCTGTAAATTGTTCCACATCATTGTGATCTACTAAGGATAAAATTCTATTTTGCACCCTTCTTCGTTGGACACTACCATGAAAAAACCGAGTATTACGGTCTCCCTCCTGCATCCATTTTTCTCGACTTTGCTGTTTCCAGAACAGCTCTTCGGCTCTGTATGCCTCTGCCAATTCCCACCGTAGATTCTTTATCAGATGAAGATCTGGTTGAACTTTAGCACTTTCCTTGTCCAACTGAAAGCGCAAAGTGTCAATGGCTGTTTTTGAATTTTGTTGAGTCGAGCTTTTCGAAGTAGATATCGCCCTCCTACAATCAGCAATTCTATTCAGAATCGAGTGGTGCACAGTCTCATCCCCCTTAGACCACCCTGCTCTCACAACACTTTTGAAATCTGGCTTTGATATCCAGCGCTTCTGGAACATAAACCGTCCTTTACGGGCCATATATTCACTAACAAATCTTAACAAGACTGGTCTGTGATCAGAGCCAATCCGTTCCAAATATTCAGCTTGGACTCTCGGAAATAGATGGAACCAGGCTACGTTTCCCAAAGCTCTGTCCAAGCAGCACTGAATCCACATTTTTTTTTCCCCTGCCCAAGAAAACTTGTTACCAAGATTAGGAACTTCCTGTAGACGACAATCACTAATCATATTCCTGAAGGAATAGAACGTTGATTCTGCCCGAGCTGGTCCATCAATCTTCTCAGTATTACCCATGATTTCGTTTAGCTCACCCACCACTAACCAAGGGTCATCTCTCGTTGCACCAATATGTATTAACTTATGCCATACCACTTGCATGTGCTGATAAACAAGATCACCATACACACATGAGATATAGAAGCTCACAGATCCAAGTTTAACTGCCACATCAATAACTCTTGTATCAGAACTGAGAACCTCAACCTCATAAGTAGACTTCCAGAACAGAGCTAAACCACCACTCAAGCCAACTGGATCCACAATATGTGAGTTCTCATACCCTAACGATTGCTGCAAATTCACCACACGCTGACTGGAGTTTTTTGTCTCCAGGAGGAACAAGAAATCTGGGAAATGGTCGCGATGCATCTCCCTTAATGTAGGAATTGTCAAGGTGCCCCCAATCCTTGACAATTCCAGCTCATGAAACTTATAATTGCGTCGGTGATTCCTCATGCGGAATCACCTTTTCACCATCACGTTTGGCAAGTTTAGAGGATAATATAGCCTCCTCTGTAGCTTTCCTTTTTGATGACAAACCATCTTCAGAGTCTGGTATCGGTACCAAAGGAGAGTTATCAGAGTGATGCTGGATTGCTTGGGCCTTACCAGTAGAGAAATTATCCCTGACTTCCTTTGCACTCAAGCCAAAAACAGGAGCTGAAACAAGAGAAACAGAGTAAGCTTGATCTTGGACCATCGTTTCATTCAGAGATCTCCCCGAACCTGCTACTGGGGCCGAATGTGCCTTCCCATCATTTTCAGCAGGACCTACACCTTCAAAGTTGAACACCAACCCATTTCCCCTGTTTTCATCTGTGATGAACCTCGGTGGTGCTTCCAATCTCAGTAATCGTTGTTGGCTTGCAACATCACCCTCCAAGTTCCAAACAGATTGACGAACACGTTCAATATGAACTTTCTTCAATTGAGGATCAGCAACCGACAAATATTTACGCATTTCATCCAGAACAGGCTTCGCAATTTTTGGTTTGCCAGTTATTGGATCAATTCCAACATCCTCATCCGTGAGGACACCAAATAAAGGGTCATCCTTACTTATTCTTGGAATGAGACGACTTCGCTCCACTGGTGTAGTTTTAGTCCCTCCCGTTGCAACGACTTGCCGGTTTGAAGGATTTAAAGTACACCTCTCCTTATCATGAGTCAGGCATTGAAATTGATAGCACCTTCGTCTTATCCTCTCATACTCAATTCCAATAGTAACAATCTTTCCAGATGGTAGTTGAAGCTCTCTAGTATTCTTCAATGGCCTACTCATGTCAAAAAGGATACAAACTCTAACGTATCCTTTGCTCTGTGGTTTCAAGGGGTCAAAGGCCACATGAGTAACCCTACCAATACGCGATGTGATCTCCCTGATGGTATCCGACGTGTTATGATTCACCGGTATGTTCCTTAGTCTTATCCATATGGGTAGAACCTTTAAGTAGTCAGAAGGTGGCTCCTCCACCCATCTCTCCAATCGTTAAAAGTCCAAGCACCAGTGTCCAACACTGTAGAGAGATCTGTTTCTGAATCAAACAGAAACTGAAATCGATCATTAGGTAATGCAATACCCCTAGCCCGATTGTAAACTCGCCATAACCGAGGCATCTCATGAATCAAACTGGACATCTTCTGATTTTCGGGACAGAGTAACTTCCCGATGATGCTCTGTTCATTGCGAACACAAGAACTAAACTGAGCCAGATTCTGCAATACAATCGGTTGATCTTCTTCTAGTGACATTTCTTGCAGAGCTGTATCCAAAGCGTACTCCATTCGCAACAATACTAAAAGCACATAATTAATCAGAAGTTTCTGGTGATGAAATGAAGAATTGTGGCTGGCGGCATATTGAAGTTTGATGAACTAGGTTAAACTTGGTCGTAATCTTCAAAGATACGCAAAATATTACGTAATAAACAGAAAAGATCTTCTCAAATCCGGCGAAAAACAGAAAATTTCCCGGTATACGTTAGCCCCTCCAGCGGAAGTAAACCCTCTAGGTGAAAAGGAGTGTCCTAAGCAAAAACTAATAAGATTTATTTAACATTTATTTTTAGTTGTGTTGAATCATCATGATTCATAAACACATAAAACTAATAAGATTGTAGATTATTTATGCATTTGTTGTGATTTTAATTTTTCAAAACGAAAACTTATTACTCAAGTAATAAAAAAATATGTGGTTTAACGGTTAAAATTATTAGAAAATATCTTAGAATTGTTATGAATAATAGATGGATGCCCATTATAAGGTCCATCTTCTAGAAGTCTCTAGAATTACTTGTAAACTAGGTTTACTTTGTCATCAAGCAAAACTCTCTCTCTTTGTATTCCTATATAAAGGACATTTCATTCATTGGAATAAGACACTGATATCTTCCTCCACTTTTGTCTATCTATAACACGTTATCAGCACGCTCTTTGAAGCTAAAAGGTATAGAATTTTTAGTTTACTTATTTATTTACTTTGTTCTATAGAACCATGTTTATTATCAACTCATGGTTCATCGTATACTGAAACAAACAATACACATAAACCGACGACTATTATTATATGGGGAAATTGGAGAAAAAGGACATTTTTTACAAAAAATGTCCATCTAAACTTTAGTTTGATAGGTTTGGTCATATAGGTTTTATAATAATGAAAACCCAGCTTTACCCTCAATTTTTAAAAACTAAATTAACAAAAAAATATACATATAACTTTAAAAATTAATGTATTTACGTAAATATATTAACAAAAAAAGGTAACCTAAACTTCTAATTGATTAAGAGACTTCTATGAATCATCAAACCCTTTTTTCTTTCTCCTCTTTCACCTTTTACGAAGTCGTAAAAAACAAAAACAAAAAATCTTCAATGACATTGACGACGGCGGTGG
Organism: Camelina sativa; assembly: GCF_030686135.1. Classification (NCBI taxonomy): domain Eukaryota; kingdom Viridiplantae; phylum Streptophyta; class Magnoliopsida; order Brassicales; family Brassicaceae; genus Camelina; species Camelina sativa. Next base: position 28,312,830 of record NC_141899.1, on the reverse strand, counting down.
CATTCAACATATTTAGATCATATTTAAGGTCTGATTAAACCAGTGTCTCCAGTTTCTCATGGAGCTAGATGTGTTTTGTAGGGAATGGAAGAGCCATTTCACAACATTGACAATGTCATCAAAGCTGCAAACATAATGGTAGATGAGCATGGACTTCATTTCAGGCCCCGTAAGGAGAGAATGTATCAACCAGAGAGTATACAAGATACATAAATTGAATCGTTGATGGAAATGTCAATACATGAATACCTTCGCCAAAGTGTTAAACGGTAGACGCCGGCGACACATCACGGCGGCGTAGATTTAATGTAATAACACGTCGCAATTATCGTTAGTGTGGATTATATTAATTTTACAAAATTCATGTAAACTGTTTAACTGTTAATTTAAACCGAACTTGAACCATAATCTTTAAACCGAGTCTATAAAGCCTATGCAACTTCAAGACTCCAAAGGCAAAATGATTATTACGTGATTAATCTCATTCTCAAAACTTTTTTTTTTTCGTGAGAACAGAGAAGGAAGCAGAGCAAAGAAGAGGAAGAAGAAGAAGAAGAAGATGATGATGATGATGATGGAAGAAGAAGTTATAGACCGTAACCACAATATGACCGTCGACGACATTAATCTCTCTCTCCTCCGTATCAGTTCTCCACCTTACGACTACTCTCTCCTTCCCCATCCGTCTTATTTTAAATTAGAAATCAGAGAAAAATCCTCTAGGGAAAATAAACTTGGGTGATCAGAGTGTATACACTTTTTATTTTATTTTTTTATAAAATACGATCTTGGATAAATATTGGTTTCCTATTCTAAATATTAACTTTCTATATTTAGCAATCACTAAAAGTTTCAGAATATACAATCTACTTTTTGGTAGTAGATGTCAACTAATTTTCTCAGAGATAGAGTAAAAAGAATAAAACACATTCTAACGATTTTAGAGCATAGAGTAAACCGTAGAAAGATTATACTAAAACGTTTAGAACATAGAGTAAACCGTAGAATACAAATTCTGAATTTTGTAGAATTCAGAATTTCGGGCCCCTAAACTATTTAGAACAGAAACCGTTCTTGAATTTAGTATAACATGTACAAAGTGTTAGAACACATCATCTTAAATTTTCAGAACAGTAGAAAACGTTTTCTAAATTTTTTATATCAAATTTTATCCATAAAAAAAACAACTTATACAATTTTTTTTTTTTGTAAAAAATTATATTACCTCTATTATTGTATATCTACTTATTTTCCTATATTTCACATTTTAAAACTTGTTAAATTTGGGGTTTTTAATTTCTATGAGTATTTTAGGTAAAAATGACCATTTTCAAAAAAAGGTGTAGATGAACAATTTTTTTTTTAGTGATCCTTTATTTCCAATTTTCCCTTATTATATAGATCGGTGAAGCATAATTCAATGATTCAACGAAGAAGAGAATCATGCTTATTGTTTGATTCTTTAATTATCATACTATGATTCAATGATTCACAAGAAGAGAATCTATTATTATAATAATAATAATGAATATATTTTATAACTACTTATGTATTACATAATATTTTATTTTCAATACATAAGATCTGTTTATAGATTGATATTTTATTACTATAATTTATCTAAATCTTTACTATTTGGTAAATATAATTATGTGTATTATTTACTTTACTTTTAATATATAAGATCTGTTTATAGTTTACATCTAATATAATATTTTGTTACTATAACCTACTCATCTACGTCTTTATTTGGTCAATCTAATGTTTAATATATGACTTTGATATAATTATGCACGTACGTATACTAAAATATTAATGAATGTATGCTTAATTTGCTGTTTGAGCTTTTTCTATGTCACTTTTGATTTTTGCAATTGTGTTCGGTTACTATTTGATTATTTATTATTTATCTTCATTGTTGATTTCTACGTGCATATTTTCATCTTGATTGATAGTTATATATTTATGAAATTTAATCATTGTTTCAGTCATGTCAAAACTCACTAGTCTTGAATTTGGAGTTCTTGACATCAGTGGAGACAACTACTTGGCATGGGCACTAGATGCTGAAATTCATCTAGATTAAAAAGATCTCCTTGACACCATCAAAGAAGGAAATCAAACTCAAAGCAAGAACAAATCCAAAGCTATGATTTTCCTTCCTCATCACCTCCATGAGGATCTCAAGAATGAATACTTGAGTGTGAAAGACCCACAAATCCTTTGGAATGATCTAAAGGAAAGGTATGATCATCAGAAGACTGTGATCTTACTTAAGGCTCGCTATGATTGGACTCACCTAAGATTATAAGACTTCAAGTCTGTAAGTGAGTACAACTCAGCTTTGTTCAAAATAACTTCCAAATTGGAATTATGTGGAGAGAAAATCACGGATGCAGACAAGTTGGAGAAAACATTCTCCACTTTTCATGCTAATAACATTGTCCTGCAGACACAGTACCGTGAGAAGGGATTCGTGAAGTATTCCCAACTCATCTCTTGTCTCCTTGTAGCTGAGAAACAAAATGAGCTGTTGTTGAAAAATCATGGACTACGCCCTTCTGGCTCTGCTCCATTCCCTGAAGCGAATGTGATATCCTATGATAAGACCAATAATAATGGTCAAGATCGTGGTCGTGGTCGTGGACGTGGATACGGTCGAGACCGTGGCCGTGGGATTCAGTTTAAGAACCATTCTCACCAGAAGTGGGAAAACAAAGGTGGTAACAAACAAGAAAAATCAACATATCCGAATATATGTTACCGTTGTGGAGGAAAAGACCATTGGTCCCGTACTTGTCGTACCCCAAAACATCTTGTTGAGCTCTACCAACAATCAATCAAGGAAAAGGGAAAGAAAGTGGAGACAAATATGGTGTTTGAAGATGGAGAAGATGATTTTGACTTTGGTGATCTTGCTCACCTAGACATTCCAGATTTCTTCCCTCCTGAAGAAGAGAAAATCTGATCAAGCTAGAAGAGCTAGATTTATTCAACATTGTCTCTTATTTTATTGTTTTTGGCTTTTAGTTATTTGGATTTCATATTTTATTTTATTTTATTCTATGCATTTATGTATTTTGAGACATGGTTAAAGTTGATTTATAAAGATATTTATTTATTTATAAATTTCTATTTATATTTTTTTTAATTAAGTAATACTTATATGAGATTAATTTATTCTTGTTTACTTATTTGAAGAACAATGAATGGTGGAGATTTATGCTTGGCCGACAGTGCAACTAGTCATACAATTTTAAAAAATAGGAGTTATTTCTCCTCTTTAACAATGAAAGAAGCAAGTGTAAGTACCGTAACTGGTAGTGCAAAGATAATTGAAGGCTCTGGAAGAGCTAATATATCATTGCCTATGGGAACAAAATTAGAAATTGTTGATGCATTATACTCCCCTAAGTCTCATAGAAACTTATTAAGTTTTAAAGATATCCGCAGAAATGGATACCATATTGAGATTTATGCTTGGCCGACAGTGCAACTAGTCATACAATTTTAAAAAATAGGAGTTATTTCTCCTCTTTAACAATGAAAGAAGCAAGTGTAAGTACCGTAACTGGTAGTGCAAAGATAATTAAAGGCTTTGGAAGAGCTAATATATCATTGCCTATGGGAACAAAATTAGAAATTGTTGATGCATTATACTCCCCTAAGTCTCATAGAAACTTATTAAGTTTTAAAGATATCCGCAGAAATGGATACTATATTGAGACAATGAGCAAAGGTAGCACTGAATACCTTCAAATCACAAATAATACCCAAGGCTCTAAAAATATTATGGAAAGACTGCCTGCATTTGTCATTGGGCTTTACTATACAACAATTAATATAATTGAAGCAAATGCTATAGTAAACCAGAAGTCCACATAAACTTTAAAAGTTTGGCATGACCGGTTAGGTCACCCCGGCACAACAATGATGCAAAAGATAATAACAAATTCATGTGGTCATTCATTAAAGAACCCGAAGATTCTTCCTAATGATTTTTCATGTGTTGCTTGTTCACAAGGCAAGTTGATTATACGACCTTCGCCAGCAAAGATAAATTAAGAACAAATTAATTTTCTGGAACGCATACAAGGAGATATATGTGGGCCTATTCACCCATCATGTGGAACCTTTAGGTATTTTATGGTCTTAATTGACGCATCTAGTCGATGGTTACATGTATCCTTGTTATCAACTCGAAACCTAGCATTTGCAAGATTACTTGCCCAGTTGGTTAGACTACGAGCACATTTTCCAGATTTTCCTTTTAAAAAATTCGTCTTGATAATGCTGGTGAATTCACATCTCAAGCTTTTAATGACTACTGCATGTCTATAGGGATAAGTGTTGAACATCCTGTAGCACATGTTCACACACAGAATGGCTTAGCAGAATCACTAATCAAGCGCCTTCAGCTGATTGCTAGACCATTACTAATGAAATCAAAACTCCCTATATCTGCTTTGGGACAGGCTATATTACATGCGGCAGAACTGATTCACATCAGACCAACAAGTCAACATAAGTTCTCCCCATCACAATTAGTTATGGGTCAGGAACCAAATATTTCTCATCTTAAACTTTTTGGATGTGTTGTATATGTTCCAATTGCTCCACCACAGCGACCTAAGATGGGACCTCAAAGGAGGTTGGGAATATATGTTGGATTTGATTCTCCATCAATAATAAAGTATCTTGAGCCATCCACAGGGGATTTATTCAAGGCTCGATTCGCAGACTGTCATTTTAATGAGTCTGTTTTCCCAACATTAGGGGGAGAAAATAAACAGCTGGATAAAGATATAAATTGGAATCAATTGTCAATGGCTTATCTTGATCCTCGGACTAAAGAGTGTGAATTAGAAGTCCAAAAGATAATTCATTTACAGAGTTTAGCAAATCAATTGCCAGATACGTTTGCTGATCCAAAAAGTGTAATCAAATCATATATACCAGCTGTAAATGCTCCAATAAGAATAAACATCCCGAAGGACAAAATCAAACTGCTAATGAGTCTAAGACACGTTTGAAACGTGGTAGACCCGTTGGTTCCAAAGATAAAAATCCTCGAAAAAGAAAAGGAGCAGAAATTAGCAATGGTGAAACAGAGGAAATAATTATGAAAGAAAAATCTCTAGAAGAGACCTTAGACATGACAAAGAAAGAAATTCAGGTACCTGATGATGAAGAGATCTCAATTAATTATGTCTTGTCTGGAATAAAATGGAACTGAAAGGAAATCGACGTCGATGATATGTTTGCATACAATGTAGCAGTTGATGTTATAGATGAGGATCATGAACCAACATCTATTGCAGAGTGTACACAAAGAAGTGATTGGCCAAAATGGAATGAAGCAATAGATGCAGAATTAAAATCTCTTGCAAAGAGAAAAGTTTTTGGACCAGTAGTCCATATACCTAAAGGTGTAAAACCAGTGGGACATAAATGGGTTTTTGTGCGAAAGAAGAATGAAATTGGTAAAATTGTGAGATATAAAGCACGTTTAGTTGCACAAGGTTTTTCACAAAGACCTGGAATTGATTATGAAGAGACATACTCTCCTGTGGTGGATGCAACTACTTTCAGGTTCCTCAATAAAAGAAGGACTTGATTTACGTTTAATGGATGTAGTCACAGCCTATTTATATGGACCATTGGAAAATGATATTTATATGAAAGTTCCAGAAGGATTTAAACTGCCTGAAGCAGTGAATCCTGATTCTCGAGATCAATACTGCATAAAATTAAATCGATCTCTTTATGGATTAAAACAGTCAGGACGTATGTGGTATAATTGTCTTAGTGAGTACTTACTAAAAGTAGGCTACAAGAATGATCCTGTTAGTCCATGCATATTTATAAAGAGATTTAAGAAAGGATTTGTTATAATCGCAGTATATGTCGATGATTTAAATATCATGGGAACTCATGCAGAGATTTCTTTCACAGTAGAATATTTGAAGAGAGAATTTGAGATGAAAGATCTCGGGAAAACAAAATTTTGTTTGGGACTACAAATTGAACACCTAAAAAAATGGTATTTTGGTGCATCAAGAGACATACACGGAAAATGTGCTTAAAAGGTTCTATATGGATGGAGCACACCCCTTAAGTAGTCCAATGGTTGTAAGAACACTTGATGTGGAAAAAGATCCATTCCACCCTCGGGAAAATGATGAAGAAGTTCTTGGTCCTGAAGTACCATACTTAAGTGCAATAGGGGCATTAATGTACCTTGCTAGCCATACAAGACCTGATATATCATCTGCAGTAAATTTATTAGCAAGGTTTAGCTCATGCCCAACTCGACGGCACTGGAATGGGATTAAACATATACTTCGTTACCTTCAAGGTACGAAAGACATAGGTTTATTCTTTTCCAATTTTTCCAAGAAAGATTTAAGTGGTTTTGTAGATGCAGGATACTTATCTAATCCCCATACTGGTAGATCACAAACAGGATATATATTTACATGTGGAGGTACTGCTATTTCTTGGCGTTCTATGAAGCAAACTATTACAGCCACCTCTACTAATCACGCAAAAATTTTGGCCATTCATGAAGCTAGCCGCGAGTGTGTATGGTTAAGATCCATAATTCATCATATTCGAGAAGATTGTGGTCTATGTGCAGGGAAAGATGCTCCAACAATTATGTATGAAGACAATGCTGCATGCATCGCAAAACTTAAAGACGAATACATCAAAGGCGATAGAATGAAGCATATTCTACCAAAGTTCTTCTACACACACGACCTGCAGAAAAATGGCGATGTACGCATTTTAGAGATTCGTTCGAGTGGAAATTTGGCGGACTTATTTACCAAGGCGCTACCTACTACTACTTTCAAGAAGTAGGTTTATCATCTCGGATTACGTCGTCTCAAAAATCTCAACATGTGTACTCATCAGGGGGAGTAGTTGCGCGCTGCACTCTTTTTCCCTTAACCATGGTTTTTCCCATTGGATTTTTCTGGTAAGGTTTTTAATGAGCCAGCATTTCTGGCGCATTATAAGTTTCATTTTTATAATGGACATCCAAGGGGAAGTATTATAAATATTAGATAGATGCCCATTATAAGCCCATATTCTAGAAGTCTCTAGATTTACTTGTAAACCAGGTTTACTTTGTCATCAAGCAAAACCCTCTCTTTGTATTCCTATATAAAGGACCTTTCATTCATTGGAATAAGACACTGATATCTTACTTCTCTTTTTTTCTATCTATAACAAAAATCTTATTATAAATAAGATCAAAATAAATTTAAATATGAAAGAATTAGAAAAAATTAACTTAACAAACATCAGAACTTAAAAATTTATATCTAATTAAATTTTTGTTTTTAGTCGAACCATTTTACTATACCGGATATAAAAATTTAATTTATTAGCATTTACCGTAGAGAAATTTTAAATTATAAACATTTTCCATCATAATATTTTTTCTTCATCGAGATATGTAAATTACAAAAAGAAAATATTTAAAATATAAATCACGCCTAAAACGATAGCTTTCTGTTTTTGTTTACAACAAACGAATGTAAACGCAACGCACCACCCAATCCATTAAACGACATCGTACCAGACCCCTCTTTATCAGTAAAGTAATCTATCAACTCACAGGCCACAACAACACACCCAGCCGGTAATTTTCAAAATCCCTAAAAAGCTTTTCAAATTCAAAAATGGCCGAAGCCGACACCACCACCACATCCCCGCCGCACATCCCAGAATCCGAAACCTCCACCACATTACCAACAACGGAGAAAAAAGAACCAAACAACGAGACGGAGAAGAATCCGAATCCGGGAACCATCTCGCTCCGAATCTGGCCGCCGACTCAGAAAACTCGCGACGCCGTCGTCAAACGCCTGACCGACACCCTATCAACCGAATCAATCCTATCCAAGAGATACGGAACCCTCGACTCCGAAGAAGCCTCCTCCGTGGCGAAATCAATCGAAGAAGAGGCTCACGCCGTCGCTTCCGCCGCCGTGGTAGGTGATGACGATGGGATCGAGATCCTCAAGGTTTACTCCAAAGAGATTAGTAAACATATGCTTGAATCGATGAAAGCTAAGAAGACCTCTGCGCCAAAGGCCGGTGATGGTAATGAAGAAGAAGAAACTGAATTAGCCGCAGGATTGGGTTCGGTGAAGCTTGATGAAAACGAGGCTTGAGTTTGGTGTTTTCTAACTATCTTTTTTTTTTTTTTTTTTTTTGTTGCTTAGAGAGTTCGTATGAGATTATCTCAAGAGTTCTTGTAGTGATGATCATGATAATGCCTTGTTGATTTGGCAATTGGATGCTTTTGGTTTCTTAATCATGGTAATTAACGAGTTAAGTGAATGGTTTTATGCTTGCTTTATCGTTTATTAACTAGTTCTTCATGCATTCGTCGTTAATTAGATTATTATATATGTGGCTTGCTTTGCTTGAACTCGTTCATCTAAGCCCTTTTCACATCAAAATCATCAAATCATCTTATAGCTTTGAAGTTTGATAATTTGAATTCGGTTGTTGTTTAGGTGTGCATTGGGGGCAGTTCAATACTAGTTATGTTCTTGGAATTAGAGAAATCAGCCTTTTTGATTTTTCTGACTCTCATTGTCTTTTACTCTTTATTGGTTTTGGAGACTTGGAATTTGAAACCTTATTAGTTTTTGAATTTGAAGGTTCGATTTAAACATGTGTTTTTTTTTATTAGTTTAGTGCAAAAACAATCTAGTCACAATAAAAAGCTTCAGATAATATATAATTGGGGGTACATGATTACACTTAACCCTACCAGCAGTAGTAATACCTGGTAATCTTCTGTTTCTTCGATTATATGATAGTTTGCTATATGTATATATGATAGCACTCGTTTATTATATGAACTTCAAAGTCCGATATAAAAAAGAAAACAATCAGGAGACGACTTACACTAGAGAGAGCGAAGTTAATACTATATTCAAGTGGTCGTGATATCAACAATTGTGATGCTGTGACTGTATGACAGTATCTAAGATAATTGATACGGTAGGTGATGATGAGATTTGATACTTTTTTCAATAGTATTTCTTATTGGTAAAATGAAAATGAAACTGAAAAGAAACGAAAGTCCCACAAAAGCAATTTAAAAAATAAACAACGAAATAAATTACTATTAACAACTGTAGCAACAAAGGGATAGTAGTACCTTGACATTCACAACACGACCAATTGTATCAGACATTATAGGCATGGTTTGCTTTTAATTTTTTTTTTATATATATTTGTTTTAACGATTATGGAATTAGAAAAATGATTTAACTAAGTAGAATTCATCTTTTATAAAATAGGAACTTTTAGTATGGGAAGTTGTCAAGTTGAGCAAGTTTTAGTTTTTTTTTTCATACCAATGTAGTGAGAAAGTTGATAACGCGCGGTAATCTCATTGTTTAAAATATTTGGCTAAAATTTACTTTACTAGTTTAATACTGTAATCACTATTTCTAACTATTACTGATACTAACTAACTGGGAAAACAACAATAAAACATTTACTTATTTCATTTTCGAAAAACAATAAATGACAATAAAACATTTACACTCCATGGATTTTTTTTTTTTTTTTTTGACATAAAATACTCAATGAATATACTATCATATAAAATAATCATTCTCTTCTTCTTGAAAAATAATATATTATAGGAACTCCTTGAGAAAACCATTCACTTCTTTTATCTTTTTTTTTTGGCCGAAACAAAAAAAAAATATATAAAATAATCCAACGAACAAAAAAAACACACACACACACGTCGAAAGATGTGGTAGTTGTGGATTAGTGACCAGTTCCTCTTCCGCTCGGTCCAGACGCTAAGATCCTCATTAAAGGACGTCGACTGTACGAGCTGTTCTTCACCTTCATGATGGTCACCGTCGATTGATGATGGCCGTTGATGTCTCTAAACAACTCCGATCGTACGGCTCTGCAATCCACTCTCTCAAACATTAACGATGAGCCCACCAATAAGACGATCATACACCACAGCATGAACATATTCTTTTTCTCCATTTTTGTAACTTTTTTTTTTTTTGGTTTTCTTTCTCTTTGGATCACAAAGAATGCTTCGTGATTTTTTCTTTTTTTTTGTGTCTATATGAGATTGTGTGTGCGTGCATACACTTTAAATAAGGAGCATCAATTCTTGACCAAGTATCAACGACTATTTCATTAATTGTGTTTATCGCGTTTTTACATGTTGAGTCAGACTCTTCAGGTTTTTGATCGTTTACTATTTACATAAGCCAGACAAAACAAAATAATATGAATATGTATTCATATTTGAAGTGAATATCTAATGAGTTTCTCCAACCACCTGCTTCTCCACAAGAGATGTTGTTGAACTCTGTGTCTATATATGACTTTCATAAAATGTTGAAAAAAAAGACATTTGTTTCGTAAGAAATAATAAGTAACAAATGAAAAAATAGTTAGCAAACACGTTGTAAAAGACGAGATATTATTGGTTCGTAGGAGACCAAATGGGTTTTCACCTGTCAATTTTTTTACTTTTTTTACTTTTATATTTTCTTCGTAGTCCGTTTGGATTAACACGGTGTGAAGTCATTAGAGAACCGATTCACGTTCGTTAGGATCGCCAAAAAGGGAACAATATCAAAACGGTGAAACTTTAGCTGCTGACGAGTGACGACTGACGGACGTGTTCACCACTGCACGCTCTTACCCAAATCTGTTTCAACTTTGCTTTTGTTTTGAAAACACAGCTAGCCTTTGATTGGTAATATCATGTTTAAAATAACAAATGAGCAAGAATGTTTTTTTTTTCTTGATTCTTCAAAAACATTTCGTATCATTTCAAAGCAAAAATTTCTTAGGGTGTATTCAATCTAATATTCCAATGGATTTGAGTTTTCATGAGATTTTAAATAATTTGGATGATTTTAAGAAAGTTTATATGATTCCAAGTAAAAAAATTTCAAATCTCACCTATAATCATGAGATTTGGATTTATGTATTTTTAACTTAAAATATCTTCTCAAATCCTCTAGAATCTCTAAAAATCAATAAAATCCAAATTTACAAATTGTTTTGAATAACAATGGATTCTAAGATAGATTTTTAAATCATTACTTCAATAACAATATATTTCATTATACTTTTTAAAATCCATGATTGAATAATATATAATTTGTAAATTTTACACAAATAACTAAAATGTCAAATTATATACATCCCCGTAACTTTAGCTGTTCATTACGCATATAAGCCAATTATTGCTAGCAGAATTATATATATAATTGGTAATATGACCAACTTGGTGGTTCATGTGACCAGTTGAACCAGAAACTTTGTAAGTTCTGTTTATGTTGTCTCATATATCGTTTGCTCAGAGGAACAATCTTCCAGTGGGCTTGCAAAAACAGTTGGTAGCTCATTTGTCTTTGATGTACAGAACCGATTCAGAAGGCCTACAAGAAATTTTGAATGCCCTCTCCATATCATGCAATAAGATTATAGTTAGTGAGCCAATACTCGCACATACAAGGCAAAAAATCCAAACATTTACATACACTGGATGGAGCTAGGAACTTTGTGTTATGCGTGCGTTACAATCTACTTGAAAGAATAATTATTTTCTTCTCATTTTTTTCTGGCTAAAACAAAAGCTTTCCCTTTATACACACACATACACACAAAAAACTAATTGAGACAACGCAAAAAACACCATAGATCAAAAGCGGTAGTTGTTGATCAGTGACCAGGTCCTCTTCTGCTTGGCCCAGACGCTAACCGGTAAACAAAGCTCTTCACCAAAGGACGTTGACTTGTCCAGTTGTTATTCACTTCCATGGTCACCGGGGATTGCTCATGTCCTTTAATATTTCTCAACGACTTCGATGGTAAAGCTCTGCAGCAATCAACTCCTTCAAACATCAACGACGATCCCACTAATGCCAAAATCATACATAGCACAAACACATTCTTCTTCTCCATTTTTTGTATAATTTTGTTTAGTTCTTCCCCTAGACGCTTTCTTTGGCTCTCTATTATACTTGTTATCTTTATCTTTGAGAATAAGTAGTTTGGATTCGTGATCTTTTGTATATATATATAAAATGCGATTGTTATGTGCGCGTTTATGCGAAGGGCATTATTTATTGACTAAGAATGTTTGACTATGTCATTTTGTGTATCGCGTTTTCGCATATTTAATTGAAGTCTTTCATGTTTTCAATCTTTTACTATTTATATATAATTCAGAGATGAACAAAACAATTGACGTGTATTCATATTATAACGAGTTTATCTAACTACCAGCTTGGCCACAAAGATTTGTTTGTTGAACTCTATGACTTTCATAAGAAGTTGAAAAAAAAATCACCGAAATATTGAGAAGCAAGTGGTGAAAAGAAAAAAAGTCTCAGAAAAGTAAAACTTGAAAATAAAAACATCAAAGGAATGGTTGACATTCACAACACGACTAGTTGTGTCACCTTTGATTTTTTTGGTTTGATTTTTTTTTTTTTTTTTGACATTTACAACAAGTCAAAGAATACGAAAGAAACAGTTTACTTGTATTCATCTTTATAAAAAGTTACTTTTAGTTAACGTGAGAGGCTTAACAAAGTACTTCAACGCCGTATTATATATGTAGCACAGTGCTACTAGCACTAATAGAAGAGGGACGTGTAGACTAACATTGTTATTGATTTTTTTTTTTTTTGAATTTTAAGATTGTAGAGAAGTTTACTCCGTAAACACTTCCGTGTGTTTTTACTAGAGTTGACCAGATCAACCGATAGAATTAAAAACAAAAAATCGTTTAAGTCCGCTTGATAACAAAATGGTTTAGTTTATAATGTTTAAATTGATAATCCTTACAAATTTATAGCCGCCTCTTGTACAAGCGCACACCTATATCGTTTTTAAAAACATTTTGAATTAATTAGTATCAAATTCTTATACACAACTAGGAAATGCATCTGTTTCCTTTAAAACTGAATTGTTGATAAATATGAAACATTGTTTTACCATTACTATTACTATTCCATTTGGAAAGAATAAAATAATCAAATATTTACATCGAGAAAGCTAGGAACTCACTGTTACACGATAATTCTCTTTGAAAGAATGTACCTATTCTTTTCTTTTCTTTGGCTAAAACAAAACTTTTGATTTACACATTAAAAAATATCTAACAAAAAGACCAGAAAAAAAACATTGGAAGAGAAAAAGAAAAAAAAGTGACAATTGTTGATTAGTGACCACGTCCCCTTCTGCTCGGCCCGGACGCTAACCGGTAAGCAAAACTCTTCCCCACAGTACGTTGTCTTGTCGAGCTGTTCTTCACCTTCATGGTCGCTGAGGATTGATGATCATGTCCTTTAATATCTCTCAACGGCTTCGATCGTAGAGCTCTGCAATCAACTCTCTCAAGCATCAATGACGATACCACTAGTAACAAGATCATATACAACACAAACACATTCTTCTTCTCCATTTTTAGAACTTTTTTTTTTGGCTTCTTTCGTTAGTTTCTTCTTCCTTTCTCTCTTCTTTACTTGTTCTCTTTTTAAGTTGAGGTTAAGTAAGAATAGCTTCGTGAATTTATATATATATGCGATTGTGTTAACGTGTGTAAGCGAAGGGCATTAATTCTTGACCAAGAATGTTTGACTCTTTGATTTTGTGTATCGCGTTTTTACGTATTTAATTCGAAGTCATTTAATCTTTTACTATTTTAATTATATATATAAGCCGGACAAAACAAAATTATGTGTATTCATATTACAAGTGAATAACTTATGAGTTTCTCTAACTACCTGCTTCACCACACAAGAGACGTTGTTTGAACTCTGTCTCTCTATGACTTTCATTTAAAGTTGAAAAAAAGACATCTGTTTAATTTGTAAGAAGTAAAAAAGTAGGAATTGAAATATTGTTAGCAAAGACGTAAAAAGTGGAATTTTAATTGGTTAGTAGGAGACCAATGGGTAGACTTATTGAAGAAACAACAATTTTTTCTTGAGTGTGTGAGAGATCTGTCAACTTTTGACTTTTTTTATATTCTTCATAGTAGGTTAGGATTAACACGGTGTGATGTCATGATCAGATCGATTCACGTGCGCTAAGGCCATCTTTATCGGTGTATCAATAAGGGTGTTCTTGAGCTTATTTTAATAAGAAAAAATGAAAAAGTGTGCTTAGATCAGTTTAATAGTTTTTATTGTAGAACTGTTTTTTGGGTTGTTCTTGTGTGACGTGGCATTGTCACCGAGTCCACAAGCGAACATTATCACACAACAATGAACATGACTTCGTCTTCTTCTTCATCTGGTTCTTCTCTTCCACGACTCTGCTTCACCAAATCCCAAACCTACAAGTCTCCTCTTTTACCATTCTCCACTCCAAAACGCCGTCGTTCTCGTCCTCGCCGGAACCGTAAATCCAATGGCTCATCTTACGACAACACCGACGGCAATCTCCTCACACTCACCACTTCATCTCCCGCCGGAAACGAAGACCAAAGCCTCAGCTTAACCCTAGACATTCACCAGATTTCAAAACTAGCTAATTCCAGATTCCAATTGTTTCTCGATTCAAGCAAAGACGCGTTCTCCGACTTGCAAACACTAATCGCGCTTGACGATAACCGGAGAGTCGTCGTTTCTTGCAAGAAATCAACTATGCAGTTCGTCGGCGGTGTGGTTATGATTGGATTCGTGTTCGGTTTTGCAATTAGGGTTCTTTTGAAATTAGGATCAGTCTTAAAGGGTAATTTCCAAAGTAATCCTAAATTAGTTGTTAGGAGAGATAGGAGTCTTGGTGGGAAGGAAGTGGTTGTCTCTGTTGATAGTATTCGTTCATCTTCACGGGCTTCGAATAGCTCAATAGGTAGTGAACTCGATGAGTGGCAAATTTGATAGTGTTTTGATGATGTTTAGCTAAAATTTCCTGTAATTTGGATCTGTTTGAATGTCTATTCAACATATGCTGAGAATTTGATGTTGTTTCTTGTTTGTATCCATGAACAACATCTGCTGAGAATGTGTTCTTTAGAGTCCGTGATGTTTGATCCATGTCTATGTTTCGCTATTTTGAGTGCTAATGTTATCGATAGGTTGGATTAGTGGAAGTGAGATGTAAAGCACTAGACTTGCCCTTCTCTGCTCAGTTTCTACTGAGATTCTACTTATGCTTGTGCAATGACTGCACTATGATCATGTGTAGCTAACAGAAGGGATCAGACCATTCACAATGCCGCTAATGAGACTAGCATGTACTGCACTTGGAAGGTAGTTTATATACGAAATAATGGAGCTTGAGTAGCTGAGTCAATCCTAAGTTAGGATGTTGGTGACATTGTATGTTGTGATAGTCATTGAAAGAAGTTTTAGTTTTAGAGTGTGTTTGAGCTAATGTGTTCATTTTCTCTCTCAAGTCGTCATGTTGGGACTCCTCTGCACCATGCTGCAAAAAGAGGTCTTGAGAACACTGTTAAGCTACTTCTTTCGCACGGTGGTAAATGTTTGTCCTCTTTTACAACTTGATCAATTTGAGTTTTACAATGTTCTTGTGACTCTGTTGGCAATTAGTTCTTGGTGAAGCTTTCTCACAACTTGATTGATTCTTGGTTCGCAGTTAGTTTTTGGTCTGCAGTTTAGCTTTCTCACACTGGCATATATTCTGTTCATTGACAGGTGCATCTACCGCATTTGCAAGTTCAACAAAGATCTGGAGCTCTTGGAGGCAGAGGCGAGGAAGAGATCCAAGGAAGAGTAAAGGTTTTCTTTTAACTGCATTTTTTACATTCAAATATTACTGAACCGGAACGAAATTTTGTTAAACAAACCTCAAGTATGCTTCTCAACAACATTTTGATTATGAAGCTAAGTTTGCAAAAATATAGATACTTGTAAATGTTCTTGATATGTTTAATATTATTATATTATTTAATCTTATGATCTTAAACATGTTCTCCTTATAACTAACTTTTTAGCAAAAGTTCTTAACAACTGATTTTAGATTATTTTCCTAATATATTTAATCTAAGAACACAAAAAAAAGTTATCCCTTTAAAGATGCCCTAAGAGGGCAAAATTCAAAACGATGAAATTATAGTCGCTGACGACTGATGACGCGACATCACTTACCAACTCTTACTCTTCATATGTCCGTACCACTTCTTAACTTTTTATCTCACAAGATTGGATGTCAAGCCTTTCAAAACAAATTGTTTAAAGTTGTTGATCTCTATGATTCAAGAACTTTATGATTGGTCCTATGCTGTTTTCCATTTGATTTAGTCAATACTGTCAGTCTTAGCCAATCGGTTTTGCTTTGAAAACAAAAACAAGACCTAATTAATTGAACCGAACCAAACTGAAGTATTGTTAGTATGCCTAGAAGGCAAGGACTACTCGGCTGTTGTTAGTTGTATAGTTTCAAATTAACTTATGTTTTCCTACTTTCATAAGTAAATAGGAGATGTAAAATGTAGGAGTGCCTTTCGTATAAGTATTGGCTAGAAGTAGGTAAAGGACCAATGAAGAGTAAGTGTCGCGATAACACAATATTTTTTACTTAGATATAATTTAGTAAAAAAACCGGCCTTTAAAGTCGGAGATGAAGAGTTTACCAAACCAAAATACATGTTTTTAATATTTTTTTTACACTAAAATAAAAGTAAAAAAAAGAACCATCTCCAGTGGTAATAAATAAACTGGTCAACGTAATTAGAAAATGTAGGTTTGTTCAAAAAAAAATATAAAAAAATGAAGGCCAGTCACAAAGTTCTTGAATCGTGGGGATTAAGATTAAACATATTTGTTTGAAACTCTTCACAACCAATCTTTTTTTTTTGGTTCAAAAATCTTCACATCCAATCTAGTGAGATGAAAAGTTAGACAAACCACTCTAGCAATTTCAACTCCGACTGAAGAGGGATAGAGTGCACTGCTGACTTGGGTACCCATCATATCATTTAGGACCTTTAGGTACTATATTATATAGTCTATATATACTTGGTTTATGTTATGGCATTTGTAAGGCATTCAATTCAATTCGTTGGCCATCGACCAACATGAGATTAATTTAGGAGAACGGCATTTACATACTTCAAATAAGGGTCGTGGTGACTGATATATCATGGTTTTTGTGGTTTTTAACCATGATATAAAGAGTCTTTTATTGTCTTTTGATGTGTTTCTAGGATGTTTTAGAGTCTTTGCAGGGTTTCTAGGATTTTAGCATGGATGGAGCAATTTGGGATCGTTTTGGAGCATAAATCTCGGATCAAAACAAGGGCATCGATTGACACCAAGATCAAGAGCATCGATCGACACCCTCTTCAGCCGATGAAGAATCACAAAATTGGAAGTTTTACAATTCTACCCCAAAGTCTTCCAAAATTGCAACATAAGTCTCTGACGTGTTTTAGGACATATATATATAGTTTTTAGGTTTTTGCAAACCCTGAAGTTATTTTCTAGCAAGTTTTATTTTCTGCAACCCTGTGAGATTTGGAGAGCTTTGGAGAGAGAGAGAGATCAGATCTGCTTTGTAGAGAAGAATTCTTGAACTCCTTCTTACTCTTTATAATCTCAATTGCTTATTATTCAGAAAGATGTTTTGTTCTTCAATGATTATGTCTGAGTAGTTTGTTTGTTAGGTTCAGGGTTTTTCACAGGAATTTTATGAATTATTAGATCTGTTTATTTATGATTCTTTATTTATCTAGATCTTCATCTTAGGTTGTTCTTCATATTCTTGATTGGCCATCTAGAATTAATACCCTAGGAAAATAAATTGATATGAGAATATAATTGTTTTCCTGATAAAACCTTTTGATGAGCAAAATTATTTCTTGTAAAGAGATTTGATTTAATAATTTTGTGAACAATCTAAACCTGATTTTATTGCTGATTTTTAACCTAGAATTTTACAAAGAGATTTGGATTTTCTGGTTTTAAATTTAGATATTATTTGCAGTGAGAACTGATTTAATTTACAAAAGTGTTTAGAGTTCTAGATCTGTTCTTAATTGCTTGAATCCTATTTATTTCCTGATTTAATAATTTATAATTTCCTGAGAAATTCCCTAGGCCTAGCTTTTTGATCATTTGAATTTACACAGCTTTTATTTAATATTTTTGCATTGTTTATTTTAATTCAAATTTATCTGTTTAGCATAATTATAAAACTCTATAATTTATTGTGTAGTCTTGAGTCCTTGTGGAATTCGACCCCTAAGTACTGCATTGATCTCTTAATTTGAGAGAGTAGCTCTAGGGTAAATTTGAGCATATCAAATTTTGGCGCCGTTGCCGGGGACTCTTTGATCTACCATTAGATTTGAGTTTTAGATTTTGTCTAAATTTTTTATTTTTATTTTTTTACTTACACGTTTTAGTTTTTCTTCTCTTTGGTGTTTCAGGTGCATGCCTCCTAGACCACACACAAGGAGCAACAAGTCTGGTCCTACTGTGAATTTGTCAAACCAAGAGTTGGAAAAACTTGAGCGTGAGAACAGAAAAGCAGCTAAATCTATGAAGATGGTTAATACGATCATTCTGATGCGTGATGAGGCTGGTGTTTTGAGGGATCAAGAGGGCCACTTGCGCAATGAGCAGGGCCAAAAGCTTGATGCAGAAGGAAACGTGATTGCTGAACATGTTGTCAACGAGCAGGCTGTCGTTAACCAGCAAGCTGGTGTTGTTGACGAGCCAAATCTTGGTGTCGATCGACACCAACCAGGTGGCATCGATCGACACCCACTTGCTGCAGACGGACGTGGAACTGCCAACCACGTCCAGAACCCAGTTCGAAGACAGGATCAAAACCGGGACCTGATCCAGACCATTGCTAACTATAACCGGGCTGATCTTGTGTATGAGAACCGGTCTGCTATTGTTCCTCCACCATTCCAGAGGAATGATTTTGAGCTGAAGCCTGCTTACTTTCAACTTGTTGGGCAGAGACCTTTCTCAAACCTGCCCCATGAGAAGCCTCTGGACCATATTGAGCACTTTGAGGATTTTGTGACCAGTATCAAGGCTAATGGAGTGAGTGAGGACTTCATCTTCTGCAAGCTGTTCCCATACTCACTTGCAGGAGAGGCATCCCAGTGGTTGAAGCAGTTGCCAGCTGGATCTTTGACATCTTGGCAACAAGTCAAAGTGGCTTTCCTCAACCATTTCTATGATGATGCAATGTCAGATGAGCTGAGAGTCAAGATCTCTTCATTCAAGCAAGGACATGATGAAGCTTTCAAGGCAGCTTGGGTGAGATTCAAAGCTTATCAAAGGGACTGTCCAGTCCATGGTTTTTCAAGGGTACAACTGTTGAGTATCTTCTTTAGAGGGTGTGACTGGAAGTATCAGTTAGCTTTGGATGCTGCAAGTCATGGGAACTTCAAGAGAAGATTTCCAGAAGATGCTGAAGTTTTGATTGAGAATTTGGCTTCTAGCAATAGCACTAAAAGAGCTGATGCTGAAAGAAAGAGACTGCATGAAGAGTTTGATTCAAACCAGTTAGCTTCTGTTAATGCTAAGCTGGATTCAGTACATAATCTCCTTGTGGGTAAGAAGTCAGTCCAATTTGCTGCTGAAGTTGAGACATTTGAGCTAGAGCCAGAGAATACAGAGGAGAATGTCATCTATGTGTATGGAGCTGGATATCAGGGACAGAGATTTGGTAATCAGCAAGGCAACAGACCTTACAATGGTGACCAGAAGCAGCAACAGAACAATGGCTATACAAGGACCTATGGGAATTCATTTTATCAGTCTCCACCTCCTAAGACTTCTTCTGAGAGTAGAATGGAGACTATGCTTGAGCAGCTTTTGCAAGGACTGGAGAATTTGACAGTGACATTCAATGGAAAGATTGACAATGTCTACTCTGAGCTGAATGGGAAGATAGAAGCATTGAACATTCATGTCAAGAAGTTAGAGAATCAGGTTATTCAGACTGCTGGGTCTGTCAAAAGACAAGAGGGTTTTCTTCCTGGAAGAACTGACTCAAACCCCAAGCATGCTTGCAATGCCATATCAGTGAGAGATGAAGGTGATGGTGAATTTGCTTCTGCAGAAAACAGAGAGAAATCGACAAATCTCTCGGTTTCAGATGATGGTGTCGATCGATACCACCTGGGTGTCGGTCGACACTCCTCTCAGACGAACCCAGAAACTGCAAAATCTCAGGTTCCAGCTGCTGAAAGGGTCTACAAGCCTAAGGTTCCTTTTCCCAAGCCAAGAAAGTCTAAGCAGGAGATGGAGGAAGCTAGATGCAAGGCAATGATGGACAAGGTGATGATTGAGATGCCATTGATTGATGCAGTAAAGCTTTCACCACCACTAAAACGCTATGTCAAGAGAATGGTATCCAATGGTTTGAGCCCTGAAGAAGGAGCCTTGCTAACTAAGGATGTTAGTGCAATTCTGTTGAACCAGCCTGTTCAGAGGAAGAGGGAGAGAAAGCAGGAGGTGGTTGTCTCTAAGGAAGTGAGTGCAATCATTCAATGTAGGACTGCAGAGAAGTTACCAGATCCTGGAAGTTTTGTACTTGATTGCTCAATCTCAGCAGGAAGGTTTTCTCACTCACTTTGTGACCTTGGCTCTAGCATCAACTTGATGCCACATTCTGTTGCTGTGAGACTTGGGATGACAGAATTCAAGCCAACTCAGATTTCTCTTATCTTGGCTGATCGCTCCCAAAGAATTCATGAAGGTGTTTTAGAGGATATTCCAGTTAAGGTTGGCAACTTCATGATTCCCACTAACTTTGTGGTGCTGAAGTATGATCAAGAGCCTAAAGATCCTCTCATCTTAGGAAGATCTTTCTTGGCTACAGCTGGTGCCATCATTGATGTGCAGAAGGGACACATAACACTGAATATGGATGGTTTGAGTATGAGTTTTGAGATGGATAAACTGAGGAGAGCTCCTACCATTGATGGACATACGTTTTCTGTTGAGAAGATTGCTCAGATAAGCTGCAGAGAAGCAAATTCACGAGCATCAGGCTCAGTGTCGATCGATGCCACCAAGAGGGTATCGATTGACACCCCTCCACGTCCGCGACAAAGCTTGTCCAAAACTGATGCTCCAAGTCAGAAACCTGTTCCCAAACAGAAGAGTCATCAATCCACACTCCAGAGTCCTCAGGTAAGGCCAATGTATGTATCTTCTTCACCTAAACCTTCTCCTATCATCAACAAGAATTTCAAAGAGATAAAAACTGTTTTGCAGTTAACCAAGCCACGAGATTATCGTAGAGCGCTTGTTTCTTCTGTTGATGATTTTGCAGGGCTAAAAAGAGGCAACACAGTCAAGCTAATGACTGAAAACAAACGCTTAGTGGGAGGCAACCCACTGGTAGGGTTTTCTTTTTCTTTTGATTTTGATTTTGATTTATTTTATTTTTATTTTTGCTTTCCTCTTACTTGATAACACTGGGGACAGTGTTGTTTAAGTCTGGGGGAGGTTAGTTACTAACTATGTTTTCTATTTTTGAGTTTCAGTTGTGTCAGTCAAAACCATAAAGTTTGAGTCAAATTTTTCAAAATTTTTCTTTTTGTCTTTGGGAATTATGATCTTGATTAATGATTTCTCTTATTTGGCTAACACTCTAATGATTATTTGTTTATGCTTGATCTCAGAACTGAAGCTTAGAAAGACTATGAGCCTTATCAACAATCCTGAAAGCCCTTATTCAATGGATATCTGATTGATCTAACGTTGTCTCAACTTTTATCAGGATTTTAACCGGACTTAATCGCTTAC
This sequence comes from Camelina sativa, assembly GCF_030686135.1. Lineage (NCBI taxonomy): Eukaryota > Viridiplantae > Streptophyta > Magnoliopsida > Brassicales > Brassicaceae > Camelina > Camelina sativa. Next base: position 28,291,051 of record NC_141899.1, on the reverse strand, counting down.
TTTGGGGTTGGAAATCAGTGGACTAGACTTCTTCTTCAGGCCATACAAGACAATGCAATTTTTCAAAGTATGTCTCCCCTCTCTCTTCCCTTCAGTGCTTAAAAAAAAAAAAGAGAAAAATCAGAAAAAAAAAAAAAAGATGAGATGATTTTGATCAGTTTAGAGAGGTATGTAAATTACCAGTGACCTCATTATTCTACTCTTGAGTCAAATGATCACACAAAGCTTGGAAGTGAGGGGTAGGTAAATTACCGATGACCCCGGTATTCGCTTACACCTTTGATTAAGAAAAGAGAGAAAAGAAAAAAATTTGGAAGTGAGAAAAGGGAGAGGAAAGGAGATATAAGAAGAATGTCTTGGCCTGAAGAGAATCCATATGCCACTGATCAATACACCCAATGTAAGAATTCACCTTATTTGTGCCTTAATATTGACTAATGAGATGACAATGGAGATTTCAGAGATTCTAAAGGATTGGGGGATTTGAGTAAGGAATGTTGATGCTTATCATGGTTGAGTATAAGAAGTAAGTTCTTGAGTCAGGTAAATGAAGAGTGTGAATAAGAATCATCATGCAATTGAGTGAGTTCCCTGTTTTCAAACCTCTTTCACATGTCTAAGTTTATGTTTTGCTTGAGGGCAAGCAAAGGCTAAGTCTGGGGGAGTTGATATATCATGGTTTTTGTGGTTTTTAACCATGATATAACGAGTCTTTTAGTGTCTTTTGATGTGTTTCTAGGATGTTTTAGAGTCTTTGCAGGTTTTCTAGGATTTTAGCACGGATGGAGCAATTTGGATCGTGTTGGAGCATAAATCTCGGATCAAAACAAGGGCATCGATCGACACCAAGATCAAGAGCATCAATCGACACCCTCTTCAGCCGATGAAGAATCACAAAATTGGAAGTTTTACAATTCTACCCTAAAGTCTTCCAAAATTGCAACATAAGTCCATGACGTGTTTTAGGACATATATATAGTTTTTAGGTTTTTGCAAACCCTGAAGTTATTTTCTAGCAAGTTTTATTTTCTGCAACCCTGTGAGATTTGGAGAGCTTTGGAGAGAGAGAGATCAGATCTGCTTTGTAGAGAAGAATTCTTGAACTCCTTCTTACTCTTTATAATCTCAATTGCTTATTATTTAGAAAGATGTTTTGTTCTTCAATGATTATGTCTGAGTAGTTTATTTGTTAGGTTCAGGGTTTTTCACAGGAATTTTATGAATGATTAGATCTGTTTATTTATGATTCTTTATCTATCTAGATCTTCATCTTAGGTTGTTCTTCATATTAATCCTTGATTGGCCATCTAGAATTAATACCCTAGGAAAATAAATTGATATGAGAATATAATTGTTTTCCTGATAAAACCTTTTGATGAGCAAAATTATTTCTTGTAAAGAGATTTGATTTAATAATTTTGTGAACAATCTAAACCTGATTTAATTGCTGATTTTTAACCTAGAATTTTACAAAGAGATTTGGATTTTCTAGTTTTAAATTTAGATATTATTTGCAGTGAGAATTGATTTAATTTACAAAAGTGTTTAGATTTCTAGATCTGTTCTTAATTGATTGAATCCTATTTATTTCCTGATTTAATAATTTGTAATTTCCTGAGAAATTCCTTAGGCCTAGCTTTTTGATCCTCTGAATTTACACAGCTTTTATTTAATACTAGGTGCTTCCCCACGCAACGCGTGGTTTGTGGTGTAGTTGGCACTTTTTTTTTTTTTGGTCTTTTTCGTTTTCTCTTTTGTATTATTTCGTTTTAATTAGGCATATACGGGCTTTGCCGTCACTTTTATTTATACACTATATGTTTATACCATTTCGTTCAGATGTGTATAATTGTGGCATTTACTTTTTATGAATTATGAAGATGTTGTTTCTTGCTTTTGAGGATCCAATTTTATCATTGACTGATATTGTTTCCAATATATTTATTGTATTATATATTTTCTAATTAACTGCTTATGTAAACCCTTCATACATTGATGTTGTAATAATAAGTTATTTTTTTAAAATATCTTCCGTGTAAGTGATTATGTTTGTATGCCCATGTTTTGGTCTAATATCAATAAGATCGTTTCTATTTTTCTTTAGTTGGCTTTGAAACCAATATTGAATTAAGCAAATAATGGGTCGAATTATGGTGTTAATAAGTAATATAAATTCTTATGTATATATTGTATATATGTGACTCTAACTAAAAAATTATGTAATATTTAAATACAATCTTGAACATATATATATATATATATTTATTTTTATTTGTGGGAGGAATGTATGAAATTATTGGATAGAAGTTATTTTTGAGTTAAATGACCTTTAATGTCTTTAAAGTGAGTTAAATATTAATAAATTTTTATATGTGTCTTGACTTTTTTTAAAAGGAATACCAAGTGTTTCCTTCCAAATTTGAAGTGATATAGTATTTTAGTTTTCTTATATGATTTTATGAACTTCAATGTAAAAGTTTTTCAAAGTAATAAGTACACTCACTGATTGAATTATAAAATTTGAAGAAATGTTTATTTCGTTTAATCATCTGCTCTTTTAAATAAATTAAATAAGTATGTTGTTATTTCTACAAATAGGACAACATATATTATAGTTTAACCATTGAGTTAAGCAATGGAAATGGAACTTGTGATTGCAAGACAAAATGCTTATATGTTACACATTGATCGTTTAAAAATGAATAGGAACATCTAATTCTCAAATAAAGTTGATTGTTTTGTTAAAACCAACATATGTGAATTTAAATTTAACTATGCAAATTTAAAAAATAAATATGAATAAATTAGAAAGGCAAGAAATATAAAAGAAATATTTTTTTATATAAATAAAATAAAAATTGAAAACAATGTTAAATATATATAATACTTTCTACATTAAAATATAGAATCAAACTCTTACAAGTTACAACACATATGAGATATAACAACATTTGATATTGGTAGGAGAGGAAGAGAGATTGTTTACTATAAGATGGTAATCCAAATTAGATAATGGAGATGAATCTTTAAAAATAGAACAATGTAATATCTATATATATATAATACTTGCTAAATTAAAATATAGAATCAAACTCTTACAACACATATGAGATATAACAACATTTGATATTGGTGGGAGAGGAAGAGAGAATGATTACTTATAAGATAATAATCCAAATTTGATAAAGGAGATAAATCTTTTAAAATAAGAACAATATAAAATATATATCATGTAGTCTCTAATATTAAAATTTAGCATTAACAATTTACAATGATATTTCATTTTTTTTACAACCCATACAACAAAAAGAAGAAATCAAAAATAACAAAAAAAAATGAAAAATGATTTGAGGTATTGTAGAAGAGAATGAGAGAATGTGAAAACGAGATAGTAAAAGAATGTCAATATGAGAGAATGATAGATTGAGAGAATGCTTATTTATATGATAAGAAATGATAGAAGTTACATTTAGAACTATGGAGTTACAATAGTAATTTATTGTGTTTGAATAGAATTGAGTGGTAGAATATGATTAATGCATAATTTATTTTATTTTCAGTTATAATTTTATTTTAATGTGTGAGTTAAATGTATTGTGTTTATTGGATCTTAAATATTAAAGCAATTAGAAAACAAATAAAAAAATAAAAAAAATTAGAAAACATTAAATGAAAATCAACCAATAAGGAGAGACCAAAACCTTACTTTAAATTATATTTTATTTTTATATTTAAGTTCCAGTTGAATATGTTTTGTTTTTTTGGATCATTTTTTATTTTGATTAAAGACACAAAAAACCAATTGTTTAATTATGTTCTTTTTGTTTTCAAAAACCTCAAATCATAAAATATATATATATATATATATTATATTGATCTCTGCAGATTTAACAATTGGATCACAAAACAAAATAGTCTTTATAAATGGATAAATGGATAATTATATTGATCTTTAAATATTATATTGATCTTTATAAATTATTTAAAATGATACATGAATATGTGAGATAACCAGAGACATAATAGATAATTACATATGGATCATTTCAACTTTATGATCTTATTGTGTGGTGAATAATGTAAGGAAGTATGAAAATAATGACTTATAAGATGTTAATATAAAATAGAAAATGGAGATAAACATTTTAAAAGATTAAAATAAATATATAAGATATACATATCATACAAACTCTAAAACTAAGCTTTTACAATGATATTTGATTTGATTTTTTATAACCCATACAACAACAATAACAAAAAAAATACAAAACAAAACAAAACAAAACAAAACAAAAAAGAGATTTGAGAGTAGTGGAAGAAGATGAGAGAATGAAAGAGTGATAGGCTAAGAGAATAAGATAATGAGTATTTATAGAAAGAGAAATGATGAAAATTTACATTTAGAAAAATGAGAGTTACAATTTTAATTTATTTTTTTTGTTTTAATACAATTAATTAATACAACTTAGTGGAGAAATAAAGTTAATGCATAATTTATAGGGAGAAGCTATAAAGATTTCAGTTTTATATTATGTGAGTTAAATGTGAAAATTAATTGTTTTAAATTTGTGTTTTAATATAATTTTCTTTTTTGTTAAAATTGCATTGTCAAGTGGACCAATAAGGAGAGACTGAAACTCTACTTTTATATATATGATTTTTACATTGTTTATTTTAATTCAAATTTATCTGTTTAGCATAATTATAAAACTCTATAATTTATTGTGTAGTCTTGAGTCCTTGTGGAATTCGACCCCTAAGTACTGCATTGATCTCTTAATTTGAGAGAGTAGCTCTAGGGTAAATTTGAGCATATCAGCGACAATACATGCCTTGTGTACGTAACGTTGTTGATCGATATATTTACTAAGTTACCCATTTCATACAAAATAATGTTTTTTGGCCATAAAAGATCTCTCCATATAGGAAAGTGACATTGCTTTTTTCGCTCCTAACCAAGGGATCCTTATATATGAAGCAAGATGGAGGAAGCTTTTGTGTAATGTGTCTTGTTAAATGAGGAAATTGAGAAAAAATCATTAATAAAGGGCAAATCCCAGATAATTTTAGATTAAATCTGATGGATTTTGAAACAAAGGAAATAAATGAGCCAGTACCCATAAGCATTTTTGTTGAGCCAAGACCTACTTTCTCGGAGAGGTTGTAATGGGATATCATATATCATATCCCATTAGGTTGGTCTGAGGGAAGTGGCGGATAGATGGAGACACTTCAGGTTTGGTTTGAGTAAATTGAGTACAAGTTTTATATACCATTCGAGTTATAAAAAAATTGGTTCAAAATTGAGATTTAAACTATTGAATTTTGGTTTGGTTTGTGCCCACACAGTCACACTTATTCTCTTTTAAATACTGTAAACAACATGACACATGCGTTAAACATCTTATGGCGTATCTTTATAGTTTACATTTTAATCGCTTTTGCATTTAAATTAATCCCTTTTTAGAGATCTCGTTTTGGATTCCATATCATAGATATATATAAACATTTTATATATGGCAACTTGAAAGCAACTCATTGCACATGGTTTGTGATCTATATAACACGGCAACTCTGTTGATGGGCATACATGCCTCTTCAATTTGTTGGATCATTTGATCCGAATAAATAATAAGATGGGATTCAACGTCATCCAACAATTTCAACACAAAGAAATAGATGAATCATGTTACAACTTGTCCGATCCCAATTATATATATATATATATATATCTTTGGATCTAGCATTTGTATATATATGTGGAACATATTAAAAATTCAGAGGTATCTGAGGATTGAAGCATTATCATTATCAAACAAATAATTTAGCTAGGATTACTATTATATGTTTTTTTTTTTTTTTTTTTTGAACAAAGGATTACTATTATACGTAAGTATTATTTTAAGTATATATTGCAAGTAGACTTTATGATAAACGATAGTACTCCTACAACATAACCACACAATCCCTGTGACGTTTTCCTTGTTTATTTTGTTAATTAGATAATTGATCTTGAGATGTTGTTCAAAAAAAAAAAAAAAAAAGATAATTGATCTTGAGGTGGAAAAAAAGATTAACATGTTTTTCTTTATTCCCTTTTTGTCTCTCTGGTGATCTATCCTCTTACTTGCGACTTTTGTTAATTAGTTTTTTGGAAGATGTACAGTACACTTATTGAAGACTGAATTGCGTATGGTTCTACAAGTTGGAACTAATCAATTACGTAACCACGTTAATGTTGGGTATGGACGTCAAAAGAACGTGCTCTACTCTATTTTGTATCGTCGTAATACAAACTTCTCAAACCTTTTCCCGCGAATAAATCTACGTTTCCTCAAATTATAATCAAGTGCTTAAAAGAACGATTTGATTCATCTAAGAAAGTGATTTGATATTATGAAATGGTTTTCAATATATCTTTAAGCTTTTAAACATCTAAATGGAAGTCTTATAGAATTGAAGATATAGCTTCAAAAGAGAATAGGACAGGTTTTGTGAACGAGTCCACCAAAATTTTTGGGTAAATGATAAAAATTGTATGTCGTGGAGCAAACCAGTACATCAATGTGTTTCTCGCCAGAGTTGAGAAGTGAAACGAGAACCTGAGCATCCGAAAACACACGGAGGTTCGAGTTCGAGCTACATCTGTTTCAAGTTTAGAAGAGTGTTGTTTTCAAAGTAATTATGTCTCACCTGCCAAGATAGAGGGAACAAAGTCAGCTCTACCATTCAATACAAGTATTCATTATAATCGAAGAGAGTCCAGCCTAGACTACACCTTAGGCATTTTAGGTGTCATAGGTTGTTATTCTAAGATAAAGAACTTGAAAATATAAGAACACTTTTTCTTATTAAATTTAGAAAACTCTCTCGAAAACTAAATCTCTCTCAAGTCTATGGAACAACTCTCTATAGACTCTTGTTTATATATAGGTTTAAGCTTCTCCTAAACCTAATAGGATTACAATATTATTTAGAAACTTTTCATTTTCCTATTCTATCTCTCTAGGCAACTCCTAGGAGATAGTTTTCACTTCAAGTAAATGGAATTATCCAACAGTTATTAATTGTGTCTCACTTTTTGTCTCTTTTGTATCCATATTAAGTTATAACTCCATGGAGTCTAATGAAGAAGGAAGATTAAGAGTGGAGGACACAAGTGATATGAAGACCCAAAGAGTTTAGTTACATTAGGTGCCCATATCAATCATAGGCCATCTAAATCTATTGTAAACTAAAAACACAAGATAATTCACATCAGTCGTTGCTTATCTTGTGTAATACTTTATTGTGGTAGTATAAGTTATCCTTGTTTTGGTCTTTGAGCCTGTATTAATTCACTTGTTTGTTTGTGTTTAATATGCTTTCAATTGTTCAGATTTTGTGTAAATAACCTTTCATATCTTATTTTTCATAATACAGCTTAATGTGCATTTTGCCTTTTTGTGTGTATTCAGTCGTTACATAATACACAACATAACAATATACTTGCGGACTTGTGGTTGTGACTGGGCAAAAACATCTTGGCCACGTCAAGTTTTCGGCAGTGGCGAAGCTTTTGGCACCGAAGTTGGGATAAATGGAAAAACCATTACATTCTTTAAGCTATATACTGTACTACTATTGTTTTTTTAGTTCTTTGCGACTTTTAAGTATTTTTTTTTGTCAATCCGATCATTAAAGTCACAAAAACTTTTTTGACCAAAAAAAAAAAAAAAAGAAGTTCACAAAATCTTTCAAAGGAGGAATTACATTACATCCAAACGAAAATAAAATATAAAAAGAAGGCAACAAATGCCAAGATATCTAGCAAATGAAGATTAACTAGGGATATATTGAAGAAAACTCTATAAAATAAAATAAAAAAGAGAACCCAAATTTTTTTTAAGAAAAGTCTCGAGAACTTCTTGAATGACTGCATGTATGCATGCAGTGTAATCCGAAAGGGTGAAAACTCTGCCACAAATTCAAACAAAAAAAAAAAATTTATTCGAGAGGGAGATTCTCACAGTACCGTTGACGTTTTGTCATTTTATCCATTCATTAGAGAAGAGTTTTGTAAGAGAATCTCAAAGTGCATGCCTACGAGAGGACACTCAGCCCTAAGTATACCCAAAGAATTCAAGAAAAAAAACATATGTTCTGTATATTTGGAGAATTTTGAGGATAGAAATAAAACAAAATTAAAACATTAGTTTAAGGTTGGACGACATAAATAATCGAGGAAAATCAATATAGAGTTGGTGTGAAAAAGGTGAATGTACCATTTCATATGCACCAATAACCAAGTATGGTAGAGGTGTTGATGAGCCCAATAGCTATAGAAGAAAAAACAGATTCTAATACTCCATGTTCCTTACTATTCACATGGAGAAGTAAGTACTGGATTACTTTGATCAATAGGATTGCATGTATAGGACGGAAAAGTTGAATTGTGTGTTTCAAAGATGTCATCAAGTTGAGATAGTTTCTATTTCTACTTGGGAAACAAATATATGCAATGGTAGTGCTTCTAATAGGATCTAATCACATCTTAGAAAGAATGAAAAAGAGTAAAAGACGATAAATATTAGAAACATGTAATTTGGCTTCAAGTAAGGAGCTAATTAATAAATCATTTTCGGAGGCATGGCAAAATTATTTAAAGGATAAATAGTGCCTTGACTGCCATTGTCTGTAAGTCTCACTATAATGCCTTTGCCTATGACCTAAAAATCAGCCGGGAGGTCACAAATATTGTTTTTTTTTTAATAGGGGGTCACAAATATTGTTGATCGACCAGTGCGTCATACGAACTCAGTAAGAAGGATATAGGAAGAGAATGGTTAAGACGAATCAGAAGTTACTCGAGAGAAATATGGATTTTAAAAAAAGACATGTGGGATTGACCAAACTAGCTGTATCGAGAGAAACATTGATTCAGTCTAATATGATCGTCTATCTTCTCCCATCGGATATATGACTGAAAGTTGTGTGACAAAGTTATCTACTTGCTTGTCTGCTTATCCGATATATGGCCGAGAGTCTTCTGACAAAGCTACATGCCAAGTTGGTAGAAGCCCGATAGGATAAACGTCATTAGAAGTGAATCAGATTGATAAGGTTCTAACGCATGGATGTTTCAGAAATGAGCGTTATGTTTTGTGATCTTTCTATATGTTGCCTCATCAATCATTTTAATTAGTTTTGTGATAGAATTCCACAAACATTCGACAATTCTTCAGGATAACTTTATGGAAGGAATAAAAAAAACATATGTGATTTTTGTTTTAATTACTTAGGGGGATAGTGCAATTTTGAGAAGTAAAAAAGAAAACTCAACTTTCATATTATCTTTAAGATGGATCTCACCAACAGAAATCTTAAAATACGAATTGTAAGTAAACAGTTTTGTTAAGCAATTAATTTAACTCAAAATGAGAAAGTCCCACTATGTGTCTTCTCCACGCAAAAGAAAGTTTCATTTTCTTCGTTTCTTTTTTCATTAATACAGTTTCTTATTCTAATGTGAATGATAAACTACAATGGGTGTTGCTACTTTTTATGTACTTATGTATGTATAATAAAATTTTAGTGGCCCCAGAGGAATCTCTTACAACATAAACGATGACATGAGCTAATCAAAATATTATAATGATATAATATGTTAAATATAAAAGGCTATTAGACAAACTATTTTTTAGTATCTCAATTCCTCTTTCTAATATACTAAATAAGGTCCGCGTAAAAATTAGAAAAAATTATTAAGAATAATTAAGTAATAATATAATTATTTTTAGATTTTATCTTGTAATATTTCAATATTGAATATGAACCTCTCATATTTCATTTTAATATTCTCTCATTTCTATTATATAAGAGTTTTAAAGTATTTTTTGCTCTATTTTATAATATTTTCTCAAATTTCTATGTACAATTTGTATTAATATAAGAATTTATGACTATTTGAACTATGCAGTATATTTTCCTATTGGTTGAAGTTTTATAAATTACATGATACTTATTGTTTATTAATTTTTGTGATTTTACCCAAAAACTCTTATAGCACAGAGAGTATCATTTAAATATCTATACCATCATAATAAATAATATTTTAAGTTTAATTACACACTTCATTTTAATGCATAGAAGTAAATATTTTATATCAAACACAATTAATACATAATATCAAATCTATATCTTATAAGATTTGAAAATACAAATAAAAATTAACAAAATATAATTCGCAAAAAAACTGAATCAACATTATTTAAGATATCCTCTATATAATATTACGGAAGTACACTACTTTTTTTTGATAGACTATATAATAGTTATAGGTTATAAAGTTATATTATTATTTGATTCATTAGTTGGTTACAAAATAGGTTATATGGATTGTAACCATTAGTTATACGGTTATACTTATACCTAGATTTAGGATATTCTTAAAAAAGATATTCCAAAAAATAAAATAAAATCTCCAAAGAGAATATTTACATAAGGTAAAAAAATCTCATAAATTAATCACTCTTAAGCGTGACTTCTGATTATGCAACCAAAATAAAATTTTACCTAACACCTATCCAAACTTTAAGTATAAACCATTGACATCTCTATTCACCGGAATACACCATACTGATACAAAAAAAAAATAATAACATTATTTGTATAGTATGGATTTACGGGTAAAAGTAAAATATATTAATAAAATTAAAACATTTATAATTTAGGTATATTATTTGTATAGTCTGAATTTACGGGTTCACTTGATTATTGATAATCGAGATATACAGGTTCCCTTGATTATTTTAGGTGTATTATTAATAATAATAGGAAATCTTGAACACAAACCATAATATCTACAGAAAAATTACCTTAATCATTCACACTATTATTAACCTATTAATTTGGAAGAATAATACCACTTTAAGGAATAAAATATATAAACAAATTTAACAATATAAACAAACCTTTTACAAAATTTTCTAAATTAACAAGTCTAAACAATATATGAGTTTAAATGTAATGAATTATATGATAAATTGAGTTGTGATCTTTATAACGGACGACGGGTTAAATGTAAAATGTTAAGATTATATGAATAAAATTGTTTAAAAATTAATATAAATCTAAAAAAATATTTTAATATACAAAATACATACATAATTTTTGTATAAAATAAAATTTAACCCGTGCAATACTTATCTAGTATTTGTTATGTTGCTATCTCATAAGTACTAATTTTATCTCATGTCATAATAATTTTTAAATGAGTGAATTTATAAAATAAAAGCATATATAAAGATATAGAGACATTCTCATCAAATAGCTGAAGATTCATTCCTATAAATTATAATTTATTTCAAATGATCTTAACATTATTAATATTCTTAACATTATTTAAGATATATTTGTTATGTTGCTATCTCATAAGTACTAATTTTACCTCATGTCATAATAATTTTTAAAAATGAGTGAAATTTATAAAATAGAAACATATATAAAGATATAGAAATATTCTCATCAAATAACTGAAGATTCATTCCTACAAATTATAATTTATTTCAAATTATCTTATGTTTTAACATATGCATTACAAAAATACATGTGGTGAAATTATAAAATCAAACAATAAAAAATTACTAATATTCTTAAATGAATTTGTTTAAAATTATACATATTAATATTTGAAAATTTTTTAATCTAAAATAAATTTCATCAACATTCAGTTTAGTAATCACATTTAACTATCTGTTTCATCGTAAAACCATAATTCACTTCTTCATGGATTAGAGTTAAAATTTTAATAACAAAAATAATATGAGCATGATATGAGATAATATGAATATTGGTTAGCATTTCAAATTTACCAATAATATTAATCAGTAAAAAACTCAGTTAACATCCAGAAAATTTTTGGAAATCCAAAATATCCTAAATATTATTCTTTTATATGTCATAATCTCATTTTTTCTATTTTTTTTCAGGTTTCTCATATTACTACATGCATTAAAATCTTTAAAATAAAACATGTAAAACTATACTAATACACATCATGTATTGAAATTTTTTTTTTTTTAAGTTCATTTTCTTTCAAGGTTTTGTGTACTTACTTACAATAAAAAATTATATCGCAATAATAAATACAATTTATATCCAACTAAAATTATGTTAAATAACTTATGTTATTATTTTTAACTTTGTTATTCATTATTTATTGTTTAATATACATGCTTAATAAATTAAGTTTTTGCTTACACATGTCAAATATTATTGAGAATACATGTATAGTATAATTAACATACAACGGAAAAATATTGATTTTGTTAGTTTTCTTTTTTAATTAGAGAAATATTTTTTTTAAATATAAACATGTAACAATCCTGTAAATATAATTAGCTGTCCTACTATGTTTATTTAAAAAAATGAAATTTTTTGACATGTGTCAACATCTAATCAATATATTTGACACATGTCACGATCTTGTTAATGAATAATTTTGACATCAAACTTTATATAATAAGATTTTAACAACCACTAATAAACTACACTTATAAGCCGCATGATCGGCCATGATTTCAGAGACGTGGCGTTTCTCACTGACTGCTCGGATTTGGTGAAGATGGTGTCTTCCCCGTCAGACTGGCCGGCTTTCTCTGCCTATCTCGATGACATCAGGGTGGATATGGAGGAATTCTCACGTTTTTCGTTGTCCTTGATCTCCAGAAATGCAAACGTCCTTGCGGATAGATTAGCACGACAAGTTCGTACTCAACCGCAGACAATCACTTATGTTAACTCTTCTTCTCCATATTGGCTTGTTTGAGCCAATCTTTTGTTGTTATAAAAAAAAAGCCGCATGTAAATCCACCCCGTTCAAAATGTTCAACTGTGAATTACATGTATTACGTTTGTGATTTTTTTAAATAGTTTAGAGTAACTTTTTTAATCAATCATTAATTTCTTGTCTAAATTTTATTTAATTAATAATTAAATTTTTGCGACACCCCGGTTTCGGAGACTTGCAGAGAGGTTTAAAAAAATTGATTTGGCCACCTATGTCACCAAAATGCACTTATTTTTTCAGTCAAATGTCTTGAGAGAACTCCAGAGTTAAGCGTGCTTGAGTTGGAGTAGTCTAAGGATGGGTGACCTTCTGGGAAGTGACTGTCGGAACTATGCGAGTGAGGACAAAACACAGGGAAAGATCATGTGGTGATTTGTAAGGATGGTAATAAGTCTTTAAAACCTCCCGGACGTAGCAAACCGGCCGTCGGATATTGATGGGCTCACGGGCCTAGTGAGAGGATGTGAGGCCCATTAAGGAAGGTGGGCCCATGGACTGGGATTGGACATGGGCCCACTAAGAGGTGGCGGTCGGGGCGTTACAAGTGGTATCAGAGCCGAACCCAGACGCGTGTGGAGTCGAGTGGTCTCACACCATCGGGAGTGACGGTCTTGGTGTGCAACGAGGACGTTGCGATCTGTTAGTGGGGGTGAATTGTGACACCCCGGTTTCAGAGACTTGTAGAGAGGTTTAAAAGAATTGATTTGGCCACCTATGTCACCAAAGTGCACATATCTTTTCGGTCATGGGTCCTGAGAGAACTCCAGAGTTAAGCGTGCTTGAGCTGGAGTAGTCTAAGGATGGGTGAACTTCCGGTAAGTGACTGTTGGAACTGTGCGAGTGAGGACAAAACACAGGGAAAGATCATATGGTAATTTGTAGGGACAGTAACAAGTCTTTAAAACCTCCCGAACGTAGCAAACCGGCCGTCGGATATTGATGGGCTCACGGGCCTAGTGAGAGGACGTGAGGCCCATTAAGGAAGGTGGGCCCATGGACTGGGATTGGACATGGGCCCACTAAGAGGTGGTGGTCGGGGTGAGTTGTGACACCCCGGTTTCAGAGACTTGCGGAGAAGTTTAAAATAATTGATTTGGCCACCTATATCACCAAAGTGCACTTATCTTTTCGGTCTAGGATCGTGAGAGAACTCCAGAGTTAAGCGTGTTTGAGCTGGAGTAGTCTCAGGATGGGTGACCTTTCGGGAAGTGACTGTCGGAACTGTGTGAGTGAGGACAAAACACAAGGAGCACGTGAGGCCCATTAAGAAAAGTGGACCCATGGACTGGGATTGGACATGGAACCCACTGAGAGATGATGGTCGGGATGTTACAATTTTCTACGATATTAAAAACGAGATTGGATAAAAAAATGTTGAACTCAGACAAAAATTTGTAACCCGAATCAAAATTTTCATACCTAAACATATACTGAATTATAAAATAATTTAAAGGAAATCAAATCTTTTGTACTACATAATCCAAACTATATAAAACTGAATCAAAATTATCAAAATTCATTAAAGAACTAGTATTTTAATTAAATATATTAAAATTTACAATTGTAATTAAATATATATATAAATATATAATATATTTCTTTAAATATAACTTAAAACCCAAAATTCCATCCCAAATGAGACTTAGTTTTAAAAACCAAAAAATCGTCAAAAAATAAAAACGTAAAAAATGTGAACCAAAATAATATTCTGATTTGAATAGACATTTTTCTAAAATCCTAAAAGCACAAAATTGGAATAGTAAAAACCCTTATTTAAAAAATTGCTAGGCGCTAGTCGAACGCTAAGAGTAGGCCTAGCGTCTATTAAGGAAATCAGAGATTAGACAAGAATTAATCGACTTACAGTTTTAAGCTATTTTATTAAATTAATAATAAATAATATATATGGTATTAATTATATATTTATATGTATAGTTTGGTTCATGTTAGTGAAAAGGTACTATATAAAATACAAAACTATAAACATTATTTTAAAAATTGTAGTAAACACATGAGAAGATATTTTTTAAACAAAAATTATGATTTTCATTAAAATTTTGAATATAAGTTATTGTAAAACATCACGAATTCTAAATCGACAAAAAAATATTTTATACATATAATCTAAACTAATCTGATTAAGCAAAGAGTAATCAAATTAACAGAAAATAATCTGATTAAGAAATTAGTCCTTAATCGTAAGATAGACCTAGCGACTACACAGAGAATAATAAGCGCTAGGTGAGTAAGTTTTTGAACAGAGACTAGAAGTCTATAACCAATATGAACCGATTCATCCACAATTAAAATGTTGATGATAGAATAAACATTTTTGTGTTGGAGTGTTTTATTTTCTCAAGGAATCATATAATAATATAGACGACATTGTGAACTAATTCTCCCTTAATCTAATTCTTCTTAAAATATAAAATTCACATTTTTGTTTTGGTAACAGTAATATAAAATCCACAAATATAAAAAAAGAATCTTCTTGTTTGGAAAACTTGTTTTTTTACAAATCCTATCCTTCACGTGCTCTTGTTTGCGTCCCCTATTTGCTTGGGATTTTGATATGTTTCTAATTCATCTTCACCCCAGCCCAATCAATCACACCTCATCCACTTGTCACTTCTGAGCTGTCCCTTCCCACATTGTCTTAACCAATAATAGTGGGATCTTCACAAATTTTACATTTTCGTTTTTACCCCACTACTTCTAACTAATTTAGTGTACCCCCTCAAATCTTCTAATTAGGCTCCACTAACCCCATTAAAAACAAAAATTATTAGTTTTTTTAACATTTTGAAAAGTGGAATGAACTCTTCACAAATTTTACATTCCCATTTTCATCCTACATTTTTTCTTTTGTTCAATTCATCATCCTATTTATTCACTTTGCATCCGCTAATAAAACAAACTTTTAAAAAATAAAATAAAATAAAGAACGTATAACTCAATAATAATGATGCTTATTTCAGAAAACGCTAGGTAAAAGAATCCAATATTATTTAAAAATAAATCTTATGATATTTATTTTATAAAAAGTTTTATTTATAAATATTTCCAAATAACTAAATTTTAATATATAGGATTACTTATAAAAAGAAATCCAAAAGTGGAAAAGGTAATAGATAATTACTAATGACTCTTATTCATTCTCACCCCCATCAACAATTCTTCACAACTTTTTTTTTTCATTTTCAACCTACAACTTCTCTTTTATTTGTTTAATCGCCGAATTTCTTGAAATTGGCTCCACTAGCCCCAAAATACTTTTCTTAAAACTTTGAAAAGTGGACCCAAAATTAATTAATAATTAATTATGACGCTAATTGAGTTTCTCCTTTAAATATACACAAATCTCTCTTTATCTCGATCAAACAAATTGTCTAAAAACATTTCATCTTCATCTTCTTCTTCTCCAAAAAATGGGATTCGTAAAGTTATCTCCGATGATCCTTCTCTTAGCCATGATCGGCGTTTCATATGCCATGGACATGTCTATCATCTCATACGACGAGAAACACCACATCACCACCACTACAACCGTGACCAGCCGTAGCGACGCGGAGGTTGAGAGAATCTACGACGCGTGGTTGGTGGAACATGGGAAGAAGAAGATGAACCAGAAGAACGTTCTTGGTGCAGAGAAGGATCAACGGTTCGAGATCTTTAAAGACAACCTCCGTTTCATCGATGAACATAATACCAAAAACCTCAGTTATAAACTTGGTTTAAACCGGTTCGCTGATTTGACCAACCAAGAGTACCGATCTATGTACCTTGGTGCTAAACCGAGCAAGAGGGTTTTGAAAACCAGTGATCGGTATGCGGCGCGTGTTGGTGACTCCCTTCCTGATTCCGTTGACTGGAGAAAAGAAGGTGCCGTCGCCGATGTTAAAGATCAAGGAAGCTGCGGTAAGATCTCTTTCTTTTTTTTTTGGTTTAGTTTTAGTTTTGATTTTTGGATTAAAAAAAAAAAAGAAAAAGAATCTGGAAAAAATCCCACAAATTCCTGAACTTTTTAACGGACGAATCTTTTATTTTTTTTTAAGAATTGAAATGTGTTTATGTGAAAAGTATCGAAAAATTTGGATTGTTTCATAATCTATTTTTTTAAAAAAATTGATAAATATTTCGGACGTATCTTGAAACTTATCCGGGGAATGATGAGTTTGGTCTTAAGTGTTGACTTTTAGGTGTACGTTTCGCTAAACCAAGATTTTGAAATATATGATGAATAATTATGGTCAAATCTGAGAAAAATTACTAGTAAAGTTTTTGATGATACGTTTGTGTTTAACGTTTTTAATGATGGTCATTGAACTTTATGGACCCATACGAGATTTGCTTTTTTCAAGAAATTAAAAAGACTGGTGGGGACGAATATTTGGTTGGTTGGTATGTTTTAGTGTTTGATTGTGACAATTCGATTGATTGTAACTAATCTTCTCTTGTTTATTAGGGAGTTGTTGGGCGTTCTCAACTATTGGAGCCGTGGAAGGAATAAACAAGATTGTGACAGGAGAATTAATCTCTTTGTCTGAACAAGAACTGGTTGATTGTGACACATCGTATAACCAAGGTTGTAATGGAGGTTTGATGGACTATGCGTTTGAGTTTATCATAAAAAATGGTGGTATTGATACCGAACAGGATTATCCATACAAGGCTTCTGATGGTCGTTGTGATCAGAACAGGGTTAGTCTAGTTTTGGTTTGTGCATTTTTGAAACCTCAAAACATTAGGCTTTGAAATTGAAATTTTCTCGGTTTCTTTTTTTGTTAATGTTTGCAGAAAAATGCCAAGGTTGTCACAATTGATTCTTACGAGGATGTGCCCGAGAACAGCGAGGCGTCTTTAAAGAAAGCATTGGCTCACCAGCCTATTAGTGTCGCCATTGAAGCTGGTGGTCGCGCTTTCCAGCTCTACTCTTCGGTATGAAATAATAACTCAATTATTTATGCTAAACAACAGTATCTTGATTTTGAAGATGTTAAAATGTTGGTTGTTGGCTATTTTGTCTTCAGGGTGTATTTGATGGAATATGTGGGACAGAGCTAGACCACGGAGTTGTGGCTGTGGGTTACGGAACTGAGAACGGAAAGGACTACTGGATTGTGAGAAACTCATGGGGAAACAGATGGGGAGAGAGCGGATACATAAAGATGGCACGTAACATCGCAGAGCCAACTGGAAAGTGTGGTATCGCCATCGAGGCTTCGTATCCAATCAAGAAAGGTCAGAACCCGCCAAACCCTGGCCCGTCGCCACCATCTCCCATTAAGCCACCTACCCAATGTGACAAATATTTCTCTTGCCCTGAGAGCAACACTTGTTGTTGTCTCTTCAAGTACCGTAAGTACTGCTTCGGTTGGGAATGTTGCCCGGAAGAAGCTGCTACTTGTTGCGATGATAACTCTAGCTGCTGTCCTCATGACTACCCGGTTTGTGACACTAACCGTGGAGTCTGTTTGAAGGTTAGTTTCTTCATACATACCACTTTTGGTATCAAGGGCATTGACTTGTGATGGAAATGTTTTAACTGATTTTGAAATGTTTGTGGTTTTGGCAGAGCAAGAACAGTTCGTTGAGCGTGAAGGCTCTCAAGCGTACACACGCAATACCGTTCTGGGCGAAGAGCAGAAAGCACATTGCTTAAGAGAAAGCTTTGAAACATTGAGGATTCATCAAAAGCATGCTATGTTGTTGTTCAAATTTTTAAAATTGCTGATTCTGCTGCTGAGGTTTTCTGTACATATAAAACCTCTCCCTAAGTTTCATTCAGTTTCATCATTGTTAAAGTAACAAAACTCAAAAACATATATGGGTTCGGTTATTGAATCTCTTTCAACTTTGCTATTTATCGATCTATTATGGATAAAAGTTCACTTTCCGCTATATTTGGATTGAAATGTTTAAACATTTCTTTCGAGGATTGATGACCAATCCAGTCACTAAAATGTCACTTTCACTCACAAATTACCAACTAGGCAAATCTATTTAAACATTAATGACCAATGCTCGAAAGAAATGTTTTTGGTCTTGGAGTGGACGATATAGTGAATGATGAGTCACTAAATGATGTGTTTAGTGGCTTTTCCTGGTCGTGAATCAAGAAATGCCGGTGGTCTATGATTGGGACTTTCAGAGAATAGACAGATCAATGTTGGCAACTTGGCTCAGTACTTCTCTCTCTCTCTCTCGATTGATTCAGACACTCCCCCGGATGATATTGTAGAACTCTGAAAGCAGCAAAGTTGGCTCAGTCTAAATGCGTCTCAGGGAGGATACAGTTCATCAAGAGAAACAAGGTCCCTAGCCGAGAATGCCTTGTTCCATCCACCCATCATGTCTCTCAGCTACTTCTCTAGTGAACACTGTTTTGCAGTGTACTCGCCGTTTTTCGTTCTCACGGCAAGACCACGTTTGACCTTGCAGCACTACAAGAATGGAAAAGATTCAAGCAATGCCTAAAACCCTTTAGAATACTACAGTTTCTCTCTAACTTTGAAGCTTTTGGTTGCTTGAATACAAAATTATGATAACAATAATATTACTATTACATCAAGGGAAAAAAAACACATGTAATGGAGTTCTCAAACTATTCCAAAAGCTTGAATTTAATCTTTACATCTACACTTTGAATCTCTTTCTGTCTTGCTAGCCAGCTTGAACGCGTCAATAAAGAGACCATAAGTGAAACCCATCTTGAAATTATTAAGTAGAGCAATCGGAAACGTCACCGTGGTACGACTATAGTAGAATCTTGTCACATACTCAGTCAAAAGAACACACAAAACCGCAGCGATAACATCGTTCACACCCAAAGCACCAAACGACAGAGAGATAGTCTGCGCGACATAGAACCCACCTAACAACGAGATTCCTCCGAAAAGCGTTCTCCTTGATGGCTTCTTGAAGTAATTCCTAGAGATTTCAGGAACCGATCTTATAATGTCGATCAATCTTCTTGGAGTTGGACCCCCTTCAGTCTCTTGCAAAGCTCTAACGCTTCTTGCAATTTTCCTCTTACATTTAGATGGCGACAACACAGACGTTCCAAAACTCTGCCACTGATGATGATGATGATTAAGGACTAAACTGTTCAAGTTGGTGGAGATGAAACTCAAAGAATGTGCCATCCTGAAAACAATCAATTAATATCCAAGAAACCTTTTACATTTGAATGCAACAGGACAGTTCAACAATTTGAACACTTTTTCATTTGCCATTATAACAAAGCCAAGAAGCTTGTTTCGTTTCTTGCACAAATTTGTGTAACTCAAATCTGAAACTACTTTAAAACAAAAAAAAAATTGAATAATGCTTCTTCAAGAAACAAGATCTTGAAAAATAAAATTTAAGAAATTTCACACAAGAACAAATGTAATAACAATGAAATTGACTTAGAGATCGTAATCACAGTGAAAAATATTGCGCAAAACAGTGGGATTGCAATGAAATTAGGGTCACATTTCCAAAAACATAAGTCTCTAAATATCTAGGTGAAGTATGAAATCATACACAGGACTTGGGGAAAAGGAATTACCAACACGAGGAAGATCGAAGAAGTTTGCTTGACAGGGATTAATGGAGGGAGAAGAAGAACCAACAAGGGCTTCAAGCATTAGATTTGTTTTTCAAAGTCTGGATTTTTAATTAACAAGGGGAAGAAGATGAGAAGAAGAGAAAGAAGAAGCCACTTGAATTGGGCCCTTTAATATAACTTCTCTAAAAGGCTTTTCACTAAAAACTGCGTTCGAATAGATTAATCCGAACTTTCACTAATTCGAAATTTTGGTTTAGTTTGGGATAATTTAGATTTTTTTTTTTTAAAGTTAATATTTAAGAAAATTGATCAGATCTTTTTTTTTTGTCATCTGAATTATATTATTGAACTTGTTTTGGAACCCAGGAGGAATACAAACGCCCAAACGAGGGAAGCTAAAGCCAGCGGACGACAGATATGTCCCTGGAGTCTTAAACCCTATGGAAGGAAAACTAAAAGCACCAATACAACACAGAAAATTTCAAACCCATAACGAAGGAGGACAAACCCTTACAAAAAAGACAAAGACCAAAGGCTAAAATCCTAGGAGATACACTAGACTTAAGAAAGCAAAAAACTTTTCTCCAGAAGCTCCTGCGAAAGAGATTTACCAAGGATGCCCTCGGCCAACCCGAAGATAACATCTACTACCTCCTATCAAGATGAGAGCTGATCTCTCGACACTAAGAACTTCAGAACCCAGCAAGCAAAATCACTAAGAGAACCTCAAACATGCTTCCGGGTGCAACGACGACGTCTGATGCGCCTTTTTACGTCTAGCTAGAAGCCTTCAAAAGGCAAACCAATCTACACAGATCTGGAAAGCAAGTACAAGGAGCGAAGCTAAGCCCTTGAATACCATCAAACTCTAGAGCAAGAAAGACGATAGCTCAAGCCTGCTAACAACCACAACGAGCAACACCAAGGAGAAGAGAACCTGCAGACTTAGAGACCTAACACATCTTAACACAAAACAAAGCCTCTGCTTAGGAAGAGAGTGAACCAAAAAGGAACCGCTGACTGAAACGATGAGACAAGGAATGAGAGGAAAGGCAATGGCTGGACGAGATCCTACAACCACTCCACACGGCGCTTAGAGGCAATGAAAAGTACAAGAGCGGCTAAGAGATCTGTTACAGGAACAAGCAAACCACAATGTCATTATTCTTCGAGCCAACCGTTGATCTTTGAGATCCGGGACCAACGCCTTTGCTGTAATCAGAAACCTTCATAGATCTAGCCGCTCTAACCGTTTCTTCAACACACCCCAGATCATCAATCGACACAGACCAAAAAATTCCCCAAACGAAGGTTGAAAAAATCTGCAAACAAGACTAAAACAACTAATCACACAGAGATAACACCACCAAGATAAAACCACCATTCACAGCAAAGGATTCAGGAGACAAGGCTGGCTAGAGAACATCCAACCACGAGCAAGCTCTGCCATCATACTTCTTCTTCCAGTTCCGATCCGGTTCAGATCCGGTGAGAAATTACTCCAGACAAAGCCGCAAGAGGAAAGCAAAAGACTAAAACGAGGGAGAGGCCAGAGCCGGTGCTATAGAAGCCACCGTTCTCCAGTCTCGAATCGGAAATTTTGGTCGGAGGCGGCGGCTGAGTGTAGAGAGAGTTTTTTTTTTTTTTAAAGTAGGGTTTTATTTTATTTTTAAAAGAGTTTAGAAAGTGTCGAAAATTGATCAGATCAATTTGTTGTTTATTGTTGGGGCCAAATGCCTCTCACCCGTGCTTATATATATGCCGGATCTGCTCGGTACATGTAGATACATCATTATTATTTTCTGGTCCAAATGTATCGTACCGAATCTGATACAAATGAATACGAAACTCAAAAACAAATGAAAACTGAACTAAACTGAACTGTGAACTGAATGGATATCCGAAATAAAAACTACATACCTAAAAATATTAACTAATTTTATAACAAAGTAGTTAAAAAATACATGTACAACCAAAAAACTACCCGAATAACCGAACCAAAAACCTTGAAATTATCCACAATTTACCATTAGTTACCCAAATAAAACAATAAAAATTTCCAAAAAACCCCGACAATTATCCAAAAATACCTCTAAAAATCCGTAAATATCCTAAATTACTAGAAAATCCAAGAATACCAAACCAAACCAAATGGACCAAACCAAAATTCTAAAGAAAATGAATGGATAATGAACACAAGATTCAAATTATCCGAAAACCAAAAATACCGAACTGATACCAAACCAAATATCTGAATGCCTAGAACTAAGTATTTCTACCGTTTAATATAAATGAATATTGAGAACTTTGTCCAAAAAAAAAAAAAAAAAAAAAGAATATTGAGAACTAGATCAATCACATTACACAGGCAAATGATAGATAAACAACATCAGTCTTAAAGGAGAAAAACGGACCATGCCAAGATAGAATTAAACACCTTAACCATGTTAGATCATTTCCATCATCTTTGTTAGTTGATCTATTAATTTTTGAGGTTAGCACGTTATGCACGAGCAAAGCAATCAACAACGTATTTATATTACAAAGAACTAAAGGATCGAAATAATAAGTCTTTAAGATAATTCAATCAGCTGCTGCTTAATCAAAATTGTGACAGTTCGACCAGAAAAAAAAAAATAATCTAAAGTTTCTTTATCGAATAGGGTTGCCGCATTAGTGCCCCATGTACTCGTCCCATTCCCAATTTTTCAACACAGACTTTTTTCCTCTGAAAATAACATCACAAAAAGTTCACTCTTAATTTAACCACATGAACTTGTGTTTTTATCCTAATTTATACATCTCCAATCGAAATCGATAAACCCAGCTGCTAAACCCGATTAAACCATAAAATCGCGTTTAACCCAATCATAATCACGTTTACCCGTTTAATCCAAATAACCCAACAAATCCGATTCTCTCTTCTTTTTATTATTCTTCTTCTTCTTCTTCTTACTCGACAAACACGATTTGGGGATTTAGGGTTTATCCAAAAAATTAATTTGAGGGTTCTTCTTCTCAATCTCTGAGTTTTGGGGATTTCTGGGTTATCAATACCGATGTCAATGGCAATCATAGAGTCAGTTTCTCATCAACATGATCGAGATGATCCCGATTTTGAAATTTCAGATCGTGATAGTGAGAACGACGATAGTGAAAGTGACGATAGTGAGAACGACGACAGTGTTGACAGTGAGAACGATGACAGTGACAGCGACGGTGCGAATGAAGGAGACGACGAACACGAGAATGAGGGAGAAGAAGGTCCGGGAGAAGACGAACACGAGAATGAGATAAACGATGAACAAGAGAACGAGAACGACAGTGATGGAGACGACAATGGTGACAAGCAAAGTGAGAGATTCAAACCTAAACCTGAAGAAGACAAAACAGAAAGGTATGAGTTCGAGGTAGAGGAAGCTGTAGGAAATTGGGTTGATGAGTGTATGATTCGTCGCGATTCCATCCCAGATACTTCGGATGAGGATGAGGATCCTGTTATTACTAGAGACAGGAAAATTAGGTTGGGAGCAGATGATAGGTTAGCTATTGGAAGAACATTCTTCACTGGTTTTGAGTTCAAAGAAGCTGTGTTACATTATGCATTGAGGAATAGAGCAAATCTGAAACAAACTAGGTGGGAGAAGGAGAAATTAGAGTTTAAGTGTGCTGGGAAGAAGAACTGCTGCTGGAAGATCTATTGCTCATACGATAATACTAGGCTTTTGTGGATTGTGAAGACTGTATGTTTAGAGCATACATGTACACCTAATGGAAAATGCAAGCTCCTTAAACGGCCAGTGATTGCAAAGTTGTTTATGGATAAACTGAGGATGCAACCTAAGTACATGCCTCTAGACATTCAAAGGCATATCAAGGAGCAATGGAAAATATCTAGTACTATTGGACAATGTCAGACCGGAAGACTTATAGCACTCAAGTGGTTAAAAGATGAATATGATCAGCAATTCGCTCACCTCCGAGGATATGTTGCTGAAATCATAAGCTCCAACCCGGGATCTACTGCCATTGTTGATACTATAACTGATGGTGCTGGAAATCATGTCTTCAACCGGATATATGTGTGTCTTGCAGCAATGAAGAATGCATTCTACTTTTGCAGATCACTCATTGGACTAGATGGAACCTTCCTGAAGCATGCAGTTAAAGGTTGTCTTTTCACTGCTATTGCTCATGATGCAAACAACCAGATTTACCCTATAGCTTGGGCAACGGTTCAAACTGAGAATAGAGATAACTGGCTTTGGTTCCTAAATCTGCTGAAGGATGACTTGAATCTTAAAGATGGCACTGCCTATGTTGTTATATCAGATCGATGCAAGGTAAATGTTATTTCTTTCTAATCTAGTTTGTGTTACTTTGTCTTATCGTTTATGACTATTAGCTTCTTTTTTTTTCTAGGGATTGCTTAGTGCAGTTAAAACAGCATTGCCAAATGCTGAACACAGACCTTGTGTGAAGCATATAGTTGAAAACTTGAAGAAGAGACATTCAGATAAGGATTTAATGAAGAAGCATGTATGGAGCTTAGCTTGGAGTTATAGCTATGAAGAATATAGGACTAACTTGGCAAAGTTAAGAGCTTATAATATATCTTTGTTTGAAGATGTCATGAAGGAGGAACCAAAGTCTTGGTGTAGAGCATTTTTCATTCTCGGCAATTTTTGTGAAGATGTGGACAACAATGCAACATAATCGTTTAATGCAACAGTTGTCAAAGCTAGAGCAAAATCATTGGTTCCTATGATGGAAACAATACGAAGACAAGCAATGGCACGAATCAGTAAGAGAAAGGCGAAGATTGGCAGATGGAAGAAAAATATATCTGAGTATGTTTCAGATATTCTGGCTGAGGAGGAAGAAGATGCTTTGAGATGTGAAGTCACCAAAGGGACACATGGGCAGTTTGAGGTTTGGGTTGATGGGAACTCAAACTCTGTAAATTTGACTACTGAATTATGGGATTGCTCATGCTGCAAGTGGCAAATCACAGGGATTCCATGTGAACATGCCTATGCAGCAATAATGGATATCGGTAAGGATGTGGAAGATTTTGTAGTTCCAATGTTTAGTACTCAAGTGTGGAAAGAACAGTATGATACAGCGCCAAGTCCAGTTAGAGGACAACGTTATTGGATGACCAATGATTATGTTTTAATAACCGCACCACCAGAACCAGATCAACCTGGAAGAAAGAAAAAGCAGAAGAAAAATTACAATCGGATCAAGAGTCCACTCGAGTCACCCAAGAAGAAAAAGCAGAAAAAAGATGGACCTGTGGTTCTTAAATTAGGACGGAAAGGAAGAACAATGCACTGCAAATCGTGTGGTGAAGCAGGACATAATGCCGCAGGATGTAAAAAATTCCCCAGGGAGAAGAAGTCTAAGAAGAAGAAGAATGAAGAATGTATGGAAATAACTCTGTTTGCTGAGGTATGTTTTCTCTCAGTTTGTTGATATTTTGGATCTGTTTCCAAGTGCAAAATGGTTCTCTTTATTGATTGTTAATTGTTTCTCAGCAAGGTGTATCTTCATCTAAGAAAAAGAAGAGTAAGAAGAAGAGTAAGAAGAATGAAGCTGGATGTATGGAAATAACTTTGTCTGAGGTATGTTTCCTCTCTCTCACTTTGTTGATAATATTTTGGATCTGTTTCCAAGTGTAAAACCTTATGATTCTCTTTACTTTTTTGTTTCTCAGCATGGTGAATCTTCATCTCAGAAAAACAAGACTAAAAAGACTAAGAAGACTAAGAAAACTAAGAAGACTCAGGCACAATCACATGAAGCCGAATCAGTCACACTCACACAAAGGAGCAGTCAATGGGAGCAATGGGAGTAGAGACATTTGCAGTCAATGATCTCTCTATTGCTTTAGTGTTTGGATGTTGCTTTCGATCTCTTTATTGCTTTAGTGTTTGGATGTTGTTTTTGATCTCTTTATTGCTTTTGGATGATGCTTTGTTTCTCGGATCAAAATGTCTATTTCAGATGTTGATTTTGTTTCTCAATATTTGTCTATTTTGTGAATTCTCATTTCTCTTCTCCTCACAAACCAAAAGCAAACTGATTTAGATTGTCTCAACATGATACAACAACTAGATTACATAAACATGATACAAACAACAACTAGATTCTTCCCCATAGCAATACAAGTGCACCTCCTATTACAGCAACAATACCAATTGTCTTCAAAGCTGAACTAGCCATCTTATCTTCAATCTTCTTAACCATATTTTCCTCAAGCTTCTTAACCATATTTCCCTCAAGCTTCTTCAACATTTCCTTTTGGAGATCCAAATTCTGAATCACATTTATCCTCAAGTCACTCACATCCTCTTCAATTCTCTTAAGCTTCCTATTGACCATCTGAATTTCTTCTACCAATGCTTCATCAACCCATTTGAATAAATGCTCCTCATTCGGTCTCTGTTTAACAAAATTCACATCAACTCTCATCTCATAACAATGAACAATTAAATTAAATATCAAATTATCACCTTCAATGCAATCGAGCATCTATAGAATCTACGGTATGGGTTTTCTTTTGTCTTTGATGTGAATGTGATGGTCTCTTGACCACACCAGCACCTGCAGCTTGTCAGAACTTCTGGAGGAGAAAGTCGATGTGCTGAATGGTATGAACTCGATGAGTCGCTCATGATTTTTAAATTTTTTGATAAACCCTAAATCCCCAAATCGTGTTTGTCGAGTAAGAAGAAGAAGAAGAAGAAGAAGAAGAAGAAGAAGAAGAAGAAGAAGAAGACGAAGAAGAACCCTAAATCCCCAAATCGTGTTTGTCGAGTAAGAAGAAGAAGAAGAAGAATAATAAAAAGAAGAGAGAATCAGATTTGTTGGGTTATTTGGATTAAACGGGTAAACGTGATTATGATTGGGTTAAACGCGATTTTATGGTTTAATCGGGTTTAGCAGCTGGGTTTATCGATTTCGATTAGAGATATATAAATTAGGATAAAAACACAAGTTCATGTGGTTAAATTAAGAATGAACTTTTTGTGATGTTATTTTCAGAGGAAAAAAATCTGTGTTGAAAAATTGGGAATGGGACGAGTACAGGGGGGAATAATGCGGCAACCCTATCGGATAAGAAGAAAGAGTATTACACAAGGACAAAAACAGTTCTCAAGGTAGACGTATTGCATTGGTTGATTGATGACCTTTTCTCTTACTTCACCTAGAAAAATGAAAGAATATTTGATGAGTTACATACTATCTCGAGATTAACTAAGATTACATAGTTTAAAAATTAGATTTTAAAACTCAAATCTACAAAGTTCCACGAACCAGAGAATCTCATATGAGATGGAGATTGAGGTGCAAATTATCGTGACGCTACCTTGTTTAGAAATCATGTTGTCGAACTTTTTTCTCCATGACTTGGTAACCTCCATGCCCACTTACAAGTTTAAACTTATATTCACCTGCCTTTCTCCGGATCGCAATAAGATTTCAGTATTCTCCAGACCACATGAGGAATATGCACACAGAGACTAGTCTAAACTCATATACAAAGTGCGGTCGTATCTTTGTAGGAAGAAGATTTTTTTGTACCTTCACTCTTTAGAGACAACTTAATTGTGAAGGTACGTACTTTCCATGTTATTCAACTCTGCCCCTTGTTACTTTTCTTTTTGTGATTTCTTTTCCTCAGAAAGGTTTTGTTCGCTCGTGTTTGTTTTTTTTTGCGTGCTGGGATGGTTTACCGGCTCGACATGCCTCATAGAGTCATTCTTATAAGCAGGATTCCTCAAGATCAATACAGATCAGGTGTGAGAACATAAGAGAATGAGAAGAAGATGAAATCTATCGAAGAGAATGAGAAAGAAGGAGAAGAGTCAACCGAAATGACAAAAGCTCGTTTTGTGTCTTTGTCCAAACAAACGGGCCAAAACATCAAAAGGCCCAACAAAGCTTTCAAAGTCATTTACAGACCCAAGCCCATTAGTGAGTCCACCAATGCAACACAAAGTTCTTCCCTCCAGAAGCTTCCTGCACAAGAAGACAAGTTAAAGATTGAGACAAAAGGAACTTCACACATAATGCCAAAGAAGGAAAAAGAGAAGATTAGCTGTAACACTCAAATTGAGCTAGCCAATAGGTTTGCAATACTTGGCATTGAGGAGGAACCCTAAAAGGCTAAAACCCTAAGGTCTTATGTATATATAAAGGCTCACTATTGTAATAAGCAGTCAAGATAGAGAAATGCAATAATAAAAAATGCTTATCTTCTTCAAATCTTGACTATCTCACACTTTGTTCATGGTATCAGAGCCATGGCAAATCAGTCCATGGAACACTATTCTTTTCCTTTTCCTGCATTAAACATTTCAAACTGTGTTACTCTAAAGCTCAACCAGAAAAATTACATTTCATGGAAGTCACAGTTTGAGTTGTTCTTATCTGGTCAGAATCTTCTGGGGTTTGTGAACGGGTCGTTTTCTCCTCTTGGTGCCATCATTCAAGTTCCACACATCGGAGGTCAAGTCACCACAGTTCAGAATCCGGACTACAACGAATGGTTCTCGGATCTCTGTCAGAAGATATTCTTGTTGAAGTCACCGGTACCACAACGGCTCAGGAACTGTGGAATGCTCTGGCAAGGCACTTCAACAAGGTATCGTCTTCACGTCTCTTTGAACTGCAAGGCAAGTTACAATCTTCAGAAAAGCTAGAAAGACCTATGTCTGAATACTTAAGAGACATAAGGAATGTATGTGAGCAACTAGCATCTATAGGTAGTCCAGTACCGGAAAAAATGAAGATCTTTGCTGCTCTTAGAGGACTAGGTAGGGAGTACAAACCTATAAAAGTGTCTATCGAAAGGATGATAGATCTCATTCCACCTCCCACCTTTGACGATGTCATCTCACGTCTCATAAGCTATGCAGACAGACTCTCCACTTACAGTGCAGCACAAGAGGTGTCTCTCCACGTAGCCTTCTTCACAAATCAATCTGGTCGAGGAAGAGGCAGAAATGGTGGTTCTCGTGGGAGAGGAAGCTACTTCTCAACCAAAGGCAGAGGCTTTCCACAACAGATACGTCCACACACCAGCGGAGCTGAAGCAAAGGTTGTTTGTCAAATCTGCAACAAACCAGGTCATCCTGCTATAAAATGCTGGTACGGGTTTGACAGCAGCTATCAGTATGAAGACATACCTCAGGCCTTGTCTGCTTTGAGGATCACGGATGTCACAGATCATGGAGGAAACAAGTGGGTCACTGACTCTGGAGCTACGGTACATGTCACCAATTCTCCACACAACCTTCAGAAAGCTCAGTCTTACGTCGGAACAGATTTAGTTATGATTGGTGATGGTAACTTCCTGCCAATAACTCATACCGGATCAACAAGTCTTCAGACAACCTCTGGTAAGCTTCCCCTTAACGATGTATTGGTTTGTCCTGATATTGCAAAATCATTATTGTCAGTCTCAAAGGCTACAAATGACTATCCTTGTTCTTTTCAATTTGATGATGATGCGGTTCATGTTAATGATAAGGCAACAAAGAATGATCACTTACCGAGGAAAGCTTTCTATACCACTCGTCAACACTCTGTAAGTGAAGATATTTGGCATAGAAGACTAGGGCATCCGAATGATCAAGTCCTTTAGCAACTATCTGCAATAAAAGCTATTCTCGCCAATAAAGGAGTCAAGAGGATGTGTGAAGCATGTCAACTTGGCAAGAGTAGCAGATTACCTTTCACTTCTTCTAGTTATGTTGCTTCTAGGCCCTTAGAAAGGATTCACTGTGATCTTTGGGGACCTGCTCCAATAAGTTCTTTTCAAGGCTTTCGTTATTATGTAATCTTCATTGACAAGTACTCACGCTTCTGTTGGATGTATCCTTTAAAGTTGAAATCTGATTTCTTCTCCATCTTCACTACATTTCAAACAAGAGTTGAAAATCAGTTTCAGACCAAAATAGGATTTTTTCAGTCGATGGTGGAGGTGAATTCATGAGCACAATGTTTATTAATCAATTACAGAAATGCGGCATTCAACAACTTGTCTCATGTCCTCATACTCCTCAACAGAATGGCTTGGCTGAAAGAAAACATAGACATATTGTGGAACTTGGGTTATCAATGATGTTCCAAAGTCGAGTGCCTCAAAAATATTGGGTTGAAGCTTTTTATACAGCAAATTTTCTAATAAATCTTCTACCTATCTCGGCTCTTACCAAAGGATGCAGCCCGTATGAAGCTCTGATGGGGAACATTCCGGATTACTCATCTCTCAGGGTGTTTGGCTGTGCCTGTTATCCCACGCTTAGAGATTACGCTGCCACAAAATTTGATCCAAGGTCACTCAAATATGGGTTCTTGGGATACAATAAAAAATATAAGGGATACAGATGCTTAGTACCTTCTACAGGCAGAGTCTATATCAGTCGGCATGTGTTGTTTGATGAAGAGAACTACCCATTCACTCACTCGCATCAGCACCAACAGCCGTCGAATCCAACACCACTGATGAAAATTTGGCTCCGTAGTTCGGAAACAAGTTCTACACAAGCTCCTGCAACAAACGACACAGATGATGTTATCTCAGCAGAACCAGCTCAAGCGTTGAGACCGTTGTTCACAGAAGCTGACTTTCCACCCTTACCGCAGAGAAGTGGTACAACTGTAGTACCTTTGGATGAGGAAGAGAGTTCTGGGTGTACGACATGCTCTGATCCTGCTTCTATAGGCAACAACTCTCTTCTCTCATCTCCAAGGACTTAGCACCATCTACTCCATCACACCTGTCACAATCGACAGACACAAGCAGAGTCAACACACCGCCTCCTACACCTGTGTTAACAACGTCAGAAACAAGCACGACCAGTACATCACTACCAGTGTCTTTATCACCATCTTCAGCAGAGGTGAATAATCAACAACCTCCAGTGCCTCAGTCCCCTGTTGAGGCCTCTGATGAACCATCGAACTCTCAGCAAGTTGATCACACATTAGAGAGTGCTCCTCCATATGTTGGCCCTGCGGACGACGCTGTTGCAAATCAACCTACACATCTGAGGGTCACTCAGTCATCGAACTCCCAAGAAGTTGATCAGACATCAGAGAGTGCTCCTCAAGATGTTGGTCCTGCAGAAGACTTAGTTGCAGTTCAACCTACACACTTGATGGTCACACGGTCAAAGGCCAACATTCGCAAACCAAACCCAAGATATGCACTCATGACTCACAAAGTGTCATATCCGGAACCTAAAATAGTGACAGAAGCATTAAAACACGAAGGATGGAACAATGCAATGGAAGAAGAAATGTGTAATTGCAAAGAAGCAAATACCTGGTCTCTCACTCCACCTACACCAGATATGCATGTTTTGGGATGCAAGTGGGTGTTCCGAACAAAGCTAAATGCAGACGGATCCCTGGACAAGCTCAAAGCCAGATTAGTTGCACAGGGTTTTGATCAAGAAGAGGGAATATATTACCTCGAAACCTACAGCCCAGTGGTCAAAACTCCCACAGTTCGCTGTGTCCTCCACTTTGCCACCATCATGAATTGGGAAATAAAACAGATGGATGTTAAAAACGCTTTTTTGCATGGTAACTTAACAAAGACAGTCTACATGAAACAACCTCCCGGGTTTGTAGATCCGACAAAGCTAGACCATGTCTGTCTCTTACACAAGTCGCTTTATGGCCTCAAGCAATCACCAAGGGCCTGGTTTGACAAATTCAGTAAGTTTTTACTTGACTTCGGCTTTTACTGCAGTCAGTCGGATTCTTCGTTGTTCGTCTACATCAAAGATGGTGCCATGATCATTCTTCTCTTGTGTGTCGACGACATGGATATCACAGGAAATAGCTCCGCTGCTCTGTCACACCTATTGGAGGAGTTGAACAAACAGTTTAGAATGAAAGACTTGGGAAGACTGCATTATTTTCTTGGCATACAGTTTCAATATCATTCAGGGGGACTCTTTCTATCACAACAGAAGTACGCAGAAGACTTACTGGTAGTAGCACAGATGGCCAATTGTAACCCGATGCCAACCCCCTTGCCTCAGGATATTCATCGCCGGATTGCTAATGATGCCCTCTTCCCTGATCCGACATACTTTCGCAGTTTGGCTGGTAAGCTTCAGTACTTGACACTCACTAGACCTGATATCCAATTTGTTGTAAATTTTATGTGTCAACGGATGCATGCTCCTATGTACTCCGACTTCAACCTGCTTAAACGGATTCTACGCTACATTAAAGGTTCAACGACAATGGGAATTTCATTTCATAAGAACACAGATTGCATAGTTCGAGCTTACAGTGATAGTGATCACGCCGGCTGTGATCTGACTCGTCCTTCCACTGGTGGCTACTGCACCTACTTGGGTAACAACATCATCTCCTGGTCTGCTCAGAAGCAAGACTCGGTCTTCAAAAGCTCTACAGAAGCGGAGTATCTAGCCCTCTCGGAAGCGGCATCTGAGGTCACTTGGCTCTGCAAAATTCTCAAGGAACTTTGGATTCCCCTTCCCAGAACACCGGAGATCTACTGCGATAACCTTTCAGCCGTCTACTTGTCGGCGAATCCGGCCTATCATAAACGCAACAAACATTTTGAAACTCACTATAATTACGTCCGTGAGCGGGTTGCGCTGGGAACTTTAACCATCACGCACATACCTAGAGAATTTCAGATTGCCGACATCTTCACCAAAATCTTACTGGTTGGTGCTTTCAATCGTCTGAGATCCAAACTCGGCGTGTGCTTTCCACCCACTCCGAGTTTGAGGGGGACTATAAGCAGGATTCCTCAAGATCAATACAGATCAAGTGTGAGAACAGAAGAGAATGAGAAGAAGATGAAATCTATCGAAGAGAATGAGAAAGAAGGAGAAGAGTCAACCGAAACGACAAAAGCTCATTTTGTGTCTTTGTCCAAACAAACGGGCCAAAACATCAAAAGGCCCAACCAAGCTTTCAAAGTCATTTACAGACCCAAGCCCATTAGTGAGTCCACCAATGCAACATAAGGTTCTTCCCTCCAGAAGCTTCCTGCACAAGAAGATAAGTTAAAGATTGAGACAAAAGAAACTTCACACATAATGCCAAAGAAGGAAAAAGAGAAGATTAGCGGTAACACTCAAATTGAGCTAGTCAATAGATTTGCAATACTTGGCATTGAGGAGGAACCCTAAAACCCTAAGGTTTTATGTATATATAAAGGCTCACTATTGTAATAAGCAGTCAAGATAGAGAAATGCAATAATAATAAATGCTTATCTTCTTCAAATCTTGACTATCTCACACTTTGTTCAATTCTTGTCCTATGGCCTGGTAGGGGATGATAAGCTCAAATTAATCCCTAGAGCTACTCTCTCAAACAAGAGATCACTGCAGTACTTAGGGGTCGAATCCACAGAGACTCAAGATCAAACACAATAGATTATAGAGTTTTGTAAATTACGCTAAACAAGTTAAATTGAATTAAAATAAAAGCAATGCAAATTTATAAATGAAAGTGTTGTAAATTCAGAAAATCAAAAGAGTTAAGCCTAAGGAATTTCTCAGGAAATTATGAAATATTAAATCAGATAAATTAATTAAGGTTCAAGCAATAAAGATCAGATCTAGAACTCTAAACTTTTGGTAAAATAATCAGTTCTCACTGCAATTATTATCTAAATTTAAAACCAGAAAATCCAAATCTCTTTGTAAAATTCCAAGTTAAAAATCAGTTTTAAGAACAGGTTTAGATAAGTTCACAGAATTATTAATTCAAATCTCTTTGTAAGAAACAATTCTGCTCATCAATGGTTTAATCAGGAAAACAATTATATTCTCATATTAAATTATTTCCCTAAGATAATAATTTTAGGTGATCAATCAAGAATTATTGTGAAGAACAACCAAGGATGAAGATCATAAAAGATGGAGAACCCTAAAAATTTCAGATCTAATAAATCATAAAAACTCTATGAAAAACCCTAAACCTAACAGGCAAATTACTCAGACATGTTAAATAAAGCACAAATCATAATTCTGAATAACATGCAACAGATATTAAAAGTAAAGAGGGAGTTTCAGTAAAATGCTCCAAAATAATCCAAATTCTTCCATATTGCTCCATCCGTGCCAAATTCCTAGATAACCTGTAAAGACTCAAAAATAACCTAGAAACAAATCAAAAGATTCAAAAAGCACACTTATATCATGATTAAAAACTGTAAAAACCATGATATATCAGGGGAGAGGACCTCTATTGGCCTGACTTTGATATCCTCCTGCATTCGTGTTGTTACGCTGCTACTTGCTGGTTTGAGCCTATTTACTGATAGTTTTTTTTGTTGCTATTTTTGAAGCTAGCTGTTAACTATTTCCAACGGTTAAAATTGTTCATCATTGAGGAAGTTTATAAATAATTGGATGGTTTAAGGTGCCAGCTCCGTCATCTAGAAAGCGACCAATTGCCTCTCGGCCGAGATCTTCCACTTGGCAACACAACAGGGTGGGAAGCCTATTTTGAACATGATTTTAATCCTAGTTTGGGTTTTGTCCGTACCCATGTTTAAGATTATCTAAACCATGTTTTTGTTTCTGCCGACGTCCAAATCATGTTTAATAGTACTGAAATAGACTTGATGGCTGAATCTTCAATTGAAAGGCAAAACATGAACTTAACAAAACAAAGGAGAAACAAAATGACTTACTAGTAGAAAATAATACATTTGGCTTTTTGTCACTTCAACTAGCTTCAAAGTGTCAACAAACATAAGGTCCATAACAACCTGTACTAATATTTGGAGCCTAAATCTATCTGAAACATAATAATACTATTGTTTCTTTCGTTACAGTAGTTAGATCCGGTTTTGAAAGAAAACAAAAGAGTTAGATCTCCCGTATTAGCTTTCTTCCTACAAAATCGGCATTAATATATTTCATCTTCTATGCTTTTTTACTTCGTTTCAACAGTTCTACAAGTATCATTAATACTATATAATAATTACTCTCAACTTCTTTACTTTATTCAGTATTCACGTGACTCTGAAACTTTCCAGTCCCCGACAGCTACTCTCTTGTGTCTTACATCCTTTTGTCACGTACCTCCTGCTCTCTTCACCTCTCTCTCTACTACTACATTCTAAAAACTCTTTCATATGTAATAGTCAGAGACATTAACATGCTTCTTTAATACATTCTTACAAGCTATGCTTCTTCGTTGTAACTTGCCCATTTCTGGGTTCCTTTTCTTTTGTTTCTTCTTCTTCTTCACTACCATTGTTGCTTCTTCTACTTCTTCTTCTTCCTTCAACCGTACAAAACGAGCGTTTCATCATCACCGCGACGTTTCTGCTTTGGTACGTTTCAAGTCCAAAGCTGATCTGTGGAACAAGATAAACACGAGCTCTCACTTCTGTCAATGGTGGGGTGTTACGTGCTACGGAAACAGAGTGGTTCGTTTGGTCATTGAAGATCTTTACCTCGGAGGTCAACTCGTTGCTGACTCAGTCAATAGACTTGACCAGCTCCGTGTTCTCAGTCTCAAAAACACTTCCTTAACCGGACCTATACCGGATCTCTCCGGTTTAGTTAATCTCAAATCGTTATTTCTCGATCACAACTCTTTTTCCGGTTCGTTTCCTCTCTCGGTTCTCGCGCTTCACCGGTTAAGAACTCTTGATTTCTCCTCCAACAACCTCACCGGTCTAATCCCACCCGGTTTAGCTCTTTCCGGCCGGTTAAACTACCTCCGTCTCGATTCGAATCGCTTCAACGGTCCTGTCCCAGCTCTAAACCAGTCCTCGCTTCATACATTTAACGTTTCGGTTAACAACTTAACCGGTGCTGTACCAGTAACCGCCGTTTTATTACGGTTCGGTATTTCGTCGTTTCTCAAAAACCCTAATCTCTGCGGCGAGATCGTTCACAAAGAATGCAGTCCAAGACCCAAGTTCTTCACTCCGGTTCCGGCGCCGCCACCGCCACCACCGGCCAAAAAGCTCGGTCAAATCGCGCAAATCGGAGGAGTGGGACTATCCCAAACAAATCACGGCAAACATTCACGATTCGTGGTGATCCTAGCGTTTATATCCGGCGCATTTATCCTCTTCATCTCCATCGCGTGCCTAATCGGCGCCGTGAAGAGACGACGGAGAGGCAAAAACGAGAAGTCAATAAAAGGAAAAGAATCAACGGCGGTTGTGACATTCGACGCGGCGGAGACGGCGGAAGTAGCGGCGGCGATAGAGCAAGAGAGTGAGATCGAGGAGAAAGTGAAGAAGCTACAAGCGACAAAAAGCGGGAGTCTAGTATTCTGTGCAGGTGAGGCGCACGTGTATACGATGGACCAGCTAATGACAGCGTCGGCTGAGTTATTGGGTAGAGGAACAGTTGGGACCACTTATAAGGCGTTGCTTGACAGCCGTTTGATCGTGACGGTTAAGAGATTAGACGCCATTCGATTAGAGGGTGTAGGGAGAGATAAATTTGAGCGTCACATGGAATCAGTTGGTGCTTTGGGGCATCCGAATTTGGTTCCACTCAGAGCTTATTTTCAAGCTAAGGAAGAGAGGCTATTGATTTATGATTATTTGCCAAATGGCAGTCTCTCGTCTCTTGTCCACGGTAAGCTTTCGTAAACCCTCTCACATTGGATTAGTACATTTATATCATTGAAGACATCAAGCATTTTGTTTGGTTTGCGTGATTAATGCTTGTGTTAAATTTACTACTTACGAGGTTTTTTACTTTGTTCAGTCAATTTTTTAGCTTTACTGCACAGTTAGCTTCTGCGGCCACATGGAATTTATTGATTTTCTTTTTTTTTTTGGTCACAGTTAACTTTACTACATGATTTCAAATGTTTGTACTAATTTGTTTTTATTTTTTTTAATTTTTAAAAGTTTACATTCAAATTTTTTTTGTTATAATTAATGCTTATTTACTTGAAAATAGACTATGATATGTGTTTTATATAGTTTTTATTTAACTGTCTGCATTATGTCTAATCATCACTTAAAATGATGAAGAGAGTATACTAACACTGGTTTGGGATTTTGGTTTTTCTTTGCATAAATATATTTTGGTTTAGTTTTGGTTTATATGTCAATGTCTAGCAAGAGGAATGTGATAGATTTGGTTAGTTCATTTAGTTACAAGTTAAGCATTGAGGAGCTTATTTTAAACGTTTTGTTTGGTTTTTAGTATAATCAAAGCTTAATTATGTTAAAAGTTGATATATGATATTGTGTAGGTACGAAATCGTCAAGGGCAACACCATTGCACTGGACATCTTGCTTGAAGATAGCAGAAGACGTGGCTCAAGGTCTATCCTACATCCACCAAGCATGGCAGCTTGTTCACGGCAATCTCAAATCCTCTAATGTCCTTCTTGGACCGGACTTCGAAGCTTGTATTGCCGATTACTGCCTTATTGCTCTTGCAACAAACCCTCCTTTAGTATCCAGTGGTGATGGTCAAGAAGACGTCGATGCAGCGGCTTATAAAGCCCCTGAAGCTCGACACAAGAGTTTGAATTACCAATCTGTTAAAGCCGATGTTTACGCATTTGGGATTCTTCTCTTGGAGCTTTTGACAGGGAAGCAACCTTCGAAGATTCCGGTTTTGACGTTGGATGGGATGATGGAATGGGTTAGGAAAGTGAGAGAGGAAGGTGAGAAGAAGAGTGGGAATTGGAGAGAGGATAGGGACAAATTTGGGATGTTGACTGAAGTCGCGGTGGCTTGTAGCTTATCATCGCCGGAGCAGAGGCCTACGATGTGGCAAGTTTTGAAAATGTTGCAAGAGATTAAAGAAGCGGCTGTGATGGAAGAGTGTGAACTTGTTATGGATTCTACTAATTCTGGAAGCTCCTAATTTAAGGACAGTAGTTTTATTTACTTTTTTTCTAAACTAAATCTATGTCTTTCACTAATCTTAAAACTATATGTAACAGTGGCGGTTTTAGATTA
Source organism: Camelina sativa (assembly GCF_030686135.1). Lineage (NCBI taxonomy): Eukaryota > Viridiplantae > Streptophyta > Magnoliopsida > Brassicales > Brassicaceae > Camelina > Camelina sativa. The sequence continues at coordinate 28,252,698 of NC_141899.1, read as the reverse complement.
ATGCCATGGTTCCTTAATCACTTACCCCGTTTACTACTAGGTCTTCATATCTTCTTCAAATCATAAAAAATCGTAAACTAAAAACTAAGCAAACTCAAACCTTTTACAATAGTGGCTATAGAGAGTTTGGTACATGTTCTTTGTATTTCTTGAAAATGTTTATTTTGGTAGATCTGTACTTCTTTTAGATATGGATCTGCGCATTACTTGCATTGTGTTTCTAAATAGTTGCACACGATTTTGGGTGGAACATTTTAACTAATCAACAAGTATATAAGGATCAAAAGAGAGAAATAAAATCACTTTTTCGTATGCTTTTTAATTTTTACTACGGTTACACTTACACACACAGAGTAATGTGCAATGTACTTTTTCGTATGCTTTCGTATGCATGCAGTCCATTTGAATTTGGACGAAGTTTAAACTTTCCCGACTTTTTTCACCAAAAATATACATTGTTGGTCATTTTTTAATGTGTAATGTACTCAGAGCCGTGCCTAGAGATATGGAGGCCGGAGGCGGTGTTGAAATTTTTTCTTCAACAATCCATATAAAACAAAAGTTTCTAAAATAACAATTAATATCATACATAAATAAAGGAAGAAAAACAACAATAAAAATTAAATATATTGAAACATCCACTATATTAATCTAAGAATGTAAATATATTAGTTATCACAATTTGTAATTTCAATGTTTGATTTTTGGTTTAATCAGTTTTAATTTAAAATACCTTATTAATTATTAACTATGTTACCCAAAATTAAAAATATCAGGTTTTTTCAATATAAAAGTGAGATTCTAGTTAATTAATTACAATAGATTAGAAGTATACTAGCATCTATAATTTTTTCAAAAATTTTGGCCGAGTTTCTTTTTGCCTCACACTACAACAAATATGTACATTGTTAGCACGAAAGAAACGCTATAATATGTAATTCATAGCTTTTTTACAAATGCTATGTTAGGCCACTGTTATCGTAGGTACCACACATACAATAGCGCCAGATATGTATGCTATGATAAAGTCTTCTACCATAGCAGTACCAAAATGCTCTGTTATGGGGCTTTTCTAAATTTTTAAACTAATGTTATAAGTTATTTTACACGCTAAGTTAGGAGTTAGTGCTATTTTATATAATATGGTAGTATCATTTTTTCTTTCAAAATTTATTAAATTAAATTCTATATTTTTAAATTTCATAAAATAATATTACATTAACCAAAATAAGTCTTACATAACATCAAGTGTCACCAAGTCTTAAATAAAATAAAACTAACATTACAAAGAACAAAGACAAACTTTACATGTACATGTAACCCATCCAAACCTTTCTTCTGCTCACTTTGCCATGAAACAATCCAATGAACAGCCACTAGTTCACTTTGAATATATGAAAAAGACATGTTCCATGTTATCCTCTCCATATGCATCTGCTCATATGAAACAAAAGAATCATGAGAAGCCACAATCTGCCATTAACAATATAAGCACATACCAATCACCGAGAGATAAATAAACCCTAAATTGTAATTGTAACCAAAACAAAAACAGAGTCAAAAGTTGAATCAGTTCAGAAGCAATGGTAAAAATCTTATTTTTTGTACAGTTGGTGAAGTCGTAGGACGCACAAAGGATTAAACAAGAGAAATGAAAAACAGGAAAATATATTCAAAGTGTTTACAAACCTGGTCAACCAAAAGTCTAAGCGAAAAGCATCTTACCTGAAACTTGAGCTGCAATTTCCCTATCCTTCTGCTGGAGTTATGCTTTGGCTTCAAGTCTAGATATATCCGACTGTTGTCAATACACAGCAAGGAAATGCAGATAGATCACAATTAACGAGTATTACTTCTCTGCAGGTTTCTTCTTAACGAGTTTGTGTTACAACAACTTGGGCTTCTGAAAAAAAAAAACCAAGTTCATATTAGAGAGTGAGCAACAAAATTCACATAAAAGATCATTGTTACAACAAGAACCTACACATGAAGAAGAAATGCAGCCAATTAAACCTACCCTCCATTGTCCAATGCGAACAGACCAGACCAGTTTTCTAGCTAGAACAGAGAGCGACTCTGTATGACTGTATCTACTGCACGACTTTCTCTATAACCACCAACACAAAGACACATCAATCCAGACACAACATCCAAAAGTTTTTGTTTATAACATCAACAGAGATCAATCCAAAAGAGAAGTTTACCTTAGAGTTAATGCAAGATCTATAATGCGGCCAAGCTCAAACGAGGGATTAGCCATTGGAGAAAATTCCGTGAAAATAGAGACCATATTCCCTATTAAAACTCACACATATATAAATTTGCCATCAGTTCACAATATTACAAAAACCAGAGAAATCAAAAGTAATAATCTGAAGAGACCCAAAACAAAATTCATAAAATCACAGGAGCAAGGCAAATACATTCATACATCTCACAAAAATTGAAGCTTTCAAGCTAAACAACATAGGAGAAAAGAGTAAGAACTAACTTGCCAAACTTGATAGTATAGCTTGTGGTAATCATAAAGGCCACGACCATCCACTCTGAGCTCAAAATTCCAACACAGATTCCATGAATTTACTTGAATTAACAAGAAAACCCAGATCAGTACGGATTCATACAGCGAGAAGAGAAGTGAATCAACACAAATGTTGCAGAAACCCCTAAAATCTGAGAGTGAATCAACACAAATGTTGCAGAAACCCCTAAAACCTGAGAGATAAGCAGAAGAAGATGAGATTACCGACAGAGACTTAAAGAGCCTCTTTGTGACGATGGTGGTGGAATTGATATAAATCAATATGGATGAGTTGGTTCAGTGATAAACAGAGTCTCAAGTCAGAGAGAGAAAGAGAGAGAGAGAGAGAGAGAGTACATTCGACCAAGTTTCCTCTACGCTTGCCGGATTCTGGGTCCTCCACTTCTGTGGTTTTCGCAGTAGTGAGAGATTTTTCCGGAGAAACCAAAGCTGCATCCTCTAAATTCAGATCTGTTAGGAGAGGGGCCAGATTCTTCGCCTTGGCATGAGATTGGGCAATAATCTCAGAAAGAAACCAATTTGGGTCGGGTGAGAGTCGAGAGATACCGGATTAGACTTTACTGAAGCTCCAACAACTCATGCCGTTGATGGCGACGACGGTGGTTTCCAAGATGAAACCCTTGACGAAGGAGAGTTTCTAATTTTTTTTTCTTTTGAGATATGTTTAATGTTTTAATTTTTCAAGGTATGTTTTTTTTTTCTATGGACTTGTTCACATACGACGCTTAAGTGAAAATTTTCCCCAAATATTGGCGGAACAAGTAATTTTAACTTCCCGCTTCATGATTTTTTGTTATAGTGTTGTTTGAGTGCTATTATAGGGTAATCGAAAAAAAAAAGTTATCTTTCATAGCAGTTACGAAAAATGAGTTATTGTCTTGTGCTATCAATGTGGATATTTCTTGTAGTGTCACCTAGGCACGACTCTGAATGTACTGAGAAATGCAATGTACCAAACTACCAATAGTGAAAGTTGGACCAAATTGTGTATTTTTCAACTTTAGGAACTAGTAATTATGCTAGTTTTCCACTTTGGTTAATTTTTATTTATTTTTAATTGCTAATCAAAGTACTCTTGCTTCATTGGTATATGTATGTGCGCATTCACAATTGGAAAAATCACACACACACACACACACAAAATTGTTTCATAAGTAAAGAAAAACAAGAAAAGATAAAATTTCACAGATAAAATTAAAATTTATTATGAAATAGAATTGTGATTAATCCATCACAAGACACATGTTAGGACACTTGTTTTTGTAGTATTACACTAACTCAACACTTGTTATTACCAAGTGTCTAAGTGTGTGACTTATGTCTTTTGTAATGCACTATAAATAAGGAGTTGTGTAATAAGAATGACACACATAAGTTGTCTTTGATCAAGTACACTCTCAAAGTCTCTCTCTCTCTCGTGGCTGTCCCTCCCTCTCTATCTCTTTGTTAGTTTTTGTTCTCTTTACAAAGTGTTACAAAACACAAACCTCATAAGTGTTTTGTAGTCATAGTTCACAACACTTCTCTTCTACTACTCTTTGTTTTCTCATGTCTCATACACCATTATATAGTGGTTTCTCAACACGTTATCAGCACGAACGACTCTCGATCCGTTACAAGTTTGAGCATAAGAGATTTGTGATACATCATCAATTTGAGGTAAGATTTAAGTTTTATTAAAAAAATTTGAATTTAATTATTTTACATGCATATTACTATATGTATTATTTATAGAGTAAAAGACTATATATATATTTCTTGATCTAATGATAGGCTCTGCCTCCTTGATCATTTAGATCTACATTCTTGATCTAATGGTAGGCTCTGCCTCCTTGATCATATGTTCAGATCTATATATTATAAATCATATGGAAGGCTATGCCTCCTAAAATGATTTTTTTAATTTATGAATATATTATATAGCTTATAATTTTATTTTATAGTTTATATTTATTACTAAAACAAGATTTTACAGAATTATTTCATAAAATTTTATATTTAACAAATTGTTTTATTATTTATATAGTAACCATGTCAAACTTGGCAAAGCTTGAATTCGCCGCCCTTGATGTCTCTGGGAAAAATTATATGACATGGGCATTAGATGTAAAATTCTATCTGAAAGGGAATGGGCTTCTCAAAATTCTTGATACGTCAGAAATGGGGTTAGAAGAGGAAAAAGGAAGAACCATGATGTTCTTGCGTCACCATCTCCATGATGGTTTAAAAAATGAATACATCACGAGAGAAAATCCTGTAGATCTCTGGATCGCGCTCAAGGATAGGTTTGATCACCAAAAGTATGTGATCTTACCAAAAGCCAAACATGAATGGCTAAACCTGAGGTTTCAGGATTACAAAAGTGTAAGTGAGTACAATTCCGCTTTGTTCGGAATCACTTCAAGGATGGCTCTCTGCGGAGAAGAAGTTTCCGATTATGATATGATCGAGAAAACATTCCAAACTTTCCATCCTTCAAATGTACTCCTGCAGCAACAATATCGAGAAAGAGGGTATACTCAATATTCTGAATTAATGCAAGTTTTGCATGTTGCCGAACAAAATAATGAGCGCGTGATGATAAATCATCAAACCCGTCCAACTGGATCAACTCCACTTTCAGAAGTGAATGTTGCTACATCCAGCTATAATAATTGGCAAGGACGAGGACGTGGACGCGGACGCAGTCGAGGCCGTGGTCATGGTCGTGGAGGAGGTCGTGGAGAAGGTCGTGGACGAGGAAAAGGAAGAGGTTTCTCTCCGAATGACTTCAACGCAAGAAAAACCAACAAGCATCTTCAAATCAATAATGTTGGTCGCGTTATAAAGAAACAAGATGAAAGTACTTGTTACAGATGCGGCATGAAAGGACATTGGTATCAGACCTGTCGTATTCCAAAACATTTGGCCGATCTGTATCAAGCATCTCAATAGGCAAAAGAAAGGAATGTTGAGACAAACCTCATCTCTGATGAAGCTGGACTTTTTTTCCATGGCCTAAACGATGAATCCCATCTTGATATAGCAGATTTTCTCGTTGATAATGAAAACGGAAAATCATGCGAATAAGGCCTATATGCCATGATATGCTTTATCATAGTTTGATATGTACTTTATGTCTTTTTGGATAATAGTTTTATTGTAATATATGATAAGTTTTTTGTAAGACTTTATGTTATTTTATTAATGTTTATTTTATAAATATTTTATCTCAGAAAATGTCAAATTTTGAGATTGAGGATGGAGATATGTGTCTAGCAGACAGTGGTACAACACACTCAATACTTAAAGAGAAAAAATATTTCTCCTCCCTCAAAATAAAAGACTCCGCTAGAAGCGTGAGCACTATATGTGGTAATGCAAAGATTATTATAGGCTCTAGAAAAGCCAGTTTTTCAATGCCAAGGGGAACAAAATTTGAAATTGATGCATTATATTGCCCCAAGTCTCATAGAAACTCGATTAGTTTCAGAGATATCCGAAGAAATGGATATCATATAGAGACTCTGAATAAGAATGGCATTGAATATCTTTGCATAACATCTGAGGAGAAACATATATTAGAAGAATTGCCAATGTTATCCTCTGGATTGTATTGCACAAAAATAAATAATTTTGCATCTTATGTTATAGTAAACTCTAAGTTTACTAGTACATTTAAGATATGGCATGAAAGACTTGGACATCCTGGTTCAGTCATGATACGAAAAATTATGCAAAATTCTAATGGTCATCCATTGAAGAACGAAAAGATTTTTAGATCTGATGAGTTTTCATGTGATGCATGTTCTCAAGGAAAACTCATAATTCGGCCATCGCCAGCCAAAATTGGGAATGAATCACCATTGTTCTTAGAGAGAATACATGGTGACATATGTGGACCTATCCATCCTTCATGCGGGTCGTTTCGTTATTTTATGGTAATGATTGACGCATCTAGTAGATGGTCAAATGTGTGTCTATTGACAACAAGAAACACGGCCTTCGCAAAAATCATTGCCCAAATAATCAGGTTGAAAGTTCAATTCCCTGATTATGCCATAAAGAAAGTCAGGCTTGATAACGCCGGTGAATTCACTTCACAAGCTTTCAATGACTATTGTATGTCAATAGGAATCGATGTGGAGCATCCGGTTCCTCATGTTCATACACAAAATGGCATGGCTGAATCTTTGATTAAACGACTACAACTCATTGCTAGACCGTTAATATTGAGAACAAAACTCCCAATTTCTATATGGGGTCATGCTATATTGCATGCTGCGGCATTGGTCCAAATACGACCAAGCGCATATAATAAATATTCCCCTTTACAATTAGCATCTGGCCAAGAGCCAAAAATATCCTAACTCCGTTTTTTGGATGTGCGGTTTATGTTCCTATAGCCCCACCACAAAGAACAAAAATGGGGCCACAAAGGAGATTGGACATATATGTCGGTTATGCATCACCGAGTATAATTCGATATCTTGAACCGCAAACTGGTGATATGTTTACGGCACGTTTTGCCGATTGCTATTATAATGAAGATAAATTCCAGCGTTAGGGGGAGGAATTAAACAAGTAACAAAAGATATTACATGGTATACACCATCTTTGATATATCTTGATCCCCCAACAATCAACGTGAAATGGAAGTTCAGAAAATTGTACATTTACAAAATTTGGCAAATCAATTACCAGATGCGTTCATAGATACAAAAAGGGTGACAAAGTCATATATCCCCGCTGCAAATGCACCATCAAGAGTTGAAATTCCTAGGGAGGAACTTGATGGAAGCAAAGCTAATGAACCTAAGGTTCAATTGAAAAGGGGGAGACCAATGGGCTCTAAAGATAAAAAATCCCCGAAAGAAAAAGAAAATGGGAGATGAAAAGGTTCAGGAAGAACCAAATAAAGAGAAAAGTCCTCAGGATGATACAGAAAAATATGAGGTTTCAATTAACTATGCCCAAAATGGAATGTTATGGTATAGAGATGAAATCGATGATGATAATGGAATATTCTCTTTTTCTGTATCTAAAGAGATCGATCATGAAAAAGATGATCCAGATCCAAGGTCTGTATCAGAATGCCAACATAGACCTGATTGGGAGAAATGGAAAAAGGCTATGCAACTAGAGTTGCTCTCCCTCAATAAAAGAAATGTCTTTGGACCTCTTATCACTGCATCTAAAGATATAAAACATGTTGGTTGCAAGTGGGTATTTGTGCGAAAAAGAAATGAGAAAGATGAAATCACAAGATATAAAGCCCAACTTGTTGCACAAGGTTTTTCTCAAAGACCTGGAGTTGATTATGAAGAAACATATTCTCCAGTCATGGATGCAATTACATTCAAGTACTTAATGAGTCTAACGGCTTCTAATAATTTAGAAATGTACCTTATGGATGTAGAGACAACATATTTATATGGATCATTGGATAATGATATATACATGAAAATTCCAGAAGGATTTAAGATTCCTGAGGCATTAGACTCTAAGTCTAATGAAATTTGTGCGATCAAATTACAGCGATCACTTTACGGATTAAAACAATCTGGGCGCATGTGGTATAATCGCTTAAGCGAATACCTATTAAAGAAAGGGTATGCTAATAATGAAATATGCCCATGCGTCTTCATAAAGAAATCTCCATCGGGATTTGTGATCATTGCTGTATATGTTGATGATCTGAATATAATTGGAACTCAAAAGGAGATTGATGATGCAAGAACTTATATGAAGGAAGAATTTGCGATCTTGGAAAGACTAAGTTCTGTCTCGGGTTTCAAATAGAGCATTTCCAAGATGGAATATTTGTGCATCAATCAAATTATACGAAAAATATTTTAAAGCGCTTTAATATGGACAAAGCGACTCCTTTGAGTACTCCAATGGTTAATAGATCTCTGAATATCGATAGTGATCCATTCAGACCTTGTGAAAATAACGAGAAAATATTTGGTCCCGAAGTACCTTATATGAGTGCTATCGGTGGACTCATGTATCTTGCAAATTGCACTAGACCAGATATTGCATTTGCTACGAATCTACTTGCAAGATACAACTCATCCCCTACCCGCAGGCATTGGAATGGGATAAAACATATTCTCCGTTATCTTCAAGGTACGATTAACTTGGGATTATTCTATCCTAGAAACTCTTCGGTTGGTCTTGTTGGTTTTGCAGATGCAAGATATTTATCATATCCACATAAATCCCGATCCCAAACTGGATATGTTTTCACAATTGGAGGAACTGCAATCTCATGGCGCTCACAGAAACAGACTTTTGTTGCCACTTCCTCAAATCATGCAGAAATAATTGCTCTTCATGAAGCATCGAGGGAATGTGTATGGCTCAGATCAATGACTAACCACATACAAGAATCAAGTGGAATAATCACCAAGAAAGAGCCAACAACATTATTCGAAGACAATGCTGCTTGTGTCGCCCAAATCAAAGAAGGTTACATCAAGAGCGATAGAATAAATCATATACCTCCAAGATTTTTCTCCTACACTCAAGAACTCGAGCAAAAGAAGGAAGTTGATATCCAACATATCCGCTCAAGTGACAATGCAGCAGACCTATTCACAAAGGCGCTTCCGACTACCACATTCAAAAAGCATATTCACAGTATTGGAATGCGTCATCTACGAGATTTATGAAGAATGATCATACATATCTTTTCGAGGGAGAGATTACGTTACTATACTCTTTTTCCCTTGTCATGGTTTTTATCCCAATGGGTTTTTTCGTGACAAGGTTTTTAATGAGGTAGTACGTAACTCGTCAATGGTGATGGATAATCAAGGGGGAGTATTATGAAATAGAATTGTGATTAATCCATCACAAGACACATGTTAGGACACTTGTTTTTGTAGTATTACACTAACTCAACACTTGTCATTACCAAGTGTCTAAGTGTGTGACTCATGTCTTTTGTAATGCACTATAAATAAGGAGTTGTGTAATAAGAATGACACACATAAGTTGTCTTTGATCAAGTACACTCTCAAAGTCTCTCTCTCTCGTGGCTGTCCCTCCCTCTCTATCTCTTTGTTAGTTTTTGTTCTCTTTACAAAGTGTTATAAAACACAAACCTCATAAGTGTTTTGTAGTCATAGTTCACAACACTTCTCTTCCACTACTCTTTGTTTTCTCTTGTCTCATACACCATTATATAGTGGTTTCTCAACAAAATTAAATTAAAAGACAGAACGTAATATAAAAGAAGTTTTTTTTAAAGCTCCTTATTGATGCTTTACAGTTTACAGATGAAAAAATAAAAACCAAAAATCCTACAATCATCATATAAAAAAAATCAATGACAATAAGAATAAAAATAGGTAACAAATGTGTGATTGGAATTAAAAAAAGCTATAACCTTTTAGGTGTTGACTGGTTCTCCCGCTACCTCCCACAAACGCTGCGTTGGCGGGTGGTAGCGGTTGCTAGCGATTGAAACCAATCACACAAATCACTCCCAATCACTCCTAATCGCTCCCAACCGTTTCAAACCACTGAATTCTAAAAGCTGCTTCCCGCAAGCGTTTGCGGTTGCGGGCGATTGCGGTTGGATTTTTTTTTTTTTTTAACTTTAAAAAAATCAATGATAATGAAATTTTATTTGTTATTTCTTCTATCTAACTATTTTACTCATTAAGGATGAGAGAAAATGAAGTACGGATACGATTGCAGAGATTATAAAATAAACAATTAGAAGAAAATAATATTCTAATTAACAATAACCTGAAAAACTTGATGTAAATTTAATGGCATATTGCACATAAGTTCAAAAAAATCTAAATAAATATAATATTTCATCAGAAATTTAAGAAAATAAGATTATTTGTGAAAAATATTAAAACAAATCACCAGTGACTCTTCTCAACTCTCACTTGACCATTCCTACCGATGCAACTATTGACCCACAATCTAAGAGAAAAGAGAAAAGATCTACGATCTAAAGCATATGATTTGTCATTTATCAAATTACTTGATTAAATTTTTGGTGAAAAGCCAAATGCATAAAGGAATTAGTATTTCAATCTGAAATTTATTGTTATTTGAATTATTATTGTATTATTTTTTAATAAGTTTTAATTATAAATCAAGTTTAATAAAAATTTTGGTGTTTTTAAATATTTATCTATTATATATCACATTTATTATGTTCCAACCGCTGTTGCACCCGCTGGTCAACCAGTCGTAAACCTCCCGCAAACGCACCAATTTTAAACCGCTAAACTAGTCGTTCAAAACGCTTAATAACGCTTGAAACTGCAATCGCCTGCTTCCGCAATCTTCCGCAACCGCAACCGCAACGTTTGAACCAGTCAGGCCCTTAAAGTCCCCTAATCAACCATTTATCGTTAATGACCAGAGACAACCGAGACGAAAATTTATAGTTCATAAGTTTAATAAAAATAAGTCAATAAAAAATTATATGAGATGTAATTAATTTAAAAATTTGGTGACTATTAAAAAAACACTAATTTTTGATACATGTTTGTTGGAGTCAGAAACAACAATTGAGAATAGGAGATTTAAAAAATATGATCTGGGCAGACTTTCGGTACAAATCGACAAGAACAATGAAGAACAACGAACTGAATTTCTTGTATTGACTTAGTGTATTGTATTGCTTGATATTACATGTGTCGAACACTTTACAAAGACTGATTATTTATACTAAATCCTCCACGAGGTTTCTCTGCAATCTCCTCCTGCGATCTCGCCCCCGATCCTAGCAACAAAATCCCGATCCCATCTCTAGTTGACTCCGTCCTCCAGCTCAAGCCCTCTTCTTGGGCCCTAGTCGAGTCCACTTGCCCGGTTGACATTTGCTCCTTAATGGGCTTATCGGTTGGGCCTTTAATTCGTGAAACCCAACACCAACAATGTTCGAATGATATCTTGATAATTTCTACACCATCAAGAACTAAAGTTTCGGATGCATGGTGGAAAGATCATATATGAGCAATTTAGTTTGAATCTTATTTAACTGGCTGTGATCATTCTCATTTTGTTTATTAATAATATAATTATCATTCTTTTAGTGCAAATGATAAAGAAAGATGCTTTTATCAAAAAAATTAAGGTTTGGATAATCATGCGTATGTTTTGTCATCTGATGTAGGGTTACAATGATAATATTATATACAACAAGAACCTGATAAATTCATGATAAAATTGATGTTCCTACTTCCTACTAACTGTTTTAACTTCATGACATCAACTAATGGCATCGTAAGTAGTTGATAGTGCTATTACTATTTGGTGTATGTACATTATAGAGTGCTAGTGAAAGTTATGATAAAAATCAAGTTAAGTTTGAGAATACATGCGATTATAAGTATTCTTATTTCGTTGACAACTCACGATTTATTGTCGTAACAAAAAAATATGAGAAAATCTTTTTTTATTAATCTATACTATTAAAAGGGAAGCATTTTTAATAAGTAGACATAGATTAAGAGATTATTACATGAAATACCATTTAAAACAGAATAAGGATATATATAACTCAGAGCCAAACATATACAATTAATAGAAGAACTGTATAAGGTAAACATGTATCCAAACAGACCTATAATTAGTAGCACAAAAAGGGAAACAAGTAAACAACATTTACGACATACAAAAATAATTAGCATTCAAACAAATAAATAACAATAATTAGCATTCAAACAAGTAAACAACAATAATTTGCATTCAAAATTTCCATAATCCGAATCTTAACAGTTACGAATTTAAATATCAACCATATTTGAATTGTTTAGGATATGAGTCATTAAGATCAAATTCAAAATCTTTAGAAATATATATCTACTTACCAAATGTGCAAACAATATTAATTAGTATCACCTAAATTATAGACATTTTCAATTCAAAAAATCGTAAATACAGGAACAAAAAAAAACAATTTTGTTATGAAAATATATGGTATCAATTGCATTTATCCTATTAATAGAATCGCTGACCTCCACTATAAATATAACAATCGTTAGATCAAGAGCTTTGTACCCGATCCTACTTGAAATATCTAATTTTGTATATCAAAATTGTAACGCCCACGAACCAATTTGTGTATTTTTGGTGTGGGTGTCGATCGACACCCTTGGTGGCATCGATCGACACCAAGTGTTCCGGTTTGGTCGGGTTCGTTTTAATTGCTGATTGGTTCGGTTTTGGTTAATTAAAATCCCTAAATCGTATTTAGGTGTTAAGGGACGAATTAAGGGTTTTGGAGAGTCTCATTGTTGTCGCCGTTGAGTGAAAAAGAGAGAAAAGAGAGAAAAGAGAGAAAAGCGTTCTTGAGTTTTTCTGGGTTTGTTCTTGGAGACTTTGGAGAGATCTGAGGCAGTAGAAGTGTTAGCTGTTGCTGGAAACGAAGGGGGAGCTTCTGGGGGTGTTGTTTTCCACGTTCCTCAATTCAATCTTCCTGTTCTTGAGGTGAGTGCTTGACCATGGTTGATCTAAGCATGAGATCTCCCTTGTTTTGTGTGATTCCTTGTTATTTGTGGTGTTTGCTTGCTTGGGTACATTGTATTTGTGATTTCTAGTGAATTCCGAGATGGTTAGACGTGTTTGGAGTCGATTCTGTGTTGATTAGAATCGGAGTTCGTCGCTGAGTTTCGCGCAGATCGTGACTGCAGAAGAGGCATCGATCGATACCACTTTTGTGGAGCATCGATCGGCACCGTCTCGAGTAGCATCGATCGGCACCATTCCGGCATCGGTCGACACCAGTTCCTGTAGCATCGGTCGACACCGATTGAGCATCGGTCGACACTAGTACCTGCCGAGTCTTATTTTCCTGGTTTGATATATTGATTGTGTTATTGTTGTTTGTTGACTTGGGAGTCTCATATGCTTGTGTGTATAACCCAGTAGATGGGAGGACGGCCTCACTAAGTATTTATGATAATACTTACGCATCTCAATTGTTGTTTGTGATGTGCAGGTAAAGGCAAAGTGTGATCGTGGAATCAAGGCGATGATGAAGGGGTGTTCTAGAGGCTTGATTGATTGTGGTCTAGCTGATGTTAGGTTGCTAGATTAAGTCATTGGAACATTGTAGGATGTTAGCTTTTGGTTATTTCTTTGTTTGGATTATGATGTTGTTGGAATATTATTGGAATTGTTTTATTTGGTTATCCGCTGTTAATGATTGTTGTTAGGATGTTAGTGGGTATGGGACCACTAGTAAATGAGGTATAAAACAAAAAAACGGGAAGGGTTGTTTCATTTTGGTATCAGAGCCCTTACGGTTCTAGGACTAGGGTTCATTGTGCTTTTGCTATTGATGTTTAGGATTCCATGTTATGATTGATTGTGTGAGTCTGTCAATTGAGTGTGGCATGAAGTCCTAGAACATCCTCTTCGAGCCTGTGTTGTGATTCCACGGTAAGTTGTGATTCTTGTGTATTAGAATTATTGTTTGCTTAGCCTTCTGATCTTGGATGATACAGATGGTTAGGGGTGAGGATGCTGTTGGTCGCGGTCGTGGTCCTGGGCGTGGTCGTGGTCGGGGTCGGGGACGAGGTCAGGTTCCTGAGGCCAGTGTGAGTGTGACCCAGAGCATGGCCAGTGAGGAGGTGGCGGAGTCACAGGTTCATCCTAGTGTGTCTGGAGACCAGGCTGGTTTGGGTGACGGCAGGGCGGATGGGCCCGGTGTCGGTCACGGTGTTGCCCCGGGTGTGGGGGTTACAGCGGGAGGTGCTCCAGGCAGGGAGGATGTCTTGATGGACTTGCTAGCTCAAGTTTTGCAGCGACTTCCAGCAGTTGTGCCGCCAGTGGTTGGTGGGCAGGATCCAGTAGTGCCGCCAGGGGTTGGTGGGCAGGATCCGGTAGTGCCGCCCGTGGGTGGTGGGCAGGGTCCAGCGGTGCAGCCTGTGGCGGGTTTGCAGGCATGTGTGCAGCCGGGGGCCGAGGTTGTGGATGCTCAGTATGTGCGGATGATGGAGCAGCTGCGGCATGTGGGAGCAGGGTATTTCTCAGGAGGTACCGATCCGAGTGTAGCGGATGAGTGGAGAGAGCGGATGGAGGATATTTTCCTTTCGCTTAGGTGTCCCGACCGGTACAGGGTGGATCTGGCAGTGTTCTACTTGTCAGGAGATGCTCGTGTGTGGTGGAGGTCGGTGACAGCACGGAGGGTGCAGAGGGGTATGTCTTGGGGAGATTTTGTGGGGGAGTTTAACTCCAAGTATTTTCCTCAGGAGGCTCTTGATCGTATGGAGGCACGGTTCTTGGGTTTGACTCAGGGGGACCGTACAGTGCGGGAGCTGGATGCAGAGTTCAATCGGCTTGTGGGGTATGCAGGCAGGGCATGGGAGCCAGAGGCGGCTCAGGTGCGGAGGTTTTTGTTGGCTCTGCGGGATGATTTGAGGACTCGGTGCAGAGTGAGGAGCTATGCTACGAGAGCAGAGCTGGTTGAGGTTGCAGCTGGGATAGAGGATGACTTGAGGTCACAGGTGGTTGTGGTCAGTTCTTCGGTGCAGCCACAGCAGTCTCAGCCGCTTTCTGTTCCTAGCAAGGGCGGCAAGCCTGCGCAGGGGTAGAAGAGGAAGTTCGATGTTATGCAGAGATCAAGGCACGGGGGTGCGAAATGCTTTGGGTGTGGTAGTAGGGACCACAAGGTGTCTAGCTGTCCACAGAGAGGTGAGCAGCGGGCAGTGACAGAGCAGCGGGCGGTGACAGAGCCGCGGACAGATACTCGGGTGTGTTACTACTGCAGAGAGACGGGGCATATCAAGCCTCATTGTCCCAAGTTGCAGTAGAGGGCAGTAGCAGTGTTGCAGGCTGGAGCTCAGCCAGGGGTGCAGCAGGGTGTGCAGCACGGTGTGCAGCCGGTGGGTTGGATTGAGCCGACGACTCAGGTGTACTCGACTCAGGAGCCCGGTGGCACTAGTGCAGGAGCGATCACAGGTATAACTTCTGAGATTCGAACTTAGTCAATTCAATAGTTCAGATTATATTTGTTTTTGTTTGTGGTCAAGTGTTAGGTTCTCAACACATGAGGTTTGTGTAGGGACCTTGTTGGTGGGCGGGTTTAAGTCCCATGTTATGTTTGATTCTGGAGCTTCTCATAGCTTCATTACTCCGGAGTGTGCCGTGAGTGCGGGGATCAGAGGGGATTCTGGAGAGCGTTCAGGAGTTGTCAGAGTTGCTGGAGGCAAGTTCCTGAGGGTTATTGGACGAGCTGGAGGAGTTGATATTCAGATCGCAGGAGAGTCGTGGCCAGCGGATTTGCTTATCAGTCCAGTGGAGTTGTATGACGTCATTCTTGGTATGGATTGGTTGCATCGGTATAAGGTGCATTTGGATTGCTATCGGGGTAGAGTGGAGTTTGAGCGTCCAGGAGGGAAGTTGGTTTTTCAGGGTATTAGACCGACTTTGGGGAGTCTCGTGATCTCAGCCGTTCAGGCAGGGAAGATGATCGAGAAGGGCCGTGAGGCCTATCTGGTTACTATATCTATGCCAGAGTCAGTGGGGAAGTCTACGGTTAGCGGTATTCCGGTTGTGGAGGACTTTGAGGATGTGTTCCAGTCATTGCAGGGATTACCACCATCTCGGTCGGATCCTTTTACCATTGAGCTGGAACCGGGGACGATGCCGTTATCCAAGGCTCCTTACAGGATGGCTCCAGCAGAGATGGCAGAGCTGAAGAAGCAGCTGGAGGATTTGTTGGGCAAGGGTTTTATCCGTCCTAGTTGTTCACCGTGGGGAGCTCCGGTGTTGTTTGTTAAGAAGAAGGATGGGAGTTTTCGGTTGTGTATTGACTACCGGGGTTTGAACCGAGTTACTGTGAAGAACAAGTACCCTCTCCCGAGGATTGATGAGTTGTTGGATCAGTTGAGGGGTGCTACTTGGTTCTCCAAGATCGACTTGGCTTCAGGTTATCATCAGATCCCTATTCATGAGGCAGATGTGAGGAAGACAGCCTTCAGGACGAGATATGGGCACTATGAGTTTGTGGTGATGCCGTTTGGGTTGACAAACGCGCCAGCTGCGTTTATGAGATTGATGAACAGTGTGTTCCAGGAGTTTCTGGACGTGTCAGTCATCATTTTCATCGACGACATCCTGGTATATTCTAAGAGTCCTGAGGAGCATGCAGTACATTTGAGAGCAGTGTTGGAGAAGCTGCGGGAGCAGAAGTTGTTTGCTAAGCTGAGTAAGTGCAGTTTCTGGCAGCGTGAGATGGGGTTCTTGGGTCATATTGTTTGAGCTGAGGGAGTTTCAGTGGATCCAGAGAAGATTCAGTCCATCAGGGAGTGGCCGAGGCCGCAGAGTGCCACTGAGATTCGGAGTTTCCTGGGGTTAGCAGGTTACTACAGGAGGTTTGTTCGGGGTTTTGCGAGTATGGCTCAGCCGATGACTAAGCTTACAGGGAAGGATGTCCCGTTTGTGTGGTCACCAGAGTGTGAGGCAAGTTTTGCAAGTCTCAAGCAGATGTTGACTACCACGCCGGTGTTAGCATTGCCTGAGCAGGACGAGCCTTATGTTGTGTATACAGACGCTTCTAGAGTGGGGTTGGGTTGTGTACTAATGCAGCAGGGGAAGGTTATAGCCTATGCTTCGCGGCAGTTGCGGAAGCATGAAGCTAATTATCCTACCCATGATTTGGAGATGGCAGCAGTGATCTTTGCTCTTAAGATTTGGAGATCCTATCTGTATGGTGGGAAGGTACAGGTATTTACAGATCACAAGAGTCTGAAGTACATTTTTACTCAGCCTGAGCTGAATTTGAGGCAGAGGCGTTGGATGGAGTTAGTAGCGGATTATGATTTGGACATAGCTTACCATCCTGGTAAAGCTAATCTGGTTGCAGATGCCTTGAGTCGGAAGCGGGTGGCTTCGGCTCAGGAGCAGGATATGGAGGTGTTGGTAGGTGAGATTAGTGCATTGAGTTTGTGTGCTATCTCACAGGAACCTTTGGGTTTGGAGGCAGTTGATAGAGCAGATTTGTTGAGCAGAGTGAGGTTAGCTCAGGAGAGTGATGAGGGGCTGGTGAATGCCTCTAAGGCTGCGGGTGCAGAGTATCAGGTTTCTGCTAATGGTACTATCCTTGTGCATGGTCGGATCTGTGTGCCCAAGGGTGAGGATTTGAGGCAGGAAATACTGAGAGAGGCTCATTCGAGCAAGTTCTCTATTCATCCAGGAGCGACCAAGATGTACCGTGACCTCAAGCGGTATTATCACTGGGTCGGGATGAAGAAGGACGTAGCTGACTGGGTGACAAAGTGTGATACTTGCTAGCTGGTGAAGGCGGAACATCAGGTTCCTGGTGGTTTATTACAGAGTTTACCCATTCCAGAGTGGAAGTGGGATTTGATCACGATGGACTTCGTGGTAGGTTTGCCTGTGTCGAGGACGTTTGATGCTATTTGGGTCATTGTGGACCGTTTGACTAAGTCTGCGCATTTTCTGGCCATCAAGAAAACTGATGGAGCAGCGGTTTTGGCCAAGAAGTACGTGAGGGAGATAGTCAGATTGCACGGTGTGCCTGCTAGTATTGTGTCTGATAGAGATTCCAAGTTCACCTCGGTGTTCTGGAAGGCATTTCAGGCGGAGATGGGCACGAAGGTGCA
Organism: Camelina sativa; assembly: GCF_030686135.1. Classification (NCBI taxonomy): domain Eukaryota; kingdom Viridiplantae; phylum Streptophyta; class Magnoliopsida; order Brassicales; family Brassicaceae; genus Camelina; species Camelina sativa. The sequence continues at coordinate 28,234,569 of NC_141899.1, read as the reverse complement.
TATGAGTACAGCCTATCATCCTCAGACTGATGGTCAGTCAGAGAGGACGATCCAGATTTTGGAGGATTTATTGAGGATGTGTGTGCTGGATTGGGGTGGTCATTGGGCAGATCACTTGAGCTTGGTGGAGTTTGCTTATAACAACAGCTACCAGGCTAGTATTGGGATGGCTCCTTATGAGGCCCTGTATGGGAGGCCGTGTCGTACACCTTTATGTTGGACTCAGGTGGGGGAGAGGAGCATATTTGGTGCAGATTTTGTTCAGGAGACCTCGGAGAAGATTCGGGTTTTGAGGCTGAACATGAAGGAGGCTCAGGATCGGCAGAAGAGCTATGCTGATAAGAGGAGAAAGGATCTTGAGTTTCAGGTTGGTGATAGAGTGTACCTCAAGATGGCCATGTTGCGGGGTCCGAACAGGTCATTGACAGAGACTAAGTTGAGTCCCAGGTACATGGGTCCGTTCAGAGTGGTTGAGCGGGTGGGACCAGTGGCATACCGGTTGGAGTTGCCTGAGGTTATGCGTGCGTTCCACAAGGTATTTCATGTGTCGATGCTGAGGAAGTGTCTTCACGAGGGTGATCAGTTGTTGGCTAAGATTCCTGAGGATCTTCAGCCTAACATGACTTTAGAGGCGAGACCAGTGAGGGTGCTCGAGAGGAGAGTCAAGGAACTTCGGAAGAAGAAGATTCCTTTGATGAGAGTCCTGTGGGACTGTGACGGAGTAGAGGAGCAGACTTGGGAGCCCGAGGCGAGGATGAAGGCAAGGTTTAAGAAGTGGTTTGAGAAGCAGACCGCGACTTGAGCTTGTCGAGCCGGGTCCGAGTTGTAGTTCGTGGCTGGAGCGGGTACGGAGTATTCCAGCCCATCTCTCTTGATATTTGGTCGCTTAGGGGTGGTTGGTTGTGCGACTAAGTATCAAGATGAGGTGGTGCTCGGGATGCGGGTTGTTGGCTCCGGTTGTTGTATTTTTGGTTTTTCTGATGTAATTTCGTTGAGATTGTAACGATTATGACATTTTTGAGATTAATAAGATGAGTATTTTTCTTTATGTTTGACTGTTGTTGTCATGGGAAAAGAGAAATAGCTCGGGTTTCTATTTTTGGAAAGTTTCCATAAATAGAAAAGTTCCACAAAAGAAAGGTTTCCATAAATAGAAAGTTTCTAAAAAGGGAAAGTTTTGTGGAAATGTTGAGGTAGATCTAGCCGGGAGATACTCGTTGGCATCAGTGTCTGTTTTTGCTCAAGGCCGTGCGGGCCCAACTCACGTGATACCGATAGCTCGATGGACTTTGTGGCCAGAGAGTGGGAGTGGTATGTTGCTTCGGATGACGATCCGAGAGCGCGCTTGAGGGTGACGATCCAAGAGCGGGATATGTGAGGCTCCCTGAATACCGTAGCTGTGAGCCGCGGCTCGGCAGTGAGCCGGTATGTCTCGAGGGTTGCGACCTGAGAGCGGGGGGAGTGGGTGTGTGAGACTCCCTGGATACCGTAGCTGCAGGCTGTGGCCTGGCAGTGAGTCGGTATGACTCGAAGGTTGCGACCTGAGAGCGGGGGGAGTGTGTGTGTGAGTGACTTCCTGGATGCCGTAGCTTAAGGCGGTTGGCCTGATAGCGAGCCGGCATGATTCGTTGGTTGCGACCACGGACGGGGGAAGCACTGAGTTGTGAGCAAATAGTGTTTATGATGCGAGTATATTGGCTAGAGGGAGACCTCGAGGGTCAGTCGGAGGTGTGCGGGCTGTTGCGACAGTGGCACGGGAAACCTTGGCTGACGGTGTTTAGTCCGGTCTGGGGACGTGCGGGCCGTGCAGACGGTGGCACGGAGGTCCTTGGCAGATGGACGGTATTGCGGGATTCGGGAACGAATCCATATTGGTGGGGGAGAATTGTAACGCCCGCGAACCAATTTGTGTATTTTTGGTGTGGGTGTCGATCGACACCCTTGGTGGCATCGATCGACACCAAGTGTTCCGGTTTGGTCGGGTTCGTTTTAATTGCTGATTGGTTCGGTTTTGGTTAATTAAAATCCCTAAATCGCATTTAGGTGTTAAGGGACGAATTAAGGGTTTTGGAGAGTCTCATTGTTGTCGCCGTTGAGTGAAAAAGAGAGAAAAGAGAGAAAAGAGAGAAAAGCGTTCTTGAGTTTTTCTGGGTTTGTTCTTGGAGACTTTGGAGAGATCTGAGGCAGTAGAAGTGTTAGCTGTTGCTAGAAACGAAGGGGGAGCTTCTGGGGGTGTTGTTTTCCACGTTCCTCAATTCAATCTTCCTGTTCTTGAGGTGAGTGCTTGACCATGGTTGATCTAAGCATGAGATCTCCCTTGTTTTGTGTGATTCCTTGTTATTTGTGGTGTTTGCTTGCTTGGGTACATTGTATTTGTGATTTCTAGTGAATTACGAGATGGTTAGACGTGTTTGGAGTCGATTCTGTGTTGATTGGAATCGGAGTTCGTCGCTGAGTTTCGCGCAGATCGTGACTGCAGAAGAGGCATCGATCGATACCACTTTTGTGGAGCATCGATCGGCACCGTCTCGAGTAGCATCGATCGGCACCATTCTGGCATCGGTCGACACCAGTTCCTGTAGCATCGGTCGACACCGATTGAGCATCGGTCGACACTAGTACCTGCCGAGTCTTATTTTCCTGGTTTGATATATTGATTGTGTTATTGTTGTTTGTTGACTTGGGAGTCTCATATGCTTGTGTGTATAACCCAGTAGAATGGGAGGACGGCCTCACTAAGTATTTATGATAATACTTACGCATCTCAATTGTTGTTTGTGATGTGCAGGTAAAGGCAAAGTGTGATCGTGGAATCAAGGCGATGATGAAGGGGTGTTCTAGAGGCTTGATTGATTGTAGTCTAGCTGATGTTAGGTTGCTAGATTAAGTCATTGGAACATTGTAGGATGTTAGCTTTTGGTTATTTCTTTGTTTGGATTATGATGTTGTTGGAATATTATTGGAATTGTTTTATTTGGTTATCCGCTGTTAATGATTGTTGTTAGGATGTTAGTGGGTATGGGACCACTAGTAAATGAGGTATAAAAAAAAAAAACGGGAAGGGTTGTTTCAAAAATGGCTACCAACGATGGCAGATCCAAATGATGATGTCAAGCTTTTTCAAACTAGTGGGGATATGTCGTTTTATCAGATAAAATAATAAAAAAAATCATCAATTATAAACAATGGTTTGAAGGTTGACAAAAAAAAAAAAAACAATGGTTTGAATTTATAAAGTATTTAGTATGCATACTTCTTTTCTAAGTCTTTTTTTAATATAAAACTAATTTATGTTGAATTCTATTTTTTTACAGAGTTAAAAAATTCATGTTTAACTCAAAAAAATATGTGCGGCGTTTTTGTTCTATTTTGAACTACTCTTTTAAGGTTTTTATGCTTTTAGTATTCTAATATTTTTCATCCTTGAAAAGGGTTATCATTTACATCATTGTTGACAAAATCCTAACCATTTAACAACAAAATGTGTTGTTTATCTTTATGAAATTATATCTTAAGACTATCATAACTATGAAAAATTGTAATATCTTTAATTAAGATTTGAAATTTTAAATTGATATTTTCATTTTATATATTATTAATGATACATGAAGATACCAATATAGATACTTGGAGGTACTTCCTACCAAAAACAAATACGTGAAAATGCCAATATATAAATGATTTTAATATTTTTTTGTCACGCATAGTTTTAATATTTTTTTGTCAGACATGATTTTAATATTTATATGTATATATATGTTTGCATGCGGTAAAAAGAACAAATGTTGTTACTATATATGGTGTCAAAGAGAAAAAAACATGTAAGGTGAAACGTGAAGGAGTATTGACAAAGGACTTTAATTATCAATAATATAATTCTGAAGTGATTGATTCTATTTAATATAATTGTATAGTAGATTTGTGCAACCATCCACACATATAGCATAGGTATATATGTGTATATATGTGCGGTATAAAAATCAAAATGTTTATTAATATATTTTACAAAATTATTTTTAAATTGTAAATTCATTTTTGTTTATTTTTCATTTAATTTGTGTTATTTAAATTGTGGCAATCAAACAAAACATATTTTAGAGTATTGGTTAGAATTGCATATCCAAACTTATACGAAACCAATAACCTACAATAAAATTTTGGAAATATAATTATCAATTTTAAATAATATATAGAGATCAATTTTAATTCGATTGCATAAATATAGAACTAAACATACCAAGTTTTTTTTGGGGCAAAAAGAAGCTATCTTACCAACTAAAACGAAAGAACCTATCATACCAACATAATTACCGTAATTGTGTTAGTGCATAAGGATAAGTTTTGTTAATAAATACTATGAATAAATATCAAATTTAAAGAGGAATAGTTTCACTTCTTTTCACACATGAATATATAAAATTTTGGGTAACAGGCTACAATTTTTTTTTTTAATAGCTATATTTTATTCTCAAAGTCTAACTTGAGTACGAGCAATTTGGAATGGAATAAATTTGAGTATTTTTGAATATCTTACTGAGTTTTAGTCTATCAAAACATAAAATAATCTCTAATCCAATCTCTTAAGACATATTTTATAGATAATTTTTTATTGAAATACATGTTACCCACGGGTTTTGCAAATTCAACACGGCGAATACAAACATTGCTCATGTGGTTTTTGGGTGGCAAGTAAAAAAATAGCAAAACTATTACAAAGTAAGTCTATCAATGTGGGTTTGTCACGCTATACAATTTAGGTCATCAAGTTTAGGAATTTTAATCATTATGGCAGATTTTATCCAATTTGATAGATAATGAGAAATATAAAGAAAAATTGTATAATGTCCACTAATTTGTAAAAATTAAATATCCAAACAAAAAGTACATGAAGTATGAATATCCCATCCAAATCTTCTACCTATTTCTTTATATGTTAGACTAAAATATACAATCTCAAATGGATAAAGTATTTTTAAAATCACAGTTATGAAATAGAATAAACATGAAATATATGGGACGTGACGGTTTTTCTGTCAAGATATAAACATTCTATATTCGTCTTACTTTTTTAATTGTAGTTGTTTATACTTTTCGTCTAAAAAACAAAACATATATGATCATTCTTTTCGTCTAAAAAAACAATAACATATCAAATGCTATACTGATAAGAGTTTAAATTATAAATGTTACTAATATTCGTTAAAAATATGTTTATAAACATTATCCCGCACATACGTAAATATTGTAAACCTTATAATAATCTTAATTTTTGAAATCAACCCTGCACGTACGTGCGGGTCCGAATCTAGTTTAAGTATAAAACTAAATACAAACCTAGACTTAAAAGCCTTATTTATTATAAGTTATATTATGACCATGTAAATATGAGGGTAAAATTTTGATGTTAAATTTTTAACAATACTATTTAAATTTTACGTGGTGATCCATGTAATTTTTTTAGTTTTTTTATGGTTTAACTATAAAAATAGATTTGAACCTCTTACCATTCATCTTCAATACAATTTAACTATCTATTCTATCATAATAAAACTGGATTTTAACTCTTTGCACTCCATCTCAATGAAAAAAGCTAAAATTTTCATATTAAAATAATACCACATATCTTATTATATAAATCAATATCTAATTTAGTACTAGAAAATCATGAAAAACTAGAAAGCATAATTTGTGAAGATAAAGAAATAAAAAAAAATTGACAAAAGAAATTAGAAAACTATCATTTTAAAAAAAAATATAGATGCTAAATTAATTTTAAATACGTTCAAATTTATGATTAAAATATAAATAAAATGGAATTAAAACTTTCATCAAGTAATCAAAAAATCATTCCTATAAACTTATCATATTCAAGTTTTTGATAATTTAATGAATTAATTTTTTTATTTCTATATGAATAAGATTTATCTTTTAATCATATTTGACTCTGTTTTCTTTTCTGAATTGACATTAAAAAAAATTACAGTAGTTCCTTTTTTGTGTTTATTTAAACCATGCATTTAATAAATTTGGAATTCAACCAAAAATTGTTATTTCAATCATTGCATGTACCTAAATTGTATAACTACTATTCTTCTTGTGAAAGTAAATACTAACTCTTCCAATCAGAAACTCTGATCACCCTTTTTTTTTTTTTTTTTTTTTGACGATGATCACCCTATTATAACTACTATTCTTAACATCTTCCCAATATTTCACGTGCGGTATGGCGTACGAGTCTACGACTTCAAAACTAACCATAATATTCTATACTCGATTTAGAAGCCTAAGCGAGTTAATATTATTCGAAACACAATTAGTACGCCTCAAGTCTTTGGGAAGTTTCCGACTTGTGTCATTTGACAAAAGCCACGAGTGATTTCTTCACCCAGTAATTGACAAGCGTAGCCCATTAAAATCGTAAATTTCATCTAATTCAGTAGAATCATAAATATCCCGTTATTCGTGCAGAAAAAATATACATTGAAATCGTAAATTTCTCGTTCGTAAATTCAATTTGATCATCCAGACCTTGGCTTCTTGCAGGCTCAAGCATCACAATAGCAGAGTGCATTACTAATACCAACAAAAGAATCTAACAAAACTAAAGGTATAATAAGAAAAACTGGTCACTTTAAAGATAAAAATAACAAGAACAAAATCTTTCAAACAAGGTTTCAAAACATGGGATACTTGAGCACATAATGAAGTTTGAGACTTGCAAAAAAACACTAATTACCGAATCCAAAAGTCAAAAAAACAGATTTGCAGATAATATTATCTTTTGATTAGGCAGTGATCTCCTTCTTCAGTTTAGCAAGTTCTTGCCTGACAACACCAGCTTTCTGCAAATAAGCAAAGAAACAAGCCATTAACATTTTGGCCAACAAACATAAAAACACACAATCATAGCACTTTAACACACTGACCTTGATTTTGGCCAACATAATCTTGAACCTATCGAAATCATTGAGGTTAGCCCTACGTTTCTGCACGATAAGCTTCCTACCCCATGAGCTATTCTCCCATTTGTTCTTCACATCTGCAAGAGATGCTTTTCGGGTTAACAACACTAAAACAATCAATAAAACTAAATCCAACATTTCATTACATATCACAACACTCACCAGCCTTCTCCATTGCCTCAATCAAAGCCTTCTTCTTTGGCACTCGGTTAATGTCAATCACGATATCGGTAAGAGACAACCTCTTGAAGTTCATCTGGATCCTCTCCATATCAGGGGCATCCACTAAAGCCTAAATTAACAAAAACCAACATAAATGAAACAAGAATTCACATTTCAACACCACTCATAGCACCTAGCTAAACCAAGTTCTGCACCTAAATCTAACAAAAGAGAAATTGCGGAATCTGAGATTGGAATAGATAGGGAACATACTCTGTTCTGGTCAACGACGTCGACGATGACGACGAGCTTTCCATGATCTTCACCGTAGTTCACAAGTGCGACACGCCCAATCTCAACGTACCTCTTGAAAACCTGAGACAATCACACCACCATTCGAAACATTACATCTCACAACTTGATTGAACAAATCTAAAGCCTATTCTCGCCCCAAAAAAAATAGCTGAAGAAGCTCACCATTTTCGCCGCCGGTAGGTTTGGAAGGTCGAAGCTCCGATTGTAAAAGTAGACGAGCTACAGCTGAAAGGAGAAGCGTCTAGGGTTTTAGTGTATATATACCATCTCGTTTTAGAGATTGAGCCCTAATTTCATCAAAACATCCAAAAGGCCCAACGTTATAAGATCAATACACTGTCAAGGCCCAAAGTAGGCCCAAATATAAAATCTAGGTTGTCGTTTATACATGGTGTTCGTTTGTTTATTTTCGTTTTTGATATGATGGTGTTCGTTTTTAATTTGCTTTCTCGTTGGAGTTTATCTCCAATCTTTCTCATTGAATAAAAAAAATTTGGTGTTGTTTTCTTAAAAAGCATCGAAAAATTATGGAAAATGTTAGAGGTATCGTAATATTTTCTTTAACTTCACCATCACAATGAAATTTTTTTCTAAACTCTGAATTTTTAAGCGTTTATCATTTTTACCTAAATAATTAATTTAGTAACCTAATGACATCCATCATATTATGATAACCAATACTGTAAATTAAAAAATCATATTAAAATATGAATCATAACAAAAATATATATTTTTAAAAGAAAAATTTGTAAATTTATAAAAATAAAAAATATATCTTTATAAATTAATATTTTATTAATTAATTTATAATAAATTTAAACTTCTATAAATAATAAAATTTCATGATCTCGACCTTATTAATTTATTGAGGTTTTACTGTATAGAGTTAGATGGTAGGTTAGTGCATTTTTGTTTGGTTGATGTATAAACAAATTAAATATTTTTGAATTTATCAAATAAATTAGTTGTTTAAAAATAAGAAGATGAACTATGCTTACAAATTTATAAGTTAAAAATTAGAATATTTTCAGATTATGGTTAAGAAAACTAGGTTTTGAACCCACGCTACGCGTGGGTTTATTTAATTTATTTTGATAAAAATTATATATGATTGATGACGGTAATGAAATATTATTTTACACAAAACTTTAAATTACTATTAAGGAAAAAAATAAATTTCATATACACAATTTTAAAAAATATAAAAATCAGTTGTGTTTTAAAATCAAATCTGATAAAAAAATCATGAATCTAACTCGACGTCCATGCAAGGCGGATCAAACTGGTGACACATATCTTAAACTATTTCTTTGGCCACCAGAAAAACGAAACAATTTTATAATCATGAATTTATCTCATTTTCATATTTAATTGATCGCTATCACCTATGTTTTCGTATTTTTATTTAATGTTTTCTTATTCTTCATATTCTTTCTTGTCATTTTCATTGTCAAATTTTATGGTAATTGTCATCGTTACTTTTACCGTCCAGTTCTTTGTTATACTCTTCTTCTTGTGCTTCCTCGTCAACTTTTTCACATTCTTTCACTGAAAAAACCTTTTTTTAGACTATCACACAACTTGTTAACGCATCGAACTCCAAGACCAAAATTATTTTTTCTTATAAAAATTGTGCAATTCATGAAAACCAACATAGTCAACACATGCACCCAATTACTGATAATTTCATCCATATATTTTTCAAACCAAAATCCTTACTTGCAGAGAAAGTAATATGAACTCATGTATAGTAAAAACAATATTTGTGCTTTTCGTCGGTCCTTCTTCTTTAAACTCAAATAACATCAAATCAAGGTATTGCGACGTCAATCGTTCTTTCTTAGACTTAAAAATAAAAATTTTACTGCAAAAGTATCAAATCATCTATAAAGTCATACACAAAAACATGTTTTACAGCTCATAAGAGATATAAAGCACAAACGGAGATAAGTAAAATATTTTCAAGATACTAAAAAAATTAATATATAATATTTAGTAATTCTTAAAACTTTAAAATTTTTAAAAGAGATTAAATATTTAAAATATTTCAAACTTTAGATGTAGTTTAATTATCTATAACATTTTTTTAGAGTTAAATATTAATGACACTTTTACTTTTTATAGAGTTTAAATAGTTATAATATTTTAACATTTTTATGGAGGTATTTATAATATTTCTAAACATTCTATAAAAAATATTTAAACCTTTAAAAATTTTAATTTGCTAAAATAAAATCAAATAACTTTTAAATTCGGAAACCTGATAAATAAGCATAAATCAAGCAAATAAAAATATTTTGAAATATTTTTTAATGCTAAAACTTTTAGAAGTTTCAATATTTATAATATTTTAAACTTTTAAAAGGTTCGGATATAATATTTGAACCTTTTAAAAAGTTTCAATATTTATAATATTTTAAACTATTTAAAATATAAATATTTTAAAACTTTTTAAAAGCTAAGAGCTTTTAAAATTTTCAATATTTAAAATATTTAAAATTTTTAAAAATAATTTTTATAATATTTTTTTGAAACTTTTTAAAGTTTTAGTTTGATCAAATAAAAAACAGGATCAAACCGAATAAAACTTTTTAACTTGGATGCCTGATAAATCAAGCTTTCCTGCTCATTCGTTGTTTGAAGCATATTAATCTCCTATACTGGTTTGAACCATTGTCTAAAAATTTTCTAGCCAATGTGGGATATTGTACATAGTTTTTTTATTTCCATAAATTTAAAATTTTCCTTTTTCTAAAAAAATTCTGGAAATTTAGAAAATATTAATGAATGACATGTCAAATCCTGATAGGTTGTTAAAAATAATTCTTAATAAATAAAATTCTGCAAATTTCTAAAAATGTTAATTAGTGACATGTTGAATCCCTATTGGTTGTTTTAAAGTTTAGGTTTTAAAAACCTTTAAAATGTTAAGAAATTTTTAAAATTTTAAAATTATAATATTTTGAAACCTTTTTAAAGCTAAAACTTTTAGAAGTTTCAATATTTATAATATTTTAAACTTTTAAAAGGTTCGAATATATTATTTGAACCTTTTAAAAAGTTTCAATATTTATAATATTTTAGACTATTAAAATTTTAAAATTATAATATTTAAAAACTTTTAAAAAGCTAAGAGCTTTTACAATTTTCAATATTTAAAATTTTAAAAAATTTAAATATTATAATATTTTTAATTAGGGCCAAAGTCCGCGGGCTGGTCCGGCCCGGCTCTGAAAATAGCGGGCTCGGGCTTAAATATATATGTCCAGAAAAAATCGGGCCTTTCGGGCTCAGCCCGTTTGGGCTATAGGGTTTTTCGGGCTTAGCCCGACCGGGTTCGAACCAGCCCGAAAAGCCCTTTAACAAATATATTTATATTTTTTTTTGTTAACATTTTTGTTTGATTGCAATATTTGATTAATAATTTATTGTAATTAAAGTTTTAAACTCTAATCCTAGTTTTTATATTTACTTAATAACCACACTTAATACTTTAAAAAAATGTATCCATGATATTTTATATTAATTATATATTAGTTTATTTGGTTAAAGTATCGAAATTTTGTTTAGTAAACTTTTTATTTTAAATTAAGTTGGTTGTAATGAATATAGATAAGTTATTAATTTTTTGATTGATTTTTTTATAGTGCACCTTCAAACACTGTTTTTTTTAAGGCTTATAAGTTTGAATTTTTTATCGGTAAGATAAGCCCGAAAAAGCTCGAAAAGTCCTATAGCCCTGTTAGGGCCGGGCTCGGGCTTTGAAATATAGGCTCGGAAATATTTCGAGCCGGGCCGGGCCGGGCTCAAACATATGCGGGCTTTACAGGTTTCGGACCGGACCAGGCCGGGCCAACCCGATTGACACCCCTAGAACCATCATAGTAAAACAATCAAATTCAATAATATTCTGTCTATATTAAATTACATCAAGCCGTCAACAGATCCAAACTGAAAAGGTTAAACAGGATATCAGAGAAGAAAGATTTCTGGTCAGCTATAATTACTTTAGAAACACCTGTTATTCCCGTTACGCCCGGGAAAAAGTGGTGTCATTAGTTATAATGAAACTCAGATTGAGAAGCAACATAAGAATTTATCTTTTAATTACACCACACAAATTTGTTTTGCTCGTTACTGAAACATTACAGAAACCAAACTGGAACATTGATACATGGACTCAAAGCCTCAAACTAAAAACCTGCCAGTCATTAAAAACTTACAACTCATGAAACCTGCAAGTCAACATCCATCTTCATTATCCACAATATAATGGAAAGAATGTAATGCTTCATGTTTTGAAACAAAACCTTGCAGCTTAGATATTCAACCCAAAATTCTCATTAGCTGGAGCGTTTAGAGAGTGTGGAGATGTGGTTGGGGCTAGAGTTGTGTATGATGGAGATACAGGAAGAGCACGGGGTTACGGCTTTGTTCTGGGAGGTCTTAACCAACCCTAGCATTAGAAAAAAGTAAAACAATCGACAACACAAAAGAGTTTACCTGTCAGACAACCGTGCGACCATCCCCGCAGAGGAAGATGTAAGACCCTGACCCTAAAAACCCATACTCGGACCAAAACTGGCCGATAAAAATTTTCTAGGGCCGACGAATTCTATTCGATAATTAACTAAGTGCAACAGCGGATATGAATAACAGGTGAACTTAACTTAAACTTGCGAATTCATTAAAATATTAAGAGGTTCAATTCAACGAAATAACAACTTGTCCCATGCATGGAAATAACGAAAACTAAATAAGATAACGCCATGAATATTTCTACCCAAAGCCACACCATCCTTCCTCCTCCCTTGCCTCCGTCACACGAGCTGGTCAGCCACTAAAGTCCCGATCATCGGACCTATCTTTTCCTGCGTCCATAAAAGGAGGCGTAAGCAAACAAAGTTTACTTAGTGGAGCGGTCATCCCGTCTCACTAGGCTCAGTTCAACGATCTCAATCTAACACAGGGAATATTCCAATCAAGTCACGCAAGTCAATCAAATACCATGGATAGTCGCCTAAATCTCTTAGACCAACCATCATTCATATTGCAATAGAAACCACAACCATAAGACAAGCAATTAACAAGATTAAATAAACCACGGGTCAAGAGAATCAACCATGGAACTCGGCCACAGTCATGCACTCACCTTCGGTATCGACCTAAGGTGTTGATCTCTCGGTTTCTATGCTCGGATCTGATCCCCGCTTCTACACGGACAGATCGATACCATTAGTATCCGAGATAAATCCCCTAACCATAACCATAACTATCGACGGATCAAGGTGGAAGAACACTTACCGTTCTTCTCGACTCTACACTTAGGATCTCTCTTGCTCGACAGAAACTCTCCTCTTTCTCTCTTGCGGCGGCTCTCGGATTCTTATGCGGAACTAGGGAAATTCTTAAGGGTTTTATCCCTTATATAAGATCCACGAATCGCCCTAAGTTTCCTTGGAACGATAAGTCTCACCGCCCATAACTTCCCATAATTCTCGCATCTGTCCTTATCCGATCACCTTTCCATTACCTCGAGTTTCCATTTCCCTCGGGTTTCCTTTCCCGTAGGTCGGCTTAAATCTCCACGAGATTTCGAGTCCTTTCTAGTCCATTATCGGCCCACCGGCCAAACCATGCCACCTTGTCCATCGGCCCGGTCCATCGATCGCCGATGCAACCATTTCCGGATAGTGCACTTCACTATCACTATCACTTCACTACCACTATCACTATACTATCACTATCACTATCACTATCACTATCACTATCACTAGGACTTTCATTCCTATTTAACTCGGACTGTCTCTCGGACTAAGTACCGAAACCTCCCATCCCATTTCTCGGCAATCCTCGATACCAAGTATCGGCAACTCTCGACAATCCTCGATACCAAGTATCGGCAGCTCTAGGCAATCCTTGATACCAAGTATCGGCAACTCTCGGCAATCCTCGATAAAAATCCTTGATATAATTCCTCGATCCTCGATGAAATTCCTCGATACAATCCTCGATAGAATCCTCGAGAGAATCCTCGAGAGAATCCTGATACAATCCTCGATACAATCCTCGAGAGAATCCTCGAGAGAATCCTCAATACCATCCTCGAGAGAATCCTCGATACAATCCTCGAGAGAATCCTCGATATCTCGACTCGGATTTCTCGACTCTCCCATACCGAGGTTCCGGGTCGTTACATTTCTCCCCTACTTAGGATTGATTCGTCCTCGAATCTTTACTTTCCTTACGAGGGATCTCTCTCTTGTCGAACCACTTCTTGAAGTTCACCTTCATAACTTCCTCTGGTTCCCAAGTCGTTTTCCTCTATTCCTTCGCAATCCCATACGACTTGAATCAGCTTCGTCTTCTTCTTCTTATGCGGACCCCTCATCTTTGTACCAGTTATCCGAACTGGCCGACCGATGATGGTCATATTGACTTGTAGGTCAGGTGGGGGTTCGGAGATCACATTCTCCCGTCCCGTGATGCACTTCCTTAGCATCAACACGTGAAACACCGGATGAAAAGCTGACATAGCCGGAGGTAACTCCAACTTGTAGGCCATCGGACCAATCCTCTCCAGGATTCGGTACGGTCCCATGTATATAGGTGTCAACTTAGTGTTCAGTGCTACCCGATCCTTACCCTTATAAGTCACAGTTTTGAGATAAACCATATCTCCAACCTGAAACTACAACTCCCTTCGGCGCTTATCCGCATAACTTTTCTGTCTATCTTGAGCTTCCTTCATCTTCAGCTTCAAGATTTTGATCTTCTTGGTCGTTTCGTCCACGAAATCTCGACCGTAAACACTTCGCTCCCCTACTTGTGTCCAGCACAAGGGTGTTCTGCAAGGTCGACCGTATAAAGCTTCTTACGGTGACATGCCTATACTCGCGTGGAAGCTATTGTTGTAGGCAAATTCTGCTAACGGCAGATGCCTTACCCATCTGTCTCCCCAATCCAAGACACTTGCTCGCAAAAGATCCTCGAGCGACCGTATGGTACGCTCGGACTGCCCGTCCGTTTGCGGATGGTTGGCCGTACTCATATCCATTCGCGTCCCAAAACGCTTTTGTAAGGCCTTCCATATCCCCGAAGTAAACTTCGAGTCCCTATCCGATACTATGCTCGCTGGAACACCATGCAGCCATACTATCTCTTGTACGTACACCTCGGCCAATTTCTCGGCCCCATCCTTTTTGTTGATGGCCAGGAAATGTGCCGATTTGGTCAGTCTATCCACGACTACCCAGATGGCGTCCTTCTTGTCGCACGGCGGCAAGCTCGTGACGAAATCCATGGTTATCATGTCCCATTTCCACTCGGGTATCGGTAAACTTTGCAACAAACCGCCCGGGACCTGATTCTCTACCTTAACTCTCTGACATGTCGGACAAGTTGCGACCCATTCCGCCACATCTCTCTTCATGCCCGACCAATGGTAATACCTCTTCAAGTCTTAGTACATTTTGGTGGATCCAGGATGGATCGCTAACTGAGACTGATGCGCCTCCTTAAGGATTTTGGTACGAAGATTCTTATCCATAGGAACGCACACCCGTCCTCTAACCAAAATAGTGCCGTTGTTTGCTGTCTCATACTCGGTTCCGTCCACCTTGGACAACCGTATCAGCTCTGCGTCTTTCTCCTGTGCTAACCGTACCCGTGTTAGCAAATCTGCCTGGTTCGCGGCCCCAAGGCCCAACGGTTCCAACTGCTCTGTCAACGCATTCAACCGCAAGGTTCTGATCATACCAACTAAGTCCTCAACTTCTTTCTCAGCACTGATAGCCGACCCTCTCCTACTCAAGGCGTCTGCTACTAAATTGGCTTTACCCGGATGGTAACTAATCTCTAAATCGTAGTCCGCGACTAGTTCCATCCATCTCCGCTAGCGTAGCTTCAGCTCTGACTGAGTGAAGATGTACTGTAAACTCTTGTGGTCCGTGTATATTTGCACCTTACCTCCATACAAGTAGGACCTCCAAATCTTTAATGCAAATACTACGGCTGCCATCTCTAGATCGTGGGTTGGGTAATTCGCTTCATGCTTCCTCAATTGTCTAGAAGCATAAGCTATCACCTTCCCATTCTGCATAAGTACACATC
Organism: Camelina sativa; assembly: GCF_030686135.1. Classification (NCBI taxonomy): domain Eukaryota; kingdom Viridiplantae; phylum Streptophyta; class Magnoliopsida; order Brassicales; family Brassicaceae; genus Camelina; species Camelina sativa. Next base: position 28,219,018 of record NC_141899.1, on the reverse strand, counting down.
CCAAACCTCGACCCGACGCGTCCGTGTACACCACGTACGGCTCGTCCGGATCCGGTAGTGCCAACACCGGCGCACTAGTCAACATATCCTTAAGTCTCGAGAAACTCTTCTCGCACTCAGCCGACCACACATACGGTTCGTCCTTTCCCGTTAGCTTGGTCAGCGGCTGCGCCATACTCGCGAAACCTTTCACAAATCTACGATAGTATCCGGCCAGTCCTAGGAAGCTTCTGATTTCCGAGGCATTTTGCGGTCTAGGCCACTCTGCTATGGACCGAATCTTCTCCTGATCCACGGACACTCCTTTGTCCGATACTACATGTCCTAAGAACCCAATCTCGTGCTTCCAAAAGCTGCACTTGCTTAGCTTGGCGAAAAGCTTCTGCTCCTTCAACTTTTCTAGCACTGTCCTCAAATGCGCGGCATGCTCCTCTTTACTCTTCGAGTAAACCAAAATGTCGTCTATGAACACAATCACAAACTCGTCCAGGTATTCTCGGAAAACATTATTCATGAGCTTCATGAATGCTGCTGGGGCGTTGGTTAACCCAAACGGCATGACCACAAACTCGTAATGGCCGTACCTTGTCCTAAAGGCTGTCTTCCGAATGTCGGACTCCTCTATAGGGATTTGGTGATATCCCGAAGCCAAATCAATCTTCGAGAAATATGTGGCTCCCCGAAGTTGATCTAACAACTCGTCGATCCTCGGTAAAGGATACCGGTTCTTCACCGTAACCTTATTCAATCCTCGGTAGTCGATGCAAAGTCGAAAGGTACCGTCCTTCTTCTTTACAAAGAGTACCGGTGCACCCCATGGTGAGCTACTCGGTCTCACGAATCCCTTCTCCATCAGTTCTCCCAACTGTTTCTTTAACTCGGCCATCTCTGCCGGTGCCATGCGATACGGAGCTTTCGATATCGGAGCCGTACCAGGTTCCAACTCAATAGGAAACGGATCTGACCGTGATGGTGGTAACCCGTACAAAGGTCCGAACACGCTCTCAAACTCCCGTACCACTGGAATCTCCGCTAATTCTGCACTCGTGCCTACTTCCTCTATCATGATCGAAGCCAGGTAAGCTTCGCACCCATTACTGATCAACTGTTCGGCCTGCGTCGCCGAGACTAACAAGTTTCCCGGCAATAGCCTGATGCCCTGATATACTACCATCTCCTTAGCAGTTTCAAACAATACTCGCCCGCGATAGCAGTCCAAGTGAGCTCGGTGTTTACTTAGCCAGTCCATACCCAATATCACATCGTGTGCCTTTACTCGACATATGACTAAGTCCGCCGGCAAATCCATGCCGCATACCATGACCGAGATATTACGCACCACTCCGTATGTAAACATCACTTGACCGCCCGCTGCTTGTACTAAACCAAAATGATCTCCGAGTTCCTTCCGGAAACCACCCTTACCAATCATATCCGGACTCACAAAGCAATGCGTAGCCCCGGTGTCAAACATCACATGAGTTTCCACACCGTCCATGAGTAAAGTCCCTACACAATTCTACTTGCTAAGAACCTATACACACACAAACAAACACACGCACACACACACACAATATTCACGCAAGAAATTCACTAAGGTGAGTATCCAACTTACCAGTGATCTGCTGTGAAGTGCTCGCTTCCACCTGCCCGTCCGCGATCGAATACACCCTAGGCATAATCGCCGGCCGTTTCGGCGGTGGTGGCAACGGCAGCACCTCGCTGACCCGTTTCTGCCCTTGCGTTCCCAACTGCGGACAATCCGGCCGAATATGACCCGGCTGTCCACATTGGTAGCACACTCCTGTGTTGCTCCCCCCCTTCGGACAGCTGCTTGCCATGTGACCTTTCTCACCGCAATTGAAACAAGCGCCCATCAACTGTCGGCACTGACCCGAGTGTCTCTTACGGCAAGTCGGACACAAGCGCACACTGCCCTTACCCGTAGGTTTCTGACTCCCAGTCTGCTTACTCTCAGTTCCCGGTTCAGTTTTCACCATCGGCGCCTGCTGCACCGTGATTCCTCCAGGATTCTGCCGAGCTTCCTCAGTCAGTCTGTCCTCCAACATGGCCGCCTTCTCCACCAGCTCAGCAAGACTCCCGAAGTTCCGAATCATACACCGGTTGCAGACATCCACCCTCATGCCCCGCAAAAACCGACGAATCTGAACTTGCTCCTCTACCATCTCATTCCCACTGTACCTCTTGAGTCGGTTGAACTCGGTCTCATACTCTTGCATGGACCGGTCCCCTTGCTTCAAGTCTAGAAATTCCAACTCAAGACGGTCGATAGCTTCTTGCGGAAAATATTTCACAAGAAACAACCCACGAAAAGTCTCCCATGAACAATTCGGGTTGACCATACGGTTTGCCATGCCTGTCCACCACGCATGGGCTTCCCCGGACAGGTAGTGGGTAGCGATGTCCTTCCGATACTCCATCGGACAACGCACCGAGTTGAAGTTCCTTTCGAGGCGACTTCTCCATTCGTCAGCCTCGGTCGGATTCTCTCCCCCACTAAAATACTGCGTACCCAACTTAAGCATGTGGTCCATGATAGTCAAGTACGAAGGAGCTGCCACCACTGGCACCACATTAGGTACAGGCGGGTTTGCGGCCTGAGGTGGTGTCATTTGGTTCAGTATTTGGACCAAGGTCTCCAATACTTGCCCCATCCCCACGTTCGCAGTCGCATTAGCACCCGTACCCCCTATTGGTATCGCTCTCGTACCGACTCCCTGGGTTCCATGCCCTCCGGTTTCCGTCCCGGTCCTCGCACCCACTTGCTCAACATTCACCGCAGCAGTGTTCGGTGCTTCCTCAGTGTTCCCTCCGACTCCTGGTCTAGCCGAGGTACTAGCCGAGTTGCGAGTGTTAGGTGCCATCTGAAATACCATAACTGATTCTAAGTTAGCGTCCAAACCAACTTAGCCTATCACCCTATAATCTATACATGACCAGTCTTACCGTGAGACGTTATCGGCAAGGAAGGGATGGCTTTTCCGTAACAATAACCCATGCACCCATTATATGAACATGTCCTAGAACTATAACCGTGCTCTGATACAAAATGTAAGACCCCGACCCTAAAAACCCATACTCGGACCAAAACTGGCCGATAAAAATTTTCTAGGGCCGACGAATTCTATGCGATAATTAACTAAGTGCAACAGCGGATATGAATAACAGGTGAACTTAACTTAAACTTGCGAATTCATTAAAATATTAAGAGGTTCAATTCAACGAAATAACAACTTGTCCCATGCATGGAAATAACGAAAACTAAATAAAATAACGTCATGAATATTTCTACCCAAAGCCACACCATCCTTCCTCCTCCCTTGCCTCTGTCACACGAGCTGGTCAGCCACTAAAGTCCCGATCATCGGACCTATCTTTTCCTGCGTCCATAAAAGGAGGCGTAAGCAAACAAAGTTTACTTAGTTGAGCGGTCATCCCGTCTCACTAGGCTCAGTTCAACGATCTCAATCTAACACAGGGAATATTCCAATCAAGTCACGCAAGTCAATCAAATACCATGGATAGTCGCCTAAATCTCTTAGACCAACCATCATTCATATTGCAATAGAAACCACAACCATAAAACAAGCAATTAACAAGATTAAATAAACCACGGGTCAAGAGAATCAACCATGGAACTCGGCCACAGTCACGCACTCACCTTCGGTATCGACCTAAGGTGTTGATCTCTCGGTTTCTATGCTCGGATCTGATCCCCGCTTCTACACGGACAGATCGATACCATTAGTATCCGAGATAAATCCTCTAACCATAACCATAACTATCGACGGATCAAGGTGGAAAAACACTTACCGTTCTTCTCGACTCTAGACTTAGGATCTCTCTCGCTCGACGGAAACTCTCCTCTTTCTCTCTTGCGGCGGCTCTCGGATTCTTATGCGGAACTAGGGAAATTCTTAAGGGTTTTATCCCTTATATAGGATCCACGAATCGCCCTAAGTTTCCTTGGAACGATAAGTCTCACTGCCCATAACTTCCCATAATTCTCGCATCTGTCCTTATCCGATCACCTTTCCATTACCGCGAGTTTCCATTTCCTTCGGGTTTCCTTTCCCGTAGGTCGGCTTAAATCTCCACGAGATTTCGAGTCCTTTCTAGTCCATTATCGGCCCACCGGCCAAACCATGCCACCTTGTCCATCGGCCCGGTCCATCGATCGCCGATGCAACCATTTCCGGATAGTGCACTTCACTATCACTATCACTTCACTATCACTATACTATCACTATCACTATCACTATCACTATCACTATCACTATCACTATCACTAGGACTTTCATTCCTATTTAACTCGGACTGTCTCTCGGACTAAGTACCGAAACCTCAATCCTCGATATCTCGACTCGGATTTCTCGACTCTCCCCTACCGAGGTTCCGGGTCGTTACAAAAGACCTAACCGGGTGGCGAATCGTCTACAGCGCAGAGAATCCCGAAGGAGACACAGCCGTCAATCACACTCAATCCGCACGGCTATATGTCATCATCCAGGTGACCATCAATGATCTCTAGCGATATATAAACAACAAAACTCATCGCTCACGTTGTCGATGTGGGACAAAGAAACGAATCAAAAAAAAAAAAACAGAGCTTAAACGTAGTCGTTCCCTTACTTAGTGACCTAATGAGTAATGTTGAAGAGACTGAAACAGAGGTTTCTTCATTTTGCTTATACCCTAAAACCCTTTTGGATTAGGTTTCTTCTCCAATATTATCCGCCGTGATAAAATCTGATTGCCTTTTTCATGAAGTTTTGATTTTTGAATTCCGATGATTCTCTCACGCTCTGTCTCCGTGCTTCATTTGTACGGAGTCTCTTCGTCAGCACCGTCGAAGCTCTTGTCCCAAAAGTTCAAGGTCTCGTTTGCTCTCGCTTATGGTTCATCTGTTTCTTACCGTTTGAGCTCTATGACTCGTGACTCGATCTGATGGGAAATGGGTTCGTGGGTTTGCGTCTGCCACGGAAGCCGAAGTAGAGAAAAAGGGTAATGATACGTTCTTCGCTGACCAAACCGTTTCTGGAAGTCTCTTGGGTTATCTGATAAGGTCTCTGTAGCTCTTCAAGATTCTGGTTTCGGCAGACCATCTCTTACTCAGGTAAAGTTTTCAAATTTAGTGAAATCTAAAAGGGAACTTGGAGAAGCAACTTGTTGATTGTGAAATGTTTTAAATTTTGCTGTGTTCTATGAAATTGCTTGCTTGATGATTGGTTTTATGGGTTCAGTTACTTGTTAATAAAGGAAAAAATCGAACTTTTATAACTACTAAACTCACCAAGGCAACCATTTAATTCATGTTATGATTCTGAAATGTTTGATTGTGGAACTGATCATATAATGTTTTTTTACCTGTTTGCATACCGTCTATAACTCTATATTGTCAGGGAAAGATGTTATTGTTGCAGCACAAACTGGTAGTGGTAAAAGACATGAATATCTTGCTCCAAAAATTGATCAATTAACGAACACCGCTCTTGATACCGAGAATACGAACGGAGAGGAAAGGCCGTTTCCGCTTAATTATGAATCTCTCTCTTATTCTGTGTCCAAATGTGATGTTGTGTGAACAAGTGGTTCGGAATTCGGATGGTGAACTTTGCAGACAAACCAAAGCCTAACAAAGAGCCTTTGTATCCAGAGACAGAGCATAAGCGGTTTGTTGGTAACTTGTCGTGCACTGTTACTTCTGAATCATTAGCTGGAGCGTTTAGAGAGTGTGGAGATGTGGTTGGGGTTAGAGTTGTGTTTGATGGAGATACAGGAAGATTACGGGGTTATGGCTTTCTATGATACTCTTCCAAAGCAGAAATGGATGCTGCACTTGAATCGCTTGACGAATTTGAGCTGGAGGGTCGGGAGATTCGAGTGAACCTAGCTCAAGGGAAGAAGTTTTGATATCATACAACAACATTGTGGAATCATTCTGAGTTTTATTATACAATAGGTTTTGAATATTATATCATAAAACCCCAACAAATTATCAAACTGCATCGCATATACTTTGATTAACCTATAAATATTAAGTAAATTATTTTACAAGCAATATTTTACATTTTGTTAGTATTGTTTATATTTTTGAATTTTATTTGATAATTTTTAAAATAACTAGATTTGTATATGAGATTTGTTAGATCAGATCTGTGAAGATTTATCTTGCGAATGAACATCAAACTGCATGCATATACTTTGATTAACCTAATAAATATTAATAAAGAATTTGTTATTATTAGATCAAGATTTTATTAAACTCTATTAAAGTTTAGTGTTATTAGTTTGTGATTTGTAAAAATTCATTTAAAATTGTAACCAATTTGGGTTATTCGATTCAGATTTTTATAAAATCATTAAATTTTTTGTGTTATTCAATTAAAACAAAAGATTCTAGGATTGTTATTGAATTCAATTACTCCCTCTGGTTTTTTTTACTTGTCATTGTAGAGTAAAATTTTTGTTTTCCAATACTTGTCGTTTTAGGTTTTCAATGTATATATTTGGTAAAAATACCAATTTTATCCCAACTATTTTAATTCTTTGACCAATAAAAAAATTAGAAAATGTATTAAAAAGGGGTATAATAGAACATTGATCTATTTTCTTAATTTGTGTGCAAAGCTCTGGAATGACAAGTAAAAAAAACTGGAGGGAGTATTATGTTTTTTTTTTTTAACACGGCAAATCGATAATATTATATAACCAAAGTTTTACATGATACATAAAAACCATTCAAGTACAACCGTTGAAACAAATAAAGGAAATTGAACACAATTTCGATGAAGAAGTGGAAGTAACCCTGCTATCCAAACGGAAGCCTTACGGGCAACAGAAAGAATCTGTTAAGTCCCCTCTTCATATACTTGTAAAAGGCTAACATCTTATAGATGAAACTCCAAAATGCTTTTCGCATCACTCTGATTAAAAGAACATATTGATATGTTGCTTGAATATGATCATGATCATGCTTTTTGTAGCAACCTACACATCGTTGCCGCTTAGTAATACATGGTGGTATCTTCTCTTCCTTTGATATGTTGGTTCTCTGTAGACTTGATTTCCCAGGATCCCATATTCGCCGACCAATACACCAACATGTTGTCAGAAGTTTATGTTGAATCCCTTTACCAAAATGGTTTTGGACATGTCGGACATCATGGAGAGTCAAAAAACCCTTCACGGAGATAACAGGCTCAATTTGGAAGAAATTGTAAGATCTACCCACTCCAACGAACCATAAACAAATCGTTCCCACTATGGGAGAGTGTTGGCTGAACCAAAATTGTTTCCAACCACAAAAGAACTCAACTCTTACCGAATGTGAATGTGATTGTGTTTGATTCATCTTTAGATCAAACTTAAGCACAATCATCATCACAACTAAGAGGAAAAGAACGACATCACCGAAGACTGACAAAGGCCAATCCACCGTATGAAACACAAGATTATCCAAATTCATTGTCGAATCAATCTTCAGATCACCACCAGAGATCAACGGAAACCATCGCCAAAGATGATCGGTTGAAGATGAAGCGGTTCAGGATTTGGTTTTGCAGAAAAACAGAAAAACTATGCAAAGGAACGGAAAATGAAACAAACTAAAGAGGCACGGGGCCGGCAGAGATGTCGGACACCAGCCAGAAAATCAAAAAAAAGGGGTGAAGCAGAGATTTGTGAAGCGCCGTTAGTATCGCCCTGAGAGAGCGTCAGTTTTTTACAATTTTTACTTATACGAGTATTATGTTATTGGTTCATGATTTTAGACACTTTCTTTACAAAATAAAATCATATAAAGTATACAAAAAATACAGGATTGTTTGGAGCACTTTACAAGATTTTAGAAAACTAATCAACAAAACTCTCTAGCAATCTTTAACAATCTTTCACTTCCAACCGCTTCAAACCACTAAATTCTAAAAGCTGTTTCCCGCAAGCGTTTGCGGTTGCGGATGATTGCGTTTGGAATTAAAAAAAAAAAACTTGAAACAAATCAATGATAATGAAATATTTTTTTATATATCTTTTACCTAACTATTTTATTCATTAAGGATTGGAGAAAATGAAGTATGAATACGACTGAGAATATTAAAAAATAAACAATTGAAAGAAAATAAGATTTCAATTAACAATAACCCGGAAAACTTGATGTAAATTTATTGGCACATCGCAGGTAAGTTCAAAAATATCTAAATAAAAATATAACATTTCATCATAAATTGAAGAAAATAAGATTATTTGTGAAAAATATAAAAACAAATCACCAGTGACTCTTCTCAACTCTCGTTTGATCATTACTACCGATGCAAATAATGCCGCACAGAACTTATTGAGTGTGTGAGATTTAAGAACGAAGATCTATGATCTAAAATATATGTTTTGTCATTTATCAAATTACTTGATTAAAATTTTGGTAAAAAACCAAATGCATAAAGTAATAAGTATTTCAATATGAAATCTATTTGTTTTTTAAATAGTTATTTTAGCATTTTTAATGAGTTTTAATTATAAATAAAGTTTAATAAAAAAATTTGTATTTTTAAACATTTATATAATTATATATTATATTTATTATGTTTTAACCGCTATTGCACCCGCTGGTCAACCAGTAGTAAACTCCCGCAAATGTACCAATTTTAAAACTCTAAACCAGTTATTCAAAACGCTTAATAACGCTTAAAACCGCAACCACCCGCTTCCGCAATCTCCCGCAACCGCAATTGCAAACGCTACGGTTGAACTAGTCAGGCCCTATTCACTTTTAATGATTTTGTTGAACTCTTCAAAAATCTTTATAAATTAGAATTCAATAACACCCCCACGTTCATGACCAATCGGATCTTGACTTACTAGTAGGTACCAGAGGAGATCGCTATGATCGTTACTATATCTGTATCGAAGAGATGCGACAAAGTCTTCGGATCATTGTGCAATGTCTTAATCAAATGCCTAGCGGCATGATCAAAGCCGATGATCGTAAGCTATGTCCTCCATCACACGTAGATCATCGTCGTTCTTAACCGAGACTCAGTTTAACTCTGTCTCGGAACCTTGTGGGTTAGGAGTAAAGCATCCCGGGGTTGGCGCATCTCATTGGGCATAGAGAAGCATTGGGAACCCCAATTTATTTCTTCGGAGCCGTTTCTTTCCCGTCCCCCCGCCCCGGCATAGCGCTTCGGTTCCGGTTCTTCGGAAGAATCAACTTACTTCTACCTTCTTCATTGATCTAGAGGAAAACTCATGATTATTTTTAATTAAACAATGATTTTCATTTTTATTTTTGAGTTTTCAACAAATAAATTAGCTGAAAAAGCTTTTCAATTTTCTTCCTAATATAAAATCAATATAATAAAACTTCTATGTTTTTCACCAGAGCATGATATCCTCAGTTTTTGTATTGAAGCATAGACTGACACATCAGTTAAAATGAATACCCAATCAAATTAAAACAATTAATACAGCTAAGCACAATATTAGCCAACTAGCTTTTCTGACCAAGGAACAAAAGTAATTCTTCTATTTGAGATGATTATAAACTTCGATTTGCTACTTGATGCTTCTCGGTCAACATCCGTTTAACTTCAATCTTCATGTGATCTCTTCACCGCGGTGTTCTGTAACCACATCTCGGAAGTCTCGGAAGTCGGTGACTCCCCAACATTCCAATCTTAAAAGGAAATCCTCGAGGTCTAATTCATCTCTTAATTTAAACCTAGAGGTACATTAACCACACCCTAGAGCTATTTAATTCTATATTTTTTTAGTGTTGGAGTTCCATTTATATTTTCTAATCTTACTAACCTAGAAGAATCACCCAAGTAAAGTGCGACATTAGAGTTCTAATCGACACATCAGTGCTATTGAATAACGTGTTTGGGTCACCAAAAAGAAAATCAACAAGTATGTTATCTCCTTCTACTAAGTTCATCAGCTCCAACGGGTATTTGTAATTCCTGCAACTATATTTTGTGTAAACAATATAATGCCATTTACATGCTTGATGTTTGGTTCACAAAAAAAATTGTTAACACAATAGCATTTTATCGTCAAAGAAGCCTTTTAGCATTATCAGATGAATTTCATTGCTCATATACCTATGGTTATGTTCAGTAACAACCTCAATGTGATTGTAGGATCTTAATTTGGATAGCTTAATTTCATATATGTGTTGAAACTCAAAGCGAGATAGGTAGAAACAAAGAAAAAATTTGTTCATTAAGAACTGAACGATGATTACGATCTTGTAGCTTACTACTCTGGCTGCAGCTTCCCTCTACCTTTGGCAAGCTTCACGATTACTTTATCCAAATCTTAGATTTGATGGCACATAAACTACTTCCAGGTTTGACTCCACATAATTTTCCATGTTTGTGAACTCTTTTAATATTTTTTATCTGGTGAGTTTTAGGTATTAGTTGTGTTATCAAAGAAATTGGATCGTTGGGTTAGTTGGTTTTATGATTTTTTCTCTTTTGATCATCTAAGTTTCTTGTTTCTTAAATAGGTGTAGTCAATTTTAGTTAAGAAAGGTTGATGTGAACATCTAATAAACACCAACTTCTATAAGCTAGGCAGCTAAGTTTTCCAAATTTTTTTGTTGAGAAAGCATCGAAGTAGATGAAACTGCTACTAATAAATAGTTTAAATCCCAGAGCCAATAGGGGAACAAGGCGGAACATGTTGCAACACAACCAAAAAAAGAGTACCAAAGGTCCATGACTTCTGTTTTGGCATTCCTTCTTTTGGGAAAGATTTGCTTTGCTTGGATTCCCTTCATGGTGCCTAAAATTTCTCTCGTGGCATTTCTTATGGTACTACTTTGTGACACTCAAACTTAGCTTCTTACTTTAGAAGTATTTAGTTGCCTGATAAAGTGGCAGCTACCTCCAAAAAAACTAAAATACAACATGGAGGAAAGGATCCAACATTTGTTGCATGGGATTGATTCTTAGAAACCATAAGTAGTATGGAGCTAAGGCTTTTCCAAAGCTAAGATCTATCTTGGATATGCATATAATGACAACCTAAGTTCAAAGAGGCATGTTTGAAAGTTATTCAAGATGTTTGGTTCAAACCGTTGGTTCTCCTAAACATGACCAAGACTTCAAAGCTTTATAAAGGATATCTTATGGAGAAGGAGACAATGATTTAAACCAAACACTTTATTCCAAGGTCGCCAAGCTAGCTAATCAACGTCCACGAATAATATTTACAAAGGAAATTCTTATTCCGGTTTATCATGTTGTACTGGAAAATTGAACTAAATTGGATGACTTCAACTATTGAGCTTGATTGGCAAAAATATTGTACTTTGGTAGTGATATATAATGAGTAATTTCGAGTTAGAATTAAAAAAAAAAAATCACATTTATATACAATATCATCCAATTTTGATTTTATTAAAGTAAAATTTAGTGTTTATTAAAATCATTTATGCGGACTCACATACACCAATGTACTCCAAAAATTACAATAATGTACACCAATGTACTCCAAAAATCATTTATGTGGAGTATAACAAAAATTACAATAACCACAACTTGTTTAAGTCTAATTTTGTTTTCTTTATTTTTTACTTTGAAAACTAAAGAAAATAATAAAATACGAAAAACAAAAAAAATTACCATTGACCACTACAAAAAAAAAAAAACTTTATTAATTATGATATTTGACTCTTAACAATATATAAACAAATAATATTTCAAAATATACAAAATAAAATTAAGAAACTAAAAACAACCCGCGGATAATAACCTACTTTATTTTTAATGTTCCAAGTTTTCATTGTAGGATTAGGATCGCATTGTTTCTTCTTCTTCTTCGATCTAATAATATATTGAAACTAAATGTTTAAAGAGGAAAAGATAATAAATCCCAAAATAAATAAAAATATATTAAAAAAAAACTCTAAAGTAAAAACCGACAGCGTTTCGATTCGGTATTTTAGTCCAATTTGTGGTAGAGACTTAAACCCATTGCTCAAGAAAAGTTAGAAAATTTTGTTTCGGAGAAGATTTGTTTGCTTCTTGGCTTTTTAGATAAAAATCTGAGATCTCTCTCTGTAGAAGAAGAAGACGAAGAAGAAGAAGAAGGATTCAGAGAGACCATGACCGACGTTGACGAATCTGCTAGACGCCGGACCGCGGCTGTCTCCGATTACCGGAAAAAGCTCCTCCAACATAAGGAACTCGAATCCCGTGTTCGAACAGGTTCGATTTCCACTTTGAATTACTCCTGCTGTTTTTCGTATCTCTACTTAGCTCCAATTGCTTTGAATTACATGAATCTAGGGTTTTCTCTCAATTGCTTAAAGATCTCCTCTTTCTGGTTCCGATTGGTGGAGAAGATCTCAAGTTTTGATATTTTTGTTTTTCACTATCTGTTCTATGGAGTTTCCTATTATGAGCATATGAATCGATTTTGTTATAAGTGAATGGGTTGTGATTAGAACACTAAGTTTTGTTGTGTGTTCGTGTAGCGAGGGAGAATTTAAGAGGAGCTAAAAAGGAATTCAACAAAACTGAGGATGATCTCAAGTCTCTTCAAAGTGTTGGCCAGATTATTGGAGAAGTGCTTCGACCTCTGGATAATGAAAGATGTAATCTTTTCTTCTTAATCCCCCTTTATGCTTCTGTGAGATTGTTGCTCATTGGGTCTTCTACTTGTACTACTGTCAACTTTTCTGGTGTCTGAAGCTTAAAATCTTGCTTGTTTGTTGTTTTAGTGATTGTCAAAGCAAGCAGCGGACCTCGTTATGTGGTGGGTTGCCGAAGCAAAGTTGATAAGGAAAAGCTAACCTCGGGAACTCGAGTTGTTCTAGATATGACAACACTAACAATAATGCGAGCTCTTCCCCGAGAAGTGAGTTCGATTTGGACATGTGTATAGTTATACCCTTGTATTGTATTTCTCTTGATAATAATGTGGTTTTGATTTTGAATGTAGGTTGATCCTGTTGTGTATAACATGCTTCACGAAGACCCAGGCAACATTAGCTACTCTGCCGTTGGCGGGTTAGGTGATCAGATCAGAGAACTCAGGGAATCTATTGAGCTACCTCTCATGAATCCTGAACTTTTCCTCAGAGTAGGGATCAAACCTCCAAAGGTAATTATTGTGTATACCATTGATCCTTGCTTTTTTTGCCCCTATATTTTCCAGGCTGTGCTTATTTAGACTTAATCATCTTATAATAGCTGATTAATGATGTGGTTTTTAAAAATTTCTACATATCAATGCAGGGTGTCCTTCTTTACGGACCTCCGGGTACTGGAAAAACCCTACTAGCTAGGGCCATAGCGAGCAATATCGATGCCAACTTCTTGAAGGTTTGATTCTGAGCTACTTTGTTTTTGAAATTTTTACGTTATGGCATATTCTGAGGTTTGATCAAATCTGTTTCCTCTTGTTAGGTTGTATCTAGTGCAATCATAGACAAATACATTGGAGAAAGTGCTAGGCTGATTCGGGAGATGTTCAACTATGCCCGTGAACACCAGGTAAATCTTGCTTGTAATGGTTGTATAAATTCTTCTTCAGATACATAATCTTTGTATCACATTCTTGACTTTATTATAAACTTTTTCTGTCGGCTAGCCTTGTATCATTTTCATGGATGAAATCGATGCTATTGGTGGGCGTCGTTTTAGTGAGGGAACTAGTGCTGATCGTGAAATTCAGAGAACACTAATGGAGTTACTCAATCAGCTTGATGGGTTTGATAACCTCGGAAAGGTATTGCTCTCTGTTTCACAACTTATATCTAGTTCAAAGCTGGTGTCCATGTGCATAACATTGCGTTGTGATGTTATAGTGGTTGTCTTGAAATTGTTGGATATCTTGATCGAATTGTGTCTCTTTCTAGCTTCTGTCTCACACAATTGCTTATACACTAAAAGCCACCATCATTGCTATTCTGTTTCTGTGAGTGTGATGTGTCAATGAATGTGTTTTTGAATATATATTAGGTGAAAATGATAATGGCCACAAACAGGCCAGATGTGCTTGATCCTGCGCTTCTCCGTCCGGGTAGGTTAGACAGAAAGATTGAGATTCCTTTGCCAAATGAGCAATCAAGAATGGATATTCTCAAGATCCATGCAGCTGGAATCGCCAAACATGGTGAAATTGACTACGAGGCTATTGTCAAACTTGCTGAGGTTAGTTTTTTCTTCTTCTTACAATACTTGATGGGGTTGTGAGTGTTGCTTTCCTTCAATGAGTTTCTTACGAAACGTTATATTGGTCCAAAAGGGTTTCAATGGTGCTGATCTGCGTAACATATGCACGGAAGCGGGAATGTTTGCAATCCGAGCAGAGCGGGACTACGTGATCCATGAAGATTTCATGAAGGTATGTATATATTATATATTATGTATGAGATTTGGTTAAATCATGTTGTAATCTTGGTTTGATGTGGAAAATGAACCATTTTTTATAGGCGGTAAGAAAGCTCAGTGAGGCCAAGAAACTCGAGTCGAGTTCGCACTATAACGCTGATTTTGGGAAGGAGTGAGAGTAAACTCTTTCTTGTGCTTTGGAGATGAAGAAAGGACATTGCAATGGCAGTTTCGTATTATTATTATTGGCAATGTGAAACTTGTTTGTTTTACTTTCTAAGGAGCAAATCTTGTTGTGGAGTGTGTGTGCTTAGTTACTCGTTTTAGTAATTTAGTGCTTCAAACAAGCATTTGCCACTTTTCTCGTTGGTATTTGCCTCTCGTCTTTTCTCCTAACTAAACATCAATTAGTCTAAACCAAACGAGTTACAAACATCAACTGAACCGATTCTCACAGTAAAGATGTAATGCAGAGACTAAAATCTACTAAATATCAAATCCATGTACGTCGACCGATCTAAAACCCAAAATATCAGAGCATCTCAAAATGTCTGGTTCATGTCCATTTGAAGTATACATATGTTAGGAAATTACAGTTTATTCTTTTGTCAATCTTTCATATATCTTAGAAATTTGTGAAAATATATTCTGATCTAAGATTTGGTTAGAGCTTAGGTTTTTCTTCTGAAAAGTCTGAAAGTTCTACAAGAACAGGATGCTTTTGAATGATTATTTATATGAAATAGAAAAGGTACTCATACAAATTAATTCTTTTTTACCAAATAAAAATTATTTATGTAAAACTTGTGGTCATAAAATACGATTTAAGTAATGTAACACAGACTCAGCATTTTCACCTTTTTTTTCTTCTTAACATGATTAGGATTTAATTAGCTAGGAAAACTTTTTTCAAAAGGAAATTAACATGCCGGAAATCATCTACGTCGTAAATCACCAAACAGCTGAGATTCATTGTATCCTACGCTTAAAATGATTAGAGACTTCATCTATTACACTAGAGTTTACTTGCAAATGATCTCAAACACAAAAAATATACAACTAAAAAAACGTTTTCTTTGATTCCCCATGCAATGAAAAGTGAAGATCATTATGATTAGCACGGAATTTTCCGAGTTTAACTTTTGACTTTTCTCTCCTTGATCATTCATTAATCATCTCTTCATGTCACTATATATACACAACCACGTATACAAAGTTCTCCTCACATCATCGTATATTTTAAAAATGGCGATGCTAACACCGGTCATAAAACTCGTGGTTTTTAGGCAAAGTCTTCGACCACATTCGGCTATTGCATTCCTCGTTGAGTTTCTTTGCTTTGTCTTAGAGTTACTCGACAAGGAAAAAGATCTAGCCAAAATATTCGGAATCGTATGCGCTTGTGACACATTAATCTTCACTTTGCTCGACCTAATCCAAAACCTGATCGAAGAAGAAGTGAAAATAGGAAGATGCGGCCGAGTGTTTTGGCTTTACACAAAAGATGGGAGCCTCTATTGGCACACACTAAACGCATACCTACTCATGTTATGCATTATCCACGTAACCGGTTCCGCGGTCTCGTACTTATCTCGTCGACATTATCTAGTCTTGCTCCCGCTTTTCGCCGCGGGGCTCGAACTCGTCCCACAAGAAGCCTATCGTGTTCTTGGACCAGATCTAGAGACACAAGATCCTCCTATTAGGCCTCTTCATAGCACATCAGATGGAAACAATCAGATTCTTCACGATGATGTTGGGTTAAACCAAGAGTCACGAGGCTGCGTTGCACCTCATCAAGTTCCATTCGATGGTATTGAGCTACAACAAGGAATCGTTCTTCATGATGGCATTGAGCTAGAGGAAGAAGTGATTGTTCATGTTGGGCCTAATGAAGGCCCATAAACTTTCAAATGCTTGAATAAAAAAGCCGTAACGGTATATATAGATGGAGACGTATGTATGTTTTTAATGTAATGTACCTTGTGTATTAAAAACTTATGTACTTTATGATCGTACGACTTTCGTAAGCCATACAATGTAGTATAAGAAGAAGAATCTTTGTTACAAAACTATATGTTATATAGGAAAAAATAAATAAGAAATCGACTCTTCAATGTGCGTGGAGTCAGTGAAAGATTTACGACACGTGTGAAGCATAAGAGCCGTTAGATGAAATGGTTAATTTTGTAATTTTGACTCTTTCACGTGTGCCCTTTCCTTACCCTGAAAATTATTTTTATTTTCCACTTTATGATTTTTTTTTTTAATATTCGGAAGAAAGAGAGAGAGTAAAAGGGAAAGATCCAGAGAAAAGCCTAAGCAGACCTCTCTGTCGTCTTCGTCTCTCTCTCTCTCTGTCTCCGCCATGACAAGCTCTTCATCTCCTTCACGCAAGGTTCATCTTTAGATTCTCACTTTTGTGTATTTGATTATCCCGATATAGGTTTTTTGATTTTTTTTTTTTTGTTTTTTCGTAGGCGCTAAGCAAGATCGCTTGTAATAGGTTACAGAAAGAGTTATCTGAGTGGCAAGTAAATCCACCGACTGGGTTTAAGCATAGAGTTACTGATAATCTTCAAAAGTAATTTTGATTTTTTTTTTCAAATCTTTCATTTTCTGATTTTTTTTTTGAGTTTTTTTTGAGATTTTCTGATTTGTTGTGTGTTTGTGTGATGTTAAAAAAAAAAAAGATGGGTAATAGAGGTAACAGGAGCACCTGGTACGCTTTACGCTAATGAGACATATAATCTTCAGGTTGAGTTTCCTCAACATTACCCTATGGAAGCTCCTCAGGCAAGTTTACATTGCATTTTTCTGTTGTTAATTGTCTGGACTTTGTTGATTTTGGTTTAAGGGTTTTCTATAAATTTGCGTTAATTGACTAAAGAGTGTTTTTGCATGTTTTTTTCCAGATCAGATATATAGTTTGATTTTTACTGGTTAATTTTGTGTTTTGTTCTTATTTTGATGTGTTTTGGTGTTTGAGCAGGTGATATTTGTTCCACCCGCACCACTACATCCTCATATTTACAGCAATGGGCATATTTGTTTAGGTAATGTTACTCAATTGTTTCTTTACTCTCTGCATGTGCTCTTGTTTTTTTTTTGGTCTCTTCTGAAATGCTAACTCAAGTTGTGTGTGTGTGTCTCTTCTGCTGTGTGTGATTTTTCCAGAGGAAAAGTTTTTGTCTTGATTAGTCTTATTCTATGATGAACATGTCAGTCAAAAAATAGTTTGCATACATATATTAGTTGCTCAGGGATTGTAATGTGGGTTAAAGAGAAGCAGTATTATCAAATACAATATCAACATTGTTACTCAGTCTGTCTGATGGTCAAATTAGTGTTGCATAACATGATGTTCGGGTGTGATTGCATTATAAAACACCGTATACTGGATTTCTTAGCAAAATCAGGATCTTTGCCTTTGAATTGCTTGTGACACTGAACTTTTCTTTTGGTCGATTAAGTTGTACAGTCTTTTTTCTTCTTTGAATGAGCAGAAACAGTATCCCTTTCACATTATTATATATGTTTTCATTTTACGTTTGTTGTTTTCCCAAACCAAAAAGTACTTGAGAGTTAAACATAAACAATATGTTACATCCTGCTGTAAATGTAACATTTCTCTCTATTTCCTTTTTGTAGATATTCTGTATGACTCCTGGTCTCCCGCAATGACGGTGAGTTCAGTCTGCATCAGCATTCTCTCTATGCTATCGAGTTCACCCGAAAAGGTTTACACATTTTGAACTCTCACAACTTTGTATTATGACAAACTAAATATTTTGACCCATTGAAACAACTCTTAATCTATGTCTAATTGTCTATATCTATTTCTCAGCAACGCCCGGCTGATAATGATCGATACGTGAAGAATTGCAAGAACGGGAGATCTCCTAAAGAGACAAGGTGGTGGTTCCATGACGACAAGGTTTGATGATGATGACCTACAAGATGTCTCCTTTTCTTTTACTAAAGAGGTTTATATAATTTCCCAAGACCGATAATACTAATTGAAATTCCTCATGGCCTCCACTATCTCTTTTTTTTTTGTACGGATTATTATGTATAAATGACATCTGAAATGTTTCAGTGTCTGAATTAACACCTTGTGCTTTTCTCCTCTCTGAAGTAACCTAGTTTCTAGGCAAAAAAAAATTGTATTTTGGCGATGTATGTTCTTCATATTCAAGTTTGAGATGTCAACTTAAGTTGGTGCAGGAGACGGATTTTAACTCATTTGATGGCCAAATTTTCACCTTTGAAAAAATTTCAAGTTTCGAAATTTTTCTTTTTCTGTCATGAACCCATTTCAATACATTTGTTGTATCAATCAAACAAATAAAGAATTTGAAGACTAAGTAAGAAGAAACCCATTTCAATAACCCCCTAAAAAGAAGAAAGAATACATTCTATTGAGCTTTCCATGGCAAGTAAGATGAAACTCTGGAAATGTTATCAAAGCTCACATCCGGGTCTGTTGTGACAATAGAATCCGACACAATGGAACATTAGGTTCTTTTTTGGTGAGAATAGACATGGTCCAAACGTTCCCGGGTTCAAACAAGTTGTGTTTTTTTTTTCGGTTGTACCCCACCCTGGTGTGGTAGAGTCACAACTTGTAGGTACACTATTTTGTACAGACCCACCAATAGAAAAAGAAGTTGGATTATGTTGACCGTGAGAAGAAAACCTCTGAACAATTGGGGATCAAACCACGCCTCATCTTTGAGTAGATCCAAGGCTTGTATAAGCAAATCAGGATTAAGACTGCTAAATTAATGAGTTGTAGAAAAGTCTGATTAGATGAAAACGATGTAAACCGAGAACTGAACTCTAACATAACAACAGCACAATCTCAAGAGTAAAAGATAACATGAAGGAACAATTAGCAAAGCTGCTAGTTATCAAGTTTGCAACACTTATTCACCACACAAAGAGCACAACTAAGGTCAAACACTCTGGTGAACTTATTAAACAGCAAACATATTAGCAGAATAGGTAAAGAAAAAAGCGAATCAAGCAGCAGCAACAGTCGTGTGCTTTTCGAGCTTGGCAAGGATCTCTTCTTTCGCAGCTCCAACCACTGTATCAACGACCACTCCTTCTTTCATGAAGATAAACGTTGGCATTGCCTGAACGTCAAAATCCTTGGCAACAGTCTGCAGAAAACACAAACAAGCAAGTTATAGAGACCAGAGTTTACTGATAATACTAAGCTCGGATATTTAACTATTGTAAGATTGATGATTGGGAAACTCACGTTCAATTCGTCAACATCGACCTTGAAGAAGACAACGTTAAGGTGCTTCTTGGCCAACTCAGCAAAGATGGGTGCAATGAAACGGCAAGGTGGGCACCATGTTGCAGTGAAGTCAATCACAATCTGCATCAATCCCACAAAACACAAGATTTAGAACAAGAACGAAGCTACAAAAAGTCAACGGTGAATACAAACAAACACAGGTTGATATGATAACAAATGTATACTTTTTCACAGAACATGCCATTTCAACCTTAAATCAACACAATACGAAATCTCCATCGAGTTGTTATGGTGAGAGATCCAGACGGGTTACGCAAACTAAATCGAACTGAAACCGTCGAATTCGATTTCCGGATGTCAAATTCACAGCTAATTCTGAATCCGTCATACCCAAAACCACAAGACTAATCTAAAATCCCCAAATATCAGAAACGTAACAGATCAAAACAGAAACATCAAAAAAAAAAACCCTAAATCCTGAATCTCAAAAACACGAGATCGGATCCGAGAAGAAGTGGATCCGAGAGGAAGTACCAGTTTCTTGGATTCGGAGGCGGTCTTAAGCTTCTCGGTCCATTCCTCGACGTTGTGGCAAGCAATCACTTCTCCTTCTGCGGCCATTTTTTTCAGGTTTTGCTTCGGTGTGTGTGTTTGAGATTTCGATTTGGTGAGAGTGTTATGAGTTTTTCTTCTTCCGTCTCAGCAGTGTCGGTTTCTTATAGAGGAAGGAGGCGGAGAGAATCTTACTACCATTTTATGCCTTTTTTTAATTATTAATAAATAGTTTTAAATTGGAATAATAATAATATAGAAATGGACCAAAGACCACGCGGTGGAATTGGATGCGGGGATTGAGAGATCTAACGGTTGTGATTGAAGAATACAGATCGGATGCTACCTCTAGAGACGCGTGTAATGTACGCACATTGGGAAAATAGATAAATTTTGTGAGACTTGTGGCTATATATTTTTTGTTTTTTGCCTTTTTGGTTTGTACAATGAATATGATTGGAGAAATTAAATAAGAAAAGAATCTCTATGTTCTACAAACTTTTAAATTCTGGGTAATATTTTAACAAAAAAGTATTGTCTAATTTAATATTTATTAAATAAAATTTGGTTTTAAAGTTATTAAATTTTAGTCACGATTGCAACACTCGTTAAATCTGTAGATTATTAGGTTGTGATTGGAAACCACTCAAAACGGATTTCAAAGCGTTTTATATGAAAACCGCTTTCCTTACACCAATCATAAGTTTTTTT
Organism: Camelina sativa; assembly: GCF_030686135.1. Taxonomy (NCBI): domain Eukaryota; kingdom Viridiplantae; phylum Streptophyta; class Magnoliopsida; order Brassicales; family Brassicaceae; genus Camelina; species Camelina sativa. Next base: position 28,198,117 of record NC_141899.1, on the reverse strand, counting down.
ATTATTTGCATTTTTCCCAAAAAAAAAAAACAAAAACGCACATGCGGTTTTAGCCTTTGATTTAAGCCTTGGACCGCTTTCCCAGAGAGACACACCATTTAACCAGCGGTTTTTCTAAAAAACGCCAATGTATAAATTTTTATAGTTTTATTATAATAATAAATAAAAAAAATTTTATCCACATTACACGGAAGCATCGGTAGACCGTCCGTCAATTCCCGACTCTGAATCGGAAACGAAATCAGAAGCGACCGGAATCGCATGGAAGCATGGCAGAATCGCGATTCTGAGAAAAGACAATCTGGAAGCTTAAAGGAATCGCAAGATTTCGATCTGGAAAAGTATGAGAAATGAATGGAAGCGTTATGACCAAAGCCACTTGTGAAGTTAACTGAATCTTTGTATGTTGCTTGTTCAATTTTGATTACACGAGATGAAATAGATGAATTTTGAGTTTAAATCCAAAAAAAAAAAGATAGAAATATTTTATCAAAAAGAAGAAGAACCATAGACGGCTACAAGCCTACAAGTAATAAAGGGAGAAGAAGAAGCACAATTAGGGTTTTAACTTCTAAGAAACACGTGGCTTCTTTTATCATATTTTCATTTAGAAAAAAATAAGCAATATTTATATGGCAATAATAAACGTGTATACTGGTTATTTATTATTAAGGCTTTGTCATTGTATACGTGTATAACCAGTATTTACATGGCAATAACCAGTATTTATATGGCAATATATATCGTTTATTTGGTATGATAAAGCCTTAATAATAGAAAGAAAATGTTTATAAAAAGGAAAATAATATCGAAAGAAGATTTTCTTTATAAAAAAAATATTCATAACAACAAATTTTCTTAGTATATTTATTTTTTGTTTTAAGCTTATGTTGTTAAAAAAATTTGATAATCTTTTTCTTTAACAAAAATTTCGATTAAAAAATAATAAGTTTGTTGAATATTTTTTAACACAATTTTTTTTAGTATCATTTTAGAATATATATAATTTACAAATAATCTCTATTTTAATTAACAAATTACAGAAATCAAAATTTTTATTTATAAATACAAAACAAATTAAAATATAGAATCATATTAGTTATTAATAAAATAATATGAAATCTGCACTGCAAATTGTTTTTCACCAATCAAACTTTATTTTGTACCGCTTATTTTAGAGTAACCGCACTTGTCCCGCAAATGCATTTGTCCCGCACGTACCGCAGTTGAACCGTACCGCACTATCAAATTGTTTGTCCCGCACTACAAAATCCGCAGTTACCATTCGGACCCTTAGTCTTTGACACGATTTAATTTTTTTAAAGACTATATGAAAAAAAAATAGAAATATAATTAAAAATATTAATTTATGGGTACATGTAATTTCTTTTTAATTTATTTTTGTTAACCAAAATAAATAAATTAATAAATCACAAAAATGAGGTTATTTATTTTTTGGTAGGGAAAAGTGAGCTTATTATTTAAAAGTTACTTAAAGTTTATGTTGTGAATTTTAACACATGTAATCATAAGTGAGAGTACACAAAATAACTTTAAAAAGACATGAGCTTTCAAGAATGAATTTTAGATTATTTGATGAGAATTTTAGTATATGTTTTTCTTCTTTTTATTTTCTTCCTCCATCTAAGCCATCTCTGCCTAATAAAGAATGCAATTTTAATTTATTGGTTGATTACAATGAATTTCCTTAATGTGCTTATAATTTTGATATCATGCAAATACTTCAAAACCGTTTTTGTTGTATGAAGAATGGGGTGGGGGTGAAGAAGAAGATATCGGATTATCATTCAGGTTAATATCAAAGTTAGGTGGTTTTGTTTTCGGTTGAGTTCGTAAAGATGAGTTTTATCTGATAAGATATGATATTTCTTGTGGAAAAATAGGTAATCTTCCCGTGGAAAATTGTTAGCTTAAGACTTGATCATGTTGACTGAACATAATTTATTATATATTTGTTTTGAGTCAAGCCCATGTAGTGTAAATGATTGTCTTTATATATATATTTTTTTGTTTTCACCATATACAATAGTTTTTTTTTTTTTCCTCAACCATATACAAAATAGTTAGTGACATAATTTGTATACATTTTAAGAAGAAGGGGAAAAAAAAAATTTAGCTAACAAATGAAAAATAAGAGAGAAAGAAAAAGCTTGGGCGATTGGAGAAGGGAGGAACCTTGTGGGGCTATTGCAACATGCATGTTTTTATTGAATGGATCTTGTAGTGCGCGAGATTCAGTGGAAGATGAACAAGCCAAATGAAGAAAATAATGTGGAGTTGTACAGATCAAGGTAGAACTCTCACAAGACAAATTAAAAAGACATCCGAAGATAAACACCCAGAGCATAAGAAAATCATTCTATTACAATTTTTCAAAAACTACCACAAATTAGATTATTATCATGAGATCTATACTATAACGATTTGTTTTCCGTCAGTGAGATGTTTACCGTTCAAATTTTTTTGCACAACATAGAATTGTCTTCACAACATAGTATACAATTATTAGTTAAGGGCTCAAGGCTGATTGAGATAAACTTATCACAACATTCTTTTAGATGTTCTCTTTTTTTGAATGTAATGTTAAATTATATTCAAAAGTGAAATAACGTTTGTACAACTAGTGCTTCGTGAGTTTGAAATTTTAGCCTAACAAACTATATAAACTTGAGCAAAGACAAATTGAAAGAAAAAGACAAAAAATGGGATCAGCTTCTAGAACTCAGCCATAGAAGTAAACCATTAGCATAACGTCGATCAGCTGAATAGATAAGAGTTGGTTTCGAATTTGATGATCAAGTCGCCGCACTAGCTGTCCTGCATTGAGCGGTGGTTCTCCATGCCTACGACCATTGCGCTCTTTTAGATGTTCTCGAACTAAATCACCATAAATTCCACCTAAAAAAAAAATTATTTTCCCCTCATCTACTTTTTGCTTGCAACTATGAGGGTGATGATATTTACCTTCAAACAATAATCTTTTCATACGTTTTCTATTATAAACTAGGTTTTGAACCCACGCTACGCGTGAGTTTATTTGATTTATTTTGATAAAAATTATATATGATTGATGACAGTAATAAAATATTATTTTACAGAAAACTTTAAATTACTATTAAGGAAAAAATTAAATTTCATATACACAATTTTTAAAAATATAAAAATCAGTTGTGTTTTAAAATCAAATCTGATAAAAAAATCATGAATCTAACTCGACGTCCAGGCGAGGCAGATCAAACTGATGACCTCACATATCTTAAACCATTCTTTGGCCACCAGAAGAACGAAACAATTTTATAATCATGAATTTATCTCCTTTTTCATATTTAATTGATCGATATCACCTATGTTTATATGTTTTTTATTTAATGTTTTCTTATTCTTCATATTCTTTCTTGTCATTTTCATTGTCAAATTTTATGGTAATTGTCATTGTTACTTTTACCGTCCAGTTCTTTGTTATACTCCTTTTCTTGTGCTTCCTCGTCAACTTTTTCACATTCTTTCACTGAAAAAAAAAAAAAATTTAGACTACCATACAACTTGTTAACCCATCAAACTCCAAGACCAAAATCATTTTTTCTCATAAATATTGTGCAATTCATGAAAACCAGCATAGTCAACACATGCACCCAATTATTGATAATTTCTCCATATATTTCTCAAACCAAAATCCTCACTTGCAGAAAAAGTAATATGAACTCATGTATAGTAAAGACAATATTTGTGTTTTTCGTCGATCCTTCTTCTTTAAACTCAAGTAACATCAAATCAAGGTCTTGCGACGTCAATCCTTCTTTTTTAGACTTAAAAATAAAATTTTTACTGCAAAAGTATCAAATCATCTATAAAGTCATACACAAAAACATGTTTTACAGCTCATAAGATATATAAAGCACAAACGGAGATAAATAAGATATTTTCAAGATATTAAAAAATTTGATATATAATATTTAGTAATTCTTAAACTTTTAAAATTTTTAAAAAGATTAAATATTTAAAATATTTCAAACTTTAGATGTAGTTTAATTATCTGTAACATTTTTTTTTAGAGTTAAATATTAATGACACTTTTACTTTTTATAGAGTTTAAATAGTTATAATATTTTAACATTTTTATGGAGGTATTTATAATATTTCTAAACATTCTATAAAAAATATTTAAACCTTTAAAAAAATTAATTTGCTAAAATAAATCAAATAACTTTTAAATTTGGAAATCTGATAAATAAGCATAAATCAAGCAAACCTGATAAATTTATAGTTAAAAACATATATTTTATTTATAATGGTTCTCAGCCATTGTCTAAAATTTTCTAGCCGATATGGGACATTATACCTATTTCTTTTATTTCTATAGATTTTTTAAAAAAAAATCTTAATAATATAGATTACTACTATATTTTCAAAAAAAATCTTAGCAAAATATCTAATTTTTAATTGGCTTTTTAAAATCTTATATGGACATCTTTAGGAGTTTATAGCTTCAACGTTTTATTAGTATAGATATACTATCTTAAAATTTATATGGAGGTTAAGTAATTGTAATATTCTAAAACATTCTATAAAGTTTAAATATTTTAATATTCGAACTTTTAAAAGTTTCAATATTTATGATATTTCAAATTTTTAAAATTTATACACTTTAATTTTTTTTTAAAGCTTTTAAATGTTAAGAAATTTTTAAAATTTAAAATTATATTATTTTGAAACCTTTTTAAAGCTAAAACTTTTAGAAGTTTCAATATTTATAATATTTTAAACTTTTAAAAGGTTCGGATATAATATTTGAACCTTTTAAAAAGTTTCAATATTTATAATATTTTAAACTATTAAAATTTTAAAATTTTAATATATTAAAATTTTAAAATTATAATATTAAAAACTTTTTAAAAGCCAAGAGCTTTTAAAAATTTAAATATTATAATATATTTTTGAAACTTTTTAAAGTTTTAGTTTGATCAAATAAAAAACCGGATCAAACCGAATAAACTTTTAAACTTGGACGCCTGATAAATCAAGCTTTCCTGCTCATTCGTTGTGGGAAGCATATTAATCTTATTTATACTGGGTTGAACCATTGTCTAAAAATTTTCTAGCCAATGTGGGATATTGTACATAGTTTTTTTTATTTCCATAAATTTAAAATTCTTTTTTTCTAAAAAATTCTGGAAATTTAGAAAATGTTAGTGAATGACATGTCAAATCCTGATAGGTTGTTTAAAATAATTCTTAATATATAAAATTCTGTAAATTTCTAAAAATGTTAATTAGTAACATGTTGAATCACTATTGGTTGTTTTAAAGCTTAGGTGAACCGCCTTAGAAGCTTATAGCTCCTACTTTTATTTAGTATAATTATTCTCTAAACTCTCAAAACTATATATAATCTTTTTTTGACATGGTTTCCTAGTGTCACGATTCTAATTGTAATCTCTCTTTCTTCTTACTTTTTTTTTTTTCTGACCCAGAGAATTAAAATGTCGTCGTAACATACCTTGAGATGTTTATTGTTTGTGTAGAAACTTGTCCTCACTTACGAATAACTTACAAAAAATTGTAATTTGCTGAAGAATTTTTGATCTACCATAATTCTGGTAAATTTACCATCACAAATTCACAATTCTAGTATTTATTTATTTATTTATTATTATTATTTTGTTTTTACAGCCAATTCTAGTATTTATTAACTAACAAAAATTATAATTATAATTTAATACTTTTTTTCTACTAAATCCCTTGTGTGAGTTGTGATTTTATTTTATTTGTCCCATATAAAAGCAGAAACGAGAAACCCAAAAGAAAAAGAAAAAAAAAAAGAAGCGAGAGAAACAAATCAAACCCTTTCAAGGTTTCTTAGGGTTTGCAATCAAAGCGGGAGAGAAGAAATTGCCGAAAGCGAAGCCATGGATGAAGCTCTGACGAACGCTTCTGCAATCGGTGACCAACGCCAGAAGATCGAACAGTACAAACTCATCCTCTCCTCTGTTCTTTCATCTAACGATCTTCTCCAAGCCCAACGATTCATCGATCACAGTAATAATTTCTCTCTCATCTTCCTCCCCTATGTTACAATTTCTGGTTCGATTTTGATTTATGTTTCGTGACAATTTGGATTCCAGTTCTTTCCGATGATGTCCCGTTGGTGGTTTCGAGGCAGCTTTTGCAATCCTTCGCACAAGAGCTTGGGAGATTAGAACCAGAGACGCAGAAGGAGATTGCTCAGTTTACACTTACTCAGATTCAGCCCAGAGTTGTTTCCTTTGAGGAACAGGTTTGTTTACTCTTTCGTGTGCTTTCTAAACCCTATTTAGTCTAAGTCGAGAAGTATGTAGAGGGAGACGCTTGCTATTGTATTGGTATGGTGTTTGGAATCTACACTGAAAGTTACTTTGAGATGTTTGTTTTTACTAAGGATGCTGTTCTTTTTTGGATAACTGAGACAATGTACATTGTGTTGCTTTACAATCTTTGTATTTTAAGAGAGGAAACTGTTTTTGGGGTATTTTTGCAGGCACTTGTTATCAGAGAAAAACTTGCGGGTTTGTATGAATCAGAGCAGGAATGGACTAAAGCAGCGCAGATGTTGAGTGGCATTGATCTGGACTCTGGAATGAGGTGTGTTGCATTGAGCTGAATTTTCTTTTACTTTCTTCACCTTCATGTTCTTTTCTGTTACTTAATATTGGATTTGTGGTATTCTTTATTAGGGCCGTTGATGAGAACTTCAAGCTCTCAAAGTGTATCCAAATTGCTCGTTTGTATCTTGAGGTTTGTCTTTCCCTTCCATGTACATATGCACAATAGATTGTGTCCTTTTCATTAATTTGTAAGCATGTAAATCTGTTATCTCTAGTTATGAGATGGATTTTCGCATCGGAGTAATGGTTTATAGCTAATTGGTCTTGTTTCCTTATGTGGCTGCACTTCTTTACAGTTACAGAAGTTAGATCTTAAAAGCTCAAAAGAAACCATTTGTTGATTCAAACTTCAAATATTTGGACATTTTTCTAGAGAGATTTTATTCAAACTTAACTAGTCTTTTGACCAGATCTAAGCATGGTGATGAAACTAGGAATCTCGACTGTTAAGAAATTTATTCTTCTTCACAATATCACTTGTTTATTTGCTTCTAATGAGTAAATTGAGGCTACCAGTGTTGTATAAATACATTAGTTAGACTTTTATTGTTCTCTAATACTTTTGTGTTTTGAATATCTGCAGGATGATGATGCTGTAAACGCAGAGGCTTTCATAAATAAAGCTTCTTTCTTAGTGAGCAGTAGTCAGAATGAAGTTTTGAATTTGCAGTACAAGGTTGGCCCGTCTTAAACTAAGAATTAATTTGCTGGGTTATTAAGGAGCACTCCTTTTCAAGTTTTAATATATTTCCGTTTCAGGTCTGCTATGCTAGAATTTTGGACATGAAAAGAAAGTTTTTAGAGGCTGCACTTCGGTACTACGGCATCTCCCAGATAGAGCAACGCCAAATAGGGGATGAGTAAGTGAACCGACTTATCTCTCTGCTACATTTTTTTTTCTTTTCAAATTTCTCCTGTGTTGGTTTCCAGTTCGAATGCCTATAACGGTTAATCAATCTTCTATCCATCTTTGGACACTCACACAGTGTGATTGATGTCCTCCTATTTTCTCTCTCCAATACGTTTATAATATCTCGTTATTCTTCTAAGGTTTTCTAATATTTTCAGAGAGATTGATGAGAATGCTTTAGAGCAGGCCCTATCCGCTGCTGTCACATGTACCATATTAGCTGGAGCTGGTCCTCAACGATCTCGTGTTCTTGCAACTTTATATAAAGTAATTACCTTTGGATTATTAATAGAATGCTATTTCTTGCTTGCTTATTTATCGTTTTCTATAGCTTTGTCAATATCTTTTTCTTAACAGGATGAGCGTTGCTCCAAGCTGAAGATTTATCCTATCCTGCAGAAGGTTCTATCTCTTTTTACATACAAATCTTGTTTCCTCTAGTAGACAGACATACATTGCATGCATGTGGATATAGTATTGCTTGAACTCACGTATTACTCCTGCTTAAGCCAGTGTGATGTTTATTAGATTTGATTCATAAACAAATAAAAAAAAATCATGATAGCGTATAGAAGCTTGGTCAGAAATTGCATGCTAACTTTAATGTAACTTTCCAGGTGTATCTGGAAAGGATTTTAAGGAGACCAGAGATTGATGCTTTTTCAGAAGAACTAAGGCCACATCAGGTATGGACTTGTTATTAAGATTTAGATGTAGTTTTTGGTTATCGTCGGACTTGGTAGGTTCATAACAAGATTATACGTTGTTGATTTTCAACAGAAAGCGTCTTTGCCTGACAAATCCACTGTTCTTGACCGTGCTATGATTGAGCATAACCTTCTAAGTGCAAGCAAACTCTACACAAACATAAGGTATGAGATGTAGAATTTATCTTGTTTGTGTTTCTGAGACTCGTTTGTTTTTCTAAACTGTTTGTACCTTAGGTTTGATGAATTGGGAACTCTGCTGGGGATTGATCCAAGAAAGGCGGAGAAGATAGCAGCTAATATGATTGGTCAAGACAGAATGAGGGGTTCCATAGATCAGGTATAAGCAATCAAAAATTACTGTCGGTTGAGCTTTGTAAGCAAAGCCCTGAAGAGAAATCTTGTTATTGTTGATTATTAAGGTGTTTAAAAATGTTATGTTACTGTCCAGGAAGAGGCTGTGATACATTTTGAGGATGACATTGAGGAACTACAACAATGGGATCAACAGGTCTCTCCCCCTTCCCTCTCTTTAGAGCAGTTATATATGTTCGTTTGTTTTATTGGTGTGGAATGACTGAAAAGTGGAATTTGTGCAGATATCGGGATTGTGCCAAGCTCTCAATGATATTCTGGATGGCATGGCAAAGAAAGGCTTGCCTGTTCCTGTATGATTGATTCCAAGCAGTGAGACCATCTCGTGATGATTATTTTGTATTAGCCGAGCCCAATAGATCGAGTCACATACCTAAGTTTTTGCCAAATTGCTGTGTTTTCTGGACAATTATTTCACCTCATTTGCTTTCTTGCGAATTCATGTCTATGCCTTTAGATTAATTGATACAGAGAGGGAAAGATTTGGGCATTGAAAAACGATTTTAAGAAAGTTAAAAAGAGGTTGTTCAGGGTACATTTTTACCTCAGAGCAAATTATTTTATGCATAGATGAAGCTTTATGGTGCAAGAGAATGATGAAAATAGTATTTACTTTAACATATTGGTCCATTTAATTGTAAAATCTTAAGAAGATTTTACTTACCTAAAGATTTTTAATTCGCGAACCAACAAAACTATTGCAACTTTAAGAAATCATTATAACGATAGTGGACGAAGAACTGCTAGTAATTATAACGAGGGTAACAATGTGTCATAACACCAAACAATTGAAGTGAAACTTGGGCAAGTGTAAAAAAGGAGACTACATTTCGAGGTTCCATGTAGTTTCTGCAGTTAATTTCGGGTTTTTCACTTCGTCCGCCAGATTCACAGATGCACATACCTGTTGAAACAAGAAGAAATTACTCGAGTCCATAAAGCACTAGATAGTTGTTTGCTTAGAAGAAAGCAAACCCGATCTCTAAATATGCCAATACACCAAACAATCTAATTGTCAATAATGATGCAGCAAAGGAACACATGAAACCTTATTGACATGCATCCCATGTAGGAATCAGTTTCATTTATCAAATTAGTTGTACCAAGTTTATAAGGTTTTAAGTCACTGATATCATGACTTACTTAAACTTAAAAGAACAAAGATAGCTAACAAAATATACCTTGAAACCACTTGCTTTGGTGTTCTTCGACCATTCCATACCAAGCAACTTACTAGACGTCTGATAAGTTGCCTTGACAGAGTCACCACTGTAAAATCTCCGAGAAACCGCAAAATCCCACGTATTTTTCGCCAAATCATAGCACGGCTCGAACGTAGCTAACCCTTCATGAGCATAAGAATACTTGAGCTTACAGTTGTTAGTGCCAACCATGTAGTTGGCAGAGAGTTTGTTTGCAGAATCAAACAAAAGACTCCCATCGAGAATTGTTCTGTTATCTGCTCTGCTATGAATGTAAGTCAAATTCAAGGGCTTCTCAGCAACCCTTACTGTGTTCATGAACTGAAACCTAACATCCTGTTAACCCAAAAAAGCACACAGACCAAATCAGATTACACCAAACCCTAAACCCCAAAACTCTTACTTGAATCAAAGCAATTGTTTGGTTCTGCCTCAATTCTTGAGAAATTAAACTGATTTGAATCAATCAATTGAAAATAAAGGAACTTTGACTTAATTAAAAGGTGAGAAGCAAAGAGTTGAGTTTTTTGTTTACCTTCTTAGGGACGTTGTACTCGACGATGAAGGAACCAGGCTTTTCGACGGCGAGGGAGAGGCCGTTCAAAGTAGGGCCAGCGACGAGGGTAGCATCGGTCATAGTTGCACGTAGCTTAATATCGCCGGCGTTAAAGGCGATTGAACCGATTCCACTGGTCTTGTCAGCATCGTACTTGCCTTTGAGAGAAGCCTTCATCGCCATTTTCTCAGAGCAGAGCTTTGGTGAGAGAGAGCGGCGAAAGAGGAGGAGACGATAAAACAAAAAAAAAACAAAAAAAAGAAGCACGGTGTTATTCTCCGCTCGAGTGTTCCTCTTTCGCACGTGCGAGTTAACCTCTTTTGGGGTTTTCAAACCTTTGCTTTGGTTGAGAAGGTGTTAAAGAAAACATACATAAATAAAATAAAAGGAAAATTACCTAGAATATTATTACATAAAAGTAGGTTTATTACTAGAACGACACGTTATGATTCTTGACTTACTCAAACAATACAGAAAAGTTTGATTATTACTTCTAAACCAGAATTGTGTGTTTTATTATGGTTTATGCCATTTACATTTAAAATTGTCTTTGATTTTTAAGAGAAAAGAACACAAAAACCTTGAAGTATTCATTCCTGACTTTTTTTGGATTTTCTTAAATTTGGGTTGGCAAAAAAAAATATGAGATTGATTCCTTTTAATTTGATTCAGACTAAAATCATGGCAAAAGAAAGAAATTTATCAGAGCTAGACAATTATTCTGTGAGCTCACTGTTCACTTTCTCTCTCAAGAACAAAGTTGTAGATCTAGTTTTTATTTTGCGTGAGTTTCGTTTTCTTATCCTACTATATTAATTGAGAAGTACAAATATGAAACTAACCTTAAAATATGTAAAAAATTACATTCAACTGCCATTAGAAAAAATTAATTAAGCTTAATGAACTAATTTAAATAAATATAATTAAATTAAAAATAAAAAACACTCATATATCAAATATTAAAAAATCTAAAAAAAATCTAAAAAAATATTTTCTCTCTCTAATAAATTATGAACGAAATTACTAATTATTTATTTAGAAAATATATAAACTAATCAGAATTTTAAAAACTAAGATTTTATATTCAAGTATACAATACAATTATTTTTAATAACTAAATTCAAAGATTTTGTTAAGATTTCAAATTATGATTCTCCTATCATCTTTATTTTATTTTATTTACAAATTGTTTAGAACTTTCATATAATACTTATAATTAATAAAATGCATATTTTTTCTGCATATGTTGTGATTTGAATTTTTTTAAAACGAAAATATATTACTTAATGTATGAAAATGTGTGTTTAATTTCCACATTGGCGGGTTGGTAAAAATAAATTTATATAGATGATAAATTAATAATTTTTATTTACTCACAATTATAATAGTAAAATTACTATTTTATATTTCACAAAATATGATGCAAATACAACAAATAAACAATATAAAATTATAATAATACGTCAAAAATAAAATACTATAATATTCTAAAATAATTAGTATTCAAATAGACTAATAGATTTACATAACAATTAAAAATAAATATTATATCAAACAAAATAATTTTAAAAAATAAAATAATAATTTTTGTTATTATATTATAAATTTTTTTAAAAATATTTACGTGCTTTAAGCACGGGATATATTCTAGTGATTGATTGTTGCAGGAACTTAGAGAAAGACAGGTTGAGGGCAAAGACATCTCTCCTAGACAAAAAAAAAAAAAAAAAAAAAAAAAAAAAAAAAAAAAAATTAGCAAAAAAAAAAAAAAGGGAAGCAGAAACAAATGTCAGTGAGGTGGCGAAGACTTGGGTTTCTTTGTGAATAAACCAAAACTTGGCGGTATGGATGGATTCTCTCCTCTTGTGTGTTTTCTTATATGTTTGCCAATTGCCACATCTAACCTTACGTCTTGGTATTGTTTAACAGAGGTTGAGGACACTCCAAACAGAATTGCTTTTGCGGATGGAGGCACAGTATTGTTGTCCCTACAATTAGTAATAGACTCGCAGATTCGGGCTTCAGCTCTCTCCCTGGCTCATCATCACTTCTTAACGACGACGACAAAAAAAACTCTCAACCCTGTTTCTGATCAGCTTCTCTCCTTCTTTCTTCCAGGGCGACGACTCTCGTCGTCTGAATTGGGTACGTTTCCCAGTTCTTCTAAATCTTATTATGCTTTTATTTCAGTACGCGGAAGTGACTTAGATTTACGAAATTTCAATCGATTCGAGTTGTTTAGGGTTGATATATCATGGTTCTGAATTCTGATTTAGCCTCTGTTATTGTTGAATTCGTGTAGGGTGTGTGAAAATTCGAAGTGTAGAGGTTTGAAATTAGGGGTTTGTATTTGAATAGTTATGGATGGGAATAAGGATGATGCTTCTAGGTGTTTGAGAATCGCCAAAGACGCCATTGTTTCTGGTGATAAAGAACGAGCGTTGAAATTTATCAAGATGGCTAAGCGTCTTAATCCAAGTCTCTCTGTTGATCAACTTGTTGCTGCTTGTGACAATCTGGGTTCAGTTTCAAAGAATCCGTCTCTTGACGAAAAGCTCGAAACTGCGGATGGTGATGATAAGATTGAGACTGGAAAGGGTGATGAGAGAAAGAAGTATACTGAGGAAAATGTTGAGTTGGTTAGGAATGTAAATAGGAACAGCGACTACTACGCGATTTTGGGTTTAGAGAAGAACTGTTCGGTTGAAGAGATTAGAAAAGCTTATAGGAAGTTGTCTTTGAAAGTTCATCCGGATATGAACAAGGCACCTGGTTCAGAGGAGGCGTTTAAGAAAGTTTCCAAAGCGTTTACGTGTTTGAGTGATGGTAACTCGAGAAGCCAGTATGATCAGGTGGGGTTTGTTGATGAGTTTGATCATGTTCAGAGGTGGAATCGTAGAATCAAGCAAACCACACTGGCATACCTCAGCTCAAGTATGCCAGTGTGGGGACAACAGCAGAGGTGATCTTTCTAAATTTTCTCACTTCTTTTTTCTTTCTATTGATTGTTAGATGAAGTTACACCTGTCAGATTTCTTTTCTAAGACATATTTTGCTATTGTCTCATCTTAAGACCTTCGCGGTTTTGTATTCAAAATTTTCTGCACTTTTTTTTTGGAATTGTGGGATCTGATATGAAGGATTTGTATGGACATTCTCTCATATATATACATAGGCATTCCACCTCTTTTATTAGTGAAAGAGGGGAATGCATCTTTGTTTACTATGTAAGAGGCTTATATCTCATGAAATCCTTCTTGCAGCCTTGCGGAGAGGTACAAATTGTTGAGGAAGATGTACCCCTGAGGACTCCCAGGGATGCGTTTGGAAAACTGCTACCGTTAAGCAAGTTGCAAGGTCGCTCACCCTTTAGTGCAATGTCGTTATCTACACCTCTTAAAGATATGGACGCTCAGTCAGTAGCAAATTCTGAAGAATGTTTCGAAAGTGCTCTTTCTCCTTCAGAAAAAAGACAATTATTCAGTAGTTGACTCAATATTTTATAACTCGGCAAGTAATGATGATGATCTAGTAGTAAGCACATCAGAGATGCAATCTAGTGGGTCTAACCCATACAGCTCTAGATCCATGGGATGGGTTTAGTATTTGCTATTACTGGTTATCTTGACTCTTGACTGTATTTATATTTTGGCAGTCTAAAGAGGGCAAAGAGAAGGCGACTCAGTGAGAAAGCTAAGGAAGCTCACGTTGAAGACATTTCATCAACTACACCTTCTGCAAGCCAACTCTGATTATAGGACTAATTAGAGATGAGTTGATATTTTGGGATTTTATAACCTATTGGTTAGGTTATTTTTTTGGATGTAACCTTATGATATTTTGTCTATGTTCAACCTAGATAACAATCAATTGTTAACCGTTTGGTTTATTATTTTTTATCATTGTTAACTGCACTTTCTGTACCCATTATGGATTTTTTTTAAAAAGAAATATTGTATACTATTGTAAAATAACATCTTAAGGTATTTGACGTAGAGATGTTTGAGAAAAGGGATCAAAGGATGGAGAAATAGTAGAGATGTTTGAGAAAAGAAGTGGGTGAGCTTAATGAAGTGATAGATGAGAAATAATATCTACTTAGAAGCTATAAGGAATAGAAGATGGAGCCTTTGCAGAAGATAAAAGAGTTGCAACAGAGACGAATGACAGAGATTTGTTTTATTGTAATTAATAGAATTTTAGGGAGAATGTGAGGTTTTATGTACAACTAGATCACTTAGATACAACTGAGAAAATTTCAGTATAACTTGAACTACTTGGTGCAACTGTACTAGAACTATTAAAATAAGTTTAAATATGGATCACGTGAAAAAAAAAAAAGATTTTTGGCGGCAGATATTCATTTAAAATCATCACACGTGTGGTAAAATGAATCAAAGACAACAGGATATTAGTAAAAAAATATTTGGTATACACATAATTATATATAGTTGTCCAGTTGTACTCTCATATTCATAGTTGAACTTTTGCATTTTTTTCGTATTTCCAGTTGGACTATAATATAAATTATTAATTAGCAGTTGGTCACAAGATTTATCACTATTAATTAGCATATACAAGGTTTTCATAACACAATGTTCATAAAAACTTTGGCCTCGCCTCTTTTGCTTCATTTGAGGTGATCACTTACTAAGTCTTCCTTATACTATAAAGAGTGTTTTATGTGAAAACGATAGTATATATTAGGTTTAACGACCCAATATCTCGAATGCCCAGCTTGCCAAGAAGATAGTATAAGGTCTCGAACTTTAGGATCCTTTTACATTCGAGACCTTATACTATCTTCCTTATACAATTCGTTTATTACCCTCTATAGTTAAAATGTAATTTTGTGTGGTTATTGTTCATTACCTCTCGAAAATATAATAAATAAATAAACAATTACGAATTACATAGGTTGTTCTAGTAACATCTCTTACTTTTCTAGTAACATCTCTTACTTGTTCCATTTCTGGTGAACAACAACGACAATATTAGCTAGGGTTGTAAAAGAAGATATGTTGAAGATGACTACAAAATTACAATAATATTGTTCATTAAAACGGATTTATGGACCTACACTAAGCAAAAGAACATTATGTACGTACACTAATCTCAAGAACATTATGTATGTATAAGTTCATATATACGTACCCGTTTATATGTACGTACACGTTTGATTTTAGGTTTAATGAACCCGAAATTACCATAATATCCTCGTCTTCTACCTCTAACATACGACTGAAAACCGTAATTTCTCCTGCCTCACTTTATTTTTTCACGACTTCTGTCTATTTTTTTGGTTTCACTTGTGGGGTTTTTACTCAACTATTATAGATTTTCGTCTCAACATCTGATTTCTAAATTAAAAACCTATAAAAAGTGAGTTATACAGATTTCCGAAACGATATCTTGCTCTTCCATGGATGAACCCAGAGGAAAGATTTCCGAAACTGAGTAGGAAAAAGACGTTTGAAAAGATTGATGTACTTAATGGTAGATAGTTTTTACAAATCAAACTGTTGAGGTACGTCAAAGTCCCTTAGTTTTGAAAAGATTGATGTATTTTACTTTATGTGGTTATTTGTTGTCTATTTTTTTTTCAAATTCCAATGCAACTTTACATGATAATTTTGGATATACTCTTTTATATAATCGTTATTCCTTAATTATGATAGTTCATCATTTATACATACATGGTTTTCAAAAACATTAAAATTTTCTAATGAATCTTGTACTCTCTATGTTTCATAAAAAGTGTCATTTTAACATATTTTATACAAATTGCAAAAATATTAAAATATTAAAATATACATATATGCTCTTATTTAATAAGTGACTAATGGGTTAATTTAGTTATAGATTAAGGATAAAATTAGGAAATCTAATGTAAAAGATAAATAAAAAATAAAAAATAATGTATTGCAATTGTAAAATGACATTTTTGTGAAAGAAAAATAAAATTAATGATCTTTGTTTGTGAAACAGAGGGAATGGTATTTTAGAGTGAAATAGACATACTTTTTTTTTTTTTTACATTGACACATGCTGAATGATAAATACACTTTGACTGTCCTCCTAACTTTTTTTCTGACGGCATTACAAATTGTATATGCATTCTCTTTTAGAGGAACCGAGTTCAAATACAGATTTGGTGAGAAGGCAACCAAATTGTATATGCATTCTCTTTTAGAGGAACCGATATTCATCGTTGCAACTTTGATGTGTGTCTTTGTTCCTGTTTTGTTAAACGAAGAAGTTGAAGCATAATCATTATGGAATACTTGTCTTGTCATCTATGAGTATGTGTTGAATATTATCGTTGAATAATATCGTTGTTTTCTTTGGAAATGAAACCATCTATGTTCTTTGTTGCAACGTTCTCGTCAAAGAAGGAAAAGTGTGTCAAAATGCACTTATTAATTTAACCAAAAAAAAAAAAAAAAAAAAAAAAAGATGCACTTATTAAATATATTGTTGACAGACCCAGTTTAATTGTCCATCAAACACAATATTTGAAGGAGAGGTGGCGTATGGAATTATTGTGTCCCAATCTCTAAAATTGCTTAATACATGTATTGTTTATACTATTTTGACCGAATAAATTGATATTTCTTTGATGTTTCTATTTTCTTTCCATATATATTTATATTTATTTTTAAATAATGCAATATGAACCAAAGGGAGTTTCTCCGATGAATAACTTTAGTTTGAATTTTTTTTTTCTTTTTGTATATAATATAAACTTTCCCATTAATATTCGAAGAATATCTAAAGTTGGAATATTAAGAGTAACCAATAATATTATTCTTGAATGAAATTAAATTCCATATATTTTTGATTTTTCAGAATAATATGTTTTTGTATTACCCACATAGTTTTCTACTTTTTCTTCTTCTAAGAATTGAAAGAACTTTATCTTTCTACTTTTGGGAAGGTTTACGGCATTCTTTTGTCTTAATGGTCGGCTTCAGTCCTCTGTAGTTGTAAAAATTTGTGATGACTATAAATAAAACTTGAAGTCTTGCGAAAAAAAGAAAAGAATATTTGGGTGAACAAAAAGGTGTCTAATACGTAAAACAACAAACAAAATCCAAGATCTCTTTTGGGTTGCGACTAAAAAGGGAAAGAGGAACATGAAAAAACCTCATCTCGCTGAAAGTAGTCTAACAAAACTTCCTAGAGAGATAAAACAAGTTCCATCCCATATAAAATTAAAGAGACCAAGATTTGTCCTAAAAACCAAATGTACAATGAAAACTGAAGCCCAAAAGTGTATAAACATCTCTCCAACTTCCTCCTCTTAATCATCAATTGTCTGAATCTCTCCCATCATGATCCTGTTACTAACCACATTAAATCCCAGAACTGATGCGCTCAAGCTTACCTTCTTCCCTTTCTTTGCCTTTTTCTTTCCTCCAACTTTTGAGAAGCCGTCATTTGCAGCACTAGTGTTATTATAATAATAGTCTTCTCCTGTGTTGTTTCGGGTCCCGACCCCCGAGCCTTTTGATTGAAATGCAATCTCAACTACTTCTGAAGGTAACAGGTCTTTGTAGTTGAGAAATTTGTCGATGAACTTGTGGTCCGGATCACGCGACCCCAGGTTCTCTGTCAGAAGAGTTTCAGCTTCTGATCGGGATAGCTTCAGACAAAATTCCAAGACACTTGTATCTGGCAAAAGAGATACACACGACATTAAAAACAGAATAGATGTTTGATCTAAGGAAAGAGAGGATGTTCCCGTATATGTTCTTCAATCAGTCCCAACAAGGTTACAAGACAGTTTGCCTAGGGCAGGCTCACCTAGAACTCGCAGAAAATGTATATATAGGGAAGGACCAAATACAAATTGAAGACTACAGTGTAATATGAACTTTATACCTTCTGAGCCAAGAAGTCTGAGACATTCGCTTTTGCACCAATCTCTGAAGCCATCCGCCTCTGGAAAACCACAGATCCACATGAGAAAAAACAAGCCAAGAGTTTCAGACAGACAGTGATTGTCAGTAAAAGCATACCTGTGAGTTTTGTCACTGCCTCCTTTTTCCCTTTTTGTGACGCCTGAGTGACAACAGGTGAAGACAAAACCCGATCTGCAGATCCAGTTGAAACTGATTTCTGTCGATTCAGTGAAGTTCCCGCATTGACTTTTCCAGTAGTGTTTTTGGTTCCCCAACTGCTTTGACTTGTAAGATGAGGAAAGTCTCCCCTGCTCGAAAAGAACTCTCAGTTAGTCTTATATCTTCAACACATATAAGATGATAATAAAATGCAAACTCATATAGCATGTAGAAACTATAAGGGAAAGCTGCTCCTTCAATATATTTAGTAATACAACATCACATATGACAACTTGAGAATTCAAGGAACAAGAAATGGGTTCATACTGTTTTGATTCCTGGGTTGATTGCTCAACTGGACCCCAGAAAAGGTCATCATCTCCTTTGGATTTTGACTGAGAGGAAGATTGAGAAATAGCCTGCGAAGGGGAAGATGCAGAACGTGACCAGGAAGCACCGCCCTGATGAGCCTGTGATGGAGTAGATTTCTGGGTGATAGGTACTGGACTAGGGGGTGGATGAGACGAGGTCGTCATCTTCTCCTGCTCCCTCACGATATCCCTAAGCGAGCTAGGTTTTGTGGATTTTTTCGGACCAGTAGACCATGCCGCAGCCGGTGGAGGATTGTTTACAGTCTCTCCTTTCCAGAGAACAAAATCTCCCAGAGAAGGCCCAGAAGGAATAGCAGGCAAAACTTCCTTCTCCTGCTGCTGTACAACACGAGAACTTTTTCCCTTCTCAACCGAGTTTGTTTGGAGGGATGTATCTACAGTAGGAACATGTGCAGCAATTTTTGCCCCAGAATTCTTAGCTCTCGCAGATTTCTTGCGGCTCTTTTTCGTTTCCTTAGCCTCAATAAAGTTATCATCGTCTAAAGACTCTATATTAGTGGCTGTGACTTTCATAAATGCATCATTGTCAGAATTGATTTCCTTTACTTCCCTCGCTTTGTCACTGGATTTGGCAAAAACATCATCAGCCAGCAAGTCATGCAAGTGGCTTTTCTTAGCCTTAAGAGCAGGGACACTTTCAGGCTTTACAACACCGGTTTGAGTATTAGCTGACTCTGCATGAGTCTCTCTTAGTATGTTAGGATCTGAATGGGCAACAATCCCAGCCCAAGGAGCAGCCGAACCCACTGAACTCACAGTTGTAGAAATTTTTGGAGCTAAAGCTTCTGCTTGTGCTTCCCTCTGTTCTTCCATTTGAATTTCTAGCAATGACTTCGGTTTAAAGCCAGGAGCAGGCTTCCAAGCTCGGCCTGGTTGTGTTCGTGTGTTTTGAAGTGAAGACTCTTCTCCCCTGACTGAACCGGCTTCGGAACTCATTTGGGAGGTGTTAGAAGCTGTGACAGTGGAGCTCTTAATGAGGTGAGTGTCACTGTCTATCGAAGTGTCAACCGTCTTTCTAGCTTTTCCCTTTATCTCAGAATCATCAGCACTTCCTGGTTCAGGTTGCTTCGCCTCCTGCAGAGGAGCTCTAGACGTTATCTTAGCCAGGTCAGCAGACTGCTTAGCCCGCTGCTTCCTGGACTTCTTCTCAGAAGTCTTCCGTCCTCCAGATACTTCATTGTTTTTAACTTCAGTTGCAGGAGTCTCCACAGATAACTCACTACTGGTCTCTCCCTGTCCAGCACACAAGTCCTTAGCCTGCTCCTCCAGCAACTTATTATCACATGTTTCGGGAGCTGTTACAGTAGCAGTGGAGCTTTCGTTGGTTGCACAGCTCACAGGTTCATCCATATTATGTGTAGCATGATAGCCATGTGGGAAGACAGGCTTTTCAGAAGACATGATGTTCATGTAATCTGCAGTAACTGTTCTTTCATATTCTGATTTTGAATCATTTTTATGGGTATCATCAATTTGATCAGCCAGAGCCATCCCCTCGTTCATCCTAGGGTCAACATTACCAAACAGCTGGTGTTGCAGGTGCCGAGAGGGGGTTTCGAACGAAGCAACATTCTGATTGCTTGCAAGAGTTACTGGGAGCAAATCAGCTAAGTTGGCACCTCTCTCCTCATGGGAAACAGAAACCTGCATCTGTTGATTGACCTGTGACATATCTTTTGATGGTTGCAGCCTAAGTGCATCAAAAGATGCCTGCAACTGCCCATAAGATGGCTCTCCAAACCTTTGCTGAGAACGTTGTTGATCTGCAAGTACCTGGGAAAACAGCTGCTGTTGCTGTCGTAACAACTGCTGCTGCTCTTCCTGTTTCTGTTGGTGTTTAAGCAAAAGCATCTTTTCCACCAATAGACGCTGATGTTGGGCAGAAAGTGGTGTCTGAGCATTCAACTGCAACAAGAGCTGTTGCTGCTGCAACAGATTGAGCGATTGCTGATCTTGAGAGAGTCCAGTGGCAAGCATCATATCAGGTGATAACATGCCACCAGGATTATTTTCAATAGGCTGACCAAGTAAACCTGCCAAAGGTAAATTATGCTCCGGCAGTCTCTGCTGTTGGGCCCCAAATGGAGTTTGCGTTTGGAAACTTTTGGCATGATGCAAATCACTTTCCTTTTGATTGGATTGTGACCAAGCAGGAGGAGGACCACTAACAGCAGGAGAAGACCTATCCGTTACACCTTGGAGGATGGACAACAAATCAGAACTCGGAGAACGGGCAGGTTGTTGAACATTTTCTGACACATTCTCTGATCCTGGCATCAGGTTTGCAGATTCTCGACCAGGCCAATATGAATATGGACTAGGTATTGATCTCTGCCGCTCAAGTTCCAGTTTCTTGGCCAAGAGATACATGTCAGCCCCACCATCAGTAACTGGTAAAGATAACCCACCGGAACTATTTACTCCATATCCTTGAACACCTACAGAGACAACATTGAAACAGAGAAAACAAATAAAGTTACTGGTCCTGAACAGCTAATAGTATAACAAAATATATTCTTAGAACACCTTAAATAACTAACGCTAGGACTACCTTGAGCTGAACTGTTCAAACCCCCAGACATCAATGATTCAATAAACTGATTCTCCGCTACAGTCCCTGCAACATGCTTATACCTCATATCATTTTGCACCATCTGAGCCTCACCCATCCCAGAATGAACTTTTCCCACACCAGGGAAGGCTGATGGACCAACCGCATCAACAAATTCGTTTTGCTTGGCACCAGTAAAACCAGGTGGTGGACCCGACTTAGCCCGCAAATGTGGCATTACATCACCAAGTAATGAAAAAGGAGAATCATTTGGTGCAGTTGCAACACGAACTAGCAAATCTATGCCAAAATATCCAGCCTCAAACCATCCAATGATATCAGATCCAGAAAAAGGGCCTTGAATTAGACCCTGAGGATCTTTATAATAGAGTGAAAGTTCTTCAGGTGAAGGTGGCAGAAGCTTTCTGACTTCCTGGCCCCTGTCAAACACCAGAGATGGCTGCCTTCTAAGTGCAGGATCTTCATTGATTTGCCATCTTGAGTCACCTTTGGATTGTGGCAACATCATATTATTGCTGCCTAAATGATTTATTGAATCTTTAGGATGCGACCAGACGCTGTCCGAAGATTTCAGCCTGCTATCAGCTGAAGGATCATTCCAATCATGTGAGTTCCTATTTGACCTTTCTCCCGCAGAAGGCTGACGCCATGGAGAGACTGATTGAACATGAGTATTTCCCTGCATACTGAGTTCTTTCTGTTCTCTGACAGGCACCTCATTGCCTTTCCTAAAAGGTGCATAACCTTCATGAGAAGCTGCAAAAGGACAGAAACCATAATGTGAGAGGCTAGTAGGGACATAGAAAGAACTTGAATCATCTAGATTAAATATTAGCATTTTCAGCTTTGACAACACTGCTTATAGGATTTTAATGAATATGAGTATGGAAATCGACATCCACTCAATTCCAATACCAGCTTTATCTAACAAGAGTAAAAAAAAAGCAGCACTTTTTCTTTTTTTGACATTCGAGTCAACGAAGCTGCACGAAAGCCCCAATATGGCAACGCATACCTTCAGGCCTAAACTTATCATCTGGATAGTTCCTTGTTTCATTACTTTCATCTTTAGGTTCTTCAGCGGCGAATGTCATATCTTCTCTGCTTCCAGCTGCACCAAGGCATTCACAAAATTTACTCATTTATGTCATATACATAACACTAGAAGCTTAGATGTCTTTCACAGAATTCTTACCCGGCCTGATTCGCCTAGGTTGTGAAAATTCAGCTGGATTTCGTCCACCGGTGCCATCCTTGGTCGTCTGAGGGGCACCACTGCTCACTATTTTTCCTTTCTCAATCGCATCCAGAACATTCTGTGAGTAACAACAAGGATATATAGATGAGAGTTGAGATATTTTAGGAAGAAAAAGATCAACTAAATTAGGAAATACTCACCACTTCATCGGAACTTGGAGCGCAAAGAGCCAAAGGATCCGATGGCTGATCACACGTAAGGGAAGGAACCTCAATGAACCCATCTGGAAACTTTTCATAACACTCTGAGTCAGCCATCCTGTACACATCCAACAGTTTCATTCTGCTATATCTCAGATGGGGAGGCTGTCCAGGACCACTTTCCCCCTTGTCAGAGGCAGATCCAGGGGCGTGAGACTGGTTTGACGCGCTAGTAAAAAGGCTTCCACCAGGACTCAACCTTCCACGTCCAGCTGAAAAGATAGCAGTGTTGTCTCCGCGCCCCCTGCTGTGAGAGAAGGCTGGAACCTGCTTGTTTGGTGTTGATTGGCTGTGAAGAGCTTCACCTCTTCCTCGACCTTGAGAGGGTCTCCAGGGCCGGTAATGGTCTCCATCACCAGTAGGAAGGGATGGACCCTTCTCACGAATGACTTCACCGTCCTTACCAGGTTCATCCCACCTATTACGCGGAATCTCAGCTTCCTTATCATCAGGTCCCCAGCGAGAGTTCCACTTGCTCTCACGCCGCTGGTCTGGCACAGCATCCTTGTTTCCTGAATCAGTCCACCGGTCATTCGGACCACGTCGTGGTTCTCCAAATTTAGGAGCCACATTATCCCACCTGTCCACCTTCTTATTATCAGCAGGAGAGTCTTTCTCGCCATTCCGCCAGCGGTCTTTTCTGACAGTGGACAAGGTATCCCTTTCCTCATCACGCCAACGATCGCGACGACCACTTTCCGCATCAAGTAAGGATGGCCGGAAAACATCTTTTTTCTTCAGATGATCTGGTATCTCCTCCCCATTTCCTGTTGGTCTCACAACATCCTGGTTCCCATGAGGATTTGGATCCTGTAAAAGTTAAGCCAGTTCACATGTTAAAAGCGAAAAGATAAAACGAAAAAAAAAATAAACTGCAGGCATATAAGCATTAAGCAATATAAACAATACCCCAGTTCCCATTCCAGTCTTGTTCTCCCCTGGTTTGGAGAGAAGCCACTGAGGTGAAAGAGGAATCGCATTGTCAGAACCCTGGATATCTGCACATGATAAGGCCACAAATGTCACTCTAGTCCCACTAGTAAAAGACACAGACACAGTATGGTCGCTAAACTCGCAATTTCACAATGGACACACCATGAAGTACAAAAAGGTCTGACATTCAAGACTGAAACAATCCACATCTAGTGGATCTGCAACAATACTAAACAACAACAACGAACTTAAAACACCAGTTGTCGGACAAGGTAAGGAATCCATATAAAATTGATAACAAGCACACATAGAGCTCATGGTACCATCAAAAAAATCATAACTTTTTAACTATTACAAATATCAAAAAAAAATCAAAACAAACTCAGTCCCAAAATCAAAACCCCAGGAGCTAAAAACTTTGTAATGCTATCGCTTTTGCTCTCAAACAAAAAGCGATCCAAAGACACCAAAAACCCTAATTAAAGACTTATATAGAACTCTGTTAACGCTAATTCAATCATCGATTAAGCATCGATGAGAGAGAGAGAGAAGAGCTGCTGCCATCACACTAAAAAAATTAAGATTGTCTTCGAGTCTCCGTAATGAGAAGAAGACCCGAAAAACACAGAATCATCGAAAGGAGCTAAGAAAAAAAAAACGATTGAGAATGGGGAAATACCCTTGAAGATCTGGTGCGGTGGATTGACGGTGAGGTGCTTGTTGCGGTGGTCTGCGGCGGAGCCAGCGGAGGAGTTAGCCATGGATTGATCGGTTTCGAAGTTACAGAGTTTACAAAGAGAGAGAGATGAAGCGCAAAGGAGAATAGAGAGAGAGCGAGGAGAGATTAAGGGTGAAGAGGAACGTAGGTTTAAAAGAGAGAGAGACCCCCATAGAGGAACGACTAAACGACGGCGTACGTTAAAGCTCTTTCATATCCAGCGTATTTTAGTATTCTCCATCTCCTTTGGTAATCTATTAAAAAAAAAAGAGAAAAATTAAAAATCTTTTCTCTTTTTTTTTTTTTTTCTCTCTCTTTAGGGTTTAGACAGTTTCCCCATGATTATCCACTTTGTGTCTGAACACACGCGCGTTTTCAGCGCGTTGTAGCGGTTTTCCTATGAATAACAGTCCACGTGTTGTGTACGCGCCGTGTAGTGAACGAGAAGATGAGATTGATGTTAATTTGTGTGTTAACTTAGCTTGTTTTTGTTGTTCTCGCTCGAACTTTTTTTGTTGTTGTTTTTTTTACCGAGTCCTTTGTGATACGAAGCGTGGCGTCTCTTGGGTCTTGTATGAGTAGAGAGAGTTGCTACGAAATAACCCTAATCCGGGAATTAAAGAGGCAGAGCAGGACGGTTTTTGGATTGGGTTTTGACTTTCAGACTGGTTGTGTGTGTACTACTGATACACCACCACATGCGTTTGGGAGTATCTTTATGTGTGGTTTGTAAATGTCACGATTTTACAACTTCTAAGTTTTTTTTTTCTTTTTTTTTTTATAAAAAAAATATGATCACAACCATCGGTTAAGTAAAAACAAACAACCATTTTATTATTAAGTAATGAAAAAACATTTCCGAATTTGGGTAGTTTTTCTCATAAATTTAATCTTTATATCTACATTAGTAATCTTTGTACAATATATGACTTATAAAAACATATGATTTGTATATGAAATTTGTTCCAAATCTCTTAACTTAATTTTTAATTAGTTTAAGAATTTAATTTTATTATGAATATACAGATATTCCTATATAAGTCATATATTGTATATTTTTTTTGTTACATAGCTAGTGTAACCGATGTCAAACAGTCACAAATCACTCCCAAACGCATTTATTTTTTAATATTTATACTAATTTTTTAAATTGTTTAGTAACGCCTAAAACCATATCTGTCCAATTTCGCAAATTCTGATACATGCATCCGCAACCGTTACACTTAAACCAATCACATATTTATTATAAGAGTGTTTTAAAGGTTAGAGAGCGCTTTTTTTTAACACCGATAAATCATCTATTGTATCATAAGAGTTCACATGCAACAAAACCATTCAAATACAACCATTGAAACAAATAAAAGAAATTGAACACAATTTCGAGGAAGAAGTGGAACTATGGAAGTGACCTGTTTTCAAACAGAAGCCTTACAAGCAACATAATAAATTTGTTAAGTCCCCTCTTCGTACACTCATAAAATACTAATATTTTATGGATGATCTTATAGATGAGACTCCTAAATGCTTTTCGCATCACTCTAATTAGACAATAAATCTGATGTGTTGTTTGAGATGGTTCTGAATCATATCTTTTGAAATGCCATGCACATCGCGGGGTAGTGACTATGAAGTTGTCCGTGTATGGTCGGTTGTCGATTATATTAATCACCTCCTTGTCCACCAATTTGTCACATCTTTTTAACCATAATATTTCTGGATCCCATATTTGTCGACCAAGGCACCAATTGCGAGTAAGTTTCACTATGGGCCTCAATTGATCTTCCGTTACAACCTCTTGAAATGTTTCAATGGGAAGTGCACCAAAATCAATTAGAAATTGGTAGTGGAATGCCAAATTGACATCATAATGGAATGTCCCAATCACATACATGGAAGATGCCTGAACGGAACCATCAAGGAACTGTCCCAAACCGGCATCGAGATCCGGATATACCGTTCCAGCAAAGAGAAGGCAAAGATAATGGCTTCACCATAATAGAATTCATTTTTTTTAACATTTATAATAATCTTATAAATCGTTTAGTAACGTCTAAAACTACATCTGTCCAATTCTACAAACTTTCGCGCATGCATCTGCAACCGTTACATTTAAACCAGTCACACGTTTATTATAAGAGTGTTTTAAAGGTTAGAGAGCTAATTGACAGGAATATATATATATATATATATATATATATATATATATATATAATATATTGGGTTTAGTTAAAAAGGTTGGGCATATGTTCCAAACCAAAATTTTGGTAATACAATTCTGTTTTAGTTTGTAGCTAGAAACCAATTGGAAGTCTTTCGTTTTAATCGGTAATATATATTATGTTTTGATGGTCATATAATTTTTTGATACACGCTTTCTCGATTTTAGAGAATGCATTATTTCATGAGCGATCATAACATTATCAATGACCAATCTCTCTGGTATGAAAGCAGCTTGTGTGTCGGAGACAATAGCATCTAAATGTTTATACATTTATGATATTATATATAAAAACTAAATAAAGAAAATTCATTATAGAAAAAACTTGTTAAATCATATAATAATTTAATTCATATCAATGAATGGTTATACCATGTAGATAAAGTTAAAATTTATAAATTTTAATTTATGTAGGTACAAAATTAAATTTAAAAAAAAAATACATTGAAGCAAGCAAAAACATAACTAGAAGATAATTGATTAAAGATCTTGTAGGAACACTTAAGTACAGTTAGGACTGTATCTAGAACCACCTAGTTTAGTAGTAAACCACCTGTTAGTACAAATACTTATAAGGTATGTTTCTATGAGCGCCTAATACTTAGACCGCCTAAATGTTCACCTAGATCACTTTTTAGAACATTACACATGATGTTACGAAATTGCCTTAATCAAATGATACTAATTAACCAAAAAAATACTAAAGTTTATTTTTGAAATACTTAAATAATAAATTTGCTAAACTTGGATTGTTTTAATTCATTTTAATATTGATATTCGTGAACATAAAATATTGATAGTTGCAAAAATCGGAAGATCTAAATAAATTGATTTTAAGTGCAATTTGTTCGGAAAAAAAAATTCATTCTCAGTTAACTCTAGTTAGGCCCATCCCAGCTAAGATAGTGATCAACATACAAAGGCCAAACTGACCACAACTAGGGTTTAAGGATGATAATAAAGATACCTTGAAGAAGAGAAAGGGAAGCCCAAGAGATATGAGAGAAGGAAAGAGAAAAAACTATAAAACCTTGTAAGAGATGATAAGGATAAAGAATCAATGGCTTCACCCTAAGCATACAACCCCATCTATGCCACATATCCATGTCTTTATTCTCTACCACTGTTCTTTCATATGTGTTGAAGATTCTAATCTATGATTGTTACAAACCATGTAAGCAAAAAAGATTGATAACTTTGCTTGGTCCATGCTAACCCTAGTGTTTGGGCAAAAGTGATCGGTTTTCTTATAAACTACGTAAAACATAAAGTAGATTGAATAGTCGTTTTTATTGATCAAAGTATTGAGCTCAAATACAAGAATTCAAGACACAATGAATCAATCTATAAATTTCATTTGTGTTTTAGAATTGAGTTGTGCATCTTGCGTTTAAGTCTCTTGCTTTACTCTTGATGTCCTCATGTTATGTCGTTCTCTCTTTTCATAGAGAAAATTTTATCCTAATCCTTTTAGGTTCTCTCTTGGGTTATTCGACTCTATTCACAATAGGGTTGATCACGAGAGTTTCGGTCCATTGAAAAAGTCAGTCACAAGACTCCCGGTCCATTGATAGAATTGGTCACTAGACTCTCAGCTCATTGAACTGAACCATCACAAGACTTTTCCTTTTATTAGATAAACTTAAATGTGTGTTGACTTCATCCTGTAAAATATATGTTGACTCTATCGAATTAATCATGAATTTTATTAATTTCATCAAGACTGATAACTAGGCCTGGTCATTCGCATTTCAGTTTGGTCCAAGATTTCAAAATTTTGGGTCGATCAAGTTAAAATAAGCTTTGTCAAATTAAGTTGATTAAGAAGTCTGGTTTGGTTCGAGAAATTTTTTCCAAGCTGAACCGATTAAGGGGTGTTGTTTGCTTGGTTTTTGTTTAAAAAGTTCGGTTATCACCTAAAAGCTATTGTAGCCAAAGTTGCACCAGATATAAAATTCGGTATAGTTAATTGGGACAAATCGTCTTTTGCTTGTAGTGTTAGTTAGCATTAATTAATCTTTGGTAATTTTGTATATTTCAATATTTTTTTGGTATATTTGACAAAAGTTCAGTTCAATTTGAAACTACACTTTGGACCCAAAAAAAAAAAAAAAAACAAGAAAATAGTATTTTTTGAGAAATTAAAAATTTTGGTTAACAATCAGTTTAGCTTCACAAAACCAAACTAGTCACCAAAAAAATATTGAAATATACAAAATTACCAAAGATTAATTAAAGCTAACTAACACTACAAGCAAAAGACGATTTGTCCCAATTAACTATACCGAATTTTATATCTGGTGCAACTTTGGCTACAATAGCTTTTAGGTGATAACCGAACTTTTTAAACAAAAACCAAGCAAACAACACCCCTTAATCGGTTCAGCTTGGAAAAAATTTCTCGAACCAAACCAGACTTCTTAATCAACTTAATTTGACAAAGCTTATTTTAACTTGATCGACCCAAAATTTTGAAATCTTGGACCAAACTGAAATGCGAATGACCAGGCCTAGTTAAAATTAGGGTATGACTAGGTGTTGAGTATAATTTTATCGTCTTGATGAAATTAATAAAATTCATGATTAATTCGATAGAGTCAACATATATTTTACAGGATGAAGTCAACACACATTTAAGTTTATCTAATAAAAGGAAAAGTCTTGTGATGGTTCAGTTCAATGAGCTGAGAGTCTAGTGACCAATTCTATCAATGGACCGGGAGTCTTGTGACTGACTTTTTCAGTGGACCGAAACTCTCGTGATCAACCCTATTGTGAATAGAGTCGAATAACCCAAGAGAGAACCTAAAAGGATTAGGATAAAATTTTCTCTATGAAAAGAGAGAACGACATAACATGAGGACATCAAGAGTAAAGCAAGAGACTTAAACGCAAGATGCACAACTCAATTCTAAAACACAAATGAAATTTATAGATTGATTCATTGTGTCTTGAATTCTTGTATTTGAGCTCAATACTTTGATCAATAAAAACGACTATTCAATCTACTTTATGTTTTACGTAGTTTATAAGAAAACCGATCACTTTTGCCCAAACACTAGGGTTAGCATGGACCAAGCAAAGTTATCAATCTTTTTTGCTTACATGGTTTGTAACAATCATAGATTAGAATCTTCAACACATATGAAAGAACAGTGGTAGAGAATAAAGACATGGATATGTGGCATAGATGGGGTTGTATGCTTAGGGTGAAGCCATTGATTCTTCATCCTTATCATCTCTTACAAGGTTTTATAGTTTTTTCTCTTTCCTTCTCTCATATCTCTTGGGCTTCCCTTTCTCTTCTTCAAGGTATCTTTATTATCATCCTTAAACCCTAGTTGTGGTCAGTTTGGCCTTTGTATGTTGATCACTATCTTAGCTGGGATGGGCCTAACTAGAGTTAACTGAGAATGAATTTTTTTTTCCGAACAAATTGCACTTAAAATCAATTTATTTAGATCTTCCGATTTTTGCAACTATCAATATTTTATGTTCACGAATATCAATATTAAAATGAATTAAAACAATCCAAGTTTAGCAAATTTATTATTTAAGTATTTCAAAAATAAACTTTAGTATTTTTTTGGTTAATTAGTATCATTTGATTAAGGCAATTTCGTAACATCATGTGTAATGTTCTAAAAAGTGATCTAGGTGAACATTTAGGCGGTCTAAGTATTAGGCGCTCATAGAAACATACCTTATAAGTATTTGTACTAACAGGTGGTTTACTACTAAACTAGGTGGTTCTAGATACAGTCCTAACTGTACTTAAGTGTTCCTACAAGATCTTTAATCAATTATCTTCTAGTTATGTTTTTGCTTGCTTCAATGTATTTTTTTTTTAAATTTAATTTTGTACCTACATAAATTAAAATTTATAAATTTTAACTTTATCTACATGGTATAACCATTCATTGATATGAATTAAATTATTATATGATTTAACAAGTTTTTTCTATAATGAATTTTCTTTATTTAGTTTTTATATATAATATCATAAATGTATAAACATTTAGATGCTATTGTCTCCGACACACAAGCTGCTTTCATACCAGAGAGATTGGTCATTGATAATGTTATGATCGCTCATGAAATAATGCATTCTCTAAAATCGAGAAAGCGTGTATCAAAAAATTATATGACCATCAAAACATATGTAACCAAAGCATATGATAGGGTCAAATAGGATTTTATGGAGAATGTATCTTTTTGGTTTTTCTACAGAATGGATAGAGTGTGGATTATGGCCTCAGGTCGTTCCGTTAACTACTCAATATTAATCAATGGTTCTCCCCATGGTATGGTTGTTCTTGAACGTGGTATACGTCCAGAAGACCCATTATCACTGTACTTATTCATTCTTTGTGCGGACATAATGAGTCATCTTATCAAAACAAGGGTAACTGATGGATATATACGAGGTGTTCAAATAGGCAATAGTGTTCCACCCATCACACATCTGCAGTTTGCTGATGATTCTTTGTATTTCTGCCAAGCAAATGCTCAAATTTGCAGAGCAATAAAGGAAACTTTCGAAGTTTATGAATACTACTTCGGGCAAAAGATCAACACCAACAAATCATTAATAACTTTGGTTCAAGGGTTCCAGGACAACTGCAAAATCGTTGAAAGAACATTCTCCAAATTCCAAATCATGGGGGTAGTGGTAAGTATCTTGGTCTTCCAGAACAGTTTGATAAAAAAAGAGAGTGAAATGTTCACATATATTGTTGATAAAGTGAAAGAAAGAACATCTTCTTAGCGTGGAAGATACTTATCACCGGCTGGTAAAGAGATACTCATTAAATCTGTTGCTTTAGCAGTGCATGTTTATTCGATGTCTTGCTTTAAACTACCTCTAGAAGTACTGTCTGAAATTGAATCCATTTTACAAAAAATTTTGTGGGAGAAAAGTAACCAGGACAGAGGAATACCATGGATAGTCTAGAAGCGTTTACAATATACAAAATCAGAGGGAGGGCTTGGTTTTAAAGACCTAGCAAACTTTAGTGACGCTTTGCTTGCCAAACAAGCTTGACATCTAATTCAACACCCAAACTCTTTGTTTGCCAGGGTTTTCAAAGCCAGATACTTTAATGATGATTTACATTTTAGACGCAAAACAGAGAGCTAATCAGTCTTATTGTTAGGCATCAATCTTGAAAGGCCTGAAAATAGTCAAATTAGGATACCGTTATATTGTTGGTGATGGTAAGACTGTTCGTGTTAATCATGACAATATTAGAACAACCCACCCTACACAATCAGTACGTAGCTCTACTCCGAAAAATAGTTTACATCTTGGTGATTTTATCTCTTCAACCGGTAGTTATCACTTTTGGTACATTGCCAAAATTAGAGAAAACATTAACGAGGAAGATCAAGAACACATCATCAACACCTATCTTCCACTTTCTACACTCCGGACAAAATTATCTGCCATTATAATAAAAATGGTGATTATACGGTCCACTCAGGATACTGGCTATTTATGTGCAACCCAAATCATCCAAATGATCTCCCACTCATACCTCATGGATCAACCGTAGTGAAGCGAACGATTTGGAAACTCAATATTCTACCAAAGATAAAACATTTCCTTTGGCGTATTCTTTCAAAATCATTACCTACAATCACACGTTTAACCACCCACTAAACGAATCTTGATCCAGTATGTCCTAGATGTTTTCAGGCAGTTCTCTTTATGTGTCCCTATGCTGAATCAATATGGCAACTAATGAATATCCCTCCTTATCTTATCTATAGTCCCCATTTGAATTTTAAATCTTTCATTGAAGCTTTTTTTAAAGATCATAATGCCAATGACACTCCATTTAACTTTAAATTGTTTCTTTTTTGGCTTTTATGGCATATTTCAAAAAGTAGAAATACTTGCTTCGTTTTTGGCTTCTATGGCATATTTGGAAAAGTAGAACTACTTTTATCTTTGATGGTACTCATGAAAATCCGAAAGTTGTTGTTCTATATGTGCACAATTAGATGTTCGACAATGGAATCAACAACTCGAAAGATCATCTCATGAAAAGACTCAAGACAATCAACTGACAATGGCTAAATGGACAAGACCTATGCCTCCATTCACCAAATGTAATTATGATGCTGCTTTTGATCCTACTACTAATCAAGCAAAATGTGGTTGGATACTCCGTGATCAAGATGAAGTTTTGCAATGATGGAGAGCTTCAGTTTCAGGTTATGCGTCATCTCCTTTGGAAGCGGAAGCTAAGGCTCCCTTGGTGGCAATCAAACAAACCTGGATTCAAGGACTCACCACTGTTGTGTTTGAAGGGGGACAACGTCAAACTCACTAAGATGCTAAACAAGGATCTTTTCGATATAACTATTTAAGGCATCACTCAAGACATAAATTATTAGTCTACTCGTTTCAAAGGACTCAGTTTGTTTTCTTTTCAAGAAATTTTAATAATGTTGCTCATTACCTAGCAAAATTTGGTTGTATTTCAAATATTTTATACTCAGGGTGTTTTACACCTCCATCATGGTTATCAGACTAGTTGCTGAAAAAAATTTATTTTATAATATTTTTTAAAATTGTTTAAATCACTGATTAGGCGTTATACGTTAGTGACTGCGTTAGGCGCCAATTCATTTTTAGCATGAATATAACGTTACTAATTAGGCAAATATTTTAATGTGACTACTTAATTCAAATATTTGGTCTCATATTCTTATGAACCAATTAAGAATATTTGAACTTAGACTTTGTGCTAACCTTAACAACCTAAACATATATGCAACATTATCCTCTACCAGGTCCCTTATCACTGAGCAATATGTTTATACTACTCGTCGTAAAAAAACTCACAACACAAAAAGATCAAACGGGTAGCAGTAAGCTTCCTTTGATGACTAATAACTTATTTTTTTTTAAGAGACTAATGGTTTCACGTGATTGAAAAATATTTCAAACTTACATATATTTTTTTTGTGCTTTATAACACATAGTTTCAAGTTTCTTTGACACCAAAAGTGGCATCAAACTAATGCTAGCTCCCAAGTCACATAAGCACTTCTTAACGGTAAGATCTCATAGAGAACATGTAAGTGTGAAATATTTTTCTTTGTAAATATAATTGTCAATACCAGCAATCCTTCTTTTGGCATTTTTAGGTATGTGACAGTGAATTTTATGAACAATTTATAGGATGATATTTACATTAATGCTTTTAAGATATGCTTTGTAATGGTCACATTTCGTATGTACTTCTGAAATATCTCATGTTTTCTCAAGTAATAGTTTCTTTAAGCATCGAGTTTTGATTCACAAGATGGCGGTACAAGGCTACAAGATTTTTAGTAAGCTCCATATTCGTCTTTGTTTTTTTGGTATGAGTAAGCTCTATAGTCTTTTCTCACGAGGGCTTTCTTAAATTCATTTAGCACGAGTGTCATTCTTTGTTCTTTAGCAACAACTTCAACCTTTTCTTTCTCTAAGTCTTTAACGTCTTCATTAGCCTCTCTTGTTGGGACTTGCTTCTCACTCCCACTGTCAAGGATGTACCTCTTAGTTCAAAAATTTGAAAAAGTGGCCAATGGTCTTATTTTTGGGGGAAAACAATTATGACATATAGAAAATATTGACTATATAGATAAATATGCTAAGTTTGGTGATAACTCTCTAATTTATATGTTTTTAGCATCCCTTTTTGTCCATATTTTGCATTGTTCATACCTCTAACTTAGCATTTTTAGGTCATTAATTGTAGGAATTCACTTTTAGACCATTTAGGGTGTTGCATTTCTGCATTTGCATATTTTGGATGAAAACAGGTGCTAAAGAGCCAAAAATGAGGAAAAACAAGGACAACTCGAGCATGTACCCGAAGGAGCCATCGAGCTACAAGAACAAGTCCGAACCCCAATACGATCGAGGAGGATCCAAGAGCATGAAGAGCAACCCGAAGATCCACCCGAGGAGTAACCCGACTACACCCTCATGTACCCCATCGAGTAGACCATCGGGCAGGTCTGGGAAGCTAGGTCAAACGGGTTTCCATATATAAACCCCCTCCTCTCCTAGCTCGCAAATGAGCACGCCGCAGACCCTCAAACCAGAGAGCGAGAGCTTCTGTGAGAGAACTGAGTGACTCAAACATTTTCCTTTTTGTTTTTGCATTTTTATTTTGTAGTTTTTTTAGATTTCTATCTTGTACTCTCTCTACTCTACTCTATCTTTTAATACAATGCAATTTTCATTCATTTTCATTGTTTCGTTTCTTGTTATCATGTCCGAGTAGTGTAGTAAAGTTTCTAGGGATGGGATAGATGATTTTGTGTTCTTGATCGGTTAGGATGCCTTAGTTTGATTGTAAATGATTGATAGATTTCCTTCTAGGTTAGTGGTCTTAATGCTGTCAACAGACCGAGAGGTTGAGATTAGATCTAGGCGTTTTAGCGACCAAGAGGTGTAGATAAGATGCATGATTTAGCCAATGCTAGAGGTTTACTTGACTCTGAGTAAGAAATTAGATGAGTTCGAGTTTACTGACAATAATGGATCGATCTTAATGCCTGCTTGTTCATATTTCTAGTGCGAGAGTGTGGTAATGTGTTCAAGGTTGATTGTTGCTAGTGCGAGAGTGTGGTGACAAGGTTTTAGAGGTTCATTGTCTAGGAAATAATTGCTTGAGGCATGTAAGGCATCTGTACTGGTCTAGAATACTTAGGATTCGATTTCCCCATCCTTAGGAACTTTCGTATTTTAATTGTTTACATTTTCTTTACTTACTCGACCACTTACCCGATCAGGTACACGATAACCTGTATCGAGTAATAGCTCGAGCTGTTCATATCCAACTTGCTTACTCGATCACCCCACTCGATCATGTACTCGATTGCTTGCATCGAGTGCTTAGGTCGTGTGGTTTCTTTGTTCATATTCTTTTCTTTTATTTATTTTAGGACTGTTAGAATCAAAACCCTATCTGCTTGGCTTTACTTGTATTGTACTGATCATATCCTTCCTGCTAGCGATAGACAACCATTTGGATTGATAACCCTTTGCACTACAACTGCATAGGGAATTGATATCCTGGGTGAAAACCTGTCTATCAATTTGGTGTTGTTGCCATTTGGTTGATTCCATTTTGCTACGTTTAGGATTTCAGTACTTGCTAGATCAAGTTCGTTTGTTTATATTTGGTTCGGAAACTGACTTGTTTGCTTTCGCTTTGTTTGTTTTGAATCTCAGGTACAACCCGAGCACCCACCCGACCCGTCACTTGATCACCTGGATTGAGTTGATCCTTGTGTACACACTCGGATACCTACCTGTGCATGCAAACACGATCCAGAGGTAGCCAGAACCTGAGTCCTGTCATCGACAACATCGACAGACCTCGGCTACTCAGACAACAACAAGTTCAACCAGAACCAGCAATCATTGAGGAGACGATGAATAATCAGAACGGTCCACCAGCTCCTCAAGCAAGGACCAATATAGGAGCAGGAGATGCTCCATCTACTCACACTCAAAGGAATGGCATTGTACCACCAGCTGTGCAGAATAACAATTTTGAGATCAAGAGTAGTCTCATCCAGATGATAAAGAGCAATAAGTTTCATTTATTGCCAATGGAAGACCCATTGGATCATCTGGATGAATTTGATAGGCTATGTAGCCTCACTAAGATCAATGGACTCAGTGAAGATGGATTCAAGCTCAGGCTTTTCCCATTTTCTTTGGGAGATAAAGCACACATCTGGGAGAAATTGCTCCCTAAGGAGTCCATCACCACTTGGGAAGCGTGCAAGAAGGCATTTTTGGCCAAATTCTTCTCCAACTCTAGAACCGCAAGGCTGAGAAATGACATTTCCGACTTTGTACAGAAGAACAATGAAACGTTCAATGAAGCTTGGGAACGTTTCAATGGATACACTACTCGATATCCACATCACGGCTTCAGTAATGCTTCATTGCTGAGCACACTTTATAGAGGAGTGGTCCCCAAGATACGGATGTTGCTGGACACCGCAAGTCATGGTAACTTCCTCAACAAGGATGTCGATGAAGGTTGGGACCTAGTGGAGAATTTGGCTCAATCTGATGGTAACTACAATGAGGAATATGATCGCTCTGTGCGATCTACAGGAGAGGAAGATTCCAAGTACAAGAGAGACATGAAAGCCCTCAATGAAAAGCTCGATCAGCTCCTCAACCACCAGAAGCATGTTCATGCTATATCAGAGGACGAGCAGTTTCAACACCAAGATAGGGAGACTATGCAGCTAGAGCATGTTAACTACATCAACAACCAAGGAGGTTACAACAGAGGGTACAACAACTTCAAGCCAAATCCGAATCTGTCTTATCGAAACCCGAATGTTGCAAATCCTCAGGACCAAACTTACCCATCTGGAGTTCAAGGGAACCAAGTCCAACAGAAGCCTTTTGTCCAGTACAACCAAGGCTATGCACCTAACCAGCAGTACTCTGGAACCTACAACCAACCCCCTGGATTCCAACAACCACAAGGTCCACCAAACCAATCACAAGAAGCTAGTTACGCGGTCTCATTCAGCAAATGATTCAGAATCAGGCCACAGCTTCTATGGACATCGCGAAACGGTTCGCACAGATGAGCAACAAGATCGACTCATGATACAATGATCTCAATGCCAAGTACGAATCACTCAACACAAAGGTTCGATACCTGGAAGGCCACCACAACAACCAACCAGCCCCAAAGATCAACCAACTCCCAGGTAAGGCTGTTCAAAACCCCAAGGATTATGCAACTGCTCAAGCCATCTTCCTTGATGATGACTATGAGGATTACCTCACTGGAGACAGTGATGATCAAGATGGGGAGGATGTGGAACACCCAATAAAAAATGAGACCAAGTACTATATATCCGAATATGAACCCGAGCCTTCACCCAAAGAGACTGATCAAGTTGATGATCAAGCACTGGTTTGAGAATCACAAACTGAAGAACAACCCAAAGTGGAACTCGATGACCTACACGAAGGTGTTGATCGGATGATGCATCGAGTAGATGTTGAAAAGAGAGATCAACCTCAACCACCTGCAAAGAAGGGGAGTTAGAGGAAAGGTTCAATGCTGCACTTGACATCCAGCTGGAGGCGCTTGCAGAGCGAATGACTAAGCGTAAAGCTCCACCACCTAAGCTCTTGCCCCCACACGAGCTTCACAAGGAAGCTGCCAAGGTAGAAGCTCGAGTGGAAAATGAGGTTAAGGAAGCTATCAAGGAGATTGGTTTTGAGATTCTGAGGAGTAGAGTATGCTTGGATCCTGATTTGCGGATTGAGGAAAAACTAGAAGATCCTGGCTCTTTCACTTTGCCGTGTTCGATAGGACTTCGGATCTTCAAGAACTGTTTGTGCGACCTTGGAGCTTCAGTTAGCATTATGCCGCTGTCAGTTGCCGACAAGATGTGATTCACTGATTTTAAACCAAGTAAATTGTATTTGGTTCTGGTTGATAGAACAGTGAGGCATCCGATTGGTATCCTGGAAAATCTGCCTCTCAGGATTGGAAGATTGGAAGTGCCTTCGGACTTCATGATCCTCAATATGGACAAGGAATCATATGATCCACTGATTCTAGGGAGACCATTCTTGGCAACAGTTGGTGCTGTGATCGAGGTGAAACAAGGTAAGATCAGAATAGAGCATGGTGAGCATTTCAAGATGGAGTTTGATGTGAAGAAAGGGATTAAGAGGCCAACTATTGATGGTCAAGCTTTCTCTACAAAGACCAAACAAAGGAAGGTGCAACATCTTGAAGAGGTCAACACCACATTTGCCTTAGAACCTGGATAAAACCTGGAAAATCTGTTGCACCAGCCTGCTACAGTGGAGAGGATTCCAGAACCTCTTCCACATGGACCCCGTGCTTAAGGAGCATGAAGAGTCAAGCTTAGTGACTTTAAACAAGCTCACTCGGGAGGAAGTCCCAAAGATATCTTTTAAATTTTAGTTTATTTGTTTTATTTATTTTTCTCTTTTTGCAAATTTATAAAAAAAAATGGAAAAAATTGAAAAGAGGAAAATTGGGGAACCCGAGGGTCAACCCGACACCGTACTTGACGCGCCTGATCTTGTCTCTGCTCGGGTGGCGAGTGAAGTCCGAATTCCACAAGGAAGCCCACTCTCGGTGAAGCCCACCAACCAAACCCTAGCCTATTTAAGGGGTTTCGAGACACTTCTCCCTCATTACCACCGATAAGTCTTTTCTCTACTCTAAAGCTTTTTAGTTTCCATAAGTTTCTATTCTCTCTCGATCTCAAGCTTTATTCGGTTTCTTTGAGACTAACCCTATTAACCTCGAGACCTAGCCTTCTTTCTCTCAAGGATTCAAACATGGAGCCAATCGCTAAAACCTACCAAAGAAAGGGAAGAAGATCAACCTCCACCACTGCTACAACCGGAGGTGATGCCGTCAAAGTTCGAGAGTCTCAAGGGAGAGGAAACGTTCCACATTCCCAACCGTTGGCTGGACGTTTTGCCTCCCCAACCCGATGCACAATCCGATCCACCACCCGATCCGATACTCGTGTAACCGATCGAGTAGGCCCCGAGTTCGCTCACCGAGTCCAATGGCGAGTGTTGTTCGCCGTTCTCTTCGACGTAAGGACCTGTCTACGTCCAAAAAGACCATTACCGACCCTATGGAGGTCGATTCTGATGCTGGAGGAGAAGAGCAAGGGAAGATCCAAACCTCTCGATCAAGGAGCAGAGCCGCGGTTGCAAGGGGGAAGAGACCGACTTCAGAGAAAGCTGAGAGGGTAGTTGAGAGAGCCGTTGAGGAAGAGGATCAACAGGAAGAGGAGGAGGACCGAGAGAGAGAAGAGGAGCAGAGAGAGAGGACACGCCAAGCCTCGCAGAGGCTGAAGCATAAAGAGGTGGACACTCCGGCAAGACTATTCAAAGTCTTCCAGAAGATGAGCTTTGTTGGTACCCGATACCCTCATCGCGAGACCATGAAGATGTTGGGCATCATTAGGGATGTTGAATTTCTATTCGATATGTGCCACCTGGGCCATATGATGCGAGCCCACCTCGAAGCATATGAGGAGGAGACGGTCTATTTCCTTTCGACCTTGAAGCTGCATTATTTCGAGGATCACCCGACCCTACTACCCGATGGGGAGATCGGGTTCATTACCTTCTCCGTGAGGAACAAAGACTACCGACTCAGTTTCAAGGAGATGGAGAAGCTATATGGCTTCAAAGCTAGTAGTGGAGAAGGAATGGAGGTTAGCAAGGAGGAAATGAGGTCCCTATGGCTGACAATAGGAGACAAGCTCCCCTACAAGTCCACAAGCTCCAAATCCGCTCAAATAAGAAGCCCTGTCTTGAGGTATTTTCACAAGTCTCTTGCATGCACTCTTTTTGCTAGAAAAGAGACTGGGAATGTGAACGATCATGAGCTCCAGCTGTTAGACATTGCTTTGTGTGGAGTTTTGGACAATGCTAGAGATGGTACACCACTAGTTGGAGATGTTGCGGATACTAGCATGGTGTTTGTGCTACTCGATCAATTCCTCTATCTGAAATCGTGGGTCGAGAAAAGAAGAGAAGGAGGCAGAGAGATCTCCATTGGGGGACTAGTCACACCGATCCTAGTGGCTTGCGATGTGCCCTTGAAGGGAATTGTGCACAAACCGAGATGGCTGGATGCGGATTACCTCGTGCTAGCGAGATTTTTGGCCCATGAGAGGCCTAATGACATGATGCTGTTCAAGTTTTTCCATCCAACCGCCGGAGCTGCCCAAATGGTCCTACCTAATGTCATATGCACCAAGGTTCGGCTTGGAAACAACATTGACTTCGCACTACCTTTGGAGGAGCTGTACAACCCGGAGGAGGAGTCCGAAGCTGAGAAGAGAGAGGAGACCGGACATAGACAAGGAGATAGCTCGGAGGAATTCGATTTTGAGGAGTATGTGTGCTCTCAAAAGTAACCGGTTGGAGTGAGGGAAGCTCACAAGAGGATCGGCTGGCTGAAGAGAATGAACAAGTTCTTGGCGAAGAAGGTAAAAGATCTTGCTGGTTCGGTGAAGACAATGGGAGGTCAAATCAAGGAGTTGCAAGACAAGGCAAGCTGTGCCTCAACTCCTACCTCGGCACAAGCACCAACTCGGCACAAGCACCAACTTGGATGGGGAGAAGCGGACCGCTAGGAGGAACTCGAGGACTGCCACCTCCGGAACCTCAAAGAGCATCATCATACGAGCCCCAAGCTGAGGAGAACATCACCCGACCTGAGGCATCGCGGAGAAGCCATTCTGACGCTTACCCGACGCCCAACCCGATGGGATACACGATGAACTATCTGATGCCCCATCAAGCACCCAATCGGGTGAGTACGCAGGTATCTTCCCTCTGCCTTACCAAATGCCATTTACGATGCCATACACGATGCACCCTGCTAGTGGATACACGGGTGATCATTCTGGACCTCTTCTGCCATTTCCGTCATACTACCCGATGCCCTACCCGATGAGCTACGCGATCCCACCCTCGATCAACCCCTCGGATGCTGGTCCGAGTAAGTCGTCCGTGTGCATTTCTGAGCTCTCTGACGAGCAAACACCGGCACCTGCTGAAGCCGGAGACGACCATGGCTACACGTTGGCCAGTATGGAGGCTGCTGCAACCTCCTTCTTCTCCAACCCATGAGGTACCACTTCATCCACCCTTGTATATATCATTGCATTTAGTTTAATTCATTTTGTGTGATTCTTGGATTCTTTTCCAACTTTTATTTACACAGAGACTGTGTAATTTAAGTTTGGGGGAGAGTCCTAGAATGTATTTAACATTGTGTTTTATTTTTTTATTTTTATTATTTCAAATTTTTGCATGCTAGTTCTATTCATTTGAGTCTGCATCTATGTGCATTATAAAAACCAAAAAATTTGAAAATTTTAAAAATAAAATAAATAAAGAGTGTTCATGTAGTTGCATTTACATATTAGGATTGAGTCTAGTTTGTTTCATATAGGATTGTTGCATATGCATCTTAGGGGACAATGATTAAAACCACCTTGTTTAAAATCAAACCTTAGGATTGAAGCTATAGCCCTTAGTCACAGTTCATTATTGCTAGATCAATCTTTGGAAAAAAATGAAAAATATTTGCTTAGATCCTTTGTGTTGTTTGAATGCTTCCTCCACTTGCTTGAACATTATAACATCTCTATATTATTAGACTTAATTTGAACTTTAATTGTCTTGCTTATGGAACTTGAATACTTGCTCTTGGTAACTCTAAACTCGGGTTAGCACTCCATTTTTTACCAATCTCTTCGTTTAACCCGATTCATTTGTCCTACCCATGAACCCAAACCTTTCTTTCAAACCTTGTTGTGAATTGTTGAGTGAGGCCTCTTTTATTGTGCTATAGGTTGTGAAACCTTGAGAGTAATGAGAACGACAAAGAACTGCCTCTTGATTTAGCTAAGTTAGAATTTGAACTAGCTAATAGATTCGGTTTTGAAATATAGGTGCTTAGAATGTTTATTTGGGGTTGGGTTGTGGAATAATAATAAAAAAAAAGTCCTTAAGGTTAGAATCAATTAGCTCTAAGTCTCTAAGTAAAAAGAAAAAAAGAGAAAAGATCTTGCTATAGTCTCCTAGAAAGAAAGAAAAGAATATATTTATATTAGGAGTTTAGCAAAGAAAAAAAAAAAAGAGTTAGAAGTTTAAAGTCTAAAACTTAGGGAGTAAAAAAAAAGGAGTTAAAGTCAAGGATGTGGGTAGTTTAATTCTAGGGGGTTTAAATTAAAAAAAAAAAAAAGAGTGAATAAGAAAATGGTAGATCTTCAAGAGTTAAGCTTTGTATGCCCAAATTGTTCTCAGTCTTATATAGTTTTCACAATTGTCTAGCATTCCTTCTTTTGAGAGAAAACCACCCAAAGAATTTGTTTGAAACCACCTTACTAAAAAGCCTTACTCTTGAAACCGATTGAGCTTGATTCACCTCCCATTTGCAAGAATTCGCCAAACACTTAATTGAATGTGAAAGAGATGTTCTTTATCCTTAGTTGGAGGTTGAGCTAGATCGATGCATGGTAATAAGCATAGAAAAATATTTGTAAGTATGTTGATTGATCTTAGCACCATTAAACTATCTTTGAGGACTATAGCTTGAATCATTCGCTTAGCATCTTAAGGTTATGAGTCCCCACTTTCAAACCGTACCCTCTTACTTCCTTGCTAGAGGACTAGCAAAATTTAAGATTGGGGGTCTGATAACTCTCTAATTTATATGTTTTTAGCATCCCTTTTTGTCCATATTTTGCATTGTTCATACCTCTAACTTAGCATTTTTAGGTCATTAACTGTAGGAATTCACTTTTAGACCATTTAGGGTGTTGCATTTCTACATTTGCATATTTTGGATGAAAACAGGTGCTAAAAAGCCAAAAATGGGAAAAAACAAGGACAACTCGAGCATGTACCCGAAGGAGCCATCGAGCTGCAAGAACAAGTCCGAACCCCAACACGATCGAGGAGGATCCAAGAGCATGAAGAGCAACCCGAAGATCCACCCGAGGAGTAACCCGACTACACCCTTGTGTACCCCATCAAGTAGACCATCGGACAGGTCTGAGAAGCTAGGTCAAACGGGTTTCCATATATAAACCCCTCCTCTCATAGCTCGCAAACGAGCACGCCGCAGACCCTCAAACCAGAGAGCGAGAGCAATTGTGGGAGAACTAAGCGACTCAAACATTTTCCTTTTTTGTTTTTGCATTTTTATTTTGTAGTTTTCTTAGATTTCTATCTTGTACTCTCTCTACTCTACTCTATCTTTTAATACAATGCAATTTTCATTCATTTTCGTTGTTTCGTTTCTTGTTATCATGTCCGAGTAGTGTAGTAAAGTTTCTAGGGATGGGATAGATGATTTTGTGTTCTTGATCGGTTAGGATGTCTTAGTTTGATTGTAAATGATTGATAGATTTCCTTCTAGATTGGTGTTCTTAATGCTGTCAACAGACCGAGAGGTTGAGATTAGATCTAGGCGTTTTAGCGACCGAGAGGTGTAGATAAGATGCATGATTTAGCCAATGCTAGAGGTTTACTTGACTCTGAGTAAGAAATTAGATGAGTTCGAGTTACTAACAATAATGGATCGATCTTAATGTCTGCTTGTTCATATTGCTAGTGCGAGAGTGTGGTAATGTGTTCAAGGCTGATTGTTGCTAGTGCGAGAGTGTGGTGACAAGGTTTTAGAGGTTCATTGTCTAGGAAATAATTGCTTGAGGCATGTAAGGCATATGTACTGGTCTAGAATACTTAGGATTCGATTACCCCATCCTTAGGAACTTTCGTATTTTAATTGTTTACATTTTCTTTACTTACTCGACCACTTACCCGATCAGGTACACGATAACCTGTATCGAGCTGTTCATATCCAACTTGCTTACTCGATCATCCCACTCGATCTTGTACTCGATTGCTTGCATCGAGTGCTTAGGTCGTGTGGTTTCTTT
The DNA here is from genome assembly GCF_030686135.1 of Camelina sativa. Classification (NCBI taxonomy): domain Eukaryota; kingdom Viridiplantae; phylum Streptophyta; class Magnoliopsida; order Brassicales; family Brassicaceae; genus Camelina; species Camelina sativa. The sequence continues at coordinate 28,153,834 of NC_141899.1, read as the reverse complement.
GTTCATATTCTTTTCTTTTATTTATTTGAGGACTGTTAGAATCAAAACCCTATCTGCTTGGCGTAACTTGTATTGTACTGATCATATCCTTCCTCCTAGCAATAGACAACCATTTGGATTGATAACCCTTTGTACTACAACTGCATAGGGAATTGATACCCTAGGTGAAAACCTGTCTATCATTTGGTTTCTTCTTTCTTTTTTAACTTTCTTCTATTTTTCCCTTTTTTCTTTATCTCAAGTTTTATGTTAAAAAAATATGTAATATCCAAATCTCTCATAGTTCAAAACTAATTTTTTACTATTTTCCATATACTAAATAAACATCTTGAGAATACAAAAACAAATTAAATTATTATTTTAAAACTTTATAAGAAAAACATTAATGATATTATTGGTCTAATAATATAGAGAAAAATTAATAATAAAAGCCTTATATTTTACTTAAAAACTAGATTTAAACCCACGGTACACCGCGGGACAATATTTATACAAAAACTTTTTTTTTTTAAAAATTATATTTGTTTGTTAATTTATTTCTTTAGTTTAGTGTTTAAGATTATATAATTGTAATTTAATTGTTAATTATAAAATTTGATCAATTGTATACCGGAGACACGCGACAATTATTTAGTTTTATTTATACTAATGTTACATTTGTACCGTATCAATTTCTTATGGTTATAAAAATAGAAATTTTTACTGCTTTTTAGATTTAACCCGTGAAAAAATTATTCTTACATTATTATATTTTTAAATTTTTAGTGTTTTTAAATTTAATCCATAAGTTTAAAGTTATTTAGATTTAATCCGTGAAAGAATTATATCCATAAAAGTTATTATGCAGTATACCGCATATTAATTTATATTATAAATACTCCAATTTATTAGATTTAAGCCGTGAAATAATTATTTTCCATTTTTTATCTGCATATTAATAACCATTAAAGTTTTAATTGTTTATATGAAACAATATAGTTATTACTGAATATTAGAGTTTTTAAAAGAAGAAAATATTGTATAGATATTTTTGGCATATGTTATTAAGTGTAATAAATTTCTTAATATATAAATTGTTTTAGAAAATTATAAACCAATTGTAAAGACATTTTAAGAATCTAATTGATTCTGTTTGTATGTGCAATTTTTTAAGGATTAACTTTGTAAATAAGTATAATTTAAAGGACACCAAATGTACTTCACTTTATGGAAACACCACGGGATAATTATTTAGTTTTATTTATTATAATGTAAGAAATCTGAGGAATCATGTAACATCCGCGAACCTGATTTTGTGATTTTGAAAGGAGTGTCGATCGACACCCTAGTGGCATTGATCGACACCACTAATTTCTGGGTTCGGCCGGTTTGATTAATTGCCGAATTGGTTCGGTTTGGTTCAATTAAATCCCTAAATCGTGTTATAAGCGTCTAAGGACGAGTTTAAGGGTTTTTGGGGAGTTATTTGGTCGCCGCTTAGTGAAAGAAAGAGAGAAAAGAGAGAGAAACGTTTTTGTGACTTTCTGGGCTTGTTCTTGGAGTTTTTGGAGAGATCTGAGGCTATAGGAGGGTTAGTTGTTGCTGGAAACGAAGGGGGAGCTTCTGGAGGTGTTGTTTTCCACGTTTCTCAATCCAATCTTCATGTTCTTGAGGTGAGTGCTTGACCATGGTTGATCTAAGCATGAGATCTCTCTTGTTTGTGTGTTTTCTTTGCTGTTTGTGTTGTTTTGTTGCTTGGGTTCGTTGCTTTTGTGATTCCCAGTGATTTCTGAGGTAATTGGGTGAGTTTGAGACGGATTCGAGATGATTGAGAAGGAGAGTTCGATGTTCGGTTTCGCGCAGATCGTGTCTGCAGAGGAGGCATCGATCGACACTAGGAAGCATCGGTCGACACCATTTGGAGTGGCATCGGTCGACACTGTTTAGCATCGGTCGACACCATTGTTTGTAGCATCGATCGACACCGTGAGGCATCGGTCGACACTGGTCTCAGTCGAGACTTGTTTTCCTGGTTTGACGTATTGTTGTGTGTTGTTTGTTTTGCTTAAACTTGAGGGTCTCAGTTGCTTGTGTGTATAGCCCAGTAGATGGGAGGATTGCCTCACTAAGTATTTGTGATAATACTTACGCATCTCAATTGTTGTTTGTGGTGTGCAGGTATGTGACGTGGAATCATGGCGATGAAGAGGAGGATGAACTAGGGTCTCGTTTGTGTGTTGTTGGTCTTTGTTATATTGTTTAGGATGGAACATTGGATAGAGATATGTTAGGTTGCTGGATAGAATGGATAGAAATGCTATTGTATTGGTTTTGTATTATTGATATGTTTCCGCTGTGCATGTAATTGGATGTTGGTTTATTATTGGTTGGTTACCGAGTGTGGGTTGGTTTGTTTAATTAAGTAGTATGGGATACTTAATTATATATTGTATTTAATTATTAAAAAGAAAAAAAAAAAGGTCGGGTTATTTCATTTTGGTATCAGAGCCTTTACGGTTCTAGGATGGTTAAATGGATGGTTAGAGCGGTTATGAATTTAATGGGGTGAATTATTTTCCTTTTGCTTGATGCATGATGTTGTGTGATGGAATTGATTATGAGTAGTTAGTCAATTTGTTTGCGGTATGGAGTGCTAGTATCATCCTCTTCGAGCCTTCAATGAGATTCCACGGTAAGATGTGTACTCTATGTGCGGTTTTTGAATTGTGTGCTTAGCCTTCTGTTTTGGGTAGTGCAGATGGCTAGAGAGGGTGCTGTTGGTCGCGGTCGTAGTCGTGGTCGTGGGCGTGGTCGTGGTCGTGGTCGGGGACGAGGTCAGGTTCCTGAGGCCAGTGTGAGTGTAGCCCAGAGCATGGCCAGTGAGGAGGTGGCGGAGTCACAGGTTCATCCTAGTGTGTCTGGAGACCAGGCTGGTTTGGGTGACGGCAGGGCGGATGGGCCCGGTGTCGGTCACGGTGTTGCCCCGGGTGTGGGGGTTGCAGCGGGAGGTGCTCCAGGCAGGGAGGATGTCTTGATGGACTTGCTAGCTCAGGTTTTGCAGCGACTTCCAGCAGTTGTGCCGCCAGTGGTTGGTGGGCAGGATCCAGTAGTGCCACCAGTGGTTGGTGGGCAGGATCCGGTAGTGCCGCCCGTGGGTGGTGGGCAGGGTCCAGCGGTGCAGCCTGTGGCGGGTTTGCAGGCAGGTGTGCAGCCGGGGGCCGAGGTAGTGGATGCACAGTATGTGCGGATGATGGAGCAGCTGCGGCATGTGGGAGCCGGGTATTTCTCAGGAAGTACCGATCCGAGTGTAGCGGATGAGTGGAGAGAGCGGATGGAGGATATTTTCCTTTCGCTTAGGTGTCCCGACCGGTACAGGGTGGATCTGGCAGTGTTTTACTTGTCAGGAGATGCTCGTGTGTGGTGGAGGTCGGTGACAGCACGGAGGGTGCAGCGGGGTATGTCTTGAGGAGATTTTGTGGGGGAGTTTAACTCCAAGTATTTTCCTCAGGAGGCTCTTGATCGTATGGAGGCACGGTTCTTGGGTTTGACTCAGGGGGACCGTACAGTGCGGGAACTGGATGCAGAGTTCAGTCGGCTTGTGGGGTATGCAGGCCGGGCTTGGGAGCCAGAGTCGGCTCAGGTGCGGAGGTTCTTGCTGGCTTTGCGAGATGATCTGAGGACTCGGTGCAGAGTGAGGAGCTATGCCACGAGGGCGGAGCTGGTTGAGGTTGCAGCTGGGATAGAGGATGACTTGAGGTCACAGTTAGTGGTGGTCAGTCCAGCGGTTCGTTCAGAGGAGACATTGGAGCAGAGCATTCCAAACAAGGATAGGCAGTTGGAGCAAAGGCGTAAAAGGAAGCGGGAAGAGACGACAGTGGCGAACCAAGGTGGCCAGAGAGGTTATGGGAGCGGGAGCATGGATCACGTGTCGGCAAGCGGGGCCAAGGGAGGTGATTCGCAGGAGTACCGTCGAGTGTGTTATCATTGCGGGGAGGAAAGGCATATAAGGCCTTTCTGTCCTAAGAGGAGGCAGATGATGGAGGTTGCGGCGCAGCCGAAGGGAGGACCGGGTGTCCATTCCGGCGCTTAGTTTTAGCTTATGTATTATTTCTTTCATTATGTATTTTCATTTGGAGTTGTAAACGATTATTGCATCTGAGGTTCTAATAAAAGTTGGAGTTCTTTGGTTTTGGGATTTGTGAAAAATCACTGGAAAAGAAATAGCACGGGAGTCTATAAATGGAAAGTTTCCATAAATAGAAGGTTGCTATAAATGGGAAGTTTCTAAAAATAGAAGTTTCCAGAAATGGAAAGTGTTGAGGTAGATCTAGTCGGGAGATACTCGTTGACATCGGACTTATTTGCTCAGGATTGTGTGGGCCCAACTCATGTGATACCGATAGCTCACTGGACTTTGTGGCCAGAGAGTGGGAGTGGTATGTTTGCTTCGGATGACGATCCGTGAGCGCACTTTAGGGTGACGACCTTAGAGCGGGATTTTGAGACTCCCTGGATACCGTAGCTGTAAGCCGTGGCTTGGCAGTGAGCCGGTATGTCTCGAGGGTTGCGACCCGAGAGCGGGGGGAGTGGGCGTGTGAAACTCCCTGGATAACGTAGCTGTAGGCTGTGGCCTGGCAGTGAGCCGGTATGACTCGAAGGTTGCAACCTGAGAGCGGGGGGAGTGTGTGTGTGAGTGACTTCCTGGATGCCGTAGCTTAAGGCGGTTGGCCTGATAGCGAGCCGGCATGATTCGTTGGTTGCGACCACGGACGGGGGAAGCACTGAGTTGTGAGCAAATAGTATCTTTTATGTGAGTATGTTGACTAGAGGGAGACCTCGTGGTTCAGTCGGAGGTGTGCGGGCTGTTGCGACAGTGCACGGGAAACCTTGGCTGACGGTATTTAGTCCGGTCGGGGACGTGCGGGCCGTGTTGACGGTGGCACGGAGGTCCTTGACAGTTGGACGGTTTTGCGGGATTCGAGGACGAATCCATATTGGTGGGAGAGAATTGTAACATCCGCGAACCGGATTTTGTGATTTTGAAAGGAGTGTCGATCGACACCCTAGTGGCATTGATCGACACCACTAATTTCTGGGTTCGGCCGGTTTGATTAATTGCCGAATTGGTTCGGTTTGGTTCAATTAAATCCCTAAATCGTGTTATAAGCGTCTAAGGACGAGTTTAAGGGTTTTTGGGGAGTTATTTGGTCGCCGCTTAGTGAAAGAAAGAGAGAAAAGAGAGAGAAACGTTTTTGTGACTTTCTGGGCTTGTTCTTGGAGTTTTTGGAGAGATCTGAGGCTATAGGAGGGTTAGTTGTTGCTGGAAACGAAGGGGGAGCTTCTGGAGGTGTTGTTTTCCACGTTTCTCAATCTAATCTTCCTGTTCTTGAGGTGAGTGCTTGACCATGGTTGATCTAAGCATGAGATCTCTCTTGTTTGTGTGTTTTCTTTGCTGTTTGTGTTGTTTTGTTGCTTGGGTTCGTTGCTTTTGTGATTCCCAGTGATTTCTGAGGTAATTGGGTGAGTTTGAGACGGATTCAAGATGATTGGGAAGGAGAGTTCGATATTCGGTTTCGCGCAGATCGTGTCTGCAGAGGAGGCATCGATCGACACTAGGAAGCATCGGTCGACACCATTTGGAGTGGCATCGGTCGACACTATTTAGCATCGGTCGACACCATTGTTTGTAGCATCGATCGACACCGTGAGGCATCAGTCGACACTGGTCTTAGTCGAGACTTGTTTTTCTGGTTTGATGTATTGTTGTGTGTTGTTTGTTTTGCTTAAACTTGAGGGTCTCAGTTGCTTGTGTGTATAGCCCAGTAGATGGGAGGATTGCCTCACTAAGTATTTGTGATAATACTTACGCATCTCAATTGTTGTTTGTGGTGTGCAGGTATGTGACGTGGAATCATGGCGATGAGGAGGAGGATGAACTAGGGTCTCGTTTGTGTGTTGTTGGTCTTTGTTATATTGTTTAGGATGGAACCTTGGATAGAGATATGTTAGGTTGCTGGATAGAATGGATAGAAATGCTATTGTATTGGTTTTGTATTATTGATATGTTTCCGCTGTGCATGTAATTGGATGTTGGTTTATTATTGGTTGGTTACCGAGTGTGGGTTGGTTTGTTTAATTAAGTAGTATGGGATACTTAATTATATATTGTATTTAATTATTAAAAAGAAAAAAAAAAAAGGTCGGGTTATTTCATTTTGGTATCAGAGCCTTTACGGTTCTAGGATGGTTAAATGGATGGTTAGAGCGGTTATGAATTTAATGGGGTGAATTATTTTCCTTTTGCTTGATGCATGATGTTGTGTGATGGAATTGATTATGAGTAGTTAGTCAATTTGTTTGCGGTATGGAGTGCTAGTATCATCCTCTTCGAGCCTTCAATGAGATTCCACGGTAAGATGTGTACTCTATGTGCGGTTTTTGAATTGTGTGCTTAGCCTTCTGTTTTGGGTAGTGCAGATGGCTAGAGAGGGTGCTGTTGGTCGCGGTCGTAGTCGTGGTCGTGGGCGTGGTCGTGGTCGTGGTCGGGGACGAGGTCAGGTTCCTGAGGCTAGTGTGAGTGTAGCCCAGAGCATGGCCAGTGAGGAGGTGGCGGAGTCACAGGTTCATCCTAGTGTGTCTGGAGACCAGGCTGGTTTGGGTGACGGCAGGGCGGATGGGCCCGGTGTCGGTCACGGTGTTGCCCCGGGTGTGGGGGTTGCAGCGGGAGGTGCTCCAGGCAGGGAGGATGTCTTGATGGACTTGCTAGCTCAGGTTTTGCAGCGACTTCCAGCAGTTGTGCCGCCAGTGGTTGGTGGGCAGGATCCAGTAGTGCCACCAGTGGTTGGTGGGCAGGATCCGGTAGTGCCGCCCGTGGGTGGTGGGCAGGGTCCAGCGGTGCAGCCTGTGGCGGGTTTGCAGGCAGGTGTGCAGCCGGGGGCCGAGGTAGTGGATGCACAGTATGTGCGGATGATGGAGCAGCTGCGGCATGTGGGAGCCGGGTATTTCTCAGGAAGTACCGATCCGAGTGTAGCGGATGAGTGGAGAGAGCGGATGGAGGATATTTTCCTTTCGCTTAGGTGTCCCGACCGGTACAGGGTGGATCTGGCAGTGTTTTACTTGTCAGGAGATGCTCGTGTGTGGTGGAGGTCGGTGACAGCACGGAGGGTGCAGCGGGGTATGTCTTGAGGAGATTTTGTGGGGGAGTTTAACTCCAAGTATTTTCCTCAGGAGGCTCTTGATCGTATGGAGGCACGGTTCTTGGGTTTGACTCAGGGGGACCGTACAGTGCGGGAACTGGATGCAGAGTTCAGTCGGCTTGTGGGGTATGCAGGCCGGGCTTGGGAGCCAGAGTCGGCTCAGGTGCGGAGGTTCTTGCTGGCTTTGCGAGATGATCTGAGGACTCGGTGCAGAGTGAGGAGCTATGCCACGAGGGCGGAGCTGGTTGAGGTTGCAGTTGGGATAGAGGATGACTTGAGGTCATAGTTAGTGGTGGTCAGTCCAGCGGTTCGTTTAGAGGAGACATTGGAGCAGAGCATTCCAAACAAGGATAGGCAGTTGGAGCAAAGGCGTAAAAGGAAGCGGCAAGAGACGACAGTGGCGAACCAAGGTGGCCAGAGAGGTTATGGGAGCGGGAGCATGGATCACGTGTCGGCAAGCGGGGCCAGGGGAGGTGATTCGCAGGAGTACCGTCGAGTGTGTTATCATTGCGGGGAGGAAGGGCATATCAGGCCTTTCTGTCCTAAGAGGAGGCAGATGATGGAGGTTGCGGCGCAGCCGAAGAGAGGACCGGGTGTCCATTTCGGTGCTTAGTTTTAGCTTATGTATTCTTTCTTTCATTATGTATTTTCATTTGGAGTTGTAAACGATTATTGCATCTGAGGTTCTAATAAAAGTTGGAGTTCTTTGGTTTTGGGATTTGTGAAAAATCACTGGAAAGGAAATAGCACGGGAGTCTATAAATGGAAAGTTTCCATAAATAAAAGGTTGCTATAAATGGGAAGTTTCTAAAAATAGAAGTTTCCAGAAATGGAAAGTGTTGAGGTAGATCTAGTCGGGAGATACTCGTTGACATCAGACTTATTTGCTCAGGATTGTGTGGGCCCAACTCATGTGATACCGATAGCTCACTGGACTTTGTGGCTAGAGAGTGGGAGTGGTATGTTTGCTTCGGATGACGATCCGTGAGCGCACTTTAGGGTGGCGACCTTAGAACGGGATTTTGAGACTCCCTGGATACCGTAGCTGTGAGCCGTGGCTCGGCAGTGAGCCGGTATGTCTCGAGGGTTGCGACCTGAGAGCGGGGGGAGTGGGCGTGTGAGACTCCCTGGATACCGTAGCTGTAGGCTGTGGCCTGGCAGTGAGCCGGTATGACTCGAAGGTTGCAACCTGAGAGCGGGGGGAGTGTGTGTGTGAGTGACTTCCTGGATGCCGTAGCTTAAGGCAGTTGGCCTGATAGCGAGCCGGCATGATTCGTTGGTTGCGACCACGGACGGGGGAAGCACTGAGTTGTGAGCAAATAGTGTCTTTTATGTGAGTATGTTGACTAGAGGGAGACCTCGTGGTTCAGTCGGAGGTGTGCGGGCTGTTGCGACAGGGCACGGGAAACCTTGGCTGACGGTATTTAGTCCGGTCGGGGACGTGCGGGCCGTGTTGACGGTGGCACGGAGGTCCTTGACAGTTGGACGGTTTTGCGGGATTCGAGGACGAATCCATATTGGTGGGGGAGAATTGTAACATCCGCGAACCGGATTTTGTGATTTTGAAAGGAGTGTCGATCGACACCCTAGTGGCATCGATCGACACCACTAATTTCTGGGTTCGGCCGGTTTGATTAATTGCCGAATTGGTTCGGTTTGGTTCAATTAAATCCCTAAATCGTGTTATAAGCGTCTAAGGACGAGTTTAAGGGTTTTTGGGGAGTTATTTGGTCGCCGCTTAGTGAAAGAAAGAGAGAAAAGAGAGAGAAACGTTTTTGTGACTTTCTGGGCTTGTTCTTGGAGTTTTTGGAGAGATCTGAGGCTATAGGAGGGTTAGTTGTTGCTGGAAACGAAGGGGGAGCTTCTGGAGGTGTTGTTTTCCACGTTTCTCAATCCAATCTTCCTGTTCTTGAGGTGAGTGCTTGACCATGGTTGATCTAAGCATGAGATCTCTCTTGTTTGTGTGTTTTCTTTGCTGTTTGTGTTGTTTTGTTGCTTGGGTTCGTTGCTTTTGTGATTCCCAGTGATTTCTGAGGTAATTGGGTGAGTTTGAGACGGATTCGAGATGATTGGGAAGGAGAGTTCGATGTTCGGTTTCGCGCAGATCGTGTCTGCAGAGGAGGCATTGATCGACACTAGGAAGCATCGGTCGACACCATTTGGAGTGGCATCGGTTGACACTGTTTAGCATCGGTCGACACCATTTTTTGTAGCATCGATCAACACCGTGAGGCATCGGTCGACACTGGTCTCAGTCGAGACTTGTTTTCCTGGTTTGATGTATTGTTGTGTGTTGTTTGTTTTGCTTAAACTTGAGGGTCTCAGTTGCTTGTGTGTATAGCCCAGTAGATGGGAGGATTGCCTCACTAAGTATTTGTGATAATACTTACGCATCTCAATTGTTGTTTGTGGTGTGCAGGTATATGACGTGGAATCATGGCGATGAGGAGGAGGATGAACTAGGGTCTCCTTTGTGTGTTGTTGGTCTTTGTTATATTGTTTAGGATGGAACCTTGGATAGAGATATGTTAGGTTGCTGGATAGAATGGATAGAAATGCTATTGTATTGGTTTTGTATTATTGATATGTTTCCGCTGTGCATGTAATTGGATGTTGGTTTATTATTGGATGGTTACCGGGTGTGGGTTGGTTTGTTTAATTAAGTAGTATGGGATACTTAATTATATATTGTATTTAATTATTAAAAAGAAAAAAAAAGGTCGGGTTGTTTCAAATCAACCCCTAAGTACCTAAGAAATTCGGCGCCAATAATTCAGTTCTACATTTTTTTTTTTACCAAACCAAAAAAAAAAATATGTAAGGCAAAAATTTTTATAGAAAGTCTATACAAACAAAATCTGTAAATATAGTTTTGGTGATTTTATGGGATAAAAACTTTACTGGGTAGAGCTATTTTTGGAAAAATCGGAATGTATAGATATTGTTAAGATTTTATGACAATAAATGTAACAAATGTTGGTCGATTTAAGAAAGTTTAGTATTTGAGTTTTCCTGCAATGTTATTTATGGAATTTTTTTAGGGGTTAATATTGTAAATAAAAATTTAAATAAACAAAACTTAAAGGGCATAACACAAAATGTACTTCAAAAATGTTAATATAGATTACTTTAGATAATATATTAAAATATATATTCACGTGTAAGGTGAGGGTTCACTAATTAAACTAAACTTGAAAAACATTCGGAATAGAAAAACGGAACCCAAAACCAGAGCCGGCCCAAAGGCCAAGCTCATGAAGCATGAGCTTGTGGCCTTATTTTATGCTGTGTATTTTATATTCAACTTTCGGCCTTGTTTTCCAAAAAATGTGTTTAGTCTAGTGGTTTTTGTTTATGATAGTGGGAAAAAGTGTATGGGTTCGAGTCTTACTAATAGCAAAACAACCTTTTATTTTAATTTGATTGTGACATTTATTAACTGAGAGACGGATCTGCCCAAAACTAATTCAAGAAATGGGAACCAAGCAGAATACATAACCAACAAAATACCAAACAGATCCTAGCCTCCTATACTCGAAAAAACTGAAACGAGAACCAAACGAGTAATCAATATATTTGGGATGTAATCATAACCCAATTATCTAAAATTACAATTATAAATCCAAAAATATCAGTTATGTATAGAAATATTCAAAATATCATAAAGTTCTTTGCTATTTTTAAAAAATTTTAACCAATTTTTAATGAAATGTAACTATTTTCGTTTTTTTATAAATATCTGCAACTGAACTGAACAAATCTAAATGGATCAGAATCAAAGCCAAACTAAAATTCTAAAAATATGTATGAATCATAAAATATTTATACCGAAATAGAAAAAGAATCATAGTCTATATGGAAGGGATACTATACGAGGTTTCTGAACAGTAAGTAGATTGTCGATCCAATTTTATAAGGTGGAAGTAGAGAAAATGGTTAAACTGGAAATGCAGTGGTTAATCAAAAACTAAAACATTAAAAATGCTTTGATTTTCTGAAATAAAAAAAAACATATACATGAAAAAAAATTCATATCCTAAAATAAATTAGTAAATTTACGGTCACATAGAACACGATTGTGCGTGAAACATTTGTCAATGGTACATTAAACAACTTTTAATTAAATATATTAAAGTTAAAAATGTATATTGAACATGCTTAAATTTTAGAGATTGCAAACAAAAACATTAAATTTAAAATGATTTTCCAGATAAAAAAATAATATATATGCTTGGATAGAATGAGGTTTTTTCTTAAAATTACGTTAAAAAAAAAAAAAAGAATAATCAAAATATGTAGGTGATGAACCTTATCATTGACAAAAATCGAAAAAACCCTAGTTTTCTCTCTGGCCGCCTCCCTTAACACAAAGTTTCGTTAAGCGTTTGACCGGCGCGTGGTGGCTCATATAGCACCGGCGTCGGTCACCTCCTTTAATTTCATGCTTAGTTTTCAGTCCTTGTTGTTGTTTTCTGCGGTTGTGGAAGTGTGGAGAATTTTGGCGATGCGAATCCGAAGATTTTGAGTTCGAGATCTAGTGTGTTTTTGTCCTTGTTTCCGGATTCTTCGAATCTGTTTGGTTGCTGGTCTGCTCGGGCCGCCGTTTCTGTTCGCGATTCACAGAGTGGAGACTCATATCTATCCGCTGTTTCACTTTGTTGAGTACACGCGACAGTGGAGACCCTTGTTTTCTTCCTGCGACGGCTCTTCTTCCTTCCTTCATCGACAAATCTATGCATCATTGGATCTCTGACGTTTCTCTATCTTGGTATTTCGTTCGTCTCTCCCCTCTCCCTTCTTGTGTTCCCTGTTTGCTCTGATCAGATTGTAATCGGTTAAGATCTGGTATCATCAGTTGCTCAGGTTTAGTAGTTTCCCTCTTTTGGGATCTAGACTCCCTTGTTTGGGCTAAGTTTCTCTTCCCGACTATTTCTCTTTGTTAGTTTGGGGTGGAGTTCTGGTTTATGTTTGGATTAACTCATGTAGTATTAAGCTTTGTTTTTGCTTAATTACTTGTTAGTTGTGGCGTTGAAAGGTTCAAGTGAGTCTCAAATATCTTACGGTTACATCCCGGGAGACCCTTGACAAAGCACTTATAGAGAAAGATGCATCTTATGTGGAGAAAGCCAAGTTCCATTCTCTTGTTATGGCCATTTTGTGTTGAAGCCCGTTAAACACCAATCGGTATGCGGGAAGTCCTTCTAGTTTTTCGAGAGCTAGTTTCAGTCTCGAGACAAGATGTTTTTGGCTTAAACATTGTATCGTAAAATCATTTCCTCTTCTGTAAGTTATGGAATGATCATTGTGTCTCTGTAATTTCATTATCGTCTTTTATCTTGTGATTTGTAATCTTTCCGAATTCTCCTTATCAATATAATCTTTCTAGTGAAAAAAAAAAAAAAAAAAAACCTTATCATTGACAGTTCACGAATTGATTGCAAAGAATAAAACAACACATATTGACCAACAATTTAGAAGTAAATAGTATTCATAGAATCCTTGTTAACATGATACACTCTATGAATTTTTTTGATTTTTTCTCTCTTTTGTAGTATATAGGATAATACTATAGGATAAGACCATTCATTCATAAGGTGATGATAATCTTGCTAGTAGCATATTTTAGGTAACTAGTGATTCTGATGAACACGTATACTTTACTTTTTGTACTTATTTTAAATGAGAATCTATAGCTAATGGAAGAAAAAATAAACAATAAAATATTTTTAAAAATAAACAGAATAAGAAAGTAGACCGAAGTTACATGGCAACTTAGGAAACAAAACAAAACAAAAAAAGGAAAGAAACCGGACTTGTTGCTTTAGTTTGGTTTGGTTCAGTTTTGAACTTTTGAATCTAAAACGAATAAAAGAAAAAAAAATTAAAACGAGGGACGTGTGTAAGAAGAGGCAAAGGCTGAGAAACTTTTTTTGGTTGGGACGTGGGACATCATAAAACAATTTTGCTTAGCAAACCCAAAAGAAAAACCAAAACTTTTTTTTTTTTTAATCTATTAACTCTTCTTAAGCCAGCTTGCATCTTCTTCTTCTTCAACATTATTAATTAAGATTTTACACATTAAATTTTAAAATATGATTTTCTTTTGTTGTTATTAGTTGATTTTTATAGGCTTTTAGCTATTCAATTTCTGTGTCTTTGGAAACTGCTCTTATGACTACTGACCTTTTTTAACCTCTCTCTCTCTCTCATCTCTCTCATTCATGACCAATTTGTTTTGCTTTTCTTTCTTTTTTATACAATTTCCTTTATAAAAAATGGAACTTTTTTTGGTTATATGGTAAATTACACATTGCCGTCTCCTCCTAATAATCCTCTTTTCTGTTCCCATTTGTGTTGTTGTTGGTTGTGGCTTTTGCTTCCTTCCTTTTTCCTCATTCTCTCTTCCTTCCCTTCCTTCTCCTCCTCTCTCCACAAAGCGGTAGGTTTCTCTCTTTCTCAATCGGTGAGTGTTTTTTTTTTAATAAAGTTTTGATTTTTATTCATCTCAAGGTTCTTTAGATCGATTTGTGTTCTTCTGTTCATGTTTGGTTTGTTTCTGATTTTTATGTCCTTCTGGGTTCTGTTGGATTTTCAAAGCTCGATCGAAACACGTGAGAATCGGTTGGTGGGTTTTTTTTCGAAATCGGTTTATTTTTATTTTTTTTTTTTTATTGAAATTTTGTCTCAAATTCTGGAGAATTGTTCTTGTGGTGCGATTTGATTATTGATTGAGAAGGAAAAAAAGAACATGTTTTTGTTAATGGGTTTTAGGCGTTTGAATCGGATCTTTTACTTCTATGAACTTGTGTTTTGTTTTGTGTGAAAAGTTTGGTTCTTTTGAGGTTTGTGAATTGTTTATGTGTGATGATGCTTTACCTTCAAGCTGTGGATTTCTTTTGCCTTTGCTTTCACCTTGCTGTTTCCAATATGTTTGCTTTGTATTGAGGATTTGTGATACTTTTATTAACTTCTTTGGTCGGTGATTTGTATACCGATGGTTAGTTGATATGTCATTCATGAGGCAGTGCCTTATTTTGGTCTGTACATTTTGATTTTTCTCTTATTTTTCTTCTGATGCCATTGAGGTGGTGGTGGTAGTTGACTAAAATGTTTTCACTCTTTTTCCCTATATTGTTTAGTTTTGTTTAATCTGGCATGCTTGTTGCGTGGTCCTAGCTTTTATTTGTACCTTCTTTTTCATTGATGCTTGATTTCGAAGTTGACAATTAGGTGTCAATTTGATCATATTCGCATCTGCCTTTTACTGTTTAAGCTTGTTAATAACTTATGTGTCATCAGTTTCCTGCTAAATCATTTATGTTTTAGTTAGGTCTCACATCTAGAAGTGAGTCTCCATTTTGTATATACCCAGGATTGTTCTGTCTGTATAGTAGTTAGTTGCAGCAGTCTTGCTTTGAGTGAGGTTTTTTTGCTCCTTGTGCTCTTCTAGATGAAGCAGGTTATGTGAGTGTATATGCAATCTCAGGGTGCCATTTATTATTACAATTGTATGATTGAGTGTGTTTATTTATTTCTTATTACAGTTAAATTTTTCCTGTGACATCGTTAACCAATGATCTGCTGTATTTGTTGTTTTGCAGTCTCCCCCATTAGGCACATTGTTGAGAGCAGGGAAGTCTCGTGAGTTCTCTTCCCTCGAGTGTAACTGTGGTTAACGCTTAGCCAAGATGCAGGGAGAGAGGGCCAGTCTTGGCTATTTATCAGAGGCCTTGAATTTTGAGCATGGTTCTTCTTCGAGTAATGGTGTGATAGGTCATTGGGAGAATATTCACAGTCTTGGTGATAATGACTTGCAGGATTACATGATTGCAAACTCTGAATCAAACGCTTCGCTTGCAAACTCAGTTTATCGTGAGCAGCAGGATTTACGCAGATTTGGCCACGGTGAGGCTAGCTCTAGTGGCACAAAGGATGAACCTGCCAGTCACAATGAGCAAAGAATGGAAACTAGATGCTTTGACGGACGAAGGAATGAAATAATTGATTTAGATCCAGTGTTTGGGCAACCATCAGGCACAAATCAACCTGTTCAGAATGTCAATCTGAATGCAGAATATATAGAAATTCATGATGATATTAGTCCATATAGGGGTCGGTCTGGTTTCTTAGAAGCTAATGGACCAGGGACCAGGGTTTCACAACCAGTCAGATCTTTTGAAGAGAACAGTCTTGGAACAGGTTCTTCTGTAGAGGGTCGTCGTACCTGTCGAATTTATCAAGACTCTTACCAGGAAATCAACATTCATTAGACCTGAGACCTGGACAGTCATTTGTCTTTTCTCGTAGCCCAAATGCGCCTGCTGTGGGAATACCACCTGTGTCAAGGACCATGCTACCACCATTTCAGTGGACTGAGGGCTCACTAGCGGGTGGAACATCGAACTCTACTGCGCCTGTTGAGAGAAATCTTCATCTAGATGAAACAAGGACGAGAAGCACATCCGGGAATATTCAAGAGAATCTCATGTTTGTTCCAGGTCCTGAACTCAGAAATTTGGCCCGTAGTCAGAGTAACAGAAATGTAACAAGTGGAAACCTGAATATTGCATCATCATTGCCTAGGACAGGCTCAACAACAGGTGTTCCAGCACCATCTTCTAACCTAGCGTGGACTCCTTACCATAGTTCACCACATTATCAAAGAAGAAGGTCAGAAAGGTCTGAACTTGTCCGTAGGTCCTTGCTTTCTTCCCTTGCAGTAGATGCTACAAACCAGAGATCTGGTGATCATCCAACACTTCGTCCGTTGTCCCCTCCTGCCCCTCCGGATGGGCTTGTACTTCAGCCGGGTGGTGATAATAGTCAGATGCATAATCGGGCTTACGCGAGAGCAGGTCCGTGGTTTGATAGGCAAGGCGATAGTGTGGTTGGTATTCCTCATTCTTTGCGGGCCTTGGCAGCTGCAAGCAGAGGAAGAAGCAGACTTATGGTGTCCCAGGTCAGTTCATACAAATTCTGCTGTCTTGTAGCCTTTTAATGTGGATGGCTTTTGTAAATTTTGGCTCAAATAGAACTAACATTGCGCTTTTCTTTTGGACAGATGCAGAATGTGTTGGATGTCATGCGTAGGGATGCTAATAATAACTTGCGGCTTGAGGTTAGTTTTTTTTTCTGACTATAGCAAAGTTATCTACATTCGAACTTGTCATGTACTGTCTCTGTTGAATTCTAGACGAACTAGCCTAATAGGAACATAAATAATCTGGATGGTTACTTTTACAGGACGTCATGCTTCTAAATCAGTCAGTGCTGTTTGATGGGGCTGCTGGTATTCATGACCGATATAGAGACATGCGGCTTGATGTAGACAACATGTCATATGAGGTAAAAAAAAACCATAACGAACCATAAATCTTTGTCAGAGTCATGTTAAATCGTAAAAAATCTCACTCCTTTTGGTTCATAAACTGTAGGAATTGTTGGCACTAGAAGAGCGGATTGGAGATGTTTGTACGGGTGTAAACGAGGAAACCATATCAAACCGGTTAAAGCAACGAAAGTACAAAAGCAACACAAAGTCTCCACAAGATGCAGAGCCATGCTGTATTTGTCAGGTATACATTGAGTTGCTGCAATAACATTAAGAAAGTATTAAATTTGTTTCTTCGTCTGAGTATGAATGGTGAAAACTTGGCGCAGGACGAATATACTGAAGGAGAAGACATGGGGACACTAGAATGTGGGCACGAGTTCCATAGCCAATGCATAAAAGAATGGCTGAAACAGAAGAATCTTTGTCCAATCTGCAAGACCACAGGCTTGAATACCGCCAAGAAGCGGAGGATAGGATGATGATGATATCTCAAGAGAAGCTTCTTTTTTTTTTCTTTAACAATTCATTTTATAATCAAAAAATGAAAGAAACCGAAGACACCCTCAAGCCCCCCACCACACCACCATTGCAGAGCCAGGCAAGTTGGTTCCCAATTTTTTTTTTTTTTTTTAAAATAGAATTTGTTCGTATTTATATAAGCTGAGTATGGAAGATGGAAAGATTTGGATTGAAGGCAAAGATGGAGGGTTGATAGGGAAATGTTGTTTTTCTTTTTCTGGATTTGTTTGGATAATTTAATTCTACCCATTGTCAATTAAGTTTATGAAACCTTTTGAAAGAAGCAGGAAGTTGAATCGGCCGATTTTGAGATTATACATCGATTGAAAGCCCATATATATTGTTTTGGGTTACTGGCTTTGGTTGTCTTTTAGTTTGCACTATACAGTTTGGCTACAATGATTTCAGGGTGCAAATTGTTGCAATTTTAAAGGAACAAATTCGAGGTGAATAGTATGTATGTGCAAAAACGGTTGTCCCTTTGGAGTCGGTTTGTTTTTTTCCAATATTTTCGTTTTGGATTTTTCTAAATTTTGTCAAAAGATAACTAATATTTTAGATAATTTGGATATTCATTCGGTTCTCAGTTTCAGTTAAGGTGAATCATTTGAATAAAAAGAACGTAAATAAATAAAGTGAGAGAATATTCTACTCATCGGATTTTGTTGATGGCAAGAGCTACGACTCTTATTCCGTTAGTTGCACGTCTGGTGAAGTTGTCGACGGTGCTTGACATCGGCGAGATTCGAGCCTATTTTTTAATGTCATCATGTCTTTCGACAATAACCAATCTTCCACTCCTCAGATTGTATGTGGTTGTGTCTCCGCTTTACTATCTTCTTGCATGTGGCATTGTGTCTTGTAACCCTTATAGTTGTATTCAAGCAATCATAAACTATTGTCGGATTATCGCTTTTTCTCCTTTTATCGCTTTAACTTTGTTGTAGAGAATGGTTTGTTTTGTTGACTTTTATTATACAAGAGAAGCCAAAATATACTTTTACTTTTAAGAATAGTTTAGTAATAAAAAAAAACTATTGTTAGTATCACGTAAATTTTATTAACATAAACCATGAAACTTTAATTACGTCCGACTTTAACAAACGGTCCGAACGGTCTGTCTCGGTCAAAACCTGTCCACCGCTTTGCTTCACCGATTAGAAGGAAATCGCGGCGCCTGGACCCCATGGTCCGACACGAGCGCCTAGTTTTCTTTTGCCCAGACCTATTTTTAACTGTCGCATTTCCAAATAAATTCAAATTTGTATGCAAGAGAAACTTTCTATGATATTTCATGGTTTATTTGCTCTCTTATTATAATAATAATAATAATTATTATTATTATTATTATTATTACTTTTTTTATTGGGAAAATTCCATAAAAATACACCAACTATTTTTCTATTACCACTTTAATACACAAACTTTTATCACTTCCAGTTTAATACTCCAATTATTTTCTTTGCCCAAATTAATACTCAAACATTTAGCCGCGCACCCACTTCACAACCGCGGGTTAATTAGACTTAACGAGACTGTTCACAGTGGTTAACTTCCGTTTGATATGTGGTTAAGTTAACTCGAGTATCAATTAACAGTCATAAAATCCCAATTTTTTCAGAAACCCTAAATCCCCCAATTTATAAACCGTAAATCGCAACAATGAGAAATCGAAGATGAGAGGTGCCAAAATCAAATAAGCGAACACGAATTCGGCGTTCTAAGGAGAATCGGAGTTCAATTTCAGTGAAATCAAGCGAGATGAGGTATGAATTTAACGATTCTGGTTTTGTTTGTTTACATCTTTTAGTTTTAAGATTCTCTAATCCGAGTTCTTCCGAGTTCTTCATCTGAATATCATCTTATATATTTGCAGTCACGACGACGAAATGAAGATGCATATTACTTATGGGGGTTTCATGACACTCACAGACAATGAGTTCTCTTATTCTGGTGGAAAGTTGGCCATGGATTATCGCATAGATCCAAATCTGATGACATGGTCAATTTTCCAGGAATTCACGGAGAAGCAAGGATTGTGAGGGGTGTGGAGCAAGTGTGGTATCGACTACCAAATGAGAATATTTCAGTCGCAAGATGTATATGCGAAGACAAGGATAACGAAATCAGAAAGATGTGTTCAGAAGTAGCAAAAGTTGGAGAAGTTTATGTGTACATTGTACATGGTGTATCTCCACCAATTATGGGTAATGTGGCTGATATTGAAGCACACCTGGATGATGGCGAAGATGCTGATAATGAAAAGGAAGACGACGACGAAGAAGAAGAAGAAGAAGAAGAAGAAGAAGAAGAAGAAGAAGAAGAAGGAAGAAGAAGAAGAAGAAGAAGAAGAAGAAGAAGAAGAGAAGAAGAAGAAGAGAAGAAGAAGAAGAAGAAGAAGAAGAAGAAGAGAAGAAGAAGAAGAAGAAGAAGAAGAAGAAGAAGAAGAAGAAGAAGAGAAGAAGAAGAAGAAGAAGAAGAAGAAGAAGAAGAAGAAGAAGAAGAAGAAGAAGAAAGAAGAAGAAGAAGAAGAAGAAGAAGAAGAAGAAGAAGAAGAAGAAGAGAAGAAGAAGAAGAAGAAGAAGAAGAAGAAGAAGAAGAAGAAGAAGAAGAAGAAGAAGAAGAAGAAGAAGAAGAAGAAGAAGAAGAAGAAGAAGAAGAAGAAGAAGAAGAAGAAGAAGAAGAAGAAGAAGAAGAAGAAGAAGAAGAAGAAGAAGAAGAAGAAGAAGAAGAAGAAGAAGAAGAAGAAGAAGAAGAAGAAGAAGAAGAAGAAGAAGAAGAAGAAGAAGAAGAAGAAGAAGAAGAAGAAGAAGAAGAAGAAGAAGAAGAAGAAGAAGAAGAAGAAGAAGAAGAAGAAGAGAAGAAGAAGAAGAAGAAGAAGAAGAAGAAGAAGAAGAAAGAAGAAGAAGAAGAAGGAAGAGTAAAGGGCTTAATGACTATGATAAGCCTCCATACTTGTGGTTGCTGCAGACATTTAATAATGGAGATGAGTTCAAAGATCAACTGTTAAGGTATGTTTTGAAAACTCAGTATGATGTGAAGCTTAATAGGTGGGGAGTCTACAAAGCAAGCAGCTATATGTACTGATCGAAAATGTCCGTGGAGGATTTATTGCTCGGTGGAGAAAACCATTGCGAAAGTGGATGGTTAAAGTATATGTAGACAAGCACAATCATGTAGCCACGGGAAGAGCAAGGATGCTGAAACAAGGAACTATTGCCAAGTTGTTTAAAAAGGAAGCACGAAGGAGACCTGACATAAGAAGTACAGATATTAAGGATGAGCTTATGCAAATGTACGGTGTGTTAGTTTCGATTTATAAGTGCAGGAAAGCAAGAAGGATTGCATTAGATATGGTTTTGGAAACCCAGAAGCAACAATTTGCAAAGTTGTGGGATTATGAAGCTAAGTTATTGCGATCTGATAAGAATACTACTACAGAAATTGTTACGGTTGAGAAGGATGGTAAACAAGTGTTTGATCGCTTCTACGTCTGCTTTGAGCCCCTTAGACGAACATGGAAAAAATGTTGTCGTCCTTTGATAGGTTTAGATGGTGCTTTCTTAAAGTAGGAGTTGAAAGGAGAGATACTATCAGCAGTTGGTAGGGATGCAGAAAATAGAATATATCCTATAGCTTGGGCTGTTGTCAGGGGTGAGGACAAGGATTCATGGGAATGGTTCATTAAAACGCTGAAGATCGACTTAGATTTGGGTTTAGAGGATGGTTATTCTTTCCATTCAGACAAACAAAAGGTACATAAGTGTTTAAAAGCAAAAAATTAGACAACATAAAGGCTTTGCTATCACTATTTGACATTTTGTTTTCTGCAGGGTTTACAAATTGCTCTCGCAACTGTTCTCCCAAATGCAGAGCATCGGAATTGTGCAAGGCATGTGTATGGGAACTGGAAGAAACGATTTGGTGATCTTGAGTATAAGCCTTTCTTCTAGAATGTGGCCTACAGTTACACTGAAGGAGAGTATAAATTGCACATGGAGGAGCTGCGTTTATATGACAGAGAGGCGTATGAGGCTTTGTTGGCTGCAGAACCAAAACATTGGTGTCGAGCTTTCTTCTCAAAAAATGGAAGATCTGCTAATGTGTGCAACAACTTATCAGAGAGTTTCAACAGGACTATCAAAAAAGCTAGAGAACTGCCCCTTCTTAATATGTTGGAAACCATAAGAAGACAAGCCATGATGCGCATTGCTCGGAGGTTTAAGAAAGCTAGCAAGTGTATAATGCCATTCCCACAAAGGATAGCAGATGTCTTGGAAGTGAATCGCAAAAACAGCAAAGATTGCAAGATTATCATAAGCAGTGATAACTTATATGAAGTTGTGTTGTATGGTATTGGTCATGAGGTCAGCTTACGGATGGGAACTTGTGCTTGTCAGCGTTGGGACCTCACTGGTATTCCTTGCAATCATGTAATCTGTGTCATCAATGACATTCGTCGTAGACCGGAAGAGTAAGTCAAACAAGGTTTTCATCATCAATTGCTATAAAATGTCTTCTTAATATGTTGATTATGCGTTTGGTTTTGGATATTTGCAGTTATGTTGTTAACTATTATAGGACTGGAGTTTGGATAGATAATTATAGGAACAACATAAAACCAGTTAATGGGGAGCTTTATTGGCACAAAACCGATAAGGAACCCATTGGAGTACCAGGTTTCACGAAGATGCCAGGACGTCCTAGGAAGAAGCGGATAAAACCTGCACATGTGTCCCCATCCAAGCCCAATAAAGCAACTCGTCATGGAAGGACAATCACTTGTGGTAACTGCAAACAAGTTGGACATAACCGTGGGACTTGTAAGAATGAATCTTACGCGATTGAAGGTCCAAAACGGAAGCGTGGAAGACCTCGAAAGATACCAGTAAGTGTAAATCTTCCCTTAATTTTTTGAACTTTTACATTGTCTTATGTTTGTCTTCTTTAACATTTCAGGTTGATGGTGAAAGCAACCCAAATCCACCAAAAAGGCGAAGAACAAACACTCAGCCTCCTCCTGCTTCTGCATCTACATCAACATACCCATTATCATCTAGTGCTCCTGCAACTACATCAACATTTCCATTATCATCTAGTGCTCCTGCTGAAGGCTCAGCTCCTGCTGAAGGCTCAGCTCCTGCACGTCGACGTGGTCGTCCACCGGGTCAAGGTCGTGGTCGTCCTCCAGTCCGGAAACAGCCATCTATTCCAAGAGGAATTGGGGTATACATATGCCCTTTCACAGATCGAGTATTTGATGTTAGAGGAAACAGAGCACGAGATCTTGGAGGTGCTCCGGCGTACAACACATCTCAGGGACCACGCCAACTGTAGTAGTATTAACAATTGGGTTACCATGTTAACTCTAGTAGTCTTTTGCATCCCATCCCATTTTAAACTTTTTGTATTATCTATGACAGTTGTTTTTTGGATTGGTAACTTTTCTTATGAATGCTTTGATTATTGTCTACGGTAACTAAACAACAACGATAGCAAATCACATTAGTTCATATTCAACCAAATACAACACTAAGCAAGTACACCACTACTTCAAAGCATGAACGAGAACTGCAACAACACATACAAAACCCACCCATGATAAAATCATACATTGGCGAAGCATCTTCTCCTTCTCGCTGCTCACCATAATTTCCTGCTTCAGCTTCATGTTTTCCTGCTCCATTGCATCCCATACCTTTGATTTCACAATTGTTTCTTCTTTTAGCTCTGATTTATCAACCATTGATCCTCTTTGAGTACCCCTTTCCCGGTTTCTACCTTCAACCAATGCTCTAAGCTTCTTCAACTCTTCTTCTTTGCAATTAATTACATCACGGGCTTCTAGCAAAGCTTCTTTTTGCCACCGTGAGGTTTTTCAACATCAAACCAACTAAAGAAATCACACACACCCCTCCACGCATCTCCACATTTGTAAAACCTTCTCCCTGGATTTGCATCGGTCCAAGACTTTTTCATGATCGCCACCTTGCCACAGTCACATAAAACCTCCCCACTACTTGGCCCGAAGCTCATTCCTCTACTAGTAGCATTTGACCCACTTCTTGAATTTTGGCTTCGATTCATCGTCTCTTTCCCGAAACTCGTTTCTTTCTCCAAAATCAAAATTAGGGTTTAAATTTGGGGATTTTTCTAAATTGAAATTTATAAGCACATGTGTTTTTTGTTTCAACTCTACTCGAGTTAACTTAACCACATATCAAACGGAAGTTAACCACTGTGAACAGTCTCGTTAAGTCTAATTAACCCGCGGTTGTGAAGTGGGTGCGCGGCTAAATGTTTGAGTATTAATCTGGGCAAAGAAAATAATTGGAGTATTAAACTGGAAGTGATAAAAGTTTGTGTATTAAAGTGGTAATAGAAAAATAGTTGGTGTATTTTTATGGAATTTTTCCTTTTTTATTTTTTGTAAAACTATTTATTTGCTTTCTGTCTATCCTGGTTCTCTTCCATCTGTGATTGTAGGTCCTTTCGACATCGACTCTTGAGTATGTAGTCCCGCAACTATTGTTCTCTTCCGGCTTTTTTGTTGATTTTGCGAGTTTTTCTTTTGGTTCTGTTGTTTTAATTTATGTATTCCGCCGGATTTAGGATTTCAAAGTTGCATTCCACCTTTGTATTTGATTCTTGTATTAAATAATGAAAATGTTTAAATAAAAAATAAATAAATTTATTTGGTCTCTGTAAAGAAACTAGGCCCAAAAAATAAGCAAGAGAAAATCCAAAAAAATGAAGTTTCTTTGCTCTATGTCATCTCTTTCGGTTTGGAGTGCTTAACGGAGCCCAACGAGGTATCAAGTATATTGTAGTAAAATCAAAATTTTTTTTTTTTTTTTCTTTTTGGACAAAGTAAAATAAAAAACCTATAATTTCAATATATGCCAAACTTTTTTCAAAAAGTAAAAAGTAATGTTGCTTGTAAAGATAGACCAACCTTCATGATGTGACTATTGTAATCGTAGTATTAATATATAATAAAAAATAAAAAATCATATTCTTGTAGGCTTGTAGCCCGCAATCTTGAATGTATTAGTGTAAAACCAAAATCGAATCATTCAAAACCTCATGGATATAAAAAAGAAAAACTAAACCAAGTAAATTGAAATAGAATTCCTAAAGAGTTGCGAACATTGACCTGAAGTTCATAATATGGTCTTAAACGAAGTTTTTACAATCTACTAATTTAGTAACAAAAATAATGTCACACAAAAAATAAAAATAAATAATAAGTGTCTATTTTGAGTTATTAAGTTGAATTGAAGTTTAAGTGTTTTATTACTGTAGAAAAATAAAAATCTTAATCCGAAAATCTGCTTAAAATTGATAGATTTTACGTGATTTTCATTAAAACAAATTATTGTAAAATGTCTCGACTCGAGTAACCTTACTAATTAATTGTTATTTAGACGATCTTAGTTTTAATTCTTGTAAGAATTTTGTCAAATCATATTCTTCTCCAGCCGACCAGTAGGTTATACACACAACCCATGTGAATAACGTTGAATTGTGGATATACACACCAACCTTCTTGATATATGACCATCCTAATCGTAATATTAATACATAATTAAACAAATCCCAAACAAATGCTCGTGGTACAATTAAATATTTACTATATATAATAATCTTAACATTATATAGTACACAAAGCTAACGTGACTTAGCTTGCACAACAACTCTTCCACGTTTTTGAAGCTAAATTAACGTTGACAAATAAACCACAAACCCCAAAAACACATAACAATTAAATGTGTACAACCAAAAACTACTTTGTGTTGGATCCGAGAGAAGCCACCGTGTCGGATCTCATACATCTTCTCTTCTCCTCGGATATCGGGAACAGAAAGTTCATTGATTCTTCGGAAGAGAGGGTTGAGGATGATCTTTCAAGATTCCGGCGACGGTGGATCATCTTTGTATCCATCGTTGTTCAAAAACTCATGATTCTCCTAAAGAAACCTCTATATTTTTTGGGGTTTTCTTTTGCTTATTGGCTCAACCTTCTTTCTTCTAATGGTGGTTTCTTCATGATACTCCCAAATCTTTCCAAAGGTCAGATTTTCTTAAAACAGTTTTTCTTTTCCCTTTTGTTTAGAAGGTTAGTGGGTACGTATACGTTGGATTAATTACGCTAAACTTACACTTCTACGTCAAAAACACTATAATTTCTTCATTTCGTTTCAACGGGAATTAAGAGGATATATATAATAGACAAATAATTGATGGTTATGCTATGAATTATACTTCAGAAAAGATTATGTCATTATGTGTCACGCTAAGTTACTCCAAAGGGGTTTTCTGGTTTATCATAATCTTTTAACTAATCCAGTGTTGAAACCACGTCTCGGAGATGACCTACAATTAAACACAACTGGTGACGTACACCAATATCATGATTACCTAATTTTTTTTTTTGCAAAATATCTGCGGTTTGAGTTTAACATAAATATATATATATATATATATATATATATATATATATATATATATATATATATATATATATATTTCAGGAAAGATTATTTGGCCGGAGAAAAAATCAGCGACATTTGCATCACTAATCGGAATCCTAGACCGGAGACTAGAGTTAGACCAGAAGGTAGAGAGAGGAAGTAAAAGATACAAAGCAATGTTGTCAATTATGGCTTCTAAGCTGTCTTACGAGAATATAAACTTCGTCAGCTCCGTTCTTCACAACCATTGGAAGGTTTTATTATTTAACTCTTTCCTTTATATTAACGATATTTCTTTTCTTTCGCAACTCTCGCTATACTAAAATTATATAGGTTTCATATTAAACGATACTAGTAGTTTTGATGTACTCATGCAGATTCACATTCTATCATTAATAATCGACTTTGAATTGATCTTGTTGAATATATATGGTTGTGATGTGACTGGTGTCAAAAATGGTGTAAGGCCATTTCCTATTAAACTAAATGATATTTTTATTGTTTTAAAAATGCTTTCTTTGTTTTGTTTTTCCCTCTTTGATACTAAATTGTTTTTTTAGTTGTCAAACAATATACATTACAGAGACTTGAATTTGGACAAAGACACAATAACGATATGATATACTAGATGTGCTAGACTCCTAGTCTATCATTTTAAAGATTGTTTTCTTTGCTTATTCTATTTTTCTGTAGTTTTATTTTGTTTTCCTTGTAAAGTTGAAGAGAACATTTTCTTTGCCTAAAGTTTTATATGTAAATATACGACAACTGATACATAGTTCTGTCATTAGCTGTATCTTTTTTCATCGAATTATTTAACTTTATCTTATAATCATAATTAAGCATGATCATGCATGATTTCCTTTGATTAAGAAAATAAGATAAACAAATTAAATCATTTAGAAAAACAGATAAAATTGTGTATTGGACTTATAATCCCTCTTTTTAACTATATTGTGGCACAGATGGACTTATTAGGTTTCTACAGCTGTTGGAATGGTGAGCCTACTTCCCACTTTATATATTAAGATTCATGAAAAATTAATTTAATTGGCCCAAAGAAGGCAAAACCACGTGAAACAACTGTCTGATATGTGCAATATTTTATTTATCCTTACCTAAATGAAATTGATTACAAATTTACGATAATATATAGTCGGAACAATGATAACCAAAGAAAAAACATTATATTTCATTATAATGGGGAAGACTAATGAAACTTTAAGGTTTAAACTAACGACTTACACATTTTCATTAAGAAAATATGGTTTTTTCTAAAAAGTATATGAGTATGTGCGCTAAAATAGTATTAAACTATAAAAGGTCCTAACCTCACTTTATATAAATCTTTAATTTATAAATTTTTCAAAAATATTTCACAGTTTCCAGACTATTTGATTGAATTTTCTCTTTTCATCAAACACAAAAACAAAAATGTATTAAATAATATATGTTTTTTCTTGGATTTCTTAGGTTACCAGAAACAAAGATCAACAGAGGTGATTGTTATAAAAGACACAAGCACAGATCCAAACCTCATCATCGTTAGTTTCAGAGGCACTGATCCTTTCGATGCAGATGATTGGTGCACAGACTTGGATCTCTCTTGGTAATTTTTTAATATATTTTTTTTTATCTTGATACATAAATCTAAGATCCTGGAAGTTTTGTTTTGATTTCTCTTCATTAATTACTTCTGTCTAGCTAGGTTAGTCTTTATTCAACTAATATTAATCCTGGAATTTCAGCATTTGGTTCCCCAGATAAAACTAATATTGATTTCCAATATAGGTACGAAGTTAAAAATGTGGGAAAGATCCACGGCGGATTCATGAAAGCTTTAGGTCTTCAAAAAGAAGGATGGCCTAAAGAAGTAAATCTTGATCAAACCCAAAAAGAAACAAGTTTATATGCGTACTACACTGTTAGGCGTCACTTAAAAGAAATTCTCGACCAAAACCCGACATCTAAATTTATATTGACTGGACATAGTCTAGGTGGAGCCCTAGCAATCCTATTCACGGCCGTGTTGGTGATGCATGATGAGGAGAAAATGCTAGAAAGGCTTGAAGGAGTTTACACATTTGGGCAGCCACGTGTAGGTGATGAGAAGTTTGGAACGTTCATGAAAAATTCGTTGAAGAAGTTTGACGTCAAGTATGAAAGATATGTATATTGCAACGACATGGTTCCTAGGTTGCCGTTCGATGACAAGACACTCATGTTCAAGCACTTTGGGCCATGCCTTTACTATGACAGTTTCTATAAAGGAAAGGTTGGTTGCATATTACTATCTATTATCTTTTTTTTTGTACTCATCTATATGATTAGGGAATTGCATAATTCTCGACACTTTTTGTTCCGTAATGAAGTTCCTTCTCATATGAGAATGTACTTCTAGTCTTAGATGGAAACAAAAGGGAACACAAACTAAATGATATAATAAAATACATTTGGGAAATATGAGACTTATTGTCCATTTCCCTCATAATACCATTTACTCACTTCCCCTACTGATGATAATCTTTTGTTGTTTGATGTTATATTCAGGTAGAGGAAGAGGAGCCAAACAAAAACTACTTTAATATTTTATGGGCTATACCAAAGATAATGAATGCAATGTGGGAGTTGATACGAAGTCTCATCATACCTTACTGGAAAGGTGGAGAGTTCAGAGAAGGATGGTTCTTGAGGTGTTTCAGGGTTGTTGCATTGTTGATTCCAGGATTACCTGCTCACTTCCCTAATGAATACATCAATGTCACTCTTTTGGGGGACTTGCCTCTTCTTCACTTACCTGACTCGCATCTTGACTAAATTTTGACAAAGTCAATTCCAATTTCTTTTATGTTATATATTGTTGTGTTCAACTTTTCCTAAATGAAAATAATATATATCATGAGAACTTTTGTAGATTTTAATCCGCGGTACACTTTGACAAAAAAGTTAAAAGTTTAAGTTGTATTTGTTTGTCTTGTTTAGTGTTTAAGATTGTATAATTATATTTTATTGTTGATTTTATGTTTTAACTTGCAACATACGTTACATACCGCAAAGAAATTTGATTTTTATACATCATATTAATTTGATTAATTTAACTAGATGTATATAAGTCTAATATCGATAGTGTTAACAAAATAAAGAAATGAAGTTTACCTGTAAAGTATCGAGTTAATGATATTTTAACTTTTTAATAGTTTAAATTCTTTAAAAGTAATGAATTGAAGTAAACTAAATAAAATTTATAAATTTGAATGTCTGGTTAATCAAAGCTCCCTACTCATTTGTTTTTAGAATTATTTTGGTTTCTTCTATAGTATAACTCTGAAAAATTTTCTTATTTTTTCAAACGATGTGGAACATTGTATACATATTCTTTTTTTTTTCATCGATTGAGTAATATATATCTATTTAAAAAAATTTGAATCACATCATATGCAAGAAAAATCAAATTTTTAGTAAATAAAAATGTTTTCTATAATAATTCAAAATAATTTATATAAGATCATATAAAAGTGAAAGGAGAAATCATATATTTATGTTTGAATTAGGTAGAGAGATTTATGGAAATTAGATAAATTTTGGAAATATTTTTTTTTTCAAGGACTTTCATGCAATTAAGTATAAGTTAAAGGGTAGGGGTGTCAATCGGGCTGGCTTGGCCTGGCCCGGCCCAAAACCCGCAAAGTCCGCTTATATTTGAGCCCGGCCCGGCCCGGCCCGAAATATTTTCGAGCCTATATTTTAAAGCCCGGCCCGATCCTGACAGGGTTACAGTGCTTTTCGGAATTTTTAGGGCTTATCTTACGATCAAAAAAATCAAACTTCTAAGTTTATAACATCTCTTAAAAATCAATGTTTAAAGGTACAATATAAAACAAATCAATCAAAATTTAAATAGATCATCTATATTCACTGAAACCAACTTAATCTAAAATAAAAATTTTTAAACCAAATAAATTTTTACACTTTAAGTCTTTAACCAAATAAAAAGATATATAATTTATATTAAATATCACAGATAAAGATTTCAGAAGTATTAAGTAAGGTTATTAAGTAAATATGAGAACTAAGATTAGAGTTTTAAATTTTATTACAAAAAATCATTAATCAAATATTGCAATCAAACAAAAATGTTAGCCGGCAAGTACAATTATATTTGTTTAAGGGTTTTTCGGGCCGGTCCGAGCACGATGGGTTAAGCCTTAAAAACCCTATAGCCCGAACGGGCAGAGCCCTAAAGACCCGATTTTTTCTGAACATATATTTAAGCCTGAGCCCGACGTTTTTCAGAACCGAACCGGGCTAGCCCGCGGACTTTGGCCCTAATTGACATGTCTATTAAAGGGTATAATATGTACTTCAAAAATATTAATATATATATATATATATAATATAACATGTTAAAAAAAAAAGATATTTTGCTATCACATGAAAATTTGAGAAAATAACGTGTTACAAAACGAAATGGCATGTGTTAAAAAAAACACGGCAACGAAGATTCTAAGAAAGATTGAAATCGAAAAAGAAAAAGAAGTAGAATAATACAAAACCTTATAATTTTGCTACCCCTCTCACAAAAGTACTATAGACAAAGGTTTTTTTTTTTTTTTTTTTGTCATCTGGTTTTATATTATAACTGAACAGATTACATCTGTTGAATACAAAAAAAGTGAAAACAAAGAAATCACTTAAACACTAAGCCCAAACAAGGGAAGCTAAGCTGGCAAGTAACACACTTCCAGAGACATAAGCCGGAAAGATACAAACTTCCGGAAACCAAGATACAAAGACTAAACAGCCTAGAAAAACAGGTCACTAAGGAATAAACAAAAACCAAAGTACTAAAACTGCCCAGCTGAATCAGAAAGAAACTCACAAGCTTTCCCGTAGAACCTGTAAACGCCGGAGAGTACTGATAAGACCGGAAGTGCCATAAACCATGATAGCACACCGTCGACAAACCATCATCAGCACTGGCAGGAACGAAAGCAAGCTCGAACGACATCAGAGAAACAGAAGCCACAACCATTCAGTCGCACAAACCCAATCAAGAGAAGGCGAGCCAAACTAGGGACAAAGAAGAAACCTTGAGATTCGACCTGAGACAAGCCAAAGAGGACTAACAGCTCTTACACGCGGACCCTCGTCGACCCAGCTTTAACCATCTACAGAATCAAAACTGGTGACCTCCTCGCAAGAGAACAGCTGAAAGACGAATCCACTACTATGCCTAAACCCAAAACCACAACTCAACAGAGCCGCTGAAATGAGCTAGTATTCAAAATAGAATTTTGGAAGATTTTGGAGGATTTATGAATTTTTGGATTTTAGGAGATTTTCATTGAGTTTTTAAGGTAGTTTGGTGGATTTGTTATTATTTTCTATTTTTGAAAAAAAAAATGTAATTTGATGAGATTTGGTGAGACTTTAAGTGGGTTTTAAGAAGATTGTCAAGTCCATAAACGAGAATATAACATAACAAAAAGACTTTTGGCAATTTGATCGTATAATTCAAAGATTTTTTGCTCTATTGCGGTTTTGTCTTGTTTTCTTTATACCTCATCACTATAGTCTACTCTTGATTAATGATAAATTAAAAAACGGTCTATTACGCAAATGAATGTGTCCGTCTCAACCGCTCCAACCATTCACATGTATTGTATACTAACTAGTCCTGGGCAATCGGGTACCCAATCGGGTTTCGATTCTACCCAATCGGGTTTTGGGTAAATCGGTATAAGACCTATAGATCCCATTCGGTAATTTACAAAAAATTCGGTTCGGTACGGTTAGTAACTGGCCAGGTTCGGAGCGGTTTTCTACTCCAATACAAAATCCGAAATAACCTGAAATTTTTCCAGGTTATAATCGATTCGGTTATTTTCAGTAACCAAAGTACTCAAATAACCGACTTAAACCCGAGATAACCAATTGAAATTATAAATACCCATGTAAATAACCAAAATAATCGATTAAACCATAGCCCATTCGGTAATTCTGCTTAACCCGAACCCTACCCAATACCGCTTTTATCGGTTCGGTTCCGGTACGGTTCTTCGGTACCGGATATTATGCTTAGAGCTAGCCTTAGTGGGTCAAGGTCTTATTAGGCCTTTAGGTTAAACGGATCTAAAACGGTGGCCCAATATACTTAAGTTACAACCCGAACCCGGACCGAAGTCCATTTTACCAAGGCCTCTTAACCGATTCGGTAATTCTACTTAACCCGAACCCTACCAGATACCGCTTTTATCGGTTCGGTTCCAGTACGGTTCTTCGGTACCGGATATTATGCCCAGGACTAATACTAACTTTGTAATTTTGTTTTGATATCAATAAAATTATTTTGTAAAAATTGTTTGTTTTACAAAACATATATATACAAACGATAAAAAAAAACAATAAAAAAACTCTACTTTGTGTCAACAAAATAACGGAAGATCTGATTTGTAACACAAATCCATAAATTTGCAACAAATAAACAAAACTAATATCTTTAGAAGCGATAAAAAAAATTGTAGTAAAAACTTAATAAACAAATTTTATATCATTTTGTGATTAGTAAAAATTAAAATTGTAAATCACATAACATAGTAAAAAAACATATTACATGTTAAGAAGTGTTCTAAAATTAAGTTTGATCTTTCTAAAAAAATGAATTTTCTTCTTTTCTTTTTTTTTTGCTGAAAAAAAAAATGAATTTTTTTTGGGTTAGATAGGTAGATAACCTGACTGGATTTATATAAAATTAAATTAAAGCACTCTATTGCATCATGCCCCCATATTCATAGCATCGGTCCACATATGTGCAGCTATTGTTGCTCTCCAGTTATTAGCATTAACTCTTTGTTGTTCTTGAGTACCATGAAACTCTTCAGACCATTGTTTATATTGACCTTTAGCTTTCACATCTTTTGTATCTCCCATTGTAGCTTGGAAACTAAAGCCATACTAAAGAAACAAAAAAATTTGTAAGCAACCATTAACTACGTACAAACGTTAAAAAGCAGAACAATTCGACAATAAACTAACAATATCTAAGACAAACATCATCTAAACGCATGAAAGTGACACAAACATTGAAACAGAACATGGAGATTAACAAAAGTAAATCAAGAGAAATATTCACTTTGACAGAAGAGAAATACAAGAGCGACGTGAAGTGATTAGGGGCGGAAGCTATAACGAGAGAGACGGAGCTGCGTTATGGACCGAGAAGATGCAAGCTGAGCAAAGGTGGAGTGTTGCTCTGTTTTGGGGTGAGAAAACAGAGTAACAAGAGAGAGAAGATGGTGATGATAAGACGTGGAGAAGAAAAGAGAATACTCTTCTTTATCAATCTCAAAGGCAAGTTGTCATACAATGGAGTACACAATCTCTATTTATGAAGTTGTAGATTAACACACCAAAAAAACAGCCCAAAGAAGTCAAAATTGTGGCTCAGAAAATATAACTCCATACAAGAGTATTACTCACCGTGAATTACAAAGTGGTGAATGAATTTGGTCACGTTACTCTGTTTTCTCACACCAAAACAGAGCAACATTCCACCGTAAATGAATTTGGTCACAATCACTATTACCTCTGTAACGAGAGAAAAGAAGAGAACAGAGAAAGGTACAGAGTACTATTACCTCAAAGGTTGACATATAGTTTGAACAAGACTTTCGATGCATGTAGCA